>NC_138293.1:77350000-77950000 GCF_965601325.2 Salmo salar | reverse complement strand
TGTATCCATAATTCTTAAAATGATTGTTCTTTTTTTTGTGAACGTTAATCGTGAGTAATTTAGTAAATTCACCGGAAGTTTGCGGTGGGTATGCTAGTTCTGAACATCACATGCTAATGTAAAAAGCTGGTTTTTGATATAAATATGAACTTGATTGAACAAAACATGCATGTATTGTATAACATAATGTCCTAGGAGTGTCATCTGATGAAGATCATCAAAGGTTAGTGCTGCATTTAGCTGTGAGAGTAGTAACCAAATGTCATTTCAGCTAAAGAAGGGATATGTAGCATTTTGCCCATCCTAAAACATGTTTTAATACACATCTAAAATCAATTAATTAAAAATCTGAGAACAGTAATATATTGCACAGACATGAAGGTAAGATAAGTAATAATTTCTGATGAAAAAACACAAATGTAAAAATGTTAGATGTACACCAGTACAAAAACACCTCCTTCACATCCCCGTAGGTGTTCCGTATCACTCTGTCTGTTCTCAGTGAGGTGTAGGAAACATAAACCATGGTAAACACTATAGTAGCATTTCTACAGATTCTTACATTATAATATTAATCTATGAGTTGTTGGATTCATCTTCCATGTTTGTGCCATTGTCAGTTTGTAACCGTTGTTTGCAAATGTAAGGATTTAAGTGTTGCAGTATGAAATCCACTAACATGGCTATGGCCAAAGTAATGTTTATGGTGAGGTTTCATTAGGGTTACCACCATTGTTGTGGAGGGTGTTAACTTCACCTGTTCAGTGTTGATGTGTCCACACAGGAGAAAAGGGGGTTTTGTATGGCGTAATATCACTGTGACCCCCATATAGTCACAGTGATAAACACCATAACAAAACCTTCCCACCATGCACACCTGCTCCATGAGGACAGCAACACATTTTTATTTTACCTTTATTTAACTAGGCAAGTCAGTTAAGAACAAATTCTTATTTTCAATGACGGCCTAGGAACAGGGGCTGCCTTGTTCATGGGCAGAACGGCAGATTTGGACTTTGTCAGCTCGGGGATTCGAACTTGCAACTTTTCAGTTACTAGCCCAACGCTCTAACCACTACCCTGCCGCCCCATGTCGATAGTATGCGGATAGGTGATAATACACATATCTATTATTTCTTCAAACATAACAAAAATATTTTAACCATCAGTTAACTGTTTTGTAAAGTAGTATACATTACTAAACAATTTCTTTATTCTTTAGAATTACAACATTTTACCTAAATATTGCAGGTACAATGCTCTATAATTGTTACAAACATATACAGTATGAACCTTTCTTATAATAAGGTTTATAATAAGGTTTATTTTCATTTCAACTCACTCAAAATAATAGCTATTTAGTCAGCTTCAATATGAATGTTTTAAACTTTATTAATAGTTGTTATTTAGTCAGCAACAATGCAGTTTTAAGAAAATACCAAAAAAAGTAAGAGATAACAAAAACAAATAATTAAAGAGCAGCAGTAAATAACAATAGAGGGGCTTTACACAGGGGGTACCGGTACAGAGTCAATGTGTCAATGTGTGGAGGCACCGGTGTCGAGGTAATTGAGGTAATTATGTACATGCAGGTAGGGTTATTAAAGTGGCTATGTATAGATAATAACAGAAAGTAGCAGCAGCGTGGGGGGGGGGGTGCAAATAGTCTGGGTAGCCATTTGATTAGCTGTTCAGGAGTCTTATGGCTTGGGGGTAGAAGCTGTTTAGAAGCCTCTTGGACCTAGATCTGGCGCTCCGGTACCGCTTGCCAGGCGGTAGCAGAGAGAACATTTTATGACTAGGGTGGCTGGAGTCTTTGACAATATTTAGGGTCTTCCTCTGACACCGCCTGCTATAGAGGTCCTGGATGGCAGGAAGCTTGGCCCCAGTGATGTACTGGGCCGTATGCGCTACCCTCTTATGAATGGTTTAACCTTTAATAGTTGTTATTTAGTCAGCATCATTATGAATGGTTTAACCTTTAATAGTTGTTATTTAGTCAGCATCATTATGAATGGTTTAACCTTTAATAGTTGTTATTTAGTCAGCATCATTATGAATGGTTTAACCTTTAATAGTTGTTATTTAGTCAGCATCATTATGAATGGTTTAACATTTAATAGTTGTTATTTAGTCAGCATCATTATGAATGGTTTAACCTTTAATAGTTGTTATTTAGTCAGCATCATTATGAATGGTTTAACCTTTAATAGTTGTTATTTAGTCAGCATCATTATGAATGGTTTAACATTTAATAGTTGTTATTTAGTCAGCATCATTATGAATGGTTTAACCTTTAATAGTTGTTATTTAGTCAGCATCATTATGAATGGTTTAACCTTTAATAGTTGTTATTTAGTCAGCATCATTATGAATGGTTTAACCTTTAATAGTTGTTATTTAGTCAGCATCATTATGAATGGTTTAACCTTTAATAGTTGTTATTTAGTCAGCATCATTATGAATGGTTTAACATTTAATAGTTGTTATTTAGTCAGCATCATTATGAATGGTTTAACCTTTAATAGTTGTTATTTTGTCAGCAACATTATGAATGGTTTAACCTTTAATAGTTGTTATTTAGTCAGCATCATTATGTATGGTTTAATCTTTAATAGTTGTTATTTATTCACCATCATTATGAATGGTTTAACCTTTAATAGTTGTTATTTATTCACCATCATTATGAATGGTTTAAACTTTAATAGTTGTTATTTAGTCAGCATCATTATGAATGGTTTATCCTAGTTGTTATTTAGTCAGCATTAGTATGAATGGTCTAACTTTTATTAATAGTTGTTATTTAGTCAACATCATTATGAGTGATTTAACCTTTAATAGTTGTTATTTACAGTGCTACTCGCATACGGACTCGAGAGAGGCGAAGGTCGAGAGCCATTTGTCCTCTGAAACACGACTCCGCCAAGCCACACTGCTTCTTGACACACTGCTCGCTTAACCCGGAAGCCAGCCGCACCAATTTGTCGGAGAAAACACCGTACAACTGGCGACCGAAGTTAGGGTGCGTGCATGTGCCCGGCCCCCCACTAGGAGTCGCTAGCGCGCGATGGGACAAGGAAATCCTAGCCGGCCAAACCCTCCCCTAACCCGGACAATGCCATCTCATGGCTCTCACGGTTAAAGGTTAAACCATTCATAATGATTATGAATGGTTCTGTTCTGCTCGTTGTTTACAGTATGTTATCATAATTATTATCATTGATGCTTTGGAGAACTGCACGAAAGGCACAGATGGTGAGAATTGAACTATTGGCATCCTCCAAAGATACAGCATATACTTGGACAATTAATATTTTTTGGACATTCATTAATACCTACCAGGAATCCAAACTTTTAATTGGATTAGGCTGACATACAGGTGAATGTAATGAAGATGATATTTACTGATCAAAGTGGCCAGAGGAGTGCATTAAGCTGCATTGACCTTGATGAGTGTAACGTCTGCTTCCAAATCACACCCTCAAACACGTAGATCCCCTGAACGCAGCTCACTTTCCAGACCACTTTCCAGCTCACACTCTCAAACACCTAGATCCCCTGAACGCAGCTCACTCTCCAGATCCCAATCACCTGAATTCTAATCACCTGTTCACACACCTGCATGTCATCATCCCACACTATTTAGTTAAGTTCTTTGCGGCCCATCACTGTGAGGTATTGTTTGTTTTGTGACACATGTCTTTCTGAGCGCTGGGTTTCCCCGTGAGTGACTCCTCCAGTGTATGATAGTTTTTGCCTGCATCACTAATGACGCCTTATTCCTATTCCCTGCCTGTACTTGAGTTTATCGGATTTCCTGTTATCTACCTGTTGCCTGATATCCCGGACTACATTACCAGCCTTTCCCCTACCTGAACTGTTGCCCTTTTGGACCCCTGTGTATGACCTTCTGCCTGCCCCTGGACCCAGCTACCTGCCTCATCCTGTGGTCCTTTACAATAAACAGCTGCTGCGCCCTGCGCTTCAAACCAGCAGTCTGTCTCCCATCGTGTTCATTACAATGAGGAATGATATGCTTTCAATTAACTTGGAATTGTAGCTGGATCCTCAGTTTGTCTGTCTCACGCACCATTTGACTCTGCCAGAGAGAGAAGTGCTTGATCAGTTGTTGTACAGCCCTGCAGCCTCCTGTGTCACTGTGTCTCTGGCACAATTTAAACAGCAGTCTTCAGTCTTCAGACTGTTCATCTGGAGATATACCTGTTTCATGCTATTGTCTCTGGAGATGGTGAACCAACCCTGAACAGACTGTGGTTAGTAGGTGCTTCTGCTGTCATGGGTAGTATAGAGCATTTCAAACTTGAAGAAAAGCTTACACACAACCATCTGTTGAAAGTAAAAACAAAGTGACAGTCGTATAATCAGTAGCAGATCATGTGGGACAACAAGAAAGCTTGGCCAGACAGGGCAGGAGTTGGAATGTTAGATATTTGTTCATGTGACAACAAGTAAGCTTGACCGGACTGGACAGGATATCATATTTTTGTGTAGTTTGAACGTTAGAGGTTGGAGTGTTTTATTTTGTGGCGCTTTGTGATATTGTTGTTGTATTATTTACAGTAATGATACTCAGTATTATTCTAGTGTGACACAAAGAGAGGAAGTATGACACTAGCTAACCATGTTGTTAGAGGGGTTTTTGTACAGCTGCTTCACCATTTTCAGTCAGTGTGTCTGTCGAGCACAATAATAAATAGCAGAGTCCTCTGATCTCAGACTCTTGGCCTCTAAGAACTGGGTGCTTGTAGAGACGTCCTCAGTCAGTGTGAACTGGCCTTTCAGGGAGTCTGCATAGATAACATCTGTTCCTGAACCAGTGTTCATTCTCCCAATCCACTCAAGTGCTTTCCCTGGTTTCTGCCTTATCCAGTGAATGTTATAGCTAGTCATTGAATAACCAGAGATTATACAGGACACTTTAACAGAGTGTCCAGGTATTTTCACCTGAGAAGGTGACTGATCCAGTCTGATATCACAACAAACACCTGCAATATAAAAACATGTCAACACTCTTGAAGATGTGGTATTTACATACATTTTGAGTTTAACTATGACACTCAGACATCCTTCAGTCACCATGTATTGTTTTACTTACTGTGTATGGACATTACAATGACAACTAAACTCCAGACAGTCATCAGTTTCATTGTTCAGTGATAGTCAGGTTAGTGCAGGGCTTGTTGTAATGTCAGTCCACGTTGCCTATGATGAGAAGGCCAGAGCTGAGCGTCTGATTATAAAGGGGTGAAAGGATGGAAGACTTTGCATAGACCGCCCACTAGAGGTTTAAATAGAGACTGAGAGAGAGATGTTCTTTGACAGTTGTTTCTCAGAACAGCACAAGATAACAGGATCTATTAGGATCCCCCGAAGATCTATATTTGTTCCATTACTGTTAAACATTAATGACCTTCATGGTACATGTGTTCAATATTGTATTAATTGTTCGATGAAATTTGACATTTGCTTTCATTTAAATAAGATCACCAAATTGAAAAACATTACCAAATAGGCCAAAATGATTTTAGCTTCTAGAGATTGATAAATCATTTTACTAAGTGACTGCATTTATTATTGATAATGTTAGTTATTTCCTATTGTCAACTGACTTTGAATGGCTTTAAAGTTTTCAGTTAAATGTATGAATATCCTATTGAAACTTTATCTTACAAAGATGACAGGCATTGTTTACGCTTTGAGTAATGATGGTTAAAATTTAGAGAATGATGTGTCTATTCTTTCCTATAGTGTGTTTATGGGGCCATAGGATTGATGTAGACAGAGACTGGAGCACAGAATTGTCTCACAGACTCTCACAGTAAGGGAAGTCCGCATTCATGTTAGCATTCATGTGCAAAGGCTAGCGGAACGCCTCACCAATATCCAATGGTAGAGCATGGGGCGAAAATACAAAAACCTTAAAAATGCTATAACCTGTTATGGCTAGGGGGCAGTATTTTCACGGCTGGATAAAAAACGTACCCGATTTAATCTGGTTACTACTCCTGCCCAGTAACTAGAATATGCATATAATTATTGGCTTTGGATAGAAAACACTCCAAAGTTTCTAAAACTGTTTGAATGGTGTCTGTGAGTATAACAGAACTCAAATGGCAGGTCAAAACCTGAGAGATTCCTTTACAGGAAGTGGCCTGTCTGACCATTTCTTTAACTTCTTTGCCATCTCTATCTTTTACAAAGGATCTCTGTTCTAACGTGACACTTCCTACGTCTTCCATGGGCGCTCAGAGCCCGGGAAAAACCTGAATGTCGTCATCCCAGCCCCAGGCTGAAACACATTATCGCCTTTCTCAAGTGGCCGATCAAGGGACTGTGGGCTTAGGCGCGTGCCCTGGCCGCCCCCGTCTTTGTGATTTTTCCTCTGTTTGCCGAAAAGGAGATTCCCGGTCGGAATATTATCGCTTTTTTACGAGATAAATTGCATAAAAATTGATTTTAAACAGCGGTTGACATGCTTCGAAGTACGGTAATGGAATATTTAGAATTTTTTTGTCACGAATTGCGCCATGCGCACGACCCTGATTTACCTTTTCGGATAGTGTCTGGGACGCACGACCAAAACGCCGCTATTCGGATATAACGATGGATTATTTTGGACCAAACCAACATTTGTTATTGAAGTAGCAGTCCTGGGAGTGTATTCTGACGAAGACAACAAAAGGTAATCAAACTATTATAATAGTAAATCTGATTTTGGTGAAGGCTAAACTTGCCGGGTGTCTAAATAGCTAGCCCGTGATGGCTGGGCTATGTACTTAGAATATTGCAAAATGTGCTTTCACCAAAAAGCTATTTTAAAATCGGACATATCGAGTGCATAGAGGAGTTCTGTATCTATAATTCTTAAAATAATTGTTATGCTTTTTGTGAACGTTTATCGTGAGTAATTTAGTAAATTGTTAGCAAATTCCCCGGAAGTTTGCGGGGGGTATGCTAGTTCTGAACGTCACATGCTAATGTAAAAAGCTGTTTTTTGATATAAATATGAACTTGATTGAACAAAACATGCATGTATTGTATAACATAATGTCCTAGGTGTGTCATCTGATGAAGATCATCAAAGGTTAGTGCTGCATTTAGCTGTCTTCTGGGTTTTTGTGACATTATATGCTAGCTTGAAAAATGGGTGTCTGATTATTTCTGGCTTGGTACTCTGCTGACATAATCTAATGTTTTGTTTTCGCTGTAAAGCCTTTTTGAAATCGGACAGTGTGGTTAGATAAAGGAGAGTCTTGTCTTTAAAATGCTGTGAAATAGTCATATGTTTGAAAAATTGAAGTTTTTGTATTTTTGAGGAATTTGTAATTCGCGCCACGCCGATCATTGGATATTGGAGCAGGTGTTCCGCTAGCGGAACGTCTATATGTAAGAGGATAACTTCAATTTCTCAAACATATGACTATTTTACACCATTTGAAAGATAAGACTCTCGTTAATCCAACCACGTTGTCCGATTTCAAAAAGGCTTTACAGCGAAAGCAAAACATTAGATTATGTTAGGAGAGTACCCAGCCAAAAATAATCACACAGCCATTTTCAAAGCAAGCATATATGTCACAAAAACACAACACACAGCTAAATGCAGCACTAATCTTTTATGATCTTCATCAGATGACACTCCTAGGACATTATGTTACACAATACATGCATGTTTTGTTCAAGCAAGTTCATATTTATATCAAAAAACAGCTTTTTACATTAGCATGTGATGATCAGAACTAGCATTCCCACCCAAAACTGCCGGTGAATTTACTAAATTACTTATGATAAATGTTGACAAAAAACATAACAATTATTTTAAGAATTATAGATAGAGAATTCTTTTATGCAATCGCTATGTCCGGTTTTAAAATAGCTTATCGGAAAAAGCACATTTTGCAATATTCTGAGTACATAGCTCAGCCATCACAGGCTAGCTATTTAGACACCCGCCAACTTCGGGGCTCACTGAACTCAGAATTCGAAAAATCGATTACCTTTGCTGTTCTTCGTCAGAATGCACTCCCAGGACTGCTACTTCAACAACAAATGTTGTTTTTGTTCCAAATAGTCCATAGGTATGTGCAAATACGTTTTGTTTGTGCGTTCAGGTCACTATCCAAACGGTAACGTGGGAGCGCATTTCGAGACAAAAAATTTCAAAATGTTCCTTTACCGTACTTAGAAGCATGTCAAACGCTGTTTTAAATCAATTGTTATGCTATTTTTCTCGTAAAGTAGCGATAATATTCCAACCGGACAATGCTGTATTCATTCAAAAAGGAAGAGAAAAAAATGGCGAGGTCTCGTGTGTAACGGTTGTTGTCTGGAATGGAGGACCAAAACGCAGCAGGAATGTGGATGCTCATCTTGTATTTATTTTAACCTGTTGGGGATAGGGGGCAGTATTTGCACGGCCGGATAAAAAACGTACCCGATTTAATCTGGTTACTACTTCTGTCCAGTAACTAGAATATGCATATAATTATTGGCTTTGGATAGAAAACACCCTAAAGTTTCTGTTTGAATGGTGTCTGTGAGTATAACAGAACTCATATGGCAGGCAAAAACCTGAGAAGATTCCTTACAGGAAGTGGCCTGTCTGACCATTCCTTGAGCTTCTTGACTCTGTTTGTTGAAGACTGAGGATCTTTGCTGTAACGTGACACTTCCTACGGCTCCCATAGGCTCTCAGAAGGCGGGAAAAAGCTGAATGATGTAATTCCAGCCCCAGGCTGAAACACATTAGCGCTTTTGGCAAGTGCTCTATCAGAGGACAATGGGCTGAGGCGCGTGCACGAGTCGACCCCATGCTTTTATTTTTGTTTCGTCTTTGAACCTAAACACAGATTCCCGGTCGGAATATTATCGCTTTTTTTACGAGAAAAATGGCATAAAAATTGATTTTAACGCCTTTCTCAAGTGGCCCATCAAGAGACACTAGCTTATGCGCGTGACCCCGACCGCCCCCGCCTTTGGGATTTTTTCCTCTGTTTGCCGAAAAGGAGATTCCCTGTCGGAATATTATCGCTTTTCTACGAGAAAAATGTCGTAAAAATTGATTTTAAACAGCGGTTGACATGCTTCGAAGTACGGTAATGGAATACTTAGAATTTTATTGTCACGAATTGCGCCAAGCGCGTGACACTTCTTTACTATTTCGGATAGTGTCTGGAACGCACGAACAAAACGCCGCTATTCGGATATAACGATGGATTATTTTGGACCAAACCAACATTTGTTATTGAAGTAGCTGTCCTGGGTGTGTATTCTGACGAAGACAATAAAAGGTAATGAAATTTTTATAATAGTAAATATGATTATGGTGAGTGCTAAACTTGCCGGGTGTCTAAATAGCGAGCCCGTGATGCCTGGGCTATGTACTTAGAATATTGCAAAATGTGCTTTCACCAAAAAGCTATTTTAAAATCGGACATATCGAGTGCATAGAGGAGGTCTGTATCTATAATTCTTAAAATAATTGTTATGCTTTTTGTGAACGTTTATCGTGAGTAATTTAGTAAAATGTTAGCGAATTCCCCGGAAGTATGCTAGTTCTGAACGTCACATGCTAATGTAAAAAGCTGGTTTTTGATATAAATATGAACTTGATTGAACAAAACATGCATGTATTGTATAACATAATGTCCTAGGGTTGTCATCTGATGAAGATCATCAAAGGTGAGTGCTGCATTTAGCTGTCTTCTGGGTTTTGGTGACATTATATGCTGGCTTGAAAAATGGGTGTCTGATTATTTCTGGCTTGGTACTCTGCTGACATAATCTAATGTTTTGCTTTCGTTGTAAAGCCTTTTTGAAATCGGACAGTGTGGTTAGATTAACGAGAGTCTTATCTTTAAATGGCTGTAAAATAGTCATATGTTTGAGAAATTGAAGTAATAGGATTTTTAAGGTTTTGAAAATCGCGCCACAGGATAGCCGTGGCTGTTACGTAGGGGGGACGAATTCGTCCCGCCTAGCCTAGAGAGGTTAAACAGCGGTTGACATGCTTTCAAGTACGGTAATGGAATATTTAGAATTTTTTTGTCACGAAATGCGTTGTCATGACGTTGGCCTCTTTTGGTACAGGGAGGACAGTTGACCCCTCCCTTTTGCACCACCACCCAACCTACCTTCCCCCAATCCACCCTGTGTGTAAAGGGTTGTAAAAACTCAAAGATTCCAGGAGAGTCTCTGGCCACATGGCCCATAGAGAGACACAGGAAATTCTTCCAACTCATAGAATTGGAGAGCCAAGCGACATTTTAAGTTCTGGAGAAGGTATGGAAGATTGGTGAAGAATCCAGCTACGAACTGATCCGCTTGGTACAATTTTGTGATACTCAGAAGAGACAATATAGCCATATGACCATAAAACTGTTTATATAATAGCATCATAATGGTTGTATAGAATGTATTAATAAGGATAAAGCTTTTGTAAGACATTGAGATGCTATGTACTGATGTAATGTGATAGAATTGTATTTCTGTAACCAAATCTAACTCAGTCATAGGCACGCCCCCAGGGACCCATACAGGACCAGGCGTCATTTGACAAGCCTGTTCTATGGGCACTATAAAACACCCCTTGATTTACATTTCCCCAGACCAGGCCTACACTCCGTTGGCCCATAGGTTTGACCATCCAAGTACTCTACTGAAAGTGAACTATACCACGTGGTTAACTTTTAGACTATCGAGACCGACAGAATAAGAACAAGTCTTTGATATTATTTATTAGTCTGCAGCTAAGTAAATTATATCATTGAACGCGAAGACCAACGAAACAACCATTCTATGACGACATTAATGAATGTCGCTCTGAAAGATCCATTCTAACCGAGAGAGAGAGAGAGAACGCGGACAAAACTCCCCAACAGAACAGAACTCTCGAACAAGGATCACGACGACACACTGAGCGTTAATATATATTGATTGCAATTGTTCCCGAATGAGTGAGCCTTCAATTGTCAATTGTTAATATTAATGAACTCTGTGTAACTTCTCAGCTGACCGTTTATGACCCATTGTTCAACAGGCCGACCTGCCTGTTTAGCCCACAAGGGCACATTCCTCTACCAATCCTTTGTGACGATAATTACTGTTTGTATGTTTTTCTGTTAATTACTTAGTGTAGTAAATAAATGATTTTAAGACAATTGATGTTTGGATGATTTTAGTAAAGACTGGGTTCGTGCAGATACAACAATTTACGACGTTTGGAATGAGACTGGACTAGAGGTAAAATACACCATTTAAATACTTGTTTATGTGGCACAACAAGAAAGATTGATCTGACTGGAAAATATATCAGATTTTTATGTAGTTTGAAAGTTAGAGGCTGGAGTCTTTTACTGTGTAGTGCTTTGTGATATTGCTGTGTTCTTTACAGTCACGATACTCAGTATTATTCTAGTTTGACACGAAGAGAGGAAGCAGTACACCAGCTAACCTTTTTGTTATGGTGGTTTTTGTACAGCTGCTTCACCAGCTTCAGTCAGTGTGTCTCTCGGGCACAATAATAAACAGCAGAGTCCTCAGATCTCAGACTCTTGGCTTCTAAGAACTGTGTGCTTGTGGAAACGTGCTTAGTCAGGGTGAACTGGCCTTTCAGGGGATATGAGTAGTCTGGAGCATCTGTTGAACCAGAGTCAATACCCCCAATCCAATACCCCCAATACATGACAATTTAACACCTGAGAAGGTGACTGATCCATCTCATCACAGCAAACCCCTGCAAAACAAAAATGTTGACACTCAGTTGATGATCTGATATTTATATACATTTTTAGTTTAACCATGATACTCAGACATTCTTCAGTCATGTAATGCTTTACTTACTGTGTATGGACGTCACCATGATAACTAGACTCCAGACAGTCATAAGCTCCATTGTTCAGTATTAGTTAGTACAGGACTTGTAATGTTGTAATGTCAGTCCAAGCTGCCTATAATGAGAATGCCAGAGCTGAGTGTCTGATTATAAATGGATGAAGGGGAGGGATACTTTGCATAGACCGCCCTCTAGAGGTTTAAATACAGACTGAGAGGTAGAGATATTTGAGAGTTGGTATTATCAGCATTGGTTCTTGGAACAGCACAGTGTGAGAAAATCTATTGAGCCCCACAGGGAACTAACTATACTTTACATTATTATTTTACATGAATGACCTTCATTGTACTGTATCCACATTGTTACCTTCTGTTCTTAATTACATACATTTGAAATCTGATTTCAAGGAAATAAGCCTACCAAATTGCAGTAAATGACCACTGTCGTGACGTTGTATTAGTTAATGTGACGACTGTTGCTCATCGAATGATTAACGGTTTATAATTGCGTAATTAAATGAATTAACCTGTTAGGGCTAGGGGGCAGCATTTGCACGTCTGGATAAAAAAAATGTACCCGATTTAATCTGGTTACTAATCCTACCCAGTAACTAGAATATGCATATACTTATTATATATGGATAGAAAACACTCTAAAGTTTCTAAAACTGTTTGAATGGTGTCTGTGAGTATAACAGAACTCATTTGGCAGGCAAAACCCTGAGACATTTTCTGACAGGAAGTGGATACCTGATGTGTTGTATTACCTTTAAACCTATCCCATTGAAAAACACAGGGGCTGAGGAATATTTTGGCACTTCCTATTGCTTCCACTAGATGTCACCAGCCTTTACAAAGTGTTTTGAGTCTTCTGGAGGGAGATCTGACCGAACAAGAGCCATGGAACGATGATGTCCCATTAGACACCTGGCGCGCGAGTTCATGTTGGGTACCCTCGTTCCAATACGTTATAAAAGAGTATGCATTCGTCCACCTTGAATATTATTCATGTTCTGGTTAAAAAAGGCCCTAATGATTTATGCTATACAACGTTTGACATGTTTGAACGAACGTAAATATATTTTTTCCCCTCGTTCATGACGAGAAGTCCGGCTGGCTTAGATCATGTGCTAACAAGACGGAGATTTTTGGACATAAATTATGAGCTTTTTTGAACAAAACTACATTCGTTATGGACCTGTGATACCTGGAAGTGACATCTGATGAAGAGAATCAAAGGTAATGGATTATTTACATAGTATTTTCGATTTTAGATCTCCCCAACATGACGTCTAGTCTGTATCGCAACGCGTATTTTTCTGGGCGCAGTGCTCAGATTATTGCAAAGTGTGATTTCCCAGTAAGGTTATTTTTAAATCTGGCAAGTTGATTGCGTTCAAGAGATGTAAATCTATAATTCTTTAAATGAAAATATAATATTTTACCAATGTTTTCTAATTTTAATTATTTAATTTGTGACGCTGACTTGACTGCCGGTTATTGGAGGGAAACGATTTCCTCAACATCAATGCCATAGTAAAACGCTGTTTTTGGATATAAATATGAACTTGATAGAACTAAAAATGCATGCATTGTCTAACATAATGTCCTAGGAGTGTCATCTGATGGAGATTGTAAAAGGTTAGTGCATCATTTTAGCTGGTTTTATGGTTTTGGTGACCCTGTCTTTGACTTGACAAAACATTACACACAACTCTTGTAAATGTACTGTCCTAACATACTCTAAATTTATGCTTTCGCCGTAAAACCTTTTTGAAATCGTAAAACGTGGTTAGATTAAGGAGATGTTTATCTTTCAAAGGGTGTAAAATAGTTGTATGTTTGAAAAATTTGAATTTTGACATTTATTTGGATTCAAATTTGCCGCTCTTGAAATGCACCTGCTGTTGATGGAGTGCACCACGGTGGCACGCTAGCGTCCCACCTAGCCCATAGAGGTTAATCATATTTAGTTCCAAATCGTCAGGCTTACTCAGTTCCGGGTTGCTGCTAGACTCACCCGGTTCTGGGTCACAGACGGACCCCTTCGGTTCCGGGTCGCAGACAGACCCCTTCGGTTCCGGGTCGCAGGCATACTCCCTCGGTTCCGGATCACAGGCAGTCCCTCTCGGTTCCTGATCTCAGGCAGTCTCCCTCGGTTCCGGACTAGACACTGTTGCCGGATACTCTGGACTGCACACTGTTGCCGGATACTCTGGACTGCACACTGTTGCCGGATACTCTGGACCGCACACTGTTGCCGGATACTCTGGACCGCACACTGTTGCCGGATACTCTGGACCGCACACTGTTGCCGGATACTCTGGACTGCACACTATTGCCGAACTCTCGAGGCTGGGCTGACGCACTGGAAGCCTGATGCGTGGTACTGGTACTGGATGTGCCAGTCTGGGGACACGCACCTCAGGGCTAGTGCGGGGAGCGGGAACAGGCCGAGTCGGACTGGGCTGATGCACTGGAAGCCTGATGCGTGGTGCTGGTACTGGAGGTATCAGCCTGGGAACACGCACCTCAGGGCTAGTGCAGGGAGCGGGAACAGGCCGAGTCGGACTGGGCTGACGCACTGGAAGCCTGATGCGTGGTGCTGGTACTGTCGGTGTCAGCCTGGGAACACGCACCTCAGGGCTAGTGCGGGGAGCGGGATCAGGCCGAATCGGACTGGGTTGACGCACTGGACCGTAGAGGCTTACTGGCGGTCTCGAGCGCAGAACTGGCATCGCTTTTACGGGCTGGATGCCCACTACCCCCTGGCAAATGCGGGGCGCTGGTATAGCGCGTACCGGCCTAAAAATACTTGGCCTCGCCACAGTATCCATTACCCCGAAGCACGGGACCTGTCCATTCACTGGTTGACCAGAAAAGGTACAGGGATTTGGCCTGGGGCTCAAACCTCGCCCAGCCAAACTACCCATATGCCCCCCCCCCCCCAATTTTTTTATTGGGGCTGCCTCTCGGGCTTAAACGCCAGTCGTGTTCCTCGGTAGCGTTCCCGGTCCTTACCCGACTTCCTCCATGGGCCCTCTCCGGCCAGAATCTGCTCCCATGTCCATTTCTCCCGCCAGTCCATGTCGAAATCCCTTTGCTCCTTACTCCGCTGCTTGGTCCATTTGTGGTGGGAGGTTCTGTAACGGTTGTCGTCTGGAATGGAGGACCAAAACGCAGCAGGAATGTGGCTGCTCATCTTGTATTTATTTTAAACGAAGAAAACACCAAAATAACAAAAGAAGAACTCACGAACAACAAAACAGTCTTGTCAGGCTCACACACGCAAAACAAGAAACAACCTCCCACAAATCACAAACACAAACACACCCTAATATATAGGACTCTCAATCAAAGGCAACTAGACAACCCCTGCCTTCAATTGAGAGTCCACACCCCAATTAATTACACATAGAAACAGACTAACTAGAAAGAACATAGAAATAGACTAACATATAGCAGTGACCAAAAACCCCGGAAATAATGAATCAAACACCCCACTACATAAACCATCACCCCAACACACATAAACAAAATACCCTCTGCCACGTCCTGACCAAACTACAATAGCAAATAATCTTATTACTGGTCAGGACGTGACATCGTGAACACGCATCTCCAGTCTCTCAGTCCACTGACAAAGTGTGCTGCTGTTATCTGCCCGGAGACAGGAGACGCCTCAATACGGTTTCTGAAGGCTTTAGAGAGCCAATGGAAGCCTTAGAAAGTGTCACGTTACAGCACAGATGCTGTATTTTCGATAGAGATGCAACAGAAGGACAAGAAATTGTCAGACAGGGCACTTCCTGTATGGAATCTTCTCATGTTTTGGCCTGCCATATGAATTCTGTTATACTCACAGACACCATTCAAACAGTTTTAGAAACTTTAGAGTGTTTTCTATCCAAATCTACTAATTATCTGCATATTCTAGTTTCTGGGCAGGAGTAGTAACCAGATTAAATCGGGTACGTTTTTTATCCGGCCGTGAAAATACTGCCCCCATACCACAACAGGTTAAAATAATTGTTATGTTTTTTGTGAACGTTTATCGTGAGTAATTTAGTAAATTCACCAGAAGTTTTGGGTGGGAATGCTAGTTCTGAACATCACATGCTAATGTAAAAAGCTGTTTTTTGATATAAATATGAACTTGATTGAACAAAACATGCATGTATTGTATAACATAATGTCCTTGGGTTGTCATCTGATGAAGATCATCAAAGGTCAGTGCTGCATTTAGCTGTGTTTTAGGTTTTTTGTGACATATATGCTTGCTTTGAAAATGGCTGTGTGATTATTTTTGGCTTGGTACTCTCCTAACATAATCTAATGTTTTGCTTTCGCTGTAAAGCCTTTTTGAAATCGGACAACGTGGTTGGATTAACGAGAGTCTTATCTATCAAATGGTGTAAAATAGTCATATATTTGAGAAATTGAAGTTATAGCATTTTTAAGGTTTTTGTATTTTCGCTCCACACTCTACCATTGGATATTGGTGAGGCATTCCGCTAGCGGAACGTCTGTCCTCAGCCATTTACAAACCATACAACCCAATTTGAAGAAGAAGACAATGCTCTGATCATTGGCTGATCGCTCCCAACCTATAGGAATCCCCACTCAGTTGAATACATTAAAATTGTGGAATCCCTTAATGGCAATGTCCAAGTAGAGATCCCTATACATCTCTGTGATATAGGGTCAGTTTTCTCTGATCACATGATCTGGGCAGGAATAACTCTGGGCCCAAGTTTGAGTCTATAAAGGTTTTCCTGCTTAGGTCACGTAGTCCGGAAAAACTCATAACCCCACTAATCAAACTGAACTGTGGGGAATCTTGGGTGATGATTTTCTGAATAATGATATAACTTTCATGAATGAAATGGAAGATGAGACATCAATCTATCAACAAAAATCACATTATTCATCATGAATGAACAAAGCTTGATGTGTTTCCTGTCTTGTTCTACACCTCTCCCCAAATGAATGTGTACATCAAACTGGTGGGAGGAGCTATAAGAGGACGGGCTCATTGTAATGTCTGGAATGGTATTAATGGAACAGAGTCAAATGTGGTTTCCACATGATCAAATCAAATCAAGCGTTATTTATACAGCACATTTCAGACATGGAATGCAACACAATATGCTTCACAGGGAAAACATTATAAAAAGAATAACAATAAAAACTGATGGACTAAAAATCACCCTAAGGAAAAGCAAAGCTTAAAAAGGTGTGTTTTAAGATCTCTTTAAAAAATGTCCACAGTTTCGGGTCCGTTCAGGTTTGCTGGCAGACTATTCCAGAGGCGGTGGGCATTGTAAGTAAAGGCTGCCTCTCCATGCCTCTTGGTCCTAGGCTTTGGGATAGTTAAAAGGTGAGTGCCAGAAGATCTGAGGGACCAACTGGGTGCATAATTTAAAAGCATATCTGTAATCTATTGGGGTGCACAATCGTGGATTGATTTAAAAACCAATATAAGAATATTAAAATTCAGGCTAAAACTCACAGGCAGCCAGTGCAGAGACCTTAAAACCGATGTTTGATTGATCTGTTTGACACCGTTCCATTTAGATAGATTCCATTCCATCCATTACAATGAGCCTGTCCTCTGATAGCTCATCCCTCTAGCCTACATTGTGTTAATGTAGTTGTGTTGATAATATGCTGGTTGTTTAGGCTCTCAGGGGCATGTTGTGGTTGAGATATTCATTGGATGTTACTCTGCTGTACTGATGCTCTCTGTTGACTGCTGCCAGTTAGATTCTCTGAGGGGTTTCTGTACAGATCCTGCACTCACACCACTGTGTCTCTTGCACAGTAATACACAGCAGAGTCCTCTGCTCTCACACCAGACAGCATCAAAGTCAACATGCTGTTGCTAGTATCTTTAGTGGTTTCCATACGTCCTTCAAACTTTTTAGCATGGTAACCTAGGCCTAATCCAGAAAAACCCATCCACTCCAGGGATTTTCCTGCTGGCTGTCGTATCCAGTGTGTGGTGGCTGGTAACGGTATATCCAGATATCTTACAGGACAGACTGAGAGTTTCTCCAGGCTTTTTCTGGACTGGACTGGAGGGAATGACCTCCAGACTCTGACCATTGCAACCTGATGGAAAGAGAGAAATGAATAGGAATAATGTGTGAGAGAATAGGAAGGAAGCAGAACATTTAAGAATAGCAGAAGAGAGTTTCCCAGACACGTTTTTCATGTTCAGTCATTCCACTAAGAACAGTTGATAAGGAGTAAAACCAAGCAGAACTCACAGGGCAGACAGAGAGAGAGCAGCAATAGGTAGAGTTTTTCCATCATCCTGAGGGTGGAAATATGAACTCAGCTACTCCACACAAAACAAGACAACAAGTCAGCAGCAGAACATAAGTATATATGAACTCTGAGGGATCTGGATTTACATCATGATGTCATGGGGGAGGGGCTGATGAATGAGGTCAGAGGTCAATTTATGGCTCATCAGTAGTGCCAGGAGTTGTCCTTTATCACATGACCTGACCAGGAACAGAGTTGTCCCTGGTCAAGTCACTTAGTCAGAAAAACCTCCAGGCCCTACTCACCACACACATAACTGACTCAAGGACTGGAGGAACTGTGGGGAACATGATGATTTTCTAAATTTTGATAACCTTCATGATTTCATTTAATTGTGGATTCATTTAAATGGAATATGCTGTATAGACATCCATTTGTCAAGAAAATAATTGATATGTATTGAAAAGTCAATACATAAAGGGCATGGGTGACAAACACAGTACAATACTATTCACAGGACCTGTTTCCAATGGAGCAGTTAAGCAAAATCAATAATAAAAAAAGAGGCCATTTTACATTTATAATGAACACAGCTTAATGAGATTCAACACCTCACATAGCCTGTCCTTTGTTTTGTTTCTCCATACATGTGTATAGATTATGTAATTAAGTAGAACCAATGAATGTTGAACATGTTAAATAAACTTAAGGCCCAGTCTATCCTGTCTCAGGACTTATTATGGACAGAGCACTCCATCTCCAGTGGACTGTTACTTTTCAAACAGTTAATATGCTTTAAGACATGCAAATATACTGAAAGAACAAAAATGCAGATGTTTTCAGCTACAATTGTGGTCTGTAGCACAACCAAGGACCATGCTGAACAATGAGAACTTTACCTCGTAAGAATCTGACTTTCTGGCCCTGAGATATTGAAACTTTAATGTAAATTTAAAGAGGTAAAATGTACAAGTAGCCTAATCGTCACAGATTCTGACCAAATTGACTGAACATATCAATATAAACTAACTATTTAATTGTACATGCTTAGAGTATGGAGTAAACATATTTATAGTTATTTTTGTCAAAATGATTAGGATTTAAGTCACACAGAAACAGCAAATGTTCCATCATTTTGGTCAAACTGCATGAAAAGTAACTATCAATGCATCCATTCCATAGTCTAAGGGTTTATGTTTGGTAATCCACTCTGTTCCACACAGGCCCTGCTCTCCTTTTCACAGTCGTGTCTGTTTCTCTCACACACCCCACCCCTCTCTCTTCTCCTCTGTGACCCTCACAGCTGTGTGGCACCACGCTTGGTGAACTCCAGTCTGTCACCTGGGTGTTTCAGGGCCCCAGTTTAGCATCTCTGATGATTCAGATAGACAGATAAAGGAGTTAAGTAGCCCAGGGACTGCAGGGACTGTCCCTAAACACTTCCATTATCTAATTCTCACTACCTTGTTTCAGCTGAGGAGAAACTTCCTTTTGCATAAGCCAGCTTGTGGCTGGTAACCATACAATGTTTCAAGCATGTGAACACGATTTGCATTTGGTTTGAATAAATGGGGAGATGGATCAAATAATGAAACAATTGAATCACTACTTCATTTATATTATAAGCCATTGTCAACAGTTGTATTAATTGTATTATTTAATATTTTCAGTCATTCACTGCTACTCATCACACACAATGTTATTGACAGACCATATTCATGGTTTGTGTTTGTAATACTGTCACATCCTGACCAGCAGAGGGAGTATTGTATTACTATTTTGGTCAGGACGTGGCAGATGGGTTTGTGTTGTATGGTTTGTCTAGTTGTTCTGTTTCTTTGTTAGTCTGTGTGGCTCCCGATCAGGAACAGCTGTATGTCGTTGTTCCTGATTTGGAGTCATATATTAGGAGTATGTTTTTCACCTGGGGTTTGTGGGTTGTTGTCTTTAGCACTGCTGCTTTATGTTAGCCTGCTAAACTGTTCCTGTCGTGTTTCTGATTTTCTTGTTTTTTCGTGTTCACGTTGTTTAATAAATATAAAGATGAGCACTCAACCCGCTGCGTATTGCTCCACCTTTTCCGACAGTGATTTCTCTATATCTTCAGACGAAGAGGAGCATTACAGAACAACCCACCAAACAAAGACCAAGCAGTGGAGAAAGGAGCAGCAGGTGGAGTACATGGACTATAGAGAGAGATGGACTTGGGAGGAGATTCTGGACGGGGCTGGACCTTGGCACCAGGCTGGGGAATACCGTCGTCCCACGGGAGGAAATAGTGGAAGCTAAGGCAGAGAGGCGGCGGTATGAGGCCAGGAACACGCTGATGGAGAAGCACGAGAGGCACCCCCAATAATTTTTTTGGGGGGGCACACGGGTAGTTTGGCTAGGCCAAGGAAGAGCCATAAGCCAGCTATCCGTGCTTACATGGAGGAACATTTACATTTACATTTAAGTCATTTAGCAGACGCTCTTATCCAGAGCGACTTACAAAATGGTGCATTCACCTTATGATATCCAGTGGAACAACCACTTTACAATAGTGCATCTAAATCTTTTAAGGGGGGGGGGGGGGGTTAGAAGGATTACTTTATCCTATCCTAGGTATTCCTTAAAGAGGTGGGGTTTCAGGTGTCTCCGGAAGGTGGTGATTGACTCCGCTGTCCTGGCGACGTGAGGGAGCTTGTTCCACCATTGGGGTGCCAGAGCAGCGAACAGTTTTGACTGGGCTGAGCGGGAACTGTGCTTCCTCAGAGGTAGGGGGGCCAGCAGGCCAGTGGTGGATGAACGCAGTGCCCTTGTTTGGGTGTAGGGCCTGATCAGAGCCTGAAGGTATGGAGGTGCCGTTCCCTTCACAGCTCCGTAGGCAATCACCATGGTCTTGTAGCGGATGCGAGCTTCAACTGGAAGCCAGTGGAGAGAGCGGAGGAGCGGGGTGACGTGAGAGGACTTGGGAAGGTTGAACACCAGACGGGCTGCGGCGTTCTGGATGAGTTGTAGGGGTTTAATGGCACAGGCAGGGAGCCCAGCCAACAGCGAGTTGCAGTAATCCAGACGGGAGATGACAAGTGCCTGGATTAGGACCTGCGCCGCTTCCTGTGTGAGGCAGGGTCGTACTCTGCGAATGTTGTAGAGCATGAACCTACATGATCGGGTCACCGCCTTGATGTTAGTGGAGAACGACAGGGTGTTGTCCAGGATCACGCCAAGGTTCTTAGCACTCTGGGAGGAGGACACAAGGGAGTTGTCAACCGTGATGGCGAGATCATGGAACGGGCAGTCCTTCCCCGGGAGGAAGAGCAGCTCCGTCTTGCCGAGGTTCAGCTTGAGCTGGTGATCCGTCATCCACACTGATGTGTCTGACAGACATGTAGAGATGCGATTCGCCGCCTGGTTATCAGAAGGGGGAAAGGAGAAGATTAATTGTGTGTCGTCTGCATAGCAATGATAGGAGAGACCATGTGATGATATGACAGAGCCAAGTGACTTGGTGTATAGCGAGAATAGGAGAGGGCCTAGAACAGAGCCCTGGGGGACACCAGTGGTGAGAGCGCATGGTGCGGAGACAGATTCTCGCCACGCCACCTGGTAGGAGCGACCTGTCAGGTAGGACGCAATCCAAGCGTGGGCCGCGCCGGAGATGCCCAACTCGGAGAGGGTGGAGAGGAGGATCTGATGGTTCACAGTATCAAAGGCAGCAGATAGGTCTAGAAGGATGAGAGCAGAGGAGAGAGAGTTAGCTTTAGCAGTGCGGAGAGCCTCCGTGACACAGAGAAGAGCAGTCTCAGTTGAATGCCCAGTCTTGAAACCTGACTGATTAGGATCAAGAAGGTCATTCTGAGAGAGATAGCAGGAGAGCTGGCCAAGGACGGCACGTTCAAGAGTTTTGGAGAGAAAAGAAAGAAGGGATACTGGTCTGTAGTTGTTGACATCGGAGGGATCGAGTGTAGGTTTTTTCAGAAGGGGTGCAACTCTCGCTCTCTTGAAGACGGAAGGGACGTAGCCAGCGGTCAAGGATGAGTTGATGAGCGAGGTGAGGAAGGGGAGAAGGTCTCCGGAAATGGTCTGGAGAAGAGAGGAGGGGATAGGGTCAAGTGGGCAGGTTGTTGGGCGGCCGGCCGTCACAAGACGCGAGATTTCATCTGGAGAGAGAGGGGAGAAAGAGGTCAAAGCACAGGGTAGGGCAGTGTGAGCAGGACCAGCGGTGTCGTTTGACTTAGCAAACGAGGATCGGATATCGTCAACCTTCTTTTCAAAATGGTTGACGAAGTCATCCGCAGAGAGGGAGGAGGGGGGGGGGGAGGGGAGGAGGATTCAGGAGGGAGGAGAAGGTAGCAAAGAGCTTCCTAGGGTTAGAGGCAGATGCTTGGAATTTAGAGTGGTAGAAAGTGGCTTTAGCAGCAGAGACAGAAGAGGAGAATGTAGAGAGGAGTGAGTGAAAGGATGCCAGGTCCGCAGGGAGGCGAGTTTTCCTCCATTTCCGCTCGGCTGCCCGGAGCCTTGTTCTGTGAGCTCGTAGTGAGTCGTCGAGCCACGGAGCAGGAGGGGAGGACCGAGCCGGCCTGGAGGATAGGGGACAGAGAAAATCAAAGGATGCAGAAAGGGAGGAGAGGAGGGTTGAGGAGGCAGAATCAGGAGATAGGTTGGAGAAGGTTTGAGCAGAGGGAAGAGATGATAGGATGGAAGAGGTGAGAGTAGCGGGAGAGAGAGAGCGAAGGTTGGGACGGCGCAATACCATCCGAGTAGGGGCAGAGTGAGAAGTGTTGGATGAGAGCAAGAGGGAAAAGGATACAAGGTAGTGGTCGGAGATTTGGAGGGGAGTTGCAATGAGATTAGTGGAAGAACAGCATCTAGTAAAGATGAGGTCAAGCGTATTGCCTGCCTTGTGAGTAGGGGGGGAAGGTGAGAGGGTGAGGTCAAAAGAGGAGAGGAGTGGAAAGAAGGAGGCAGAGAGGAATGAGTCGAAGGTAGACGTGGGGAGGTTAAAGTCACCCAGAACTGTGAGAGGTGAGCCATCCTCAGGAAAGGAACTTATCAAGGCGTCAAGCTCATTGATGAACTCTCCAAGGGAACCTGGAGGGCGATAAATGATAAGGATGTTAAGCTTGAAAGGGCTGGTAACTGTGACAGCATGGAATTCAAATGAGGAGATAGACAGATGGGTCAGGGGAGAAAGAGAGAATGTCCACTTGGGAGAGATGAGGATTCCAGTGCCACCACCCCGCTGGCTCGATGCTCTAGGGGTATGCGAGAACACGTGGGCAGACGAAGAGAGAGCAGTAGGAGTAGCAGTGTTATCTGTGGTAATCCATGTTTCCGTCAGCGCCAGGAAGTCTAGGGACTGGAGGGTAGCATAGGCTGAGATGAACTCAGCCTTGTTGGCTGCAGACCGGCAGGAACGTATGGAGAGGAGGGCGCCGAAGTTTGAGGAAGTGTGCACGATCTTGCCCATACGCTCGCACCGTCCGGTGCGAGCTATTCCAGCCCCTCGTAGATGCCGTGCTAGAGTGGGCATCCAGCCTGGTAGGAGGATGCCTGCGCAGCGTGTCTGGTCACCGGTACGCCTCCTAGGACCAGGCTACCCTGCGCCCGCTCTACGCACGGTAACCATCAAGCCCCTGCACAGCCCAGTTCGCCCTGTACTAGCACCCCGCTTGTACAGGGCTGCTAGTTCCATCCAGCCAGGACGGGTTGTGCAGGAGGTGCGATCAAGGCCACCTGTGCACCTCCATGGCCCAGTTGTTCCAGTTCCCGCCTCTCGTGCTGACCCGGAAGTGCGGACCTCTAGTCTGGCACGTCCAGTACCAGCACCACGTATCAAGCTTCCAGTGAGTCAGCCTAGTCCTACTCAGCCTGTTCCCGCTCCTCGCACTAGCCCTGAGGTGCATGTCCCCAGGCTGGTACCTCCACTACCAGCACCACGCATCAGGCATCCAGTGCATCAGCCTCGTCCAGTGTCCGGCAACAGTGCCTCGTCCAGTGTTTCCGGCAACAGTGCCTAGTCCAGAGTGTCCGGCAACAGTGCCTCGTCCAGAGTGTCCGGCAACAGTGCCTCGTCCAGAGTGTCCGGAACCAGGTGAGATGGCCCACTGTCCGGAACCAGGTGAGACGGCCCACTGTCCGGAACCAGGGGTCGACGACCCACTGTCCGGAACCAGGGGAGATGGCCCACTGTCCGGAACCGGGTGAGGCGGCCCAATGTCCGGAACCGGGTGAGGCGGCCCAATGTCCGGAACCGGGTGAGTCGGCCCAATGTCCGGAACCGGGTGAGACGGCCCACTGTCCGGTACCGGGGGAGACCGCCCACTGTCCGTAACCGGGGGAGACGGCCCACTGTCCGTAACCGGGGGAGACGGCCTGCGACCCGTAACCGGGTGAGTCTGCCCGCGACCCGGAACCGGGTGAGTCTGCCTGCAACCCGGAACCGGGTGAGATTGAAAATAACCGAACTGTGTGAGTCTGCCTACAGCTTTGAACCGAATGAGTCTGCCTACAACCCGGAACTGAGGGAGTCTGCCTACGGTCCAGAACCAAGAGACTATGTAGTCAGTCGGGAGGACAGGAGGCCAGAACCAGAGCCTCCTCCAGTGTAGGTGGGTTGGGGAGGGGGGGGTGTAGCACAAGTGCCGTCGTTGACGGCAGCCACCCTCCCTTCCCTCCCTTTTTCTTTAGGGGGTATTTGTTTTTTGTTTTTTTGGGGGGGGGGGGATTTTGGTTTTTCTATTAAGGTGCATCTGGGGTTTGCACCTTTAGGGGGGGGGGGGTACTGTCACGTCCTGACCAGCAGAGGGAGTATTGTATTAGTATTTTGGTCAGGACGTGGCAGATGGGTTTGTGTTGTATGGTTTATCTAGTTGTTCTGTTTCTTTGTTAGTCTGTGTGGCTCCTGATCAGGATGTCGTTGTTCCTGATTGGGAGTCATATATTAGAAGTGTGTTTTTCACCTGGGGTTCGTGGGTTGTTGTCTTTAGCACTGCTGCTTTATGTTAGCCTGCTAAACTGTTCCTGTCGTGTTTCTGATTTTCTTGTTTTTTCGTGTTCACGTTGTTTAATAAATATAAAGATGAGCACTCAACCCGCTGCGTATTGCTCCACCATTTCCGACAGTGATTTCTCTATATCTTCAGACAAAGAGGAGCGTTACAAATACATATATCACAATTTTGAAGAATTGCATTGAACAATGAGTCCTTAACCTCTTGACGGTCGCCTAGGATAGGGGGCGCTACAGCGATTTTTGAAAAAAATTCGTGCCCATTTTAAACGGCCTCCTACTCAATTATATTATTAATATATATAGGATATGCATATAATTAATACTTGTGGATAGAAAACACCCTAAAGTTTCTAAAACTGTTTGAATTGTGTCTGTGAGTATAACAGAACTCATAAGGCATTCAAAACCCCGAGACCGATCGTAACAGGATGTGGAATTCTGAATTGCAGACTCAACTTCATCACTTTGCCTATAAATCACACCGTGAGCAATGGTTCATTGAGCACTTCCTATTGCTTCCACTAGATGTCCCCAGTCTTTACAAAGTGGTTTGAGTCTCCTACTGTGAAAACTGACACAATGAGAGGCTGTGGAAAGTGGTCACATGAGGAGGGCCATCACCATTATGACGCCGGCGCCTCTGGCTACCCTCCCCTTTCGAAACGTTTAGAAAGACAATGTAATTGTCCCCCTTGAATCTTATTGGAGCTCTGGTTGAAAAAGGCCCTAAAGATTTATGTTATACAACGTTTGACATGTTTGAACGAACCTAAATAAAAAAAAATATGCATTTTATTGAAAGAGGAGTCCCGCGGCCGACGGAACTTTTGGTGCAGCCTTCAGAACGCGCTAACAAGAACAAGCTATTGGGACGTAAAGGATTAACTTTTTCGAACGAAAATACATTTGTTGTGGACCTGGGATACCTGGAAGTGCTTTCTGATGAAGATAATCAAAGGTAAGGGATTATTGACAATAGTATACAAGAGTAGATTTGATATGCGATTGTTCCAAGATGGCACTGACCTGTAACGGTAGCCTATTTTTCTGAGTATCGCATCCCCTTCTATCGCAAAGTGTGATTACCCAGTAAAGTGATTTTTAAATCTGGCATTGCAGGTGCTTTCAAGAGATGCTAATCTATAAATCTTAGAATGACAATATTACATTTAAAAAATGTTTTCGAATAGTAATTTAGTAAATTGTAGCGCTTTTTCACTGGACGCATTTGAGGGAAAATAGTTAGTCAATGTAACGCGCCGATGTAAAATGCTGTTTTTATATATAAATCTTAACTTTATCGAACAAAAGAATGCATGTATTGTGTAACATGATGTCCTAGGAGTGTCATCTGATAGAGATTGTCAAAGGTTAGTGCTGCATTTAGCAGTTTTTTGGTTATTTGTGATGCATGTGGTTGGTCGGAAAATGGCTATGTGGCTACTTTTACGATATACTCCTCTAACATAATCTAATGTTTTGCTTTTGCTGTAAATGTAACGTCTGCAGTAGTGGGTGTCAGGCGCAGGAAACAGGAGTAGTTGCTAACGGGCTTTTAATGAATTTCACCGTAACAGAAAAGTACACCCACGAAAACACAACTGGGTGTGATCCAACAAACACAATGATCCAATAACACGTACCACTGCATAAACAATAGTCAACAACAGAAAGTAAGCCCGCACACAGAACAGGTGGGGAAACGGGCTTAAATACTCCACTAAACACTAATCATACACAGGTGCAAACAATTAAGACAAAACCAACAGAAAAGGGAAAAAGGGATCGGTGGCAGCTAGTAGGCCGGTGACGATGACCGCCGAGCGCCACCCGAACAGGGAGAGGAGTCACCCTCGGCAGGAGTCGTGACAGTAAAGCCTTTTTGAAATCGGACAACGTGGTTCGATTCAGGAGAGGTGTATCTATAAAACGATATAACATAGTCCTATATTTGAAAAATATATATATTACATTTTGTTATGCTAATGGCGACCAGGGGCTAAAATAACAAATATCCATATTTATTGAGTTATTTTTATTTCACCTTTATTTGACCAGGTAGGTCAACAACATGTGGTTTCTCACATCTGTCCTGGGCACCTCCACTTAAATACATTACTATGTCTTGATTGTAATTATTTATAGGGGAGAGAGTTAAAAATGTGTTTTAATCAGTTGTGTCTATCAAAATGAGTGTTGGGCGCAGTAGTTCAAAGCTACCCAAGCATGACTTTTACCCAGGATGGACCTGCACTCTGATAAAGCCATTTCCCTGAT
This sequence comes from Salmo salar, assembly GCF_965601325.2. Taxonomy (NCBI): domain Eukaryota; kingdom Metazoa; phylum Chordata; class Actinopteri; order Salmoniformes; family Salmonidae; genus Salmo; species Salmo salar. Next base: position 77,922,600 of record NC_138293.1, on the reverse strand, counting down.
ATAGCATTTTGATTAACCCTAAAAAGGACCGATGTATCACTGTGGAAGTGCAGTAACACATTTAAAAAACAACACACAACAGTGATGTATTGCAGATGTGGGAGAAAATGTCAAATTATGACTTGAAAAAGTAATTGAGTGATGTTTAGCCATGTATTGGTTTAGTGACAGTTGCTGATCATTTAAACAATGGGAATACATTTTAGTGTACAGTACTTCAGGATGTGAATTGTTCATTATTATTATTAGTTTGTTATTTTGTTTTATGTGTTGTTTAAAAAAATACATTTGTAATGTATTTTCTGACTTTATTGAACAGATAGAGAGAGAGGATGACAGAGATGACAGGTTGTGTCAAAGGGCAGTATGCCGGTTCAAGACTTTTCCTAAAACGTATGAGACAACACACCGCAATATCTTACAGGGACCACTTGTATGAATGTGTTTGTGATATTGTTTTGAGAAGTATAAAATTTAACATGATTAAATATAAATTATTTCATGACTCATCTTAATACATGAAACATAATGTTCGTATGAGAGACGTGAAAAAATACTTTACTGTTTAAACAAATGTATGTTGATTGACAGTGATCGATGATGTCTGACTTTGTCTTACAATTGATTGTCTTGAAACCTCTTTTATAGGCATGTGATATGCTACCACCCAACCATGGTTGTCATGCAAGTTCTGTCTCCCAAGTCTGTGTACTTTTATGATGTTTCCTACCATGGGTTAATTGGATTCCATCCTGAAAAAATGACAGGCAAACTACACCTCCTCCTGGTCTTGCTGGGCCTCTGTAGTATGTACTCAATAATCTAGCAATTTATTGTAACAAAGTATTTTACGTATAGAGATAATTATAATAGCCATTGAGTTAACATATTAGTGATCTATTGTCTTCATTCTCTTTCTCTATTAGGGGTGACGTAATTCAAAGCCCTGGCTGAAACACACGAGCGCTTTTGCTAAGTGGTCTATCAGAGGACAAAGGGCTTAGGCTCGTGCACTGGCCGCCCCCGTCTTTGTGTTTTTCCCTCTATTTGCCGAAACACAGATTCCCGGTCGGAATATTATCGCTTTTTTACGAGAAAAATGGCATAAAAATGTATTTTAAACAGCGGTTGACATGCTTCGAAGTACGGTAATGAAATATTTAGAAATCTTTTGTCACGAAATGCGCCATGCGCGCGACCCTTATTTACCATTCGGATAGTGTCTAGAACGCACGAACAAAACGCCGCTGTTTGGTTATAACGATGGATTATTTTGGACCAAACCAACATTTGTTATTGAAGTAGAAGTCCTGGGAGTGCATTCTGACAAAGAACAGGAAAGGTAATCAAACTTTTCTAATAGTAAATCTGATATTGGTGAGTGCTAAACTTGGTGGGTGTCTAAATAGCTAGCCCTGTGATGCCGGGCTATCTACTGAGAATATTGTAAAATGTGCTTTCACCGAAAAGCTATTTTAAAATCGGACATATCGAGTGCATAGAGGAGTTCTGTATCTATAATTCTTAAAATAATTGTTATGTTTTTTGTGAACGTTTATCGTGAGTAATTTAGTAAATTCACCGGAGGTTTGCAGGGGGTATGCTAGTTCTGAATGTCACATGCTAATGTAAAAAGCTGGTTTTTGATATAAATATGAACTTGATTGAACAAAACATGCATGTATTGTATAACATAATGTCCTAGGGTTGTCATCTGATGAAGATCATCAAAGGTTAGTGCTGCATTTAGCTGTGTTTTTTTTTTTGTGACATTATATGCTAGCTTGAAAAATGGGTAGTCTGATTATTTCTGGCTGGGTACTCTGCTGACATAATCTAATGTTTTGATTTCGCTGTAAAGCCTTTTTGAAATCGGACAGTGTGGTTAGATTAACGAGAGTCTTGTCTTTAAAATGCTGTAAAATAGTCATATGTTTGAAAAATTGAAGTTTTCGGATTTTAGAGGAATTTGTATTTCGCGCCACGCCCATTATTGGATATTGGAGCAGGTGTTCCGCTAGCGGAACGTCTAGATGTAAGAGGTTAACGGAGATCAGAATGATCTCACAGACTCACAGTGAGATCAGTGTTGATCAGTTTTTGTACGGTGCTGCAGCCTCCTGTGTCACTGTGTCTCTGGCACAATAATAAACAGCAGAGTCTTCAGTCTTCAGGCTGTTCATTTGGAGATACACCTGCTGCTTGCTGTTGTCTCTGGAGATGGTGAACCGACCCTGAACAGACTGGGGGTAGTAAGTGCTGCCACCATCACTGCTAATATAGGACACCCACTCCAGTCCTTTCCCAGGAGCCTGTCTGATCCAAGCCATCCAGTAGCTACTGAAAGTAAAACCAGAGGCTGTACAGGTCAGTTTGTGGGATTCCTGAGGCTTTTTAACAACTGGTCCAGACTCAGTTAGTGTCTGACCCTGAACACCTGTGGAAAGGAAATACCCAAAACTTCAGAATGCAAATATTCATACAGTGATGTCTTAAAACATGTCTATATACCTATTTGTAGCAAATTACTTCTGAAAAATTACTGAAAATGATATTCTAGTGAACACAGAATATTGTAACTTACTTTTTACAAACACCACCATGAGTACTAAACTCCAGACAGTCCTCATTGTTCAGTGATAGTCAGGTTATATGCAGTGCTTGCTACCGAATCAATCCACACTGGCTATAATGAGAAGGCCAGTGCTGAGTGTCTGATTATAAAGGGATAAACGGGAGGGAGACTTTGCATAGACCGCCCTCTAGAGGTTTAAATATCCTGACAGGGAGAGATCTTCTGCTCTATTCCTTTATTCTCTCTCCTCCCTGTCCTTCGTTCTTCTCTCTGTTGTTCAGATTTTACTTATGAGACGTGTTGACTATAATGGCTTTAGTATTGTGTGTTGACTACATATAAAGGCTTAGTATTGTGTGTTGAAGACCATTTTAACGCTTTTGGTAAGGTTAATTTATTAAATTATAATTTGACAATTTTTGAGACTGAGCATTAGTCTTAATATGTTGATATTTTGGTGTGGAGATACATTTATATTATGTTGTGTTTGCATCATTCTTCCATGGGTTTCTGGGTATTTGTTCAGGTCTGGTGCTGGTTTGTATAACTGTGGAGGGTAGCGAACACAGTAATACACAGCTGTGTCTTCTGGTTGCAGGCTCTGCCCTTTTAAAGACACAGAGTTGCTGGAGGGATCTCTTGAAATGCTGAACTTGTTTTTCAGTGCATCATTTTTGTATATATCTCCATTATCCCATATATGGGAAATCCACTCCGTTGCGTTCCCTGCAGGCTTTCGAACCCAACCTGTGGCAAAGCTTAAGCTGCTATCACTAACAGAATACCCAGAGACCTTAGAGGTGATGTGTAAGGTGTGTCGTCGTAATGAAACCAAGGTGCAGCGGAGGATGTGTTCATCATCAGAATTTTAATTGACTGAACGAACACAATACAAAACGAAACAAAAACGACCAGAAACAGTTCTGTCAGGAAAACACACTAACAGAATACAATCACCCACAAAAACCCAAAGGAAAGACAGGCTACTTATGTGTGACTCCCAATCAGCAACAACGAACTACAGCTGTGCCTGATTGGAAGCCACACATGGCCCAAAACAAAGAAATACAAAAATAGAAAAATGAACATAGAACGCCCACCCAATGTAAAACCCTGGACGAACCAAAATAAAGAACAAAAACCCCTCTCTATGGCCAGGGCGTTACAGTACCCCCCCAAAGGTGCGGACTCCGGCCGCAAAACCTGACTAAGAAGGGGAGGGTGGGCATTCCTACGGCGGCGGCTCAGGTGTGGGACGTGGTCTCCGCTCCACCCTCGGTGTCGCCCACTGAGGTGTCGCCTCTGGCCACGCCGGAGGACTGGTGGGCGACCCTGGCTGCGCCCGGCTGGCGGGCGATTCTGGTTCCGCCCGGTTGGCGGGCATCCCTGGCTGCGCCCGCCTGGCGGGCGACCCTGGCGGCTCCGGCGGCTCCGGGCTGGCGGGCGGCTCCGGCGGCTCCGGGCTGGCGGGTGGCTCTGGCGGCTGGCGGGCGGCTCCGGCAGCTCCGGGCTGGCGGGTGGCTCCAGCGGCTCCGGGCTGGCGGGCGGCTCAGGTGGCTCTGGCCCAGGATTCACCAGGCTGGGGAGACATGAAGGAGGCCTGGCCCTGGGCACAGGCACAGGACTCACCAGGCTGGCGGGCGGCTCTGGCGGTTCCGGACAGGTGGGTAGCTCTGGCGGCTCCGGACAGGCGGGCGGCTCTGGCGGCTCCGGACTGGCGGGCGGCTCTGGCGGCTCCGGACTGGCGGGCGGCTCTGGCGGCTCCGGACTGGCGGGCGGCTCTGGCAAATGTATGGATTTACGTTGCAGTATAAAACCCAATATCATGGCTATGGCCAAAATCATGTTTATGGTGAGGTTTCATTAGGGTTACATTGGTACCATTGTCCTGGGAGGTGTTTATTTGACCTGTTCAGTGTTGATGTGTCCATATAGGAGCAAAGGGGTTTAGTATGACATAATATCACTGTGACCCTCCAATAGACCCCAAGCGTAACTGTATAGTCACAGTGATATGCACCATGACAAAAACCTCCCACCAGTACCACACACCAGCTAAATGAGGATAGCAACACATTCAGATGGTTGTGATAGGTGTTAATACACATTTATATTATTTCTTCAAATATTTTAGAATATTTGTAACTGTTTTGTAAACTATTATACAGTATATTATTACATGGTTGAATTCACCTTAAAGATTTGTGCGCGCAATTTTTCCTAAATCCTTCAGGTACAATGCTTTATAACGTGTTATAGAAATGTATGAGCCTTTATAATGTCTTATAATAAAGGTTTATAATATTTTCCTTTTCAACTGACACAAAATAGTTGTTATTTAGACCGCATCAGTATGAATGATTTAACCTTTAATAGTTGTTATGTAGTCAGCATCCTTATAAATGGTTTAACCTTTAAAAAACCCTAGATTCAATTGAAGCACTGATGTGACATAACAAAAAAATCCCCATCAAAATCTGTCAGTTTAAACTAGAGATATATTTTTGCAATCTGCCACATCCGCCGATGCCTCACTTTCACATCTGCGGTCAGATCATGAGACATCCCGACAGTTGGTCTTTTCACAAAGACGTCTGTAGTGTCTGAATCGTTATGACCACTCTATGGAAAGGGGGGACTCTCACGAACACGATGGTGTTCGTTTTGCTCTATGACCCCCACAAGTGTCATGGGACTCGTCTGAAGGTAACCGCTACCGTTTAAAATAAATGTATGGAAGTATGAAGGTAGTTTTGTAACTACCCAAAAAGGGGTGTACAGTATGTGTAAAAACAATATATAGTGCATTCGGAAAGTATTCAGACCCCTACACCTTTTCCACATTTTGTTACGTTACAGCCTTAACTCCTCATCAGTCTACACACAAAACCTCATAATGTCAAAGCAAAAAACAGTTTTTAGACATTTTTGCAAATGTATAAAAAAAATATGAACGGAAATATTACATTTTACATAAGTATTCAGACCCTTTACTCAGTACTTTGTTGAAGCACCTTTGGCAGTGATTACAGCCTCGAGTCTTCTAGGGTATGACACTTCAAGCTTGGCACCCCTGTATTTAGGGAGTTTCTGCAGATCCTCTCAAGTTCTGTCAAGTTGGATGTGGAGTGTCTCTGCACAGCTTTTTTCAGGTCTCTCCAGAGATGTTTGATTGGGTTCAAGTCCGGGCTCTGGCAGAGACTTGTCCCGAAGCCAGTCCTGCGTTGTCTTGGCTGTGTGCTGAGGGTCATTGTCCTGTTGGAAGGTTAAAATTCGGCCCAGTCTGAGGTCCTGAGCGCTTGGTGGTTCCAAACGTCTTACATTTAAGAATCATAGAGGCCAATGTGTTCTTGGGGACCTTCAATTGTGCCACGACACAATCCTGTCTCAGAGCTCTACGTGCAATTTCTTCAACCTCATGGCTTGGTTTTTGCTCTGACATGCACTGTCAACTGTGGGACCTGATATAGACAGGTGTGTGCCTTTCCAATTCATGTCTAATCAATTGAATTCAACACAGGTGGATTCCTATCAAGTTGTAGAAACATCTCAAGGCTGATCCATGGAAACAGGAGGCACCTGAGCTCAATTTGGAGTCTCATAGTAAAAGGTCTGAATACTTATGTAAATAAGGTAGTTATTTTTCTTATTTTCAATACTTTTGCAAAGAATTTGAAAAACCATTTTTTACTTTGTCATTATGGGGTATTGTGTCTAGATTGATGAGGATTATAATTTTTTTATACATTTTAGAATAAGGCTGTAACAAAATGTGTAAAAATTTAAGGAGTCTGAATACTTTCCGAATGCACTGTATATATATTTCCTCGGCTATCTTATATCTCCTAGATACAGGACAGACATTTCAAAACCTTGTTTCTTATGATTTATTGTTTGACTGTCTTTTTTTGCAATTTAGGAATGTGTTATTCAATGTGTTCCTCTGGGCTATAGTAGTAAAGGCCAAATTAACCTCTCTGGGCAAGCGTCCCACCTACTCAACAGCCAGTTGAATCCCGTGGCGCGTTATTCAAATACCTTAGAAATGCTATTACTTCAATTTCTCAAACATATGACTATTTTACAGCATTTTAAAGATAAGACTCTCGTTAATCTAACCACACTGTCCGATTTCAAAAAGGCTTTACAACGAAAGCAAAACATTAGATTATGTCAGCAGAGTACCCAGCCAGAAATAATCAGACACCCATTTTTCAAGCTAGCATATAATGTCACATAAACCCAAACCACAGCTAAATGCAGCACTAACCTTTGATGATCTTCATCAGATGACAATCTTAGGACATTATGTTATACAATACATGCATGTCTGTTCAATCAAGTTCATATTTATATCAAAAACCAGCTTTTTACATTAGCAGGTGACTAGCATGTGACTAGCATTCCCACCAAACACTTCCGGTGAATTTACTAAATTACTCACGATAAACGTTCACAAAAAACATAACAATTATTTTAAGAATTATAGATACAGAACTCCTCAATGCACTCGATATGTCCGATTTTAAAATAGCTTTTTGGTGAAAGCACATTTTGCAATATTCTCAGTAGATAGCCCGGCATCACAGGGCTAACTATTTAGACACCCAGCAAGTTTAGCATTCACCAAAGTCAGATTTACTATAAGAAAAATGTTATTACCTTTGCTGTCTTTGTCAGAATGCACTCCCAGGACTTCTACTTCAATAACAAATGTTGGTTTGGTCCCAAATAATCCATTGTTATATCCAAATAGCGGCGTTTTGTTCGTGCGTTCAAGACACTATCCGAAAGGGTAAATAAGGGTTACGAGCATGGCGCATTTCGTGACAAAACAATTCTAAATATTCCATTACCGTACTTCGAAGCATGTCAACCGCTGTTTAAAATCAATTTTTATGTAACTTTTCTCGTGAAAAAGCGATAATATTCCGACCAGCAAAGCCTGTTTACATTCAACGAGAGAGAAAGTAAAAGGATGGGATCCCCTCGTGCACGAGCCTTAGTCTGACGGCCCTCTGATCGGCCACTTTCCAAACGAGATAATGTGTTTCAGCCTGGGGCTGCCTCAATATCGTTCAGCTTTTTCCCGGGTTCTGAGAGCCTATGGGAGCCGTAGGAAGTGTCACGTTACAGCAAAGATCCTCAGTCTTCAATAAAAAGAGCCAAGATTAACAAGAACTTGTCAGACAGGCCACTTCCTGTTCAGAATCTTCTCAGGTTTTTGCCTGCCATATGAGTTCTGTTATACTCACAGACACCATTCAAACAGTTTTAGAAACTTTAGGGTGTTTTCTATCCAAAGCCAATAATTATATGCATATTCTAGTTACTGGGCAGGAGTAGTAACCAGATTAAATCGGGTACGTTTTTTATCCGGCCATGTAAATACTGCCCCCTAGCCCTAACAGGTTAAATATTTTATCAAGTAATTTAAAAAATATATATTATTTTATACCTAAAGGGGTCCTAAAATTCAAAATCAAATAGCTAAATGATCCATAATATGACCATTTTAAAACATTTCCATATGTCAGTTTACCAGAACCCTGCTGAAAGGTTTGTCAAAAGCCGGAATAGGTTGCAAAGGGTTAATCGGCACAGCTTCCTTCGGTTTACCCATCCTTTGGCAAAGGATTTATTGTAAGACACAACATCGTTTTTCAGACCAGAAGACGTTAAGCAGGATATGGTCATACTTCTTGTTGACCGCAGGATGTCCTGCCATACTACCATCATGAGCCAACCTCAGTATCACTTGTCGAAGCGTAACTGGAACAACAATCTGAGACACACTGGGCCAATCACCCAGCCCAGAAGTGGCGTGAGAACGCCATTTCCTCATAGAACACCATCTCGTCAAAGAAACCCACACGAACTTCAACAAATTCTCCTCTGTATGTATCTCAGCAAAAAGTGGGGAGATTGAAACACCTTTACTCTGTTCCGCAATCAACTGCTTCCTAGACATGAAGTATAAACTATAGGGACCCTCTCTTCCTTCAGTGGTCCTACTGGGATTTTCTAAGGAGAGGTCAACTCTCTCAACGTCTCGAACAGATCAACCATCCTCCTCAACACTAGACTTTCTTAGACATAATACGTATAACGTCACACGCTGCGAACACTCTAGCGTACTTTTCTCATAACCCATCAAGTTCCTCTAATCTGGGTTCCTTACAAATGACAGGATTTGGCACAACCTTCCCTCCAGCCAAATCGTTTCCCAAAATGAATGAGACCCCCTTCACCGGTAGGCTAGGCGTCACACCTGTAGTGTCTTAGCTCTTATTACTTATTTATATAATAAGAAAGACTCAGAATACAAGGAAATGAACTGGACCTTCACATTTACTAAAATGAGTTAGTACCAGAACAACATAGAACAACACTGTGCATGACCAAGGGTGCTCCATTCTTAAAGGGGACATCAGTAATTAACAGAACATAACATTCCTTCTCTTATACAATCAGAGCTACTTTTACCAAACCACAACTGAAACATTACCCAGAAAGTGTTGTAGTTATTTTGCATCATTTGATTTGAACTTGAACGGTTCGTTTTTGTTTGTGTTTGTTTGTTTATAAATCCAGTCTGTCTGGTGGACGGTGCCTTTGTTCTGGGTAGCGCCTTGGATAGTCTGGAGGCTCCTGAACATCCTCAGTGTGTGCTTGCTCCATATATAGCTTCTGCTATAGCAGCACCTTCATCAACACGTTCCTTTCTTTCAGCCTGGGGTCTCTTTACTGCCCCACCGTCCTCTACAGTTCCCTGTATGTCACTCTCAGGAGCTCTCTGTGCCTGTTCTCTCTCGATTGTTGTGCTGTTTTCCGTGGAATGCATTTGGTTAATGTGACGCCGCCACATTATGTCTGGGCTCACATGAACCTGGTAGGTTTTGGGTCCCGTTTGTGTATGCACGGTCCCTCTGTCCATTTCCCTCCCCTTCTGTAGTCTCGCACCATCACTTCCTGTCCTGTTTGGAGATGGTGCTCCCGGGCCACCGGAGAGCATCTTGGCTTGTTTGTTCAGCACTTCATTATGCCTGTTTGGCTTCATGATATCCAGCTGTGTGCGGAGAGGCCACCGAACATCAGTGGAGCTGGGCTTTCCTTTATCGTGGCATGTGGGGTGTTTCGATAGGAGGCCAGGAACTTGGCCTGTATTGTTTGCAAAGTCCCTTCGTCTCGTTTTTCTGCACAGAGTCCCTGCTTTAGGGTTTGCACAAAGCGTTCTGCCAGCCCATTGGTGGCAGGGTGGTATGGAGCTGAGGTTGAGTGTTTGATTCCATTTACTGACGTGAATCTTGTAAACTCGTCACTTACAAAAGCTTGCACGTTGTCACTTACCAGCTGCAGATGTTGTTCTGAGACACTCTATCGTCTGAACTGAGGTGGAGGAGTCAGTGCAAAACACACCTCTGGCCATTTGGAATGGGCATCAACTATAACCAGAAACATGTGCTTTTCAAAGGGACCAGCATAGTCCACATTAATTCTCTGCCATGGCTCTGTGAGCCATTCCCATGGGTGGACTGGGACAGGAGCAGGCATGTGAAGGGTTTCCAAACATCCGCTACAGTTCTTCGCCATGATTTCTATCTGTTGATCCAGACCCGGCCACCAGAAGTGGCTCCTTGAGAGCACCTTCATTTTGACAATTCCAACATGTAGTTGCTGAAAAACCTGATGTTGGCATTTCTGGGGTATCATGACTCTCATTCCCCACATCAAACATCCTTGGTACGTTGTAATTTCGTTTCTCCGCTGGAAATATGGAGTCAGCTCCTTTCTGCCTGTAGCTGGCCATCCTGACATGGTGTAGGTGTATACTTTTGACAAGGTCACATCTTTCCTTGTCTCCCGTTTGATAACTGTGCTTGTGACAGGTAGTGCCTCGAGCTGAGAGGTATGGAAAATGTCCTCTGCATCCACACTCCTTTGTATTTCTCTTGTACATGGCAGTCTGGATAATAGTAGTGTCTTTGCTTTTATTACTTATTTATATAATAAGAAAGACTCAGAATACAAGGAAATGAACTGGAGCTTCACATTTACTAAAACGAGTTAGTACCAGAACAACATAGAACAACACTGCGCATGACCAAGGGTGCTCCATTTTTAAAGGGGACATCAGTAATTAACAGAACATAACAACTCCAATGAAAATGAAACCAGAAATAAGATCAGACTCGAGTTTCACATTATATAAAGGAATTTCCATGCAACCCATCTCCACGCCTTGTACTAACACGTTGTAACCAGTGTCAGACAAAGGCAAAACACCCTCCAAAAGGAAGGATTGGGCAGTGTCTCACAGTATCTTCACCGGCTGCTTAAGGAAGTAACTCTGGGTCTTCCATTCATGTGGTGGTCATGAGATCCAGTTTCATCATAGCACTTGATGGTTTTTGCGACTGCACTTGAAGAAACTTTCAAAGTTCTTGAAATTTTCCTCTCTGACTGACCTTCATGTCTTAAAGTAAAGATGGACCGTCATTTGTCTTCTCGCTTCTTTGTTCTCACCATAATATGGACTTGGTCTTTTACCACATAGGGCTGTCTTCTGTATACCCCCCTACCATGTCACAACACAACTGGTGGCACCTTAATTGGGGAGGACGGGCTCATGGTAATGGCTGGAGCGGAATTAGTGGAATGGTATCAAATACACCAAACACATGGCTTGCATGTGTTTGATGCCATTCCCATTCGCTCCGTTACAGACAATTATTATGAGCCATCCTCCCCTCAGCAGACTCCACTGGTATGTTGTAATCATTATATCATAGGATGTTTGATATTTATATACTTCTAACTTCAACTGTACAAGGGAGGAGTGAGTTTTAGTACAGGTCTGCTGTTGGTTTGTATCACTGTGGCCACCGAGCACAATAATACACAGCTGTGTCTTCAGTCTGCAGACTCTGTCCTTTTAAAAACACTGTGTTGCTGGAAGTGTCTCTGGTGATGCTGAACTTGTTTTTCAGTGAATCTTTATAAGCTGTGCTTCCACCACTACTAATATATCCAATCCACTCCAGTGTTTTCCCTGCAGGCTGTCGAATCCAAGCTGTATACAAGCTAGTAACTGAATACGAGACCTTACAGGAGATGGTCAGTGGTTGACCTGGCTGGACAGTCATAGAGGCTGGCTGAGTGAGTTCATAACTCTGTACACCTGTGGAAAGGAAAGAATGAACAATATTAAAACTCCAGATAACATGATCTTTCAATTACATTTAAGTCTGATGCAGTTTTCATTATTGTGTTTGTCCCCCCATAGACACTCACAGGAGGCAGCTGCCAGCAGCAGCAGCAGAGATGGAGGGAACATGGTTTGTTTTGAAACTGAACTGATGGGAGCTGATCCTCTATACTCTCCAGGACTCAGAGGGACTGTTTATATAAACCCTAACAATAAGGGGGAGGTAGGTAAAGGGAGGAAGAGAGAGGCATGGTTCTATTTGCATATGGTAAGGAGGGAAATCTGAAAGATCTTAGAATATCAGTGAAAATTGTGAAAACTTCTATCAGTTTTAATACTCCAATGTATTGTTGTTGTAAAATACACTTCAGTATATTGGCAGATAATGTTATTTGATACAATGACCAAAAATATTTTGCCAATATCGTCCCAATGCAACAGTGTTATTGGAATATGAAAATTAAAACAAAGTGTGGGTTCAAGTAAATTCATAGAATGCTTGATAAACAGGAAATGATTGCAAGATTATTTCTATGCAAATGAGAGGAATTTATTTACATACTTCTCTGTGTTACAAAACATATCATCAAGCACAACAGGTGGAGATTTAATTAACCACCCTGAAAAAGGCACTGAATTACTGAAACGTTGGTTATTATGGTTACCCATTAAATTATTGGGAGCATATACAGTATGTATGTGACTTTCTTTCTTTAATTTCATGGAGATTTAAGCAATAACATATATACTATATATGTAAAAAAATATATATTAAAAAAATTATAGCTAGTAACAGAATAAGAGACCTTACAGGAGATGGTCAGTAGTTGACCTGACTGGACAGTCATAAAGGCTGGCTGAGTGAGTTCTTCACACTGAACACCTGTGGAAAAAAGCATTTAAAATGTTGCTCAATATAAATAGAATCATGTTATAGTCATAACAAAACTGTAGTCATCATCTTTAATTATTTTGTCTTTCCTGTCAAATCTAGAGAGACTCACAGGATACAGCTGCCAGCAGCAGCAGCAGCAGCATAGATGCAGGGAACATGGTTTGTGTTGAAGCTGAACTGGTTGGAGCTGCTCATTACTCGCCAGGACTCAGAGGGCTTCTAAGGGCAGACAGACAGACACTGTTTTAGTAGGGAAAGAACCAGAGGGAGGGTTTGCATTGACGTAGAGAGATGAAGAGGCAAGGGGTCCTACTCTAGAGGTGGGGATAGTGAAGCTCTTATCATATTGTCTTAATGAGAGGGTCCACAGTTTGAAACTTGTGAGGTTGAAACTTGTGGTTATATTATGGAAAAGGTTGGAGATATATATTGAGCATAGTTTACATGTAATCAGTTACTCCCCAACCCTGAGCAAAGATACAGTATCTTTTATGTCTAAGCCCATTCTTTGATATCCTGTCAAAGATACCCATCTAGTATAAACGGAATTCATCATTCCATGGGTGTGGGGTTTGGCCTCTATTTATTAAGAAGGTTAATATCGCCCCATCCTGGTAGATACATATCACTCCAACTGTTTAAGGGATGAGTGAGTTTTTGTACATGTCTGGCCCTGGTTTGTATCACTGTGAGTCTCTGGCACAATAATACACAGCTGTGTCTTCAGCCTGCAGGTTCTGCCCTGTTAAAGTCACAGTATTGCTGGAGGAGTCTAAAGTGAGGCTGAACTTATTTTTCAGGGAGTCTTTGTGGTGTGTTCCTCCAGTATATTTCATTCCAATCCACTCCAGTCCTTTCCCTGCAGGCTGTCGAATCCAAGCTGTGTAATAGCTACCTACAGAATATGAGACCTTACAGGAGATGGTCAGTGGTTGACCTGGCTGGACAGTCATAGAGGCTGGTTGAGTGAGTTCTTCACACTGAACACCTGTGGACAAAGCATTTACATTTAAAGTTACTACAAATATAATAATTTTTACATTTTAACAAAACTAAAGCCATCACTAATTGTTTTGTCTGTCCGACCCAAATCCAGAGACTCACAGGAGGCAGCTGCCAGCAACAGCAGCAGCAGAGATGCAGGGAACATGGTTTGTGTTGTTCAGGACTGAGGGACACACACAGAGACTGTTTATATAAGGTGGAGAGAAATAGACAAAGAGCATGGTACAATTTGCATAGGGAAAAGAGAGAGGTATGGAAGGAATGGGAATAACAGTAACCCTTTTCTTTGATAACTATGCCAGATTGTAATACTCAATTATATTGTCCCTGTAAACAGCTGGACTGATGCTGGTGCATAATAAGCACTATGAGCAAAACCTTTTGCCAATATTTTTGCATCATAACATGTGGTATCCAGTTTTTTTATTTCAATAAAAGTCAGATATTAATTTCCAAAATGGTCCTCAATAGATGATGTTGCATGACACAAGTGATAAGGGTTCCTTACAGTGCCTGCTTGTGAATATTTTAACTGCAGTGGGCTAAATCAGGGTCACACAGAGTGTTTCTTGGTAGTCTTAAACAAATCTACTTTGAAACAAAAGTAAACACCTCACACACATGGTTTATGAAAAAGAAGACACCTGTACCATGTCAGATATAGAGTTGAAATGTATTTATTTTTGAGTTTGCAACCCATTATTAGACATTATATACATCACAGAAGACTGAACAAAACCATTTGACATAGAAACACTGGATTTTTTGAATATAGAAAATATATATATATGAAATTCTGAACAATATCCATAACATTCCACAAATGAGGCCAGTAGAGGGTATTTTGGTCATTTGACTGCAGGAAAGGGCTATTGCAGGAACACAGAAGATGCATTTACTTACAAATTGTCCATGCATACAGTAATCTACTTTCAGGGACATTACATTGAAAGTGAGAAGTACACCACAGATGTAGGATCTTAATTTGATCACCCTGTTGCAGGAGAACTTTCCTGCAATGCAGGAAATGTAGAAAGTGTTGTGTATTTGAGGTTTTAAAAGGCTTCTGCAGTTTGTTATTTCCATTTTGAAATTTCAGACTTAATTTTCACTCACAAAGGTTTATCAACCCCTTCAAAAATGTCCATTAATTATAATCCAAATAATAATGTGCATTTCGTGTTGCTGCACAATCAATTATTTTCCTGCTGTAGCAAACTGACTTAAATTAAGATCTTACATCTGTACATCTCTGTGCTCATGAATCTGTTAACGTGATCTACCCACAGATTGTGTTTTTGTACAGGTCTGGCACAGTAATACACAGCTGTGTCTTAAATCTGCAGACTCTGTCCTTTTAAGAACGACGTGTTGCTGGAAGTATCTCTGGTGATGCTAAACTTGTTTTTCATTGAATGTTTGTAACTGGTGCTTTAAGCATTATTGATATATCCAATCCACCTTTCCCTGCAGGTTGTCGAATCCAGAATGTAGTAAAACTAGTAACAGAGTAAGAGAACTTAGAGTAGATGGTCAGTGGTTGACCTGGCTGGACTGTCAGAGAGGCTGGCTGATTGAGTTCATAACTCTGTACACCTGCTAAATTGAAACAGCAACATATTGACAACATGAATATGTTCGGTGTACAAAAGTCTACTAGTTGCATTAAAATGTCTATCACCCAACATCCAGAGAGACTCACAGGAGGCAGCTGCCAGCAGTAGAGATGCAGGCAACATGGTTTGTGTTGAAGCTGAACTGGTGAGAGCTGTTCTACTCTACTCTCCAGGACTCAGAGCGATGTACTAGTACCCTCAGATACAGAGAGGTTTTTATATAGGGACGAGGTAGAGAAGGGAAGAGGGGCTAGTTGATGAATTTATTCATACTATTCATACTTCCACAAGATATAGTCCCAACGCAAATGTAGGGTTGCTACCCAAGCAGGCTGGTAATTCGGTCTATCGGTTCGGTTGCCAGGGACGCGACCCAGTCGTTCAGACTTTTTGTTCTGTATCTATGGACGTGACCCAGTCGTTTGTTCAAATGTTCCATTGCCATATTGGTTGGCAATGTTCTTATCCCTTGCTTGCTAGCTAGCCAACTATGGATAATTTACAGTCACAGCCTTTTGCATTTGTTTAAGCTGTTTTCTAATGACATTTATTTGAATACATCCATAACAATGAGCTAATGATGAGCAATTTCACCTGGCATAGAAAATGTGCTCTCTCGTCAGGACACTGTTGTTCAGAGGAGCTAGCCAACAAACATATCTATTGTGTCTAAGTCAATTATTTTTATACTGTCAAGGATACTCATGTAGTATGAACTAAATTAATCTTTCCATGGGGTATTTAATATCGCCCCTTCCTGATAGATACATATAACTACAACTGTTTAAGGGATGAGTGAGGTTTTCTGCATGTCTGGCCCTGGTTTGTATCACTGTGGTCCCTGGCACAATAATACACAGCTGTGTCTTTAGTCTGCAGGTTCTGCCCTGTTATAGTCACTATCTTGTTAGAGGATTCTAAAGTGAGGCTGAACTTGTTTTTCAGTGAATCATTGTAGACTGTTTCCAGTATATATTTGCCCAATCCACTCCAGTGCTTTCCCTGCAGGTTGTCAGAACCAAGCTGTCCAATAGCTAGATAAAGAGTATGAGACTTTACAGGAGATGGTCAGAGGTTGACCTAGCTGGACAGAGAATGGCTGAGTGAGTTCTTCTCAGTGAACACCTGTGGGAAGAGAAGGAAGGAAGAGATAATTACAAGTTCCAAATAGTGTCAAATAATGTCAGTTAACTTACGTTTTCATTCATGTGTAATTTCCCCCAGATCCAAAGAGACTCACAGGAGGCAGCAGCCAGAATCAGCAGAGATGCAGGGAACATGGTTTGTGTTGAAGCTGAACTGGTGTGAGCTGCTCTTCTCTACTCTCCAGGATTCAGAGGGATGTTCTAGGACTCTCAGATAAAGAGAGGTTTTTATATAAGAAGGAGGGAGAGAAAGGAAGAGGGGCTAGGTGAACTTTGCATCGGGAGAGGACATACAGTTAAAGTTGGAAATTTACATAGACAGGAGTCATTGAAACTCGTTTTTCACCCACTCCGCAAATTTCTTGTTAACAAACTATAGTTTTGGCATGTTGGCTAGGACATCTACTTTGTGCATGACACAAGTAATTTTTTCAACAACTGTTTACAGACAGATTATTTCACTGTATCACAATTCCAGTGGGTCAGAAGTTAACATACACTAAGGTGACTGTGGCTTTAAACAGCTTGGAAAATTCCAGAAAATTATGTCATGGCTTTAGAAGCTTCTGGTAGGCTAATTGACATCATTTGAGTCAATTGGAGGTGTACCTGTGTATGTATTTCAAGGCCTACCTCAGTGCCTCTTTGCTTGACATCATGGGAAAATAAAAATAAATCAGCCAAGACCTCAGAAAAAAAATTGTAGATCTCCACAAGTCTGGTTCATCCTTGGAAGCATTTTCCAAACACCTCAAAGTACCACGTTCATCTGTACAAACAATAGTACGCAAGTATAAACACCATGGGACCACGCAGCCATCATGCCGCTCAGGAAGGAGATATTTTCTGTCTCCTAGAGATGAACATAGTTTGGTTCAAAAAGTGCAAATCAATCCCAGAACAACAGCAAAGGACCTTGTGAAGATGCTGGAAGAAACAGTTACAAAAGTATCTATATTCACAGTATCTATAAGTATCTACAGTATCTATAAAACAAGTCCTATTTCGACATAACCTGAAAGGCCGCTCAGCAAGGAAGAAGCCACTGCTCCAAAACCTCCATAAAAAAAGCCAGACTACGGTTTGCAACTGCACATGAGGACAAAGATCGTACTTTTTGGAGAAATGTCCTCTGGTCTGATGAAACAGAAGTAGAACTGTTTGTCCATAATGACCATCGTTATGTTTGGAGGAAGAAGGGGGAGGCTTGCAAGCCGAAGAACACCATCCCATCCGTGAAGCACGGGGGTGGCAGCATCAAGTTGTGGGGGTGCTTTGCTGCAGGATGGACTGGTGCATTACACAAAATAGATGGCATCATGAGGCAGGAAAGTTATGTGGATATCTCAAGCCATCAGTCAGGAAGTTAAAGCTTGGTAGTAAATGGGTCTTCCAAATGGACAATGACCCAAAGCATACTTCCAAAGTTGTGGGCAATGGCTTATGGACAACAATTTCAAGGTATTGGAGTGGCCATCACAAAGCCCTGACCTCAATCCTATAGAAAATGTGTGGGCAGAACTGAAAAAGCATGTGCGAACAAGGAGGCCTACAAACGTGACTCAGTTACACCAGCTCTGTCAGGAGGAATGGCACAAAATTCACCCAATTTATTGTGGGAAGCTTGTGGAAGGCTACCCAAGACGTTTGACCCAAGTTAAACAATTTAAGCAATGGTACCAAATACTTATTGTGTGTATGTTAACTTCTGACCCACTGGGAATGTGATGAAAGAAATAAAAGCTGAAATAAATAATTCTCTCTACTACTTTCTGACATTTCACATTCTTAAAATAAAGTGGTGATCCTAACTGACCCAAGACAGGGACTTTTTATTGGGATTAAATGTCAGGAATTGTGAAAAACTGAGTTTAAATGTATGACATGAACTGCCAACTGTGGGACCTTTATATAGACGGGTGTGTGCCTTTCCACGTCATGTCAAACAATTGAATTTACCACAGGTGGACTCCAATCAAGTCTTAGAAACATCTCAAGAATGATCAATGGAAACAGGATGGACCTGAACTCAATTTTGAGTCTCATAGCAAAGAGTCTGAATGCTTATGTAAGTTATCTATTACATTTTTATTTTTAATGAATTAGCAAAAATTCTAAAAACCTGTTTTTGCTTCGTCATTATGGGGTGTTGTGTGTAGATTGCTGAGGATTTCATTTTATTTAACACATTTTAGAATAAGGCTGTAACGTTACAAAATGTGAGAAAAAGTCAAGGGGTCTGAATACTTTCCGAAGGCACCGTACATACATACTGTACATACAGTGTATACATACCATTTGTATGTGTAAATAATTATTTCCAGTTGTGGCAGTGATGAAGTATGGAGTCATGGCACCATATTTTGGCCAGGGAAGATGAATGGCTTTGTCCTATAGCTTGTCATAATGTTATATAATTTCAGTAATTGTGGTATGTTACCCCATGTATTGTTACAGAACCAAGTGGTAAGGCTAGTCAATATTTTGTATCACAATTTAGCATAAGTTGTCCTAGTTGCACTAGTAACCGAACGGTTGCAAGATCTAATCCCTGAACTGACAAGGTAAAAATCTGTCCTTTTACCCCTGAACAAGGCTCCTAAAATTAGAATTTGTTCTTAACTGACTTGCCTAGGAAAAAAGAAGGAGATATGCTAAACATTCTCATTGGTATTTTATGGATAAAACTTATATTTTTCCATAAATTGGGTGGAACTCAGGAGAATTATGTCTGCTCTTCAGCTCCCATATTCTATACAGTATCTCCCAAGAGGATGGGTTTTTGTACAGAGCTGGTGCTGGTTTATACCACTGTGAGGGTAGGCACAATAATACACAGCTCTGTCTTCAGTCTGAAGGTTCTGCCCTTTTAAAAACACAGTATTACTGCTAGATTCTACTGAGAGGCTGAACTTGTTCTTCAGTGAATCCTTGTATTCTGTGACTCCAAAATATACATTTCCAATCCACTCCAGTTCCCTGCAGGTTGTCAAATCCAAACTGTCCAAGTGTTAGTAACTGAATATGAGACCTTACAGGAGATGGTCAGTGGTTGACCTGGCTGGACAGTCATAGATGCTGGCTGAAAGAGTTCATAACTCTGTACACCTGGGAAATAAAATAATGAACAATATTAAATACACAAAATGGCAGTTGTGTTGAAGCCAGTTTTATGCTAAAGGCAATTTTCTTTTCTTTCTCTTTCCTCCAAATCCAGAGAGACTGACAGGAGGCAGCAGACTTGCAGGGAACATTGTTTGTGTTGAAGCTGAACTGGTGGAGCTGCTCTTCTCTACTCTCCAGGACACAGAGGGACGTACGAGGACAGACAGACAGCCATATACGTTTTTTAAGTAGGGAAAGAACCAGGTTTGCATTGATGTAAAGGGGAGGGGATGTATAAAAGGGTAAGAGACACTCCAGGACCATCTCCACTATTACTGGACACAACCTTTACACTCTGAAAACTCAGAGACCCTCTTTAGGTTATCTTTTTGAATAGGAGGGTGGGGTAAATATGAAACACTACATTTACAGCATTATTAACATATTTAAGACACTACTTTTGTTTTGACAAACCAAAGTATTTTGAATCAACATCCATATTATACTTTTTTTCTTGTAATAAAATTAATTATCAGAGCCTTCATCAGTACTGGTCATTATTTTAATCATATGGAGAGAGAGTGCCCCCTGTTGGTGCATCAACAACACTAGCACCATGTATTTAACAGGTGTATCATTGTGTTATTATTTGATACATCATTAGAATTGTGCCTCATGTATCCCCTTGTCATGGTCTACTGGTCATATCATACGGGAGTCTGTGTGTTTGTGCACATCCTTCCTTTCTCTACCAGATGTTTTTTGTACAGCTGTCAAAAACCTTTCTGCAGAATCCATGCTCAGCTAATATTTATGTGTGCTTTTACAGAATCGTAGCACTATTATTTCAATTTGAGTAACAACTAAAAATGAAAGTCGTACATTAGCTACACATAGTATTACTGTCTGAAATGTTGTCAAATATCACTTTGATATTAAATAAAATGCTTTTTTCACAATTCAATGTTCCTTACTGTTAAGTCAGCGTTAAGTGTTAAGTCAAAGTTGGCTAACCCTCTTCTTTTGGACAGTCAAGGTCCTTATGGGCAGCTGTTTTGATTCAGTTGTGTTAGATTAGGGATAGACAAATCCTTGTCATTGTAAAAGATGACTCCAATACACAATGACTTGTACGTGTTTAATGTATTTTCTGCTCTTTCTGAAAAGAAGACAGGTCACAACATAAGGAAAAACTCAGAGAGCCTATTCATGAAGAATAGACAGTGTTTCTGAGGTTCAGGACATATAATTAAAGTTGAAGGTTGTCTATCCCTGCTGTTTGCAGAGAAGGGTTAGTCAAATGTCTACATGTTCCACAGCCTGTCTCTATCTATATACTGAACAAAAGTATGTAAAGTGTTGGTCCCATACTTCATGAGCTGAAATAAAAGATCCCAGAAAGTTTCCATACACACAAAAAGCTTATTTCTCTCAAATTTTGTGTACAAATTTGTTTACATCCCTATTAGTGAGCATTTCTCCTTTGCCAATATAATCCATCCACCAAACAGTTGTGGAATATCAAGAAGCTGATTAAACAGCATGATCATTCCACAGATCCACCTGGTGCTGGGGACAATAAAAGGCCACTCTAAAATGTGCAGTTTTGTCACACAACACAATGCCACAGATGTCTCAAATTTTGAGGGAGCGTGCAATTGGCATGCTGACTGCAGGAAGGTCCACCAGAGCTGTTGCCAGATCATTTTATGTTAATTTCTCTACCAAAAGCCTTGGAGGCCAAAGTCGTTTTAGAGAATTCAGCAGTACATCCAACCGGCCTCACAACCACAGAGCACATGTAACCACGCCAGCCCAGGACCTCCACATCCGGCTTCTTCACCTTTGGGATCGTCTGAGACCAGCCACCTGAACAGCTGATGAAACTGAGGAGTATTTCTGTCTGTAATAAAGCCATTTTGTGGGGAAAGACTCATTCTGATTGGCTGGACCTGGCTCCCCAGTGGGTGGGCCTGTGTCCTCCCAGGCCCACCATTGGCTGCATCCCTGCCCAATCATGTGAAATTAGGGCCTAATGAATTTATTTCAATTGAACGATTTCTTTATATGAACTCCATCACTGTAAAATCTTTGAAATTGTCACGTCTGAGGGGTTTTTGTACAGCTCCACCACTCACGTCACTGTGCCCAGCGTGCCCAGTAATACACAGCAGCGTCAGACCAGACAGTTTCTGATGTCATGCTCACTGAGCTGTCTTTGGTCAGTTCAATCTGTCCATCCAGGGTTTTGGCATTGCCTGCTGCTCCAGTATTGATGTTGATCCAGCCCATCCATTCCAGTGGTTTCCCTGTAGGTTGGTGAATACAGTTCATACCATAGCTTGTAAAGGTATACCCAGCTCATCTACAGGAGAGGTTGAGAATTTCTCCAGGCTTGTTCTGGAGTGGACTGGAGGGAATGGACTGCATACTCTGACCATGTAGACCTGATTTAGAGAAAGAGAGAGAGGAAACAAGGGGAGAGGAGAGAGGAGATAGGGTGCAATATTGAAGGAAAACATGAAGGAATTGTAAATCTTCTTTGCTCAGCTTTGGAAGAGTTGATGAGGAGTAAAACCAAGCAGAACTCACAGGGCAGACAGGTAAAGGTTTCCCTTCATACTGAGGGTGGAGATATGAACTCAGCTGCTCCATACAAGACAACAATACAACAAGTCAGCAGCAGAACAGAAGTATATATGAACTCTGAGGAATCTGGAATTACATCATGATGTCATGGGTGAGGGTCTGATGACTTCGACAGGATTGACGTCCCGTCCACAGGACGGTTGAGCTAACGTAGGCTAATGTGAATAGCATGAGGTTGTAAGAAAAAAAAATCCCAGGACATAGACATATCTGATATGGGCAGAAAGCTTAAATTCTTGTTAATCTAACTGCACTGACCAATTTACAAATCAAATCAAGTCACATGTTATTAGACACATGCGCCGAATACAACAGGTGTAGACCTGAAATGCTTACTTACGAGACCCTAACCGACAGTGCAGTTTAAAAAAATATTGATAAGAATAATAGACCAACGTAACAAGTAATTAAAGAGCAGCAGTAAAAAATAACAATATATACAGGGGGGTGCCGGTACAGAGTCAATGTGCGAGAGCACCGGTTAGTTGAGGCAGTATGTACATGTAGGTAGAGTTAATTAAAGTGACTATGCATAGATGACAACAGAGTGTGGCAGTGGTGTGGAGAGGGGAGGGGGGGGGGGGGGCAATGTGAATAGTCTCAGAAAAAAAATTGTAGCCCTCCACAAGTCTGGTTCATCCTTGGGAGCAATTTCCAAATGCCTGAAGGTACCACGTTCATATGTACAAACAATAGTACGCAAGTATAAACACCATGGGACCACGCAGCCGTCATACCGCTCTGGAGGGAGACGCATTCTGTCTCCTAGAGATGAACGTACTTTGGTGCGAAAAGTGCAAATCAATCCCAGAACAACAGCAAAGGACCTTGTGAAGATGCTGGAGGAAACAGGTACAAAACTATCTATATCTACAGTAAAACGAGTCCTATATCAACATAATCTGAAAGGCCGCTCAGCAAGGAAAAAGCCACGACTCCAAAACCGCCATGAAAAAGCTAGACTACGGTTTGCAACTGCACATGGGGACAAAAATCGTACTTTTTGGAGAAATGTCTTCTGGTCTGATGAAACAAAAATAGAACTGTCTGGCCATAATGACCATCGTTATGTTTGGAGAAAAAAGGGGGATGCTTGCAAGCCGAAGAACACCATCCCAACCGTGAAGCACGGGGGTGGCAGCATCATGTTGTCGGGGTGCTTTGCTGCAGGAGGGACTGTGGCACTTCACAAAATAGATGGCACCATGAGGAAGGAAATGTATGTGTATGTATTGAAGCAACATCTCAAGACATTAGTCAGGAAGTTAAAGCTTGGTTGCAAATAGGCCTTCCAAATGGACAATGACCCCAAGCATACGTCCAGAGTTGTGGCAAAATGACTTAAGGATAAAAAAGTCAAATTATTGGAGTGGCCATCACAAAGCCCTGACCTCAATCCCATAGAAAGTGTGTTACCAGAACTGCAAAAGCGGGTGTGAGCAAGGAAGCCTACAAACCTGACTCAGTTACACGAGCTCTGTCAGGAGGAATGTGCCAAAATTCACCCAACTTATTGTGGAAGGCTACCCAAAACGTTTGACCCAAGTTAAACAATTTAAAGGCAATGCTACTAAATACTAATTGAGTGTATGTAAACTTCTGACCCACTGGGAATGTGATGTAAGAAATAAAAGCTGAAATAAATATACTATTATTATTCTATTATTAATACTATTATTATGACATTTAACATTCTTAAAATAATGATCCTAATTGACCTAAGACAGGGAATATTTACTAGGATTAAATGTCAGGAATTGTGCAAAACTGAGTTTAAATGTATTTGGCCAAGGTGTATGTAAACTTCCGACCAACTGTACATGAGGGGGCTGAGCACGCACCCCTGAGGGGCCCATGTTGAGGATCAGCGTGGCGCATGTGTTGTTACCTACCCTTACCATCTGGGGGCGGCCTGTCAGGAAGTCCAGGATCCTATTGCTGAGGAAAGTGTTTAGTTCCAGGGTCCTTAGCTTTTGATGAGCTTTGAGACCACTATAGTGTTGAACGCTGAGCTGTAGTTTATGAATAGCATTCTCACATACGTGTTCCTTTTGTCCAGTTGGGAAAGGGCAGTGTGGAGTGCAATGGAGATTGCATCATCTGTGGATCTGTTGGGGCGGTATGCAAATTGGAGTGGGTCTAGTGTTTCTGGGATAATGGTGTTGATGTGAGCCATGACCAGCCTTTCAAAGCACTTCCTGGCTACAGACGTGAGTGCTATGGGTCAGTAGTCAGTTAGGCAGGCTACCTTAGTGTTCTTGGGCACAGGGACTATGGTGGTCTGCTTGAAACATGTTGGCATTACAAACCCGCACAGGGAGAGGTTGAAAATGTCAGTGAAGACGCTTGTTGGTCAGTGCATGCTCGCAGTACACGTCCTAGTTATCCGTCTGGCCCTACGGCCTTCTGAATGTTGACCTGTCTAAAGGTCTTACTCACATCGGCTGCCGAGAGAGTGATCACACAGTCTTCCGGTACAGCCGATGCTCTCATGCATGTTTCAGTGTTATTTGCCTCGAAGCGAGCATGGAAGTAGTTTAGCTCTTCTGGTATGCTCGTGTCACTGGTCAGCTCTCGGCTGTGCTTCCCTTTGTAGTCTGTAATGGTTTGCAGGCCCTGCCACATCCAATGACCGTCAGAGCCGTTATAGTACGACTCGATCTTAGTCCCGTTTTGACTGTTTGATGATTCGTCAGAGGGCATAGCTGGATTTCTTATAAGCTTCCGGGTTAGAGTCCTGCTCCTTGAAAGCGGCAGCCTTTAGCTCAGTGCGGATGCTGCCTATAATCCATGGTTTCTAGTTGGGGTATGTAGTGTACGTATGGTCATTGTGGGGACGACAGCATCAACGACAACACTTACTGATGAAGCCAATGACAGATGTGGTGTACTCCTCAATGCCATTGGAGGAATCCCGGAACATATTCCAGTCTGTGCTAGCAAAACAGTCCTGTAGATTAGCATCTGCTTCATCTGACCACTTTTGTATTAAATTATCTAGTCACTGGTGCTTCCTGCTTTAATTTTTGCTTGTAAGCAGGAATCAGGAGGATGGAATTATGGTCAGATTTTCCAAATGGAGGGCGAGGGAGAGCTTTTTATGTATCTTTGTGTGTGGAGTAAAGGTGTTCCAGAGTTATTTTCCCTCAGGTTGCACATTTAACATGTTGATAGAAATTTGGTAAAACTGATTTAAGTTCCCCTCTATTAAAATCGCTGGCAACTAGGAGCGCCGCCTCTGGGTGAGCGTTTTCTTGTTTGCTTATGGCA
This sequence comes from Salmo salar, assembly GCF_965601325.2. Lineage (NCBI taxonomy): Eukaryota > Metazoa > Chordata > Actinopteri > Salmoniformes > Salmonidae > Salmo > Salmo salar. The sequence continues at coordinate 77,897,132 of NC_138293.1, read as the reverse complement.
GAACAGCTCATTCAATGCTATCTCAGTGCCAGCCTCTGACTGTGGTGGTATGTAAACAGCTACAAAGAATATAGATGAAAACTCTCTTGGTAGGTAATGTGGTCTGCAGCTTATCATGAGAAACTCTACCTCAGGCGAGCAATAGCTCGAGACTTCCTTAGATATCATGCACTAGCTGTTGTTTACAAAAAAAATATAGACCACCGCCCCTTTTCTTGCCAGACGCTGCTGTTCAATCCTGCTAGTACAGCGTATAACAAGCCAGCTGTATGTTGATATTGTCGTTGTTCAGCCACGACTCTGTGAAGCATAAGATGTTACAGTTTTTAATGTCCCGTTGGTAGTTTAATCTTCCCAATAACTTGTCAATTTTATTGTCCAAAGATTGCATGTTTGCGCGCAGAATTGAGGGGAGTCGGGGTATATTCGATCGCCTCCTACTCCTCAGAAGGCAGCCCGCCCTCCGGCCTCTCTTTCTCCGCCTCCTCTTCACGCAAATCACCGGGGTCGGGGCCTGTTCCCGAGGGAGCCATATATCCTCCGCCTCGGGCTCGTCAGAGTCGTGAAAGAAGAAAAAGGATTCTGCTAGTCCGTGGTGAGTAATCGTAGTCCTGATGTCTAGAAGTTATTTTCGGTCATAAGAGATAGTAGCAGTAACATTATGTACAAAAATAGTTACAAAATAAGTTAGAGAGTCTTCCCTGTGGCTCAGTTGGTAGAGCATGGTGTTTGCAACGCCAGCTTGGTGTTTGCAACACCAGGGTTGTGGGTTCGATTCCAGTACGAAATAAAAAATGAAATGTATACATTCACTACTGTAAGTCGCTCTGGATAAGAGCGTCTGCAAAATGACTAAAATGTAAAATGTTTCAAACAACACAGATAAACGAACAAAAAAACACAATCGTTTGGGGGCACGTAAAATGTCTGTCCCCGGCACCATTTTACTAAATTTTATAGTAGCTATTACAGTGAAAGAATTCCATGCCAATGTTTGAGGAGAGTGCACAATTATGAACTTGAAAATGTATGAATAAACCAATTAGGCACATTTGGGCAGTTTTGATACAACATTTTGAATAGATATGCAATAGTTCACTCGATAACTACAAAACTTTCCGCGTACAGCGCTGCCATCTACTGGCCAAAGTCTAATTTGCACTTGGGCTAGAATAATTCATTATGGGCTTTCTCTTGCATTTCAAAAATGATGGTACAAAAAAATACAAAAAACGGTGGGTTATTTCTTTGTATTATCTTTTTCCAGATCTAACGTGCTATATTCGCCTACATTCCTTTCCCATTTTCACAAACTTCAAAGTGTTTCCTTTCAAATGGTATCAAGAAGATGCATATCCTTGCTTCAGGGTCTGAGCTGCAGGCAGTTAGATTTGGGTATGTCATTTTAGGCGAAAATTGAAAAAAAGGGGCGGATCCTTAAGAGGTTGATAGATGGGTCAACCTATGACTCATCTATGGGGCCAGGAGTTTTTGTTGATCACATGACATGTCACAGACAAACTATGTCCCAATGCCCGAACCAGGGCCTGGAGTTTTTCCTGCTCAGGTCACGGAGGTTGGTAAAACTGCAGGGAATCTGTGAGAATGATTTTCTAAATATTTATAGAAATCCTTCACCATTTGGGTTAATCTCCTGTAAATGTCAGATTAGGGATCAAGCTATCAAGGACTGTCAAAGTGTTCTTCATGAAGGAACACAGCTATGTAGGCCTTTATACGATTCCTCTTTACTTTCTATCTTTCTTCAGGGAAATGTGGACATTGTCTTGATGTACAAGTAGTTCTGTTATTTTGGCTCTTAGGGGAATATTATACTTCAGTAGACATTACTATGTTGTACTGATGCTCTATTGCCCTCTGTTGACTCTGCTGCCAGTTAGATTCTCTGAGGAGTTTTTGTACAGATCCTCCACTCACTCACACCAGTGTCTCTCTTGCACAGTGATACACAGCAAAGTCCTCTGCTCTCAGAACAGACAGCTTCAGATACACAATGCAGATGGTATTATCTCGGGTAATCTTCAACACTCTTTGTGTATGTACCAGTATACCCAATCCATTCCAATGATTTTCCTGCAGGTTGTCTTATCCAGCTCATACCATATTTTTCACATTGTGTATACCATGATCCCTTACAGGAGAGGCTAAGAGTTTCTCCAGGCTTTTTCCGGAGAGGACTTGAGGGAATGGACTCCATACTCTGACCATTTAAACCTGATGGAGAGAAAGAGAATGAAGAAGTGAACATGAGAGGGAGAACAGTACAAATTGATCAAAACAAATGAAAAAAAAAACAATTAAGAATATTCAAATGTTAGCTCATATTTTAGTGTAAGCACAGTAATTAACCTCTATGGGACCGGCGGGACGAATTCGTCCCACCTACGTAACATCCACTGCCAGCCTGTGGCGTGATTTTCAAAATCTTCAAAATCCTATTACTTCAATTTCTCAAACATATGACTATTTTACAGCCATTTAAAGATAAGACTCTCGTTAATCTAACCACACTGTCCGATTTCAAAAAGGCTTTACAACGAAAGCAAAACATTAGATTATGTCAGCAGAGTACCAAGCCAGAAATAATCAGACACCCATTTTTCAAGCCAGCATATAATGTCACCAAAACCCAGAAGACAGCTAAATGCAGCACTCACCTTTGATGATCTTCATCAGATGACAACCCTAGGACATTATGTTATACAATACATGCATGTTTTGTTCAATCAAGTTCATATTTATATCAAAAACCAGCTTTTTACATTAGCATGTGACGTTCAGAACTAGCATACCCCCCGCAAACTTACGGGGAATTCGCTAACATTTTACTAAATTACTCACGATAAACGTTCACAAAAAGCATAACAATTATTTTAAGAATTATAGATACAGACCTCCTCTATGCACTCGATATGTCCGATTTTAAAATAGCTTTTTGGTGAAAGCACATTTTGCAATATTCTAAGTACATAGCCCAGGCATCACAGGCTCGCTATTTAGACACCCGGCAAGTTTAGCACTCACCATAATCATATTTACTATTATAAAAATGTCATTACCTTTTGTTGTCTTCGTCAGAATGCACACCCAGGACGTCTACTTCAATAACAAATGTTGGTTTGGTCCAAAATAATCCATCGTTATATCCGAATAGCGGCGTTTTGTTCGTGCGTTCCAGACACTATCCGAAATAGTAAAGAAGTGTCGCGCGCTTGGCGCAATTCCTGACAATAAAATTCCAAGTATTCCATTGCCGTACGTCGAAGCATGTCAACCGCTGTTTAAAATCAATTTTTACGTCATTTTTCTCGTAGAAAAGCGATAAAATTCCGACAGGGAATCTCCTTTTCGGCAAACAGAGGAAAAAATCCCAAAGGCGGGGGCGGTCGGGGTCACGCGCATAAGCTAGTGTCTCTTGATGGGCCACTTGAGAAAGGCGATAATGTGTTTCAGCCTGGGGCTGGAATGACGACATTCTCTTTTTTCCCGGGCTATGAGAGCCTATGGACGACGTGGGAAGTGTCACGTTAGAGCAGAGATCCTTAGTAAATGATAGAGATGGCAAAGAAGTTCCAGAAATGGTCAGACAGGCCACTTCCTGTAAAGGAATCTCTCAGGTTTTGACCTGCCATTTGAGTTCTGTTATACTCACAGACACCATTCAAACAGTTTTAGAAAATTTAGGGTGTTTTCTATCCATATGTAATAAGTATATGCATATTCTAGTTACTGAGTAGGAGTGGTAACCAGATTAAATCGGGTATGTTTTTTATCCAGCCGTGTCAATGCTGCCCCCTAGCCCTAGGAGTAGGCGGCTGCAGAACTCACACGGCAGACAGAGAGAGAGCAGCAGAAGGTAGAGTTTTCCCATCATACTGAGGGTAGAGATATTAATTCAGCTGCTCCACAAAAGACAACAAGTCAGCAGCAGAAAATTTGTATATATGAACTCTGAGGGATCTGAATTTACATCATGATATCATGGGGTAGGGGCTGATGACTCTGAGGTCAGAGGTCAATATATGGCTCATCAGTAGTGCCAGGAGTTGTCACATGACCTGACCAGGAACAGTGTTTTTCCTGATCAGGTCACTTAGTCAGAAAAACCTACAGGCCCTACTCACCACACGCATAACTGACTTGATTTAATTTAATTGTGGATTATTTTAAATGTTAGATATAGACATCCATTTGTCAAGGAAAGACTCCTTGTTCATCATGATGAACACAGCTTAATGAGGTTCAACACCTCACATAGCCTGTACTCTTTTTAGTTTCTGCATACATGTATATATACACTGAGTGTACAAAATAATACTTTCCATCACATGTGACTGACCAGGTGAATCCAGGTGAAAGTTATGATCTCTTATTGATGTCACCTGTTAAATCCACTTCAATCAGTGTAGATGAAGGGGAAGAGACAGGTTAAAGAAGGATTTTTGAGCCTTGAGACATGGGTTGTGTATGTATGCCTTTCAGAGGGTGAATGGGCAAGACAAAATATTTGTGCCTTTGAACGGGGTACGGTAGTAGGTGCCAGGCTCACCAGTTTGTGTCAAAAACTGAAACGCTGAGTTTTTAAGATTCAACAGTTTCCCATGTGTATCAAGAAGGGTCCACAACCAATAGGACATCCAGTCAACTTAACACAACTGTGGGAAGCATTGGCGACAACATGGGCCAGCATCTCTATGGAATGCTGTAGCCAGCTTGTAGAGTTCACGGCATGTCGAATTGAGGCTGTTTTGAGGGCAAAATGGCCCCCAGAACAACGTTAGGAAGGTGTTCTTCATGTTTTGTACCCTAAGTATAGATGATGTAATTGAGCAATAAGGCAATAAGGCTGTGCTATGTGCTGAATACAGCCATAGGAAAATGTTGTTCAGCCCGATGCAATAGCCCATGCGTTGGTGACGCCTGCCAAATCTTACAACGCCTGGATAGGTCTCAGAGCTCTACAGACAATTCCTTTGACCTCATGGGTTGGTTTTGCTCTGACATGCACTGTCAACTGTGGGACCTTATATAGACAGGTGTGTGCTATTCCAAAGCATGTCCAATCAATTGAATTTCCCATAGGCGGACTCCAATCAAGTTGTAGAAACATCTCAAGGATGATCAATGGAAACAGGATGCATCTGAGCTCAATTTCGAGTCTCAGAGCAAAGGGTCTGAATACTTACGTCAATAAGATATTTGTCATTATGGGGTATTGTGTGTAGATTGATAAGGAATTGTATTTATTTTATCCAATTTATTATTTATATTTAAATCATATTGCATTTTGATATTTATCACAACAATATCACAGAGACATTCATACAAGTGGCTCCTGAAATAAATTGCGGTATCTTGTCAGGATAGTTTTGAATCTGGCCTACTGCCCTTTGACACAACCTCCATCTTTAATCACTGTCATCCTCTCTCTCTGTTCAATAGTCATAAAATACTTTTTTTTCTTTATTTTTTTATTAAACACTTAAAACAAGATACCAAAAAAGAAATACTATTCAGATGCTTAAGTACTGTACCCTAAAATGTGTTCCCATTGTTTCAACAGTACATGGTCAGCAACTGTCACCAAACAACTTGCCTTAGATGGCTACCTACTGGGCACACTACGTCATTTCAATAGTGGATAATTGGGTAATATTTGGATGGAGACGTTCATCAATGAGATTACAACCTATATTTCCCCCTTCAAAAAGACAGCCAAAACTTTGTTGGATTTCCAATGTTGGATTTCCAATGTGTCAGATTTTTGGTTGGGATATCACTGCTCTTTCAACCATTCAAAATCACAGCAAAATTCAAATGGAAATAGAATCTCAGATATTCTGTTTATTTATAGAACAGATTAATATGATTTCTCTATGCATCATCTAATAGCAGAACCAAATGACCTGGATTGCAGTTGAGATTACATTAAATGTGCATGGTGCAAGTGATCAATGCCGTTGAAGATTTTGCACAGATTGTTACAATCTGACCTATGACCTCTTGAACATGCATGCTTTACATAAGAATAAATGTATAGTTACAGTAACCTCAATGTGGCCAGATTTAATTCTACCTTTTATCAACAATAGAACACATACAAACAACGACATCATATCAACAACATCACACCTGCCCAGACCCAAGAGCCCTCACCCATATCTCCAGCGGTGCCCGTATCACTTTCTGTCACATGGCCTCAAACTGCATGATTTTGTTTCTCTCCGTTGCCCATGCACTTTCAATATTTAGATAGAAAAGCATTTGACATTTGCATTGCGTGAACGACGGACGATTGGTTGATTTTTAAATGTATTATGTATTTTTGTAAAGATGATTGATGAGAAGTATTTTCCTACCCACCAGGTGTCCCACTGCAGACTCAAATGCCATGTCTTGAAATATGTAGACATACAAATGAAAAGTACCTTTATATTGTAATACTTCTGACAGCCATCTTTCCAACTCTGACCATAACTTTTGGACTTTATAAAAGTCCCAGAAGTCATTCATTATTGAGTAATTGTTAGTTTCACACTTCAGATATGACTCTGTCTTTGTGCTGTAGAATTTGTGAATGTTGTCTCTTGAATAATAAATTCTATACATTAGTAGATATTGGATTAATTGTACATTTGCAATAACTGTACTGTTGTTAGTTATGTTCCAACATTCCCTCCATCTTGTGCCAATATCAGTTATTAAATCTTGGTTCCAATCATTTATATTTATTTTTAAGAGATTGCCAGTTGGATAGGCTCTCTGCAAAGTTTTGTATACCTTACCAATCATATGAAAGTATGTTCACATTTCATTTGCTCTGTTAACTGTTAAACTTATGACTTTGATTGCAACAGTGAAATTATTTAGCTTTAAATGTGTTACTGAACTTTTACAATGATATATTGGTCATTTTAAGGGTTAATCGAGATACTATACCAGGGAAATGTCTTTATCAGAGTGCAGGTGCATCCTGGGTAGAAGTCATGCTTGCGTAGCTTTGAATTACTCTGCCCAACACTCATTTTGATAGACACGCCTGATAAAAATACATTCTTAAACTCTATCCCATATAAATAATTATAATCAATATAGAAAGTATTTAGGGGGAGGTGCCCAGGACAGCTATGAGAAACCACAGAGCAATTTGTTATTTTAGATAATTAAGGACTCATTGTTCAATGCAATTCTTGATAAGTGTTTTATATGTATTACAAACCATGAATATGGTGTGTCAATACAATTGTGTGTGATGAGTAGCAGTGAATGACTGAAAATATTAAATCATATAATTAATACAACTGTTACAAGGTCTATCATATAAATTAAACCGTGAATTGTCAGATTATTTGATCATTCTCACCATTTATTCAAACCAAATGCCAGTTCTGTTTACGTGGTTGAAACATTGTGTGGTTACCAGCCACCAGCTGGCTTATGGGAAAGGCAGTTTCGCTTCAGCTGAAACAAGGTGAAACAAGGTAGTGAGAATTAGATCATGAAAGTGTATAGGGACACTGCAGTCCCTGGGCTACTTAACTGCTTTAACTGTCTATCTGAATCATCAGAGATGCTAAACTGGGACCCTGAAACACCCAGGTGACAGACTGGAGTTCACCAGTCGTGGTGCCACACAGCTGTGAGGGTCAAAGAGGGGAAGAGAGAGGGGTTGGGTGTGTGAGAGAAACAGACAGAACTGAGGAAAAGAGAGCAGGGTCGGTGTGGAATGGAATAGATTATCAAACATGAACCCTTAGACTATGGAATGGATGCAGTTTGACCAACGTGATGGAAAAAAAAGATTAAAGCATAATAATTATGACAAAAGTAACTATACATATGTTTCTCCATACTCTAAGTATGTACAATTAAATAGTCCGTTTATATTGATATGTTCAGTCAATTTGGTAAGAATCTACTTCTCTACTTGTACATTTTACCTCTTAATTTCCTTAAAGTTTCAATATTTCAGGCCCAGAAAGTCAGATTCTAATGAGGTGAAGTTCTCATGGTTCAGTTTCAGAGGGTCTACGTTATCAGAAAAGGGTCCTTGATGGTACTACAGACCACAACTGTAGCTGAAAACATGAGCATGTTCATCCTTTCTGTATTTATGCACGATAGAATAATAACTGTTTGAAAAGTAACAGTCCACAGTAGATGGAGTGAACCTTACAGTACACGGTTTTAATAGACACATGGAAGGACAAGAAGATTTTATACTGACGGGATAACTGGATGCAGTACGTGACAGGGTTGATACGATGGCTTATTTTGAAGGGACCAATGAAGCGAGCATAGAACTTTTTGCAGGGGAAGCGGAGCCGGATGTCACTGGTAGAGAGCCACACACACGCTATCCGGGGTTAAAGAGTGGCGTAGGTCGGTGGCGTCTGTCGGCAAAGCGTTTCTGGGTATCAGACGCTCCCTGCAGATGCCGGTGAGCGGTCTCCCATACCCGCTCACTACGCCGAAACCAGTTGTCGACAGCTGGGACGGTACCAGGCTCTGCCTCCCAGGGAAACATGGGGGGGGGTTGGTAACCAAGTGCACACTAAAGCGGAGTAAGGTGGAGGGATGAATGCATTAGTGAGTCCTGAGCTTATTCGGCCCAGGCCATATACCGACTCCATTCGTGTGGAGAGGCAGAACATTGGTTCAGGCGTTCCGTCTGCCCATTGGTCTGGGGATGGTACCCGGAAGAGAGGCTGAGGGTGAACCCCAGTCGGTCACAGAAGGCTCGCCACACCCTGGAGACAAACCGGGGCACGCGGTCAGTGACAATGTCCTCTGGAATCCCATACAGATGGAACACCTGCTGGAACATACACTCAGCCAATTCCATGGCGTTAGGTAAATGAGGAACCAGACACATTTTTGAAAAACAGTCTACTATGACAAGGATGGTGGAGTTACCAGAGGATTCAGGAAGGTCTGTGATGAATTCAACAGCTATGTGGGAACAGGGTCTGTGAGGGATTGGCAAAGGTTGAAGCTTACCGGAAGGGAGATGACGAGGGCTTTATGTTTGGGCAGACTGGACAGGAGAGTACGTAATCCCTTACGTCGGATGCCAGTGAGGACCACCAGAACTTACGGGCTAGAAGTTCGGTGGTTCGTGTAATGCCCGGGTGTCCTGACCCCAAGGACCTTGCATCAGTTGAGGTCTAACAGCTGCTGGTACGTAACTCCTCCCAGCACGTAACTGCTCCCAGCTGGTGTCTCAGGAGGAGCTGGGTCGAGGGATAGGGCTTCTTGTATGGCAGAGTGAACCTCCCACTGTACCGCTCCCATAATGCAAGAGGATGGAAGAATGGGTGTAGGGTCTGAGTTACTGGTCTGAAGTTCAATCTGGCAGGAGTGAGCATCAGCTTTTACGTTTTTCTTTTCAGGGATGTAAGTAACATGAAAATGGAAGCGTGTGAAGAAGAGCCCAGCGGGCTTGTCTGGATTTTAACCTCTTGGCCCCTCTGATATATTCCAGATTACCAGGATCTGTTAGGACAAGAAAGGGATGTTGTGCCCCCTCCAACCAGTGGCGCCACTCCTCGAGGGCCAGCTTGATGGTAAGGAGTTCTATTCCCCACATCATAATTCCTCTCAGTGGAGGATAACTTCCTGGAGAAGAAGGCACAGGGAGGCATCCACCTCCATGGTGAAAGGAAGGGTCAGATCATGTTGTCGAAGGACAGGAGCTGAGGTGAAGAGGCATTTCAAGTTGTTGAAAGCAGTCAGGGCGGAATCAGTCCATTGAAGGGTCTGGGTCTTCTGGCTGGTAAGGGCAGTGTGGGGAGCGGCAGAATTACTAAAGTTCCGTAATGAACTGTCGATAGTATTTGGAGAACCCAATGAGTTATTTAACCTCTCTAGGCTAGGCGGGACGAATTCGTCCCACCTACGTAACAGCCACGGCTATCCTGTGGCGCGATTTTCAAAACCTTAAAAATCCTATTACTTCAATTTCTCAAACATATGACTATTTTACAGCCATTTAAAGATAAGACTCTCATTAATCTAACCACACTGTCCGATTTCAAAAAGGCTTTACAACGAAAGCAAAACATTAGATTATGTCAGCAGAGTACCAAGCCAGAAATAATCAGACACCCATTTTTCAAGCCAGCATATAATGTCACCAAAACCCAGAAGACAGCTAAATGCAGCACTCACCTTTGATGATCTTCATCAGATGACAACCCTAGGACATTATGTTATACAATACATGCATGTTTTGTTCAATCAAGTTCATATTTATATCAAAAACCAGCTTTTTACATTAGCATGTGACGTTCAGAACTAGCATACCCCCCGCAAACTTCCGGGGAATTCGCTAACATTTTACTAAATTACTCACGATAAACGTTCACAAAAAGCATAACAATTATTTTAAGAATTATAGATACAGACCTCCTCTATGCACTCGATATGTCCGATTTTAAAATAGCTTTTTGGTGAAAGCACATTTTGCAATATTCTAAGTACATAGCCCAGGCATCACGGGCTCGCTATTTAGACACCCGGCAATTTTAGCACTCACCATAATCATATTTACTATTATAAAAATTTCATTACCTTTTGTTGTCTTCGTCAGAATACAACCCAGGACAGCTACTTCAATAACAAATGTTGGTTTGGTCCAAAATAATCCATCGTTATATCCGAATAGCGGCGTTTTGTTCGTGCGTTCCAGACACTATCCGAAATAGTAAAGAAGTGTCACGCGCTTGGCGCAATTCATGACAATAAAATTCTAAGTATTCCATTACCGTACTTCGAAGCATGTCAACCGCTGTTTAAAATCAATTTTTACGACATTTTTCTCGTAGAAAAGCGATAATATTCCGACAGGGAATCTCCTTTTCGGCAAACAGAGGAAAAAATCCCAAAGGCGGGGGCGGTCGGGGTCACGCGCATAAGCTAGTGTCTCTTGATCGGCCACTTGAGAAAGGCGATAATGTGTTTCAGCCTGGGGCTGGAATGACGACATTCTGTTTTTTCCCGGGCTCTGAGCGCCTATGGACGACGTGGGAAGTGTCACGTTAGAGCAGAGATCCTTAGTAAATGATAGAGATGGAAAAGAAGTTCAACAAATGGTCAGACAGGCCACTTCCTGTAAAGGAATCTCTCAGGTTTTGACCTGCCATTTGAGTTCTGTTATACTCACAGACACCATTCAAACAGTTTTAGAAAATGTAGGGTGTTTTCTATCCATATGTAATAAGTATATGCATATTCTAGTTACTGAGTAGGAGTGGTAACCAGATTAAATCGGGTATGTTTTTTATCCAGCCGTGTCAATGCTGCCCCCTAGCCCTAACAGGTTAACCTCTATGGGCTAGGTGGGACGCTAGCGTGCCACCCGTGGTGCACTCCATCAACAGCAGGTGCATTTCAAGAGCGGCAAATTTGAATCCAAATAAATGTCAAAATTCAAATTTTTCAAAAATACAACTATTTTACACCATTTGAAAGATAAACATCTCCTTAATCTAATCACGTTTTACGATTTCAAAAAGGCTTTACGGCGAAAGCATAAATTTAGAGTATGTTAGGACAGTACATTTACAAGAGTTGTGTGTAATGTTTTGTCAAGTCAAAGACAGGGTCACCAAAACCATAAAACCAGCTAAAATGATGCACTAACCTTTTACAATCTCCATCAGATGACACTCCTAGGACATTATGTTAGACAATGCATGCATTTTTAGTTCTATCAAGTTCATATTTATATCCAAAAACAGCGTTTTACTATGGCATTGATGTTGAGGAAATCGTTTCCCTCCAATAACCGGCAGTCAAGTCAGCATCACAAATTAAATAATTAAAATTAGAAAACATTGGTAAAATATTATATTGTCATTTAAAGAATTATAGATTTACATCTCTTGAACGCAATCAACTTGCCAGATTTAAAAATAACCTTACTGGGAAATCACACTTTGCAATAATCTGAGCACTGCGCCCAGAAAAATACGCGTTGCGATACAGACTAGACGTCATGTTGGGGAGATCTAAAATCGAAAATACTATGTAAATAATCCATTACCTTTGATTCTCTTCATCAGATGTCACTTCCAGGTATCACAGGTCCATAACGAATGTAGTTTTGTTCAAAAAAGCTCATCATTTATGTCCAAAAATCTCCGTCTTGTTAGCACATGATCTAAGCCAGCCGGACTTCTCGTCATGAACGAGGGGAAAAAATATATTTCCGTTCGTTCAAACATGTCAAACGTTGTATAGCATAAATCATTAGGGCCTTTTTTAACCAGAACATGAATAATATTCAAGGTGGACGAATGCATACTCTTTTATAACGTATTGGAACGAGGGTAGCCAACATGAACTCGCGCGCCAGGTGTCTAATGGGACATCATCGTTCCATGGCTCTTGTTCGGTCAGATCTCCCTCCAGAAGACTCAAAACACTTTGTAAAGGCTGGTGACATCTAGTGGAAGCAATAGGAAGTGCCAAAATATTCCTCAGCCCCTGTGTTTTTCAATGGGATAGGTTTAAAGTCAATACAACACATCAGGTATCCACTTCCTGTCAGAAAATGTCTCAGGGTTTTGCCTGCCAAATGAGTTCTGTTATACTCACAGACACCATTCAAACAGTTTTAGAAACTTTAGAGTGTTTTCTATCCATATATAATAAGTATATGCATATTCTAGTTACTGGGTAGGATTAGTAACCAGATTAAATCGGGTACATTTTTTTTATCCAGACGTGCAAATGCTGCCCCCTAGCCCTAACAGGTTAACAGTGTGGGTTTGGGCCAGTTACTGACGGTGGTGACTTTGTTCTCATCGATGCTGACCCCTCCAGGTGTCAGTACGAAACCAAGGAAGTTTACGGAGGTTACATGGAAGGTGCTCTTTTCAGTCTTCACATAAAGGTTATGGTCAAGGAACCATTGAAGAACCTTTTCCACATGCTGTATGTGTTCCTTCAGGGAGTGGGAGTAAATCAGGATGACATCATTGTAGACGATGAGAAAGCGATTGATCATATCCTGGAAAACCTTGTTCATAAAGGGTTGGAAGACGGCGGGGGCGTTAGTAAGGCGGTAGAGCATGACCAGGTATTTGTAATGCCCTCGTGTGGCGATAAAGGCCATCTTCCATTCATTGCCTTCATGTATACGGACAAGGTTATATGCACTTCGCAGGTCGAGTTTTGTATAGATGTTGGCGCGCCCCACTTGTTCAAGGGTTACTGGGATCAGAGGGAAACGGTTCTTGAGAGAGCACCGTCCTTTTTTCTAACAAAGAAGCTGGACGATGAATGAAACCGTTTGAGTGTTTCATCAAAGTAGTTCTCCATTGCCTCATTTTCCGGGATAGATAGGGGGTTAACTCGGCCCTTCGGTGGGGACACTCCAGGGAGTAAGTCAATAGCACAGTCCCCTGGGCGATGTGGTGGCAGAGTGGAGGCCTTGATTTTGCTGAAGACATTGCTGTACTGGGCGTATTCAGATGGTATGGTGGGTGGCACTGCAGAGGCAGAATCCTCAATGGTGGTGGCTCTGTAGGGTAGTCTGAGACAACTGGTGCATGAGGTAGAAGACAAGGACAGTAGTTCACCTTGTCGCCACGAGATGGCAGGGTTGTGACGACAAAGCCAGGGGTGTCCGAGGATGAGTGGCTGTTTGGGGGATGCGAGTTCCATGAGTTGAATGGCTTCGGTGTGGAAAACACCAATCCGGAGGGTGACGCTCTGTGTCAGGTGCGTAATGAAGCCCGTGCTCAATGGCTGCCCGTCCAGGGTGTTAATCCTTCAGGGAGGGGTGTCAGGTGTTAGATCAATGTCAAGCCCTTGTACTAGCTGGTGATCGATAAAATAACCTACTGCTCCCGAATCTATCAAGCCCTCTACATACTTAGTAACCCCCTTCACGGTTATCAATACTGGGATGGATTATTGCTTCTGGGAGGTATTTAGAAATAAGGACACGCCTACCTGCATGGCAGCGGAGGGACCCTTCTCATCTCTCCGTGGGAGGTGTCGTGTCTTTGGCTATGCCGGATTAAGTGATATGACATGCTAACCTATAAAATCCTTTCTCTGTAATTAATATTACCTGATTAAGCTAATCATGTAAATGTAATTAACTAGAATGTCGGGGCACCACGGAAGAACGTTTATAGAGCCGTTATCTTCCGAATAAACTCTTAAAATACTTAGTAATATTTTACATCGATAGCAGTCAATATTAACCCTTATCTTATTTTCAGTCTCATAATGAAAGTTGTAAATTCTTGGCTATCTTCACGAACCCTGGCTAACAAGTTGAATCAGCAATAAAAAATTGGGTTTAATTATTTATTTACTAAATACCTAAACTTATCACACAGAATTACAAATACACCGAATACACATGATGTCATACATGATGGCTGTTACACAAAGGAAAGGGGGTTGGGCTTGAATGAAAGAGCGGGAAGACTTAGGAATAAAGAAACAGCAGCTATGCTTTCGTAAATACATTATCTTATGCATTCTAAATTACCGCCCATTTGGAAAAGGAAAATGCAATAAATATTTACTCTGAGCTGCGCTTCGGTAGATTGGTCGTAGATGCTGGCCGGGTTGGCCAACAGATCTTCCTGTCCTCGGAAGAATGTCTCTGGTGGTAAATTGGATACGTGGTGGTATCTTCGTCTGGTTGTTAGACTGGATCCGTCGTCCGTCCTTTCCTAGCCCACGTCTACAGCGGCCGCTGCTAACTCAACGGCTAGGAAGTCTCACTTCTGTAGTGAATAAGCTCAAAGTTCATACCATTCGCCACCAAAGCTCACGCCGAGGTTGGCTTAGTTCTGTACTTGACCTGTGTGTCCTTCTAACGTAGAGGCTGCAGACCTCACGTACTGGAACAACGTGGTTATCTTTTCGTCAAAGGCTTATATAGTGGAGAGGGGGTGGATGTGTTTCATCGTTTATAACCCCTGTCTCTTCACAGGGGTGGGCCACTGATCAAGCACGGCACTTTCCTTATGAAAACCCAATTCTCTCATTTGGAAGCTAAAATTACATTTAATCTCCTAACAAACAATTTCAATATCAAACATTTCAATTGCATAACAATTCCATGTTACTCTGATAACTAGAGGGTGTATACTTTCTCAGGTACAGTTTATGTCGTCCTGTCATCAGTCATAATGTCTCAGATGACAACCGAACTGACATACATACTCATTACGTTCCCAAGCATATTTCCAACTGGTTTTATTACTAAAATATGGTTCCTTTTCCCCATTTGTTTGATGTTCCCAGACTCTCTATATTTAACACAGGCTATTCAAGTCCTTCAGTAGGGTCAGAGAGGGGAAGGGAGAAAGGTATTTATGGGGGGGGGTCATAAACCTTACCCACAGGCCAACGTCATGACAGTCCCCCCATGTTGGGTTCAATCTTGCGATTAAACTGCATGTTGTAAACCAACATAAAAATGAACGTGGGTTGTCCTGGTTGTGGATCATCGTTGTGGTCCCCGTCTGGCGGTCGACCCGGGTAGGGTGTCTGCAAATGAAGAAATCCGCTCCAAGGCAGGGCAGCAGATGTCCAGTTGGTGGTTGCTATTGCAGTCCCCCCTCTGGTGGTCGACCCGGGTAGGGTCTCTGCAAATGAAGAAGTCCGTTCCATGGCTCGGCAGCGGATGTCCGGATTGGGATCGCCGTTCCGGACCCGTCGTCTGGTCGTCCAGACTGGAATATCTGGGCAGTAACTTAGGCAGATGTTAACAACGCACACACACTCATGAAATATATCATTACATTTCCTCCCAAATGAGCGGCGTTGTGGCACTAACTGATGGTTGTATGGGGGAGTTGTTTATGGCTCTATCACTTTCTATATGCCGAAGAAAATGAAACAAAATGAATGAAAGCATAAACAAAACAAAATATAGTTATGCCACCTTAATCATCTAATTGGACTGTATTCTATCTACGTCCATGGTTTTGGCAAAATGACCCTATCATGGCATTGTCTAATGTCATATCTAAGGCTTTCCTAATTTGCGGGGTGGCGCTTAGGGTACTATCCTAAGTTGACAACTATATGATAAGTCTACAGCTGTAAGGCACTAGTTTTGGGCAGTCTACAGGGATGACCTATGGACTTCTGGTTAGAAAACTGGTGAGTGCTGTAGAGTCAAAGGCCTAGAAGTAAATGTTCAACTTTACTAAGGCTGGTATTTTGCTTGGACCCTTAAGTGATCCTAGCATAAATCCTAATTGGATGTTCCGTTGTGCATGTGCGTTTATGCTTACACAATCGTGCATGTCAAGGGAAGAAAACCAAGTATCCTGGCAGATTACAACTTGTTCAGAATGAGTGTGACGTAGTCAGGTAATTTTCAGGTTAATGCCTGGAGGTCAGTCAGAATTGGTGTCAAGGGAGTCTGTAATAGTTTTTCTACAAGTCACTGTGTCTTCCACTATTGTGGTGGCAGTAGGTATGAAGTCTATTTCATAGCTATGTTATCCACGGAGGAGCTAACCTCACGACGGAAGTACTCTAAGTATTAGACCAGTCGTACGTGGTGTGATCATGGTTCATGACTTCTAATAATTTTCCTCCTGAACGGAGGGTTCTATTTATTAGTGGCATGTGTTAACCATTGGAAGAGTGCAATGGAGATTCCCTTCCCCGTGTTGCACTCTGAGTGACTCCTATGTTGCTATTATCAATAGCAATTTAACTTGTGAGGTTACTAATCCTCTTACTGAGTGTTGCTGGACTGACTGTGGTATTGCTACTGGTATTCAAGGGGTCCAGTTGTCCTACCGATTTATTCTGAAATATTATCTACCGGAACACATGATTGGAGCATATTACTAGTTGTATTGTAGTTGAACCTACACATGGCAAGGAATGATTATTGTTGCCATTTGTTTTGGAGGTGGACAAGTCCATTGGACTTCCTTTACGACCAGTGTGGTACACCTCAGTACTATCTTAGATATGTTCTAAAATAATCCCCGTCTAGGGGCCTATCTGCTCCTCACTGTTCTCATAGGGGAGTTTACAACTAGATTTGATTTATGCTCTGGTGGCCTCGTACGGTGTTGTCCGTAGTCTCGACCCCCCCACCGGCCTCGATGAGGCTCATCATGGGTCTGGGCTACTATTCCCCCCCTTTGTGTCTCGGGACCCCCCCACCAGCAGGTGGTGTTGGTGTCCGAGGCGCAAACGAAAAGGTCGGACCCTATGTATGAGTTGTCAGTGGCCGCGTTATTATGAGAATGGCTGTAACCTTTCAACCAAATCTCCTGGTGTTTGTGCTTCAACACCCTCAGTGGCTGTCGAGGTCTGTCAGTCACCACCGCGTCCGCGTGTGGCAACCTCTTCAGTACCTGCAAACTGAGACGAGGATATCGGTCTGTGATATCACAAAGTGTTTCACCAGTGGGAGTCATCGGGTCAGTTGCTGGACTGACGCCATTAGTGTCATTGTAAGGGGTGACAGTCCCCAACAAAACGGAAGGTGTATCATCGGAAGCAGAGTGTACTCTGCGCATCAATATTTTTCTTGCTGAGACGGCCGCAGTGCTTGCGGAAGTGTCCGAAGGGCAAGAGAAGTTCATCTCAACTATCATATTGCGCGACTGCAAGGAGGAGGGAAGTTGCTCATTCACAGAGACAGCTGGCTCGAAATCATGAAAAGAATGGTCAATCAGATTGGCTGATGGAATGTGTCGAGATATCGTAATATCTCCTTGGATCGGATTCTGCACCAAGAGGTTTCTAAACGTCTTTTTCCCAAGGGGTGCTTTCGACAGATACCCCTCGTGAATGAGTGCGTTGCAGCTAGCGTTAGGGGAAGACAGTGTGGTCAGTGGAGAAGGCACTGTGGCCTGTGACCATACCTGGTTGGTTTTCCAATCCATCAATGGGAGTAATCAATCCATCAAGTCTGCTCCAAGTAGCAGGGGTACAGTTTCGAGGCTGGTAACATACACAGGGTGAACGAGCGATACGTCCTTGAACTGTAGTTTCAGCATGACTCTCAATGTGAGAGGCGAGGTAGTCTGAGTGAC
Organism: Salmo salar; assembly: GCF_965601325.2. Taxonomy (NCBI): domain Eukaryota; kingdom Metazoa; phylum Chordata; class Actinopteri; order Salmoniformes; family Salmonidae; genus Salmo; species Salmo salar. Next base: position 77,879,067 of record NC_138293.1, on the reverse strand, counting down.
CCCTCGAAGTGTAGTTTCGCATCGTTCAACTTTTAACCAACGTTTGGTTGGCTTCAAAGCCCTTTTGAGATCATCAAACAATGTTTGAGAGATGAGTGATATTGTCGCACCCGAATCAATTAGCGCATGACAAGTTAATTAAGCAGTCCTCCAGGACTGTTTCCAGGTATGGCCGTTTAGATTCGTGGTTAGTGGACATATTCCCCACAAAGTGGAGTGGTCGTTCGCAACGACGTGATGTGCCCTTTCTGTTCAAGGTGGAAGCAGATTGACTTTTCCGATTTTGAGTGGGCTTGGCTTTAACGAAGCGTTTGACCTTTTTCTTCGCAACTTTTGTATCAGAGTCTACAGACAAAGCCCGGGGGCTTGTTTCTTGATCAAGCGGGCCCTGGATAGGGTCTTGAATGAGAGCGGGAGAAATTTTAACTTTAACATCCTTGCTATGGGTGTTAATTTCTGCGGACCTGGTGTCCGGTAATGCCCCGTCTAGTCCTTGTGACTTATCTTTTACCCTTTTCTCAAATTGTTCTCGCTTTAGTTCTTCACGTAGTGGGACTTCTGGAGAACATTGGTCTACGTTTTGATCGTCCTTCAACCCTTTGTTACCCTTGTGCTCTGACAGTTTGTGTGGGTTGGGTGCAGAAACGTAGCGAACAGGTCGATTGTAGCGGTAGTCGTTTTGAAGGCGATGTACTTTACTGTTATTTCGACCGCGGCGGTTATTGGAATCATGGTTTCGTGGTAGAAACTGTTGTGGTGCATCATCTCTCGACGCTCCAATACCTGATAATGCACCCTCTAACTGGAGTGAGTGCTCCTGGTCAAACTTCAAAACCGAGTGGTCAGGGCTCTTAGAGTTGCGAGCTTTTGATGCCTCAAAAGCTGTGCTTGCAAGCTCTCTGAGTTGTAAGATAGGCAAGCCAACGTGGGCTGCAGGGCCCAAGTAGGTAATGAAGGTGGGATACATGTTCGACAGAAACATTTGTTTGAATGGTAACAGCTCTTCCATTCCTGTTTCCATGAGTAGGCCAAAGTAAGCTGAACGAAGCCTATGATAGAAAGCTTGTGGGTGTTCGTTCCGAGCTTGTTTGACCGTGTTAGCCAGTGAGCTATCGTGTTTGCGAGTCGCAGAACCACTGAATTCTAATTTCAAAGCTGTGGCAAGTTTAGCGTAGTCATTTAGCACGTGTTGCTGTTGTAGGCGAATGAACCTCGTCACGTGTCTATTCGACGTTCGCTTCAACAGGTAAACCCTGTCAGAACCCGTAGCATTCGGGTAGCCACCCAACGCGTCCTCTATGTCAGCTAGGAACGTCTCAGTATCGTTTGGCTGACCTGGAACGGGGTCAAAGGTGGTGAAATTCTTGACGAGTTTGTCAAGGTATTCCGCACAAGCGGGCGGAGAGGGTTGGCTTCATCCTGTGGAGAAATTGCGGCCGACAGGCCAAGAGGAGAAGCCGTGCTTTGGCTTTGTTGGCCAAGAGGCTCCATATTACTCAGTGCCGAATGGCCAAGAGGAGAAGACTGAGGGACACATGATGGAGGCAATGTCTGAAACCTATCGTCTTCACTCCTTTGAGTACCGGACTCCGGTTGCTTGGATGGGTAGTCATGCTGTAGAGCGTGACCATTCTGGACTTCCTCCAGATGGTACCTAAGGGTGGTCTTCTGCTGCATTGCAGAGTCCACTTGAGCGCTTAGAGTACCAATTTTGGACACGTGAGTATCACACCTGCTCCTTTCGGTCTGAAACTTATCTGTCATGGTTTGCAGATAGAGGTCTCGAGTACGGAGCGAGAGATTCAGTGATGAGATTTCCTCTGCTTGCTTAGAAATCAATATTTCCATCCTCATCACCTGAGTTCTCTCATCATTCAATTGGTCAGCGACTTCAATAAGTTCTGCTGATTTGTCATCCAACTTTGTCATTGTGTTCATCAACTGATCGTCTTTGGTCTGCAGAATTTGGAGTAGAACAGTGTTACCTTGAGTAACGTTCAACAAAACTGCCTGCATGTTATCAAATTGTGCGCTCCTGTTTATAGATAACTCGACAGATTTATCTAGTTTGGAGTGGACTACATCGTATTTAGTTTTAGCTAAATCGAGTTGTTCCTGCATATGACGATTTTGTTGGAGAGTTTGTGCTCATTCATCGTCATAAGTATTTGCAATTACTTTTAATTCTTCCGATTTCAAACGCAGTTCCTCGGCTAGCAGAATGTTTTCATTTCCTGCTTTTGTCAACAGTTGCTCAGTTCTCTCCACCTTTGCCCTCATGTTAGCCATGTCTTGCACGTGCTTCAGCTGTGCAATGTGGTATTGGATCGATGCCAAATTTTGATGGCGAGACATAAGTGCTAAAGTGGAGAGAACCGTCACAAAGCCTGTGTTTGATGGTTGATTTTGGAGAGCGTTCGCAATTTCGGCTGTTGTTTTTCAAATGGCATAATTAGGGTTGGTATCCCTGCTGAGGTCAGAGATCAATCCTTTTATGGGTGGAGGTTCACTAATTAGCGGAGGAGTGGTGACCACCTCCTTTGGTAGCTTGCACATTAGAAAAATTTAGAGTAATGTGGAAGTTGGACGTGAATGAATTTGCAAAAGCAAATTGAATTAATTAATCAATGCCAATGATTAATCCTACCTGGGTAGGCTATCTGGGTATTAAACTTGAATTAACCTGAGAGGTTGCTTCATCCAGGTTAATATGAGAAGTTTTAAAAGTGTCTCATTTGATTGGAAGAACATTAAGGTATGTTCAACAATTTAACTTATTAAATTGAATGAGACGATAATCCATATGAAATCCAATCAATGGAGATTGTAAGTGTAAACAGTCGATTAAATGTTGGGAACACTCCCCACTATGGTACACTTCTTCCTTGGGCCGAAGCCACATGGGATTTTACTGATTGATCAATTTTAATGATAAATCAAACCTGTATAGGCTATTTGGAATTTAAACTTTAATTAACCTGAGAGGTTTATTCATCTAGGTTAATGTGGAAAAAGATTACAATGTCTCATTTAGAAAACTCATCAATTTGGATATTATTTAAAAGATCCACTTGAGAATGTAAATCTGGCAATTTCACTTATTAGTTCAATTGAATAAGACATCGATATCCGTCTGGATATCACGAGTAACGACTTGAGTGTCACCTGACTAATTCTTCTTGAAGGAAAGTACTGGTGACTCTTCAGAGGTCCCTGCTGGCACACGCTGAAATCAACCGGAACTTCCGTTCAGCATGGCGGAGGATTTACAATGTGGCACAAAATAAAATGGCTGTTTTCCCTTTTGTTAGCTTAGCATCTCGAGCAAGCTAATGCTACTTTATGCCTGAAAAATGCACAACATAGGATTCCCTTGGCAAGAGAAAGGTTTTACTTATAACGTATTATGTTCAAACCCTTTTCGGCGATATTTGACAATGTTTTAACCGGAACTCGCGGCAAACAACAAAATGCACCGTGGTCTACTCGCATCGAAACGCGAGAGAGACAGAGAGATACTTATCGCTGGTCAAGCTAATCTCCTAAATTTCAATCGGCTGGCTCTTTGTCCTCGCTCAAGAAATTAACCTCTCTGGGCTAGGCGGGACGAATTCGTCCCACCTACGTAACAGCCAGTTGAATCCTGTGGCGCGATTTTCAAAACGTTTGAAATGCTATGACTTCAATTTCTCAAACATATAACTATTTTACAGCTATTTAAAGACAAGACTCTCGTTAATCTAACCACACTGTCCGATTTCAAAAAGGCTTTACAACGAAAGCAAAACATTAGATTATGTCAGCAGAGTACCAAGCCAGAAATAATCAGACACCCATTTTTCAAGCTAGCGTATAATGTCACAAAAACCCAGAAGACAGCTAAATGCAGCACTAACCTTTGATGATCTTCATCAGATGACAACCCTAGGACATTATGTTATACAATACATGCATGTTTTGTTCAATCAAGTTCATATTTATATCAAAAACCAGCTTTTTACATTAGCATGTGACGTTCAGAACTAGCATACCCCCCGCAAACTTCCGGCGAATTCACGAACAATTTTCTAATTTACTCACGATAAACGTTCACAAAAAGCATAACAATTATTTTAAGAATTATAGATACAGAACTCCTCTATGCACTCGATATGTCCGATTTTAAAATAGCTTTTTGGTGAAAGCACATTGAGCAATATTCTAAGTACATAGCCCAGGCATCACGGGCTAGCTATTTAGACACCCGGCAAGTTTAGCACTCACCAATATCAGGTTTACTATTATAAAAGTTTGATTACCTTTTGTTGTCTTCGTCAGAATGCACTCCCAGGACTGCTACTTCAATAACAAATGTTGGTTTGGTCCAAAATAATCCATCGTTATATCCGAATAGCGGCGTTTTGTTCGTGCGTCCCAGACACTATCTGAAATGGTATATCAGGGTCGCGCGCATGGCGCAATTCGTGACAAAAAAAATCTAAATATTCCATAACCGTACTTCGAAGCATGTCAACCGCTGTTTAAAATCCATTTTTATGCAATTTTTCTCGTAAAAAAGCGATAATATTCCGACCGGGAATGTCCATTTAGCTAAACAGAGGAAAGTAAACAAAGCTTTCGGTCGACGCGGGCACGAGCCTGAGTCTCACAGTACTGTAACCAGCCACTACCCAAACGCGCTACTTTTTTTCAGCCAGAGCCTGCAAAGCCACGATTCAGCTTTTTACCGCCTTCTGAGACCCTATGGCAGCCGTAGGAAGTGTCACGGGACAGCTAAGATCCTCACTCTTCAATAAACAGAGACAAGAAGAACGACACCTTGTCAGACATGCCACTTCCTGCATGAAACCTTCTCAGTTTTTTGCCTGCCAAATGAGTTCTGTTATACTCACAGACACCATTCAAACAGTTTTAGAAACTTTAGGGTGTTTTCCATCCATATGTAATAAGTATATGCATATTCTAGTTACTGGGTAGGAGTGGTAACCAGATTAAATCGGGTACGTTTTTTATCCGGCGGTGTAAATACTGCCCCCTAGCCCTAACAGGTTAATAATGACCTAGCCAACACGCGTCTGAAACGTGTGAGGCAGAAATAGCCCAGCGTTTGGCCATACGCACTATTTCTCAGATAGCTTTATCAGCCATCATACATAAATGTATAGTTTATGCTGCCCACTGACTACGTCAGAGCACAACACGGAGGCGATTCTCCAGAGCACACATGCACCAATAATTCCGGTCTACAATTCCCATAATGTATATAAACTTGGTATATTATGTAATCTGCTTTTCAATTTTATATAGGCTGAATCAAAATGAAAGCTTCATCCTATTTTAGATTCCTCGCACGGGGGCTCCAAATGTCGTGTCTTTGGCTATGCCGGATTAAGTGATATGACATGCTTTACACGTTTATAGAGCCGTTATCTTCCGAATAAACTCTTAAAATACTTAGTAATATTTTACATCGGTAGCAGTCAATATTAACCCTTATCTTATTTTCAGTCTCATAATGAAAGTTGTAAATTCTTGGCTATCTTCACGAACCCTGGCTAACAAGTTGAATCAGCAATACAAAATTGGGTTTAATTATTTATTTACTAAATAAACTAAGCACACAGAATTACAAATACACAGAATACAGATGATGTCATACAGAAAACGTCCCGGTGGACGGAACCTGTATCATGGCTGGTTACACAAAGGAAAGGGGGTTGGGCTTGAATGAAAGAGCGGGAAGACTTAGGAACGAAGAAACAGCAGCTATGCTATCGTAAATACATTATCTTATGCATTACTAAATTACCGCCCATTTGGAAAAGGAAAATGCAATAAATATTTACTCTGAGCTGCGCTTCGGTAGGTTGGTCGTAGATGCTGGCCGTGTTGGCCAACAGATCTTCCTGTCCTCGGAAGAATGTCTCTGGTGGTAAATTGGATACGTGGTGGTATCTTCGTCCGTCTGTTAGACTGGATCCGTCGTCCGTCCTTTCCTAGCCCACGTCTACAGCGGCCGCTGCTAACTCAATGGCTAGGAAGTATCACTTCTGTAGTGAATAAGCTCAAAGTTCATACCATTCGCCACCAAAGCTCACGCCGAGGTTGGCTTAGTTCTGTAATTGACCTGTGTGTCCTTCTAACGTAGAGGCTGCAGACCTCACGTACTGGAACAACGTGGTTATCTTTTCGTCAAAGGCTTATATAGTGGAGAGGGGGTGGATGTGTTTCATTGTTTATAACCCCTGTCTCTTCACAGGGGTGGGCCACTGATTAAGCAGGGCACTTTCCTTATGAAAACCCAATTCTCTCATTTGGAAGCTAAAATTACATTTAATCTCCTAACAAACAATTTCAATATCAAACATTTCAATTGCATAACAATTCCATGTTACTCTGATAACTAGAGGGTGTATACTTTCTCAGGTACAGTTTATGTCGTCCTGTCATCAGTCATAATGTCTCAGATGACAACCGAACTGACATACATACTCATTACGTTCCCAAGCATATTTCCAACTGGTTTTATTACCAAAATATGGTTCCTTTTCCCCATTTGTTTGATGTTCCCAGACTCTCTATATTTAACACAGGCTATTCAAGTCCTTCAGTAGGGTCAGAGAGGGGAAGGGAGAAAGGTATTTATGGGGGGGGGGTCATAAACCTTACCCACAGGCCAACGTCATGACAGAGGTGAACAAGGCAATGGCTAAGTGGATTATCTTTCCCGCCATAGTATAGGCAGAGCCCTTCTTGGATCCGCTTTTGACGTTCGATACACGGGAGAGGAGCATGGCCCAACTGCATGGGCTCTGGAAGACTCGGATGGGATGACGTAATCATGGAAAGAGAAGGTTTCCGTTTCCTGGGTGGCAGAGATCTTCGGCGGTCGGCGATGAGGTGGACGATAGAGATGGACATACGAATGTATTGATTTAAATCCTGAAGGTCACCTCTACAAGCCAGCTCTGCCTGAAGTTACCTGTTGAGCCCTCTTCGGTAGATGGTAAGTAATGCAGCCTCACTCCATCCACTCCCTGCAGCCATGGTGCGGAACTCGAGGGCATCCTCAGCAGCTGAATTGCGTCGTTGTTGTTCTATGAGGTCTACTATTGGACGACCGGAAGGAGAGTGATTAAATACCTCTTTGAAGAGGGTGTGGAAATGGGTCTCGGATCCGAGTTCTGTGCTGTTGGCAGTCCATATGGTGGTAACCCAATCCAGGGCTTTGCCTGTGAGTAGATACACAACAAAATCCACCCTGCTGTTGTCAGTGGTGAAGTTAGTGGGGTTGTGTTCAATGTATTTGCTGCATTGCATCAGAAATCCATGACATTTCTCCGGTGAACCATCATATTTTCCATTCATGTATATGAATGAAAGAAGGCTATGGGTTACGACACCTGGCATCGGAGGAGTAGGGATAGGCTGGCGGAGAAGATGGCATATTTCTTCCAAACGCTCCTCTTGCTGGGTTAGGCGCCGCTGTAGCTCCCCTGAATCTATTCCGTTTTTAGGTGAGGTATTCTGTAATGAATACTCAGGGAGAAAAAGGTGTAGATTCACACGCAGGGCGTGGCAGGTGTTTATTTCGCCTTCGCAGAAGGCAGGAATCGTAGTCACAGGCCGGCAATGATCATACACAGCTAGGCAAACAGGCAGGTGAATCAAAACTAGGACTGAAGGCTATAACTGGTTCTCACAAACGAGCCAGGAAAAGGCTTAGCAGAGTCAAAATGAACAATACCTGACAAAGGCACAAACAGAATGAACTGAACTAAATAAGGAGCTGATGAGAACAGGTGAGTAACTAACACAGGTGAAATCAATGAACAGAAAGAACACAAGGTTGACGAAGAAAAAAAAATACAGAACGTTACAATATTTATATGGACAGGCATGTCAGAAAAACAAACATGATTGTCAGAAAAACTATTTGGCTTAAAACACCACAGTAGGAATCAGTATGAAATCAGAAACATAGGACACAATAGTAGAATAGGAACCAATACTGGAATAGAGAAAATTAAGATCAGAATATGACCATTCAAATTCATAGCATTGGAATGATCTCCCGTATGGGTCCAGACTGAAGTCATTGTTAACACAGTACAATCCTGTCAACCCTCATGTCCATGGATAGGTTTTTGTATTGATGTTTATCACTGTGGCCACTCTAGTACACAGTGATTCACACCATTACTAAAACCCATGTATTTGTATTTATTAGGGATCCCCATTACTCTTCCTGTGGTCCAAACACATTAAGGCACTTATATTACTTATAAAGCAGTTCATCATATAACATTATTACACCACTACATATCTAAAATACATAATGTATAATACCACCATACAACAATATTACAATGCACGTGTGTGCTAGCACTTGTGTGTGTATGAGTGTCACATACAGCCACAGAATCCTCAGTTAAACTCACTGAAACCTCCAATGTCTCCATGTAGACCATGTCTTTTCCAATCCTGTGTCATTTACAACCACTATCGAAGTTCAATTCAAGCTCATTTTTAGATCACATGATTTACAGTGTACAGAAAATAGTTGTTCCCCAGTGTATGTCTGTTTTAAAGTTTTTAATTTAGACTTTTCTTTCTCTGAAGTAGGCCTAAAGAGTATGGACATTTGTTTGAGTTGATAATGTGTTTAAATGTACCAGCACGTATAGTTTAGCTGTCTATAGACAATCAGAATGTAAATGTCTGTGTTGGTTAGGTGTTAGCACTCTCACACTCTGTGCTTGATAGAGGTGGTAGGTTTTTGTCATGGACTGTATCATTGTGACCCGCTATATGGCACAGTGGTTTAACCTTGTACAAAAACCTCCCCACCACTCTGTGCAGGGCCAAAGATGGAATAAACATGTGCACATTTTCACAACAACCATAACATGATCTATTGATTTCAATCTGATGAGCAGAATGTCAAAATATGTTTTACTACTTATTAATAACACTTTGATTAGTTTGGGCTTTCAGCTTTTGCTCTGTCAGGCATTTTGACCATGACAGTGATTAACGCACCCTGCTGAGGACACTTTTATACACAGTAATTAAGTTCTTTTTTTTCTTATTTAAAGTAAAAAATACAGTTATTGTTATTTAAAACAAACACTTGTTGTTTTTAGAATCCAATATTTTTATTAGCTGTTTAAATGTTTTATCTTGTAATTGTGTATGAGATGTAGGTAGCCATTTTCCACCACAGTGGTTTTTGTTATGGAGTGTAACACTGTGCCGTAGTTATCACGATGACACACACCCATACAAAAACCTCTCCACACACCAGAGACCAATACATATATCAGGAACCTGTCATATTTCCCTGGAGTCATCACAAATCTCTCTGATTCAATTTATTATCTTATTTTTACTTTAGGAATTGTCCTTAGCCAATATAGAGTTGATCTTGTCAGATTTTATCATCTAAATGTATATAAAAAATGTCAATCAATACCGTTCTCACCTCCATTATGGATGAAGGATAGTGTGCACAGATGAGCATGGATAATAATAAAACTTAAAGTGTGAGTTATGCAAAATCTCTTTAGGTTGTAAAGTAAATGCTCTTTGCACAACAGAAATATTAAAGAGAATGAGAATTTGTAAGAATGTGGAGTGTTACATATTATAGTACAGTATTGGGACTTCATACTGTAGAACAGTGGTACTATAAGAAGGGGCAGTGACCCTCTCTCGGGCACAATAATTAACAGCAGAGTCCTCTGAAGTCAGACTCTTGGCCTCTAAGAACTGTGTTCTTTTAAAAAAATATATATTTAAGGGATGGATCAGCTTAATATTGCGGAAAGATTGTTGCTTCCATCAATGTAATTGTCTGCATCATTTCCAATCCCCCATATATTTATTTTGGTAAATATATATATTCATATACATACACATACCTATATAGACATAAATACTTTTTTTAGAATATACCTTAATTATTCCCCGCAAACCCTACCACCCTTTCCCCAATTGGAGTAAACTAATAAACAATAACTCTTAGGCTTCTACCTTCAGTTTATACATCTTATACACATTTTACAGACACAATCTATTTTTAAATAGTTAGATTTTGTTTGTTTTTAGTCCTTCCTCTATTTCTGATGTCCATCCAGTTTGATTTGTATTTGTAACTGTGCTATTTCACAACATTTTTAAACCAATGTACATTTTACAAACCTCGTATGTTTTACATTGTTTATCTTGTTATTAGTCCCACCCTTCAGCTCCATTCAACCCCTCCCATCTATCTCTCAACACCATCCATTTTGGATTTCTATTTGCCATATATTTTTCAACTGTGCTGTGATGCTTCACAAAAGTACTGAACCTTTCTATTCTCATAGCTTCTACAGATTGTAAATTAAAAATAAACACTATATTATTGATTGATTGACTATGGCTTTTCAAATCACCCAGTATTGCTATCTGCAGCGTTAGTTCTAGGCACATTTTGCAATTCTTCAGCTATTCCTGGACCTGTGACTAAAAACAAGCTACATATGGACAATATCAAAATAAATGATCTAATGACTCTGCCTCCTCACAGCGAAATCTGCAGAGCTGGGAAGATTGTAACCACCATATATATAACATTTTATTGGTTGCAAGAACCAATATAGAACCAGTATAGTAATTTAAATGGGAAAATCGGAAGTTTTGAATCCGGTGTTGTTTTGCGTATCAACTCATAAACCATGTGCCATGTAATGGGTACATCAAAAATGTCTTCCCAACTATTTTGCAATTTATATGGCACAGCTATCCGTTTTTTGGTTCTTAAATGAAATTGGTGAATGTTTTTATTTATCACACTTATTTTTTACCATTTATGTTCTTTAATACAGGGCCGACATACAAGTTCCTTACTTTTTTCCCCCCATCTACTTGCCTCTTCCATTTTTGTGGTAATGCTGCAGTTAGTTGGTTGTAATTTTGGGTAGAGCAGACATTTCCATATGTCTGTGTTAGCTGCATGTGTGACATAACTCCACCAGTCCTATTTATGATATCATTCATTAAAATTATACCTTTTTTTTTTTTTATTTCTTCGAAAAATACATTGTTTTTTTTATCAATTAGTATATTTGAGTTTAACCACAATATTTGTTGTATTATTTGTTCTGTCTTTTCAGGGGGATTAAATTTAAATTGCAACCAACTTTCTAAGGCTTGTTTAAAAAAAGAATGATATTTTGGAGATTATTTCCTTTTCAAACAACCGAAAGTGAGCAGGTGTAATCTGAATAAAGGGGAAAAAGCCATTCTTGAACATAGGATGAGACATTCCTACCAATCTACTAGACAACCATTTTGGATTTAGTATAACTTTTGTATGACTGATGCCTTTAGTGAGAGGTCTAATACTTTAATATTTAATCATTTCTGCCCTCCGAATTCATATTCGTTATATACATTTTGTAGGCCCTTTGAACTGTGTTCTTGTGGAGACGTCCTCAGTCAGGGTGAACTGGCCTTTCAGGGATTCTGAGTAGTCTGGTGCATCTGTTGAACTAGATTTAACTCTCCCAATCAATTACAGAGCTTTGCCTGGTTTCTGCCTTATCCAGTTCATGTAGTAGTCTGTCATATCAAACCCAGAGATTTTACAACACAATTTAACAGTGTCTCCAGAGAAGGCAAACTGATCCATCTCATCACAGCAAACTCCTGCAAACATTATGAAGGTCATTCAATATATTATTAATTCAACAGATGTAACTTATCTGGTGAAAATGTCCTCAGCAATTATGCCTGCTAGTGTGAAAATAACAAACCCACAGCTGTTCAAAATCATTCTGGTTTCTGAAATGTCATATAACTCTAGTACCTATCGTATGAGTTGAATGATGAGTTGGCAACATGCTGCTTTATATACAGAGGAGGAAGGGAAGTACGTTTGCATAGCTCACCCTCTGGAGGTTGGCCACAGCTGGCACTGGGCTATTCAACACCTATCTGTCAACGTCGTGTGTGTAGGTGGCAGGGAAGTCAGGCACAGTAGAATCAAACTTCATGTAAGCGGAGTAGTTTAATAAACTTTCAAACAAACTCCAAAAATAGAATACATTAAAAATCAACATGGGTACACATACACACCACACACCTAAATAAACAACACGAACACACTAACAAAAACAATCTCAGACAAGGACAGGAGGGGAAACAGAGGGTTAAATACACAACAGGTAATGAATGGAATTGGAACCAGGTGTGAAAAGAAACAAGACAAAACCAATGGATAATGAAAAATGGATCAGTGATAGCTAGAAGACCGGTGACGTCGACCGCCGAGCACCACTCGAACAAGGTGGGGCATCGACTTTGGTAGAAGTCGTGACACTATCACTGAAATTGTCTTAACATTTATTACACAATGCTGCATAGGATAGACCTTTTCCATCATTACATTCCATATTCAAAAATAATGATGTTGAAAAGCACTGGAGATCAAATCAAAGTTTCCATAACATCTGCAAAATCATATACACAACCAATAAACTTTGATTTGGTTTGATCTCCAGCACTATTCAACATCATTCTCTCTGAATAATACTTACTCTATTATATGTAGCAGAGATGAAGGCCACTCTTATTACAGTAAATAATACTTCCTTCATGGTGTGACTTCAGATTTCCACTAGATGATAATGTTTAGCTGGTTTACAAGAGCTGCTGTCTTCAAGCTCCCTGTAGTTGTTAGCAAAAGTAGCCTCATGCGCTGAATGCAAGTGTTGCTGTGGACAGCAGCTCTGATGCCTGGCAGCCTGTTAGTCTCCAGTAGCAATTACACACATAGTAAGTGACCTATATCTAAGTCAGTGGTTCCCAACCGGAAGTAGTGTTATGGCAAAAAAAATAAAGGATTAAATGTAATACACCTTCTTATACACCTTATGTAAAAAAGTATGTGGACACCCTTCAAATTTGTGGATTTGTCTATTACTGCCAGACCTGTTGCAGACAAGTGTATAAAATCTAGCACACAGCCATGCAATCTCCATATACAAAATTTGGCAGCAATATGGCCTTAGTGAAGATCTCAGGGACTTTCACTGTTGCACCGTCATAGGATGCCAACTTTCCAACAAGTCAGTTTGTCAAATTTCTGGCCTGCTAGAGCTGCCCCGGTTATTGTGAAGTGGATACGTCTAAGAGCAACAACTGCTCAGCCCTGAAGTGGTAGACCACACAAGCTCACAGAATGGGACCATCGAGTACTGAAGAGCATTGCGCATTAACTTCTCTAGGGTAGGGGGCAGTATTTTCACGGTCGGATGAAAAACGTACCCAAATTAAACTGCCTACTACTCGGGCCCAGGAACTAGAATATCCATATTATTAGTAGATTTGGATAGAGAACACTCTGAAGTCTCTAAAACTGTTTGAATGATGTCTGTGAGTATAACAGAACTCATATGGCAGGCAAAAACCTGAGAAAAATCTAATCAGGAAGTGGGAAATCTGGTGCTTGTAGTCTTTTCAAGTCATTGCTTATCCAACACACAGGGACTTAGGGTTCATTTTGCACTTCCTAAGGCTTCCACTAGATGTCAACAGTCTTTAGAACCTAGTTTCAGGCTTTTGCGGTGAACAGAGAGCGAACAAGAAGGCCGGGAAGTTGGTGACTCAGGAAAGGACATGAGTTCATTGGCGCGCATTCACGTGAGAGGTAGCTGTGTTACAAAACGTTTTTCAAGACATTTGAATTGTCCGGTTGGAATTTTATTATTGAAGTTTTATGTTAAAAAGGCCCTAAAGATTGATGATATACAACATTTGACATGTTTCAACGAACGTCAATTTAACTTCTCTAGGGCCAGTGGGACGATTTCGTCCCACCTACGTAACAGCCAGTGGAATCCCGTGGCGCGTTATTCAAATACCTTAGACAAGAATCTCGTTAATCTAACCACACTGTCCGATTTCAAAAGGCTTTAAAACAAAAGCAAAACATTAGATTATGTCAGCAGAGTACCCAGCCAGAAATAATCAGACACCCATTTTTCAAGCTAGCATAGAATGTCACAAAACCAAAATCACAGCTAAATGCAGCACTAACCTTTGATGATCTTCATCAGATGACAATCTTAGGACATTATGTTATACAATACATGCATGTTTTGTTCAATCAAGTTCATATTTATATCAAAAAACAGCTTTTTACATTAGCATGTGACGTTCAGAACTAGCATACCCCCCGCAAACTTCCGGTGAATTTACTAAATTACTCACGATAAACGTTCACAAAAAAACATAACAATTATTTTAAGAATTATAGATACAGAAATCCTCTATGCACTCACTATGTCCGAATTTAAAATAGCTTTTCGGTGAAAGCACATTTTGCAATATTCTGAGTAGATAGCCCGGCATCACAGGGCTAGCTATTTAGACACCCAGCAAGTTTAGCCCTCACCAAAGTCAGATTTACTATAAGAAAAATGTTATTACCTTTGCTGTTCTTCATCAGAATGCACTCCCAGGACTGCTACTTCAATAACAAATGTTGGTTTGGTTCAAAAGAATCCATAGTTATATCCAAATAGCGGCGTTTTGTTCGTGCGTTCAAGACACTATCCGAAAGGGTAAATAAGGGTGACGCGCCCGACGCGTTTCGTGACAAAAAAATTCTAAATATTCCATTACCGTACTTCGAAGCATGTCAACCGCTGTTTAAAATCAATTTTTATGCCATTTTTCTCGTAAAAAAGCGATAATATTCCGACCGGGAAATCGTGTTTTAGTACAAAGAGAGAGAAAATAAAAACATGGTGTCGCCCCGTGCATGCGCCTCAGTCTGATGGTCCTCTGATCGACCACTTACCAAAGGCGCTAATGTGTTTCAGCCAGCGGCTGGAATTACATCATTCAGCTTTTTCCCGGGTTCTGAGAGCCTATGGGAGCCGTAGGAAGTGTCACATTACGATCCTACGTTTTCAATAAACAGAGCCAAGAAGCCCAAGGAATGGTCAGAGAGGGCACTTCCTGTACAGAATCTTCTCAGGTTTTTGCCTGCCATATGAGTTCTGTTATACTCACAGACACCATTCAAACAGTTTTAGAAACTTTAGGGTGTATTATATGCATATTCTAGTTTCTGGGCAGTAGTAATAACCAGATTAAATCGGGTATGTTTTTTATCCGGCCGTGTAAATACTGCCCCCTAGCCCTAACAGGATAACTTTTTTTAACTTATCGTCGTGACATTTTGGGGGCGCTTCCTACATTTGGAGTAGCTTACTGAACGCGCAAACAACAAGGAGGTATTTGGACATAAATTATGGACTTTATCGAACAAAACAACATTTATTGTGGACCTGGGATTCCTGGACGTGCCTTCTGATGAAGATCATCAAAGGTAAGTGAATATTTATAATGCTATTTATGATTTTAGATGACTCCAAAATGGCGGGTATCTGTATTGCCAAGTGTATGTTTCTGATCGCCGTACTCAGATTATTGCAAAGTGGGCTTTCCCCGTGAAGCTTTTTTGAAATCTGTCACAGCGGTTGCATAAAGGAGATGGTTATCTAAAATTCTTTTAATAACAGTTTAATATTTTATCAACGTTTATGATGAGTATTTTTGTAAATTGTTGTGCTGATTCACCGTTAGTATTGGAGGCAAAATATTTTCTGAACATCACGCGCCAATGTAAAATGCTCTTTTTGGATATAAATGTGAACTTTATCGAACAAAACATACATATATTGTCTAACATGGAGTCCTAGGAGTGTCATCTGATGAAGATCGTCAAAGGTTAGTGCTTAATTTTAGCTGAATTTCTGGTATTTGTGACCCCTCTCCTGCTTGGAAAATGACTGTGTGGTTTTTCTTGTGTTGTCCCTGTCCTAACATAATCTAACTTTATGCTTTCGCCGTAAAGCCTTTTTGAAATCGCTAGTGTCCCACCTGCCCAAGAGAGGTTAAACAATCATCTTTCCTCGGTTGCAACACTCACTACCGAGTTCCAAACTGCCTCTGGAAGCAACGCCAGAACAATAACTATTTGTCGGGAGCTTCATGAAATGGGTGTCCATGGCAGAGCAGCCACACACAGGCCTAAGATCATAATGCACAATGCCAACTGTTGGCTGGAGTGGTGTAAAGCTCGCCGCCATTGGACTCTGGAGCATTGGAAATGCGTCCTCTGAACTGATGAATCATGCTTCACCATCTGGCAGTCCGATGGACGAATCTGGGTTTGGCGGTTGCCAGGAGAACGCTACCTGCCCAAATGCATAGTGTCAACTGTAAAGTTTGGTGTAGGAGGAATAATGGTCTGGGACTAATTTTCATGGTTCGGGCTAGGCCCCTTAGTTCCAGTGAATGGAAATCTTAATGCTACAGCATACTGTGCAATTACATTCTAGACGATTCTGTGCTTCCAACTTTGTAGCAACAGTTTGGGGAAGACAATGTCCCCGTGCACAAAATGAGGTCCATACAGAAATGGTTTGTCAAGATCGGTGTGGAAGAACTTCATTGACCTGCACAGAGGCTTGACCTATTGACCTATTGCGCTTGTGGCTGAATGGAAGCAAGACACCTGATTAATGTTCCAACATCTAGTGGAAAGCCTTCCCAGAAGAGTAGAGGCTGTTGTAGCAGCAAAGGGGGACCAACTCCATATTAATGCTCATGATTTTGGAACGAGATGTTTGACGAGCAGGTGTCCACATACATTTGGTCATTTAGTGCATCTCCTAGATATAGGACAGACACTTCAAAACTTTATTCCTTATGATAGATTTTTTGACTGTCTGTTTTGCCATTTATGAATGTGTTATTTATGAATGTGTTATTCAATGCATGGAAATTAAAGAATAGGGCTAAACCTCATCATACTTTCCAGTGCTTAAATGGTTTTCACAGACAAAGTAAAATGATGCAAAGGACTTTGCCCTTGTTGCGTGCCACTCAAATGATACAAATATAACAACAGCCTGAGGGCACTGGACTTGAAACAACATTACAGATGTAACCATGTACATGTGCCATTTAATGTATTATCTGACCGCCACTAGTGCTCTCAAGTCAAAATGACATGTGCATTCATTTTTTGTGTTCCAAAAAATTATTAAGATTAGAACAAGTTCTGAGGCATACCTCAGAGTTCCTGAAGGCACACCAATGTGCCGCGGCACGTCGGTTGGGAACCACTGAACTAAGTTACCAAATAACAACAAAATGTAGCTATGTTTGAAATAAATGAATTACTTTTATGACACAGAAGATAATTCAAACCTATTGGAATCTGTGGAAAAATACATTGTGTGTGAAGTAGCACAAATATCATAGTCCCAAGACATGCTACGACATGCTAACCTCTCACCACTATAATAGGGGAGGTTTGAATTATTTGTGGGGTATAATATTTCTGCTTCTGTAACTTTCACTCATTATTTTTCACAATTCATTCAGGACTTTCCGTGATCATAGTAGAGTCCACATTAATGTAGACATATTTAGAAATGTATTATATTCAATTTGCAATAAAAGTGACTCCAAAATGACAATACATTATATACAATGTATTTTATTGGGCACAAAAACTATCTGAAACACAATCAATACAAACAACAAAAGCATCAAACTAATTTGTAGAGTCACAAGCTAAATGTAATTATTGTGTGCTCGGAATTTGGGACCAAATACTAAACTTTTGACTACTTTAACACACATACTGTATAATAAGTGGATTTGTCCATATACTTTTGGTCCCATAAAATTGAGGGACTACAGTATCTACAAAAAGTTCTGTAATTTCTAAACTGTTCACCAGACATAGATGAAAATACCCTCGTATTAAATCTGCCAGTCTATATTTTAACCTTTATCATATTCTAACAAAAACAGCTACATGAGTTCAAATGATATGGACACACACAGACACACTCATCAACACACAAAGATCACATGAAACTGACCTGTGCAGACTTATATCTTGGCCTAATATTAACATGCACACCCACTCACATTATATCAAGCTACACCTATACACTAAATAGTACATCCATGACCACCTGACTGGAAGCATAATACTACTATGTAGGCTATTCAGTACTGTTGTCTTTTCATGCCAAACAATTGTCTTCATTCTGTTTTTATATGTACAGTAGACCAGTATATTTTCTAAGACTTGAAGTAATTGATATATGAACACCAAACCATGTGATCTCATATGCGGTATTGTTTATTAGCCAGCCTCCGCATTAGGAAGACACATTGAACAATGGCAAATGACAACACTGGCAACAATGACAACACAATAGGACTGACATCTTACATAACAGCAGACTGGACATTAGACACATTAGACAATATACATGTCTACAGTCAACAAAATAATGACAACAGTAACATGTTAACTTTAACTCAACAATTACAACACTAACATGTTAACTTCAACTCAAGGACAACAATGAATAGAGGACAACAGGGGACACGCCTAGTAATTGGCTATTCTGACCCAGAGGAGTCAATAAGGAGACACAAGGACACAACACACACAGATTAAAATCAATTGTCTTCACATGAGTTACCCATGGTCTTCGACACACTCCTCTCCTTAGGTGCGGTGTTGTTGTCCAAGCCGGCGTGCTTGACCACGCATGTGAAAAGCACATTTCTCTTCCACTTATCCTTGGTGGTGGTGAAGACGCTGGTGACGGAGTAGTTGCCTTCCGGGGTTGTCTGATGAGGGCTGGTGACACTCTCCTGGTAATCACCGCTGTCCACCTGCCACATGATGTAGACGTCACATAGAGATGGGCTGACCACCAGACACACCAGAGTCACATTCCCCTCCTTCTTTGTGTCTTCCTCCGGGAGAACGTGGATGGACATTGAAGGGACTTCACCTGCAAGAGGATTGATTTGAAGGAGAAACGTTACACTCATGTACATGGAGGTACATGTGAACACCAGTATGTGAATATCAGTTTAAAATGATCCTAGTGGTCCTTAACCCTGGATCTGGAGCAACACAGGGGTGTGCAGGTTTCTGTTCTAGTCCAGCACTCACACACCTGATTCAACTAAACAATAGTGATGATTAGTTAATGATTAGTTGATTTGCTGACTCAGGTGTGTTAGCGCTGGGCTGGAGCAAAAGTCTGCACATCCTGTGCCTCCCTCTCCAGAACCTGGAGTATGTGACCACTTATCACAACCACATTGAGATGTCTCAGTGACCTACTTCCTTTGGTGAAGCTGAGGTCCTGAATGACCGGTGTGACTTTGCCACTCTTCTTGGCAGAACACTGGACTTTGTTCCCATTGGTCCACTCTGTCTGGTCTATGGTCAGAGTACTGACCCTGATGTTCAGGTTGCCCTTTGATTCAATATCTTTCAGATCGATGCCATCCATCTTGGCCTGTCCATTGATCTGCCAGGTGATATTGGTACCAGACACTGTGTCCTGTCTGTACCAGTGATGACACATTCCAGCACTGCTTGGTTGTCCAAGAACACCTCTTTCACACGTGGTGGGTTCAGAGTCACCATCAGTGGTTCTGAAAGGGGAGAGCAGCAGTGTGAAAGCAGGACATGTTTCTGATGAGGAACTACACTAAATAATAGATATACTGTATGTGAGCATGACATCAACTGTAGTACAGTCTACTCCTATGTACAGACCTGTTTTGGAGATTGTCTTGATGGTGGTTTGTCCCTGGTGCTGCACCACACAGCTGTACTTGACCTTGTTGTTCCAGTCAGGGTTGATGACCTACAGCAGACTACTGGTTGAGAAGAGACCTGACAGCTGTTTGCCTATAGTAGGGGTCAGGCCCTGCACCTCCGTGTCATTCTTCTTCCAGGTGACAGTGACTTTCTTGGAGGCAAAATCTTCAATCATGCACATTAGGTACTGGGTTGTGTCAATGGGCACCGACTGCAAAGTGTGGTGGCTAATTTCTGCATTACCAAATGAGGAGAGTTACAAACTTCACACACCAGTCAGAGTTATACTTAAAACTACATCTTTAATAATTAAAATGCTTTTGCAAAAGCACTTTGACTTTCAATGAACCATTGAAAAGTGACTACACAAAAGTATCAAGATCTTTTATAGCCAAGATACACCCCTCTCAACGTACATGACGAACCACAGATACATAGAATGGTCACAAGGTTAAGTTTTCTATGAAAGATTTCTATAAAACATAGCAGACAGCAACTGCTGTATTAACAGTTTTCATTGTGTAGACCAGTGTCTGGTCCTCCTACCCCAAACTGGAACCGTCTCTCCCTGGTACGGTATAGAACAGAACCATTAGCTCATCCAATGGCATATATCAATTGTCAACTCTAGATACTCCCATCTCAAGCAAACCCCCTCTTGACCCCACTCCTGGACAAGCTCACTGAGGGGAGTGAGCCTCTAGGTTATACACTATCCCAGGATAAGTGCAAGATCTAAGAGAGGACACACACATACATGGTTCCAGACACTGCCATACACCTCCCCACAAAATGGAAAAGGAGTGAGTGACTTGCGCACAGACATTGTGGAGACAAGTAATTGGTTCCCCATTAACCTCTTACATCTAGACGTTCCGCTAGCGGAACACCTGCTCCAATATCCAATGATAGGCGTGGCGCGAATTACAAATTCCTCAAAAATACAAAAACTTCAATTATTCAAACATATGACTATTTCACAGAATTTTAAAGACAAGACTCTCCTTTATCTAACCACACTGTCCGATTTCAAAAAGGCTTTACAGCGAAAGCAAAACATTAGATTATGTCAGCAGAGTACCAAGCCAGAAATAATCAGACAACCATTTTTCAAGCTAGCATATAATGTCACAAAAACCCAGAAGACAGCTAAATGCAGCACTAACCTTTGATGATCTTCATCAGATGACACACCTAGGACATTATGTTATACAATACATGCATGTTTTGTTCAATCAAGTTCATATTTATATCAAAAACCAGCTTTTAACATTAGCATGTAACATTCAGAGCTAGCAAACTTCCGGGGAATTCGCTAACATTTTACTAAATTACTCACGATAAACGTTCACAAAAAGCATAACAATTATTTTAAGAATTATAGATACAGAACTCCTTTGTGCAATCGAGGTGTCCGATTTTAAAATAGCTTTTCGGTGAAAGCACATTTTGCAATATTCTGAGTACATATCCCAGCCATCACGGCTGGCTATTTAGACACCCACCAAGTTTAGCCCTGACCAAACTCCGATTTACTATTACAAAAGTTTGATTACCTTTGGTGTTCTTCATCAGAATGCACTCCCAGGACTGTTACTTCAATAACAAATGTTGGTTTGGTCCAAAAGAATCCATCGTTATATCCAAATAGCGGCGTTTTGTTCGTGCGTTCAAGACACTATCCGAAGTGTAAATAAGGGTCACGAGCATGGCGCAATTCGTGACAAAAAAATATTGAAATATTCCATTACCGTACTTTGAAGCATGTCATCCGCTGTTTAAAATCCATTTTTATGCCATTTTCCTCGTAAAAAAGCGATAATATTCCGACCGGGAATCTGCGTTTAGGTAAACAGACGAAAGAAAACAAAGCATGAGGTCGACGCAGGCACGAGCCTGAGTCTCACAGTACTGTAACCAGCCACTACCCAAACGCGCTACTTTTTTTCAGCCAGAGCCTGCAAAGCCACGATTCAGCTTTTTGCCGCCTTCTGAGAGCCCATGGGAGCCGTAGAAAGTGTCACGTAACAGCAGAGATCCTCTGTAATGGATAGAGATAATCAACAAGGCCAAGAAATGGTCAGACAGGGTACTTCCTGCATGGAATCTTCTCAGGTTTTGGCCTGCCATATGAGTTCTGTTATACTCACAGACACCATTCAAACAGTTTTAGAAACTTTGGAGTGTTTTCTATCCAAAGCCAATAATTATATGCATATTCTAGTTACTGGGCAGGAGTAGTAACCAGATTAAATCGGGTACGTTTTTTATCCAGCCGTGTCAATACTGCCCCCTAGCCCTAACAGGTTAAAGGCACAGTCAACTTAGTGTATGTACATTTCTGACCCACTGGAATTGTGACACAGCGAATTATAAGTGAAATAATCTGTCTGTAAACAAATGTTGAAAAAATTACTTGTGTCATGAACAAAGTAGATGTCCTAACCGACTTGCCAAAATTATAGTTAACAAGAAATGTATGGAGTGGTTGAAAAACGAGTTTTAATGACTCCAACCTAAGTGTATGTAAACTTCCGACTTCAACTGTATATTATGTTTCTCCCCAATCTCTCCAATGTTTCGTGTCCTGTATTCAAAGATACCAAAATCCCCCACTTACATGGCAGGAAGGCCAGGAGGAGGAGAGATGTAAGAAACATGTTTCTCTGTTGTATGGCAGACAGTGTCTGTCTGGTTACTAACAAACAGGGTGGTTGCAGTGATTAAGGTTGTTTCAGAACAGGGCATTGATATAGCAGAAGGAGGAGGGTTATTTTCATACTATCTATCCTACAAAGACATGTGTCTGACACATCATTGGATGGATTCTGTCTGCATAATGTACTCATAATATGAACATACATACATACATACATACGTACGTACGTACGTACGTACGTACGTACATACTGTGCCTTCAGAAATTAGTCACACACATTTACTTTTTCCACATTTGGTTGTGTCTGAATTTAAACAATTTTGAATATAAACTATTTTAAATATTGAGATGTTGTGTCACTGACCTACACACAATAACCCATAATGTCAAAATGGAAAAATGTTTTTGAAATGGTGTACAAATTAATAAAAAATTTAAACTGGAAATGTCTTCAGTCAATAAGTATACAACCACTTTGTTATATCGTTCCTAAATAAGTTCAGGAGAAAAAATTTGCTCACTTTGTGTAATAGTGTTTAGCATGTTTTTAAAATCAAATCAAATCAAATGTATTTATATAGCCCTTCTTACATCAGCTGATATCACAAAGTGCTGTACAGAAACCCAGCCTAAAACCCCAAACAGCAAGCAATGCAGGTGTAGAAGCACGGTGGCTAGGAAAAACTCCCTAGAAAGGCCAAAACCTAGGAAGAAACCTAGAGAGGAACCAGGCTATGAGGGGTGGCCAGTCCTCTTCTGGCTGTGCCGGGTGGAGATTATAACAGCACATGGCCTAGATGTTCAAATGTTCATAAATGACCAGCATTGTCAAATAATAATAATCATAGTAGTTGTCGAGGGTGCAACAAGTCAGTAACACAAGAGTAAGTGTCAGTTGGCTTTTTCATAGCAGATCTTTGAGAGTATCTCTACCGCTCCTGTTAAATTTCACTGCTATGGGGATGACACACAGCTGTACATTTCAATGAAACATGGTGAAGCCCCAAAATTGCCCTCGCTAGAAGCCTGTGTCTCAGGCATAAGGAAGTGGATGGCTGCAAACGTTCTACTTTTAAACTCGGACAAAACAGAGATGCTTGTTCTAGGTCCCAAGAAACAAGGAGATCTTCTGTTGAATCTGACAATTAATCTGGATGGATGTACAGTCGTCTCAAATAAAACTGTGAAGGACCTCGGTGTTACTCTGGACCCTGATCTCTCTTTTGAAGAACATATCAAGACTGTTTCAAGGACAGCTTTTTTCCATCTACGTAACATTGCAAAAATCAGAAACTTTCTGTCCAAAAATGACGCAGAAAAATTAATCCATGCCTTTGTTACTTCTAGGTTGGACTACTGCAATGCTCTACATTCCGGCTACCCGGATAAAGCACTAAATAAACTTCAGTTAGTGCTAAATACGGCTGCTAGAATCCTGACTAGAACCCCAAAATTTGATCATATTACTCTAGTGCTAGCCACTGTCATGACGTTGGCCTCTTTTGGTACAGGGAGGACAGTTGACCCCCTCCCTTTTGCACCACCACCCAACCTACCTTTCCCCCAATCCACCCGGTGTGTAAAGGGTTGTAAAAACTCTAAAATTCCAGGAGAGTCTCTGGCCACATGGCCCATAGAGAGACAAAGGAAATTCTTCCAACTCATAGAATTGGAGAACAGAGCGACATGTGTGTGCTGGAGAAGGTATGGAAGATTGGTGAAGAATCCAGCTACGAACTGATCCGCTTGGTACAATTTTGTGATACTCAGAAGAGACAATATAGCCATATTACCTTAAAACTGTTTATATAATAGCATCAGCTAGAGACTTGCAACATAATGGTTGTATAGAATGTATTAATAAGGATAAAGCTTTTATAATACACATGAGATGCTATTGTACTGATGTTAATGTGATAGAATTGTATTTCTGTAACCAAGTCTAGCTCAGTCATAGGCACGCCCCAGGGACACATACAGGACCAGGCGTCATTTGACAAGCCTGTTCGATGGGCACTATAAAACACCCCCTGATTTACATTTCACCAGACCAGGCCTCCACTCCATTGCGAGTTGGCCCATAGGTTTGACCATCCAAGTACTCTACTGAAAGTGAACTATACCACGTGGTTAACTTTTAGACTATCGAGACCGACAGAATAAGAACAAGTCTTTGATATTAATTATTAGTCTGCAGCTAAGTAAATTATATCATCGAACGCGAAGACCAACGAAACATCCATTCTATGACGACATTAATGAATGTCGCTCTGAAAGATCCATTCTAACCGAGAGAGAGAGAGAGAACGCGCACAAAACTCCCCAACAGAACAGAACTCTCGAACAACGATCACGACGACACATGAGCGTAAATATATATTGATTGCAATTGTTCCCGAATGAGTGAGCCTTCAATTGTCAATTGTTAATATTAATGAACTCTGTGTAACTTCTCAGCTGACCGTTAACCTGTTGGGTCTAGGGGGCAGCATTTGCACGTCTGGATAAAAAAAATGTACCCGATTTAATCTGGTTACTAATCCTACCCAGTAACTAGAATATGCATATACTTATTATATATGGATAGAAAACACTCTAAAGTTTCCAAAACTGTTTGAATGGTGTCTGTGAGTATAACAGAACTCATTTGGCAGGCAAAACCCTGAGACATTTTCTGACAGGAAGTGGATACCTGATGTGTTGTATTGACTTTAAACCTATCCCATTGAAAAACACAGGGGTTTAGGAATATTTTGGCACTTCCTATTGCTTCCACTAGATGTCACCAGCCTTTACAAAGTGTTTTGAGTCTTCTGGAGGGAGATCTGACCGAACAAGAGCCATGGAACGATGATGTCCCATTAGACACCTGGCGCGCGAGTTCATGTTGGGTACCCTCGTTCCAATACGTTATAAAAGAGTATGCATTCGTCCACCTTGAATATTATTCATGTTCTGGTTAAAAAAGGCCCTAATGATTTATGCTATACAACGTTTGACATGTTTGAACGAACGGAAATATATTTTTTCCCCTCGTTCATGACGAGAAGTCCGGCTGGCTTACATCATGTGCTAACGAGACGGAGATTTTTGGACATAAATTATGAGCTTTTTTGAACAAAACTACATTCGTTATGGACCTGTGATACCTGGAAGTGACATCTGATGAAGAGAATCAAAGGTAATGGATTATTTACATAGTATTTTCGATTTTAGATCTCCCCAACATGACGTCTAGTCTGTATCGCAACGCGTATTTTTCTGGGCGCAGTGCTCAGATTATTGCAAAGTGTGATTTCCCAGTAAGGTTATTTTTAAATCTGGCAAGTTGATTGCGTTCAAGAGATGTAAATCTATAATTCTTTAAATGACAATATAATATTTTACCAATGTTTTCTAATTTTAATTATTTAATTTCTGACGCTGACTTGACTGCCGGTTATTGGAGGGAAACGATTTCCTCAACATCAATGCCATAGTAAAACGCTGTTTTTGTATATAAATATGAACTTGATAGAACTAAAAATGCATGCATTGTCTAACATAATGTCCTAGGAGTGTCATCTGATGGAGATTGTAAAAGGTTAGTGCATCATTTTAGCTGGTTTTATGGTTTTGGTGACCCTGTCTTTGACTTGACAAAACATTACACACAACTCTTGTAAATGTACTGTCCTAACATACTCTAAATTTATGCTTTCGCCGTAAAACCTTTTTGAAATCGTAAAACGTGGTTAGATTAAGGAGATGTTTATCTTTCAAATGGTGTAACATAGTTGTATTTTTGAAAAATTTGAATTTTGACATTTATTTGGATTCAAATTTGCCGCTCTTGAAATGCACCTGCTGTTGATGGAGTGCACCACGGGTGGCACGCTAGCGTCCCACCTAGCCCCAAGAGGTTAAACAGCAGGTCTGGGACAGGTAGCACGTCCGGTGAATAGGTCAGGGTTCCAGCAGGTCTGGGTTCCATAGCTGCAGGCAGAACAGTTGGAACTGGAGCAGCAGCACGGCCAGGTGAACTGGGGACAGCAAGGAGTCATCAAGCCAGGTAGTCCTGAGGCATGGTCCTAGGGCTCAGGTCCTCCGAGAGAGAGAAAGAAAGAAAGAGAAAGAGAGAATTAGAGAGAGCATATTTAAATTCACACAGGACACCGGAAAAGACAAGAGAAATACTCCAAATGTGACAGACTGACCCTAGCCCCCCGACACATAAACTACTGCAGCATAAATACTGGAGGCTGAGACAGGAGGGGTCAGGAGACACTGTGGCCCCATCCGATGAAACCCCCGGACAGGGCCAAACAGGTAGGATATAACACCACCCACTCTGCCAAAGCACAGCCTCCACACCACTGGAGGGATATCTCCAACCACCAACATACCATCCCGGGACAAGACCGAGTATAGCCCACAGAGCTCTCCGCCACGGCACAGCCCAAGGGGGGGCGCCAACCCAGACAGGAAGACCACGTCAGTGACTCAACCCACTCAAGTGACGCACCCCTCCCAGGGACGGCATGGAAGAACACCAGTAAGCCAGTGACTCAGCCCCCGTAATGGGGGTAGAGGCAGAGAATCCCAGTGGAAAGAGGGGAAACCGGCCAGGCAGAGACAGCAAGGGCGGTTCGTTGCTCCAGCCTTTCTATTCACCTTCACACCCCTGGGCCAGACTACACTTAATCATAGGACCTACTGAAGATATATGTCTTCAGTAAAGACTTAAAGGTTGAGACTGAGTCTGCGTCTCTCACATGGGAAGGCAGACTATTCCATAAAAATGGAGCTCTATAGGAGAAAGCCCTGCCTCCAGCTGTTTGCTTAGAAATTCTAGGAACAATTAGGAGGCCCGCGTCTTGTGACCGTAGCGTACGTGTAGGTATGTACGGCAGGACCAAATCGGAAAGATAGGTAGGAGCAAGCCAATGTAATGCTTTGTAGGTTAGCAGTAAAACCTTGAAATCAGCCCTTGCCTTAACAGGAAGCCAGTGTAGGGTGGTGTCGTGTCTTTGGGGGTACCATTAAACTGAAGATGTTTATCAATTAGCTCCCTGTAATTATTATCACGCGATTAAACTGATTAATCGTTTAATTGTAATTAACTAGGAGATCGGGGCACCAAGGAGAATATTCAGATTACAAAGCTATAATTTTCCTAATATAACTTTCCTGTACTATAATATTATATTCTATTATAGTATAGGCCGATTATCTTCTGGTTTAAATGGTGTATTTTACCTTTAGTCCAGTCTCATTCCAAACGTCGTAAATTGTTGTATCTGCACGAACCCAGTCTTTACTAAAATCATCCATACATCAATTGTCTTAAAATCATTTATTTACTACACTAAGTAATTAACAGAAAACATACAAACAGTAATTATCGTCACAAAGGATTGGTATAGTAATGTGCCCTAATGGCTAACAAGCATGGCTGGTCTGTTAGACAATGGGTCATTAAAACAGTTTCAGAGTTTAATGGCTGTGATAGGAGAAAACGGAGGATGGATCAACAACATTGTAGTTACTCCACAATACTAACCTAAATGACAGAGTGAAAAGAAGAAAGCTTGTACAGAATACAAATATTCCAAAACATACATCCTGTTTGCAACAAGGCACTAAAGTAATATTGAAAAAAATGTGGTAAAGAACTGTACTTTATGTCCTGAATCCTGAAAAATGAAATTCCTCTCCCAATGTCTGGTGTACAGCAGACTGAACCAAGTGGGTGAAAACATATTATACCCTCTGTATAAGGCTATGAAATAGCCTTTGATGACAGGATCATTATGTGTTCTGAAGATCACCTTTATTAAACTGTTTTCCACTGTGACAGTTTATGAGGTTATAATAATGTAGTGGAGATTGATGCTCTGTGTTTTTTGGTTTTATATCACATGATTAACCTGTGTTATGTCATAAACAAATGTTGTATATGTTGCACAGGAGGTTGGTGGCACTGTAATTGGGGAGGACAAGCTCATGGTAAGTGCTGGAGTGGAATGGTGTCAAATACACCAAACATGGTTTCCATGTGTTTGGTGCCATACCATTTGCTCTGTTCCAGCCAATTATTATGAGCCATCCTCACCACCAGCAGCCTCCATTTGTATGTTGTAATGATTGTAGTGTCATTAGATCATGGATATTTATTTTTTCTTTTTAGATTCAGACTCAGATCGCTCCCTCCTGGTAGATACTTCTAAATTCAACTGAACAAGGGGGGAGTGAGTTTTACTACAGGTGCTGGTTTGTATCACTGTGGAGGCGAGCACAGTAATACACAGCTGTGTCTTCAGTCTGCAGACTCTGTCATTTTAAAAACAATTTGTTGCTGGAAGTGTCTCTGGTGATGCTGAACTTGTTTTTCAGGGAATCTTTATAAGCTGTGCTTCCACCACTACTAATATATCCAATCCACTCCAGTGTTTTCCCTGCAGGCTGTCACATCTAAGCTGTCCAAGTGTTAGTAACAAAATAAGAGACCTTACAGGTATGTATCAGTTATTATTGTAAAAACAAATGTACGGCAGTGATTGTGAACATTTAGCTATTAAAACATTCATCAAAAAGATATGATGTTGTCTGTGCTGAATGGGGAAGTGGTTTTTGTACGGCTTCTCCCATTAGTTTAACCACTGTGACTCTAGCACAGTAATACACTGCTGTGTCCTCACTCTTCAGGCTGCTCATCTGTAGGTACAGCTTGCTGCTGGAGTCATCTCTGGAGATGGTAAATCTACCCTGGACTGACTGGGAGTAATATGTAGTAGTACTATAACTAGAAGCAATCCATTCCGGTCCTTTCCCAGGAGCCTGTCTGATCCAAGCCATCCAGTAGCTACTGAATGTGAACCCAGAGGCTGTACAGGTCAGTTGGTGGGATTCTCCAGGCTTTTTAACCACTGGTCCAGACTCAGTCAATGTCTGACTATGAACACCTTTTGAAAGAAATCACAGATGTTGTTAAAACAGAATCTAAAACTGAATTAGTCAATTTATTCATCATAAATCATTTAAAAAAAGAGACTCACAGGAAGCAGCTACCAACAGCAGCAGCAGAGATGCAGGGAACATGGTTTGTATTGAAGTTGAACAGGTGAGAGATGTTCTTCTCTACTCTCCAGGACTCAGAGGGACGTACTAGGACTCTCAGATACAGAGAGGTTTTATATAAGGAGGAGGGAGAGGGAGAGAAGGGAAGAGGGGCTCAGTGAAATTTGCATAAGGATAGGATTGTCACGTCCTGACCAGCAGGTGGAGTAGGTGTACAAGTGTTGGTCAGGGCGTGGCAGAAGAAGTTGGGTTTTCTTTGTTCTGTCTAGGTTGGGTGTTTCTATGTAGAGGTAATTGGGGTGGACTTCCAATTGAAGGCAGCTGTGTGGTGTTGCCTTTGATTGGAAGTCCTATATTAGTTGGGTGTGTTTGTCTGTGTGTTTGTGGGGAATTGTTTGTGTGCACTGCGTTGATTTGAGCCTGCCACACTGTTACCGGTGTAAGTACTGTTTATTGTTTTTTTTGTTCAAGTGGATGCTTTACATGTTTCCTTTAATAAACATGAGTGTCCACAATCCCGCTGCGCCTTGGTACTCTTCTCTACATGACAACTTCTGTGACAAGGATATATTTTTTATTTTATTTGTTTATTTATTTTACCTTTATTTAACTAGGCAAGTTAGTTAAGAACAAATTCTTATTTACAATGACGGCCTACCAAAAGGCCTCCTGTGGGGACGGGGGCCTGGGATTTAATTTTTTTATTAATACAATATAAATATAGGACAAAACACACACCACAACAAGAGAGACACAACACTACAAGAAGAGAGACCTAAGGCAACAACATAGCAAGGTAGCAACACATGACAACACAGCATGGTGGCAACACAACATGACAACAACGTGGTAGCAACATAACATGGTAGCAGCACAAAAACATGGTTCAAACATTATTGGGCAAAGTCAACTTGTTCCAGTCGCTACCTGCAGCATGAACTGAAAAGAGCAGTGACCCAGGGATATGTGTGCTTTGGGGACCTTTAACAGATATACAGTCCCACAGTTGATAGTGCATGTCAGAGCAAAAACCAAGCCATGAGGTCAAAGGAATTGTCTGTAGACCTCCAAGATAGGATTGTGTCAATGCACAGATCTGGGGAAGGGTACCAACAAATGTCTGCATCACTGAAGGTCCCCAAGAACACAGTGGCCATTCTTAAATGTAAAAAGTTTGGAACCACCAAGATTCTTCATAGAGCTGGCCACATGGCCAAAGTGAGCAATCCGAGGAGAAGGGCCTTGGTCAGGAAGGTGACCAAGAACCCGATGGTCACTGATAGAGCTCTACAAACCTCTACAAGGTTCTCCCATCTCTGTGGAGATGGGAGAACATTCCAGAAGGACAACCATCTCTGCATCACTCCATAAATCAGACCTTTATGGTAGTGGCCAGACGGAAGCCTCTCCTCAGTAAAAGAGACATGACAGCCCGCTTGGAGTTTGTCAAAATCACCTAAAGACTTTCAGACCATGAGAAACAAGATTCTCTGGACTGATGAAACCAAGATTGAACTCTTTGGACTGAATTCCAAGCGTCACATCTGGAGGAAACCTGGCACCAAACCTAAGTACACAGCCAGGACAACGCAGGAGTGGCTTCGGGACGATATCTCTGAATGTCCTTGAGTAGCCCAGCCAGAGCCCGGACTTGAACCCGATCAAACATCTCTGAAGAGACCTGGAAATAGTTGTGCAGCAACACTCCCCATCCAACCTGACAGAGCTTGAGAGGATCTCCAGTGAAGAATGGGAGAAACTCAAGCTTGTAGCATCATACCCAAGAAGACTCGAGTCTGTAATCGCTGTCAAAGGTGCTTCAACAAATTATTGAGTAAAGGGTCCAAATAGTTATGTAAATGTTATATTTCAATTTTTTATTTTTAATAAATTAGCAGAAATGTCTAAAAACCTGGTTTTGCGTTGAAATTATGGGGTATTGTATGTCGATAGATGAGGGGAAAAAACTATTTAATCAAATTTAGAATAAGGCTGTAACCTAACAAAATGTGGAAAAAGTCAAGGGGTCTGAATACTTTCCGAAGGCCTTCCACATACTTACATTTTGGATCAGTAAAGAATGACTTCCAGTCATGGCAGTGGTGACCTGTGATGTCATGGCACCATCTTTTGGCCCGGGAAGATGAACGGCTGTGTCCTATAGCTTGTCATAATGTAGAAACATTTCAGACATTCTCATTGAGTATTTTATGGATAAAACATTTATTTTTCAATAAAATGAGTGGAACTGAGGAGCCTTAGATCTAATCTTCAGCTTCCATATTCTATATAGTATCCCAGAGCATGGGTTTTTGTACAGCTCTAGTGCTGGTTTGTATCACTGTGAGGGTAGGCACAATAATACACAGTTGTGTCATCAGTCACAGTTGTGTCATCAGTCACAGTTGTGTCATCAACACCTCCGGCAAAGGCGGAGGTGTTGCTAACATTTACAATAGCAAATTTCAATTTACAAAAAAAAAACGATGTTTTCGTCTTTTGAGCTTCTAGTCATGAAATCTATGCAGCCTACTCACTCACTTTTTATAGCTACTGTTTACAGGCCTCCTGGGCCATATGCAGTGTTCCTCACTGAGTTCCCTGAATTCCTATCGGATCTTGTAGTCATAGCAGATAATATTCTAATTTTTGGTGACTTTAGCATTCACATGGAAAAGTCCACAGACCCACTCCAAAAGGCTTTCGGAGCCATCATCGACTCAGTGGGTTTTGTCCAACATGTCTCTGGACCTACTCACTGCCACAGTCATACTCTGGACCTAGTTTTGTCCCATGGAATAAATGTTGTGGATCTTAATGTTTTTCCTCATAATCCTGGATTATCGGACCACCATTTTATTGCGTTTGCAATCGCAACAAATAATCTGCTCAGACCCCAACCAAGGAGCATTAAAAGTCGTGCTATAAATTCTCAGACAACCCAAAGATTCCTTGATGCCCTTCCAGACTCCCTCTGCCTACCCAAGGACGTCAGAGGACAAAAATCAGTTAACCACCAAACCGAGGAACTCAATTTAACCTTGCGCAATACCCTAGATGCAGTTGCACCCCTAAAAATTAAAAACATCTGTCATAAGATACTAGCTCCCTGGTATACAGAAAATACACGAGCTCTGAAGCAAGCTTCCAGAAAATTGGAACGGAAATGGCGCCACACCAAACTGGAAGTCTTCCGACTAGCTTGGAAAGACAGTACCGTGCAGTATCGAAGAGCCCTCACTGCTGCTCGATCATCCTATTTTTCCAACTTAATTGAGGAAAATAAGAACAATCCGAAATTTATTTTTGATACTGTCGCAAAGCTAACTAAAAAGCAGCCTTCGCAAATGGAGGATGGCTTTCACTTCAGCAGTAATACATTTATGAACTTCTTTGAGGAAAAGATCATGATCATTAGAAAGCAAATTACGGACTCCTCTTTAAATCTGGGTATTCCTCCAAAGCTCCATTGTCCTGAGTCTACACAACTATGCCAGGACCTAGGATCAAGGGAGATACTAAAGTGTTTTAGTACTATATCTCTTGACACAATGATGAAAATAATCATGGCCTCCAAACCCTCAAGCTGCATACTGGACCCTATTCCAACTAAACTACTGAAAGAGCTGCTTCCTGTGCTTGGCCCTCCTATGTTGAACATAATAAACGGCTCTCTATCCACCGGATGTGTACCAAGCTCACTAAAAGTGGCCGTAATAAACCCTCTCTTGAAAAAGCCGAATCTTGACCCAGAAATTATAAAAAACTATCGGCCTATATCGAATGTTCCATTCCTCTCAAAAAATGTTGAGTTGCACAGCAACTCACTGCCTTCCTGAAGACAAACAAGGTATACGAAACGCTTCAGTCTGGTTTTAGACCCCATCATAGCACTGAGACTGCACTTGTGAAGGTGGTAAATGACCTTTTAATGACGTCAGACCGAGGCTCTGCATCTGTCCTCGTGCTCCTAGATCTTAGTGCCGCTTTTGATACCATCGATCACCACATTCTTTTGGAGAGATTGGAAACCCAAATTGGTCTACATGGACAAGTTAAGATATCAGTTTGTCTCTGTGAATGGTTTGTCCTCTGACAAATCAATTGTACATTTCGTTGTTCCTCAAGGTTCCGTTTTAGGACCACTATATTTTTCACTATATATTTTACCTCTTGGGGATGTCATTCGAAAACATAATGTTAAATTTCACTGCTATGCGGACATACACAGCTGTACATTTCAATGAAACATGGTGAAGCCCCAAAATTGCCCTCGCTAGAAGCCTGTGTTTCAGACATAAAGAAGTGGATGGCTGCAAACTTTCTACTTTTAAACTCGGACAAAACAGAGATGCTTGTTCTAGGTCCCAAGAAACAAAGAGATCTTCTGTTGAATCTGACAATTAATCTGGATGGTTGTACAGTCGTCTCAAATAAAACTGTGAAGGACCTCGGCGTTACTCTGGACCCTGATCTCTCTTTTGAAGAACATATCAAGACTGTTTCAAGGACAGCTTTTTTCCATCTACGTAACATTGCAAAAATCAGAAACTTTCTGTCCAAAAATGATGCAGAAAAATGTATCCATGCTTTTGTTACTGCTAGGCTGGACTACTGCAATGCTCTACTTTCCGGCTACCCGGATAAAGCACTAAACAAACTTCAGTTAGTGCTAAATACGGCTGCTAGAATCCTGACTAGAACCAAAAAATTTGATCATATTACTCCAGTGCTAGCCTCCCTACACTGGCTTCCTGTTAAGGCAAGGGCTGATTTCAAGGTTTTACTGCTAACCTACAAAGCATTACATGGGCTTGCTCCTACCTATCTTTCCGATTTGGTCCTGCCGTACATACCTACACGTACGCTACGGTCACAAGACGCAGGCCTCCTAATTGTCCCTAGAATTTCTAAGCAAACGGCTGGAGGTAGGGCTTTCTCCTATAGAGCTCCATTTTTATGGAATGGTCTGCCTACCAATGTGAGAGACGCAGACTCAGTCTCAACCTTTAAGTCTTTACTGAAGACATATATCTTCAGTAGGTCCTATGATTAAGTATAGTCTGGCCCAGGAGTGTGAAGGTGAACGGAAAGGCTGGAGCAACGAACCGCCCTTGCTGTCTCTGCCTTGCCGGTTTCCCCTCTTTCCACTGGGATTCTCTGCCTCTAACCCTTTACAGGGGCTGAGTCACTGGCTTACTGGTGTTCTTCCATGCCGTCCATGGGAGGGGTGCGTCACTTGAGTGGGTTGAGTCACTGACGTGGTCTTCCTGTCTGGGTTGGCGCCCCCCCTTGGGTTGTGCCATGGCGGAGATCGTTGTGGGCTATACTCGGCCTTGTCTTAGGACAGTAAGTTGGTGGTTGGAGACATCCCTCTAGTGGTGTGGGGGCTGTGCTTTGGCAAAGTGGGTGGGGTTATATCCTGCCTGTTTGGCCCTGTCCGGGGGTATCATCGGATGGGGCCACAGTGTCTTCTGATCCCTCCTGTCTCAGCCTCCAGTATTTATGCTGCAGTAGTTTATGTGTCGGGGGGCTAGGGTCAGTCTGTTACATCTGGAGTATTTCTCTTGTCTTATCCCGTGTCCTGTGTGAATTTAAATATGCTCTCTCTAATTCTCTCTTTCTTTCTTTCTGTCTTTCTCTCGGAGGACCTGAGCCCTAGGACCATGCCTCAGGACTACCTGTTATGATGACTCCTTGCTGTCCCCAGTCCACCTGGCCGTGCTGCTGCTCCAGTTTCAACTGTTCTGCCTGCGGCTATGGAACCCTGACCTGTTCACCGGATGTGCTTGTTGCACCCTCGACAACTACTATGATTATTATTATTTGACCATGCAGGTCATTTATGAACATTTGAACATCTTGACCATGTTCTGTTATAATATCCACCCTGCACAGCCAGAAGAGGACTGGCCACCCTTCATAGCCTGGTTCCTCTCTAGGTTTCTTCCTAGGTTTTTGGCCTTTCTAGGGAGTTTTTCCTAGGGAGTTTTTCCTAGCCACCGTGCTTCTTTCACATGCATTGCTTGCTGTTTGGGGTTTTAGGCTGGGTTTCTGTACAGCACTTTGAGATATCAGCTGATGTACGAAGGGCTATATAAATAAATTTGATTTGATTTGATCAGTCTGCAGGTTTACCCTTTTAAAAACACGGTATTACTGCTAGTCTACTGAGAGGCTGAACTTGTTCTTCAGTGAATCCTTGTATTTTGTGTCTCCAGAATATACATTTCCATTCCACTCCAGTTCTTTCCCTGCAGGCTGTCAGATCCAAGCTGTCCAAGTATTAGCAACAAAATAAGAGACCTTACAGGAGATGGTCAGTGGATGACCTGGCTGGTCAGTCATAGAGGCTGGCTGAGTGAGTTTATAACTCTGTACACCTGGGAAATAAAATAATGAACAACAATAAATACACAAAAGAGCAACATGTTCCACATACAGAAATATTTATGTTGAAGCCAGTTTTATACTGCAGGCAGATTTCTTTGACAAACTGTTAAATATTTGTATCTGCATTATACTTTTTTCTTGTATTAAAACTAATTAGCAGAGCTTCATCAATACTATATTTTAATCATATGGAGAGAGAGTGCCCCCTGTTGGTGCATCAACAACACTAGCACCATGTATTTAACAGGTGTATCATCATCCCCTTGTCAAGTTCTACTGGTGATACTATGTGTGTCTGTGTGTTTGTGCACGTCCTTCCTTTCTCTACCAGATTGTTTTTGTACAGCTATTCTCATTAGTTAACCATTATGACTCTTTAGCACAGCAATACACAGTGGAGTCCTCTGGCTTCAACTGGCTCATGTGCAGATAGAAAATTTGTGCTGTCCTTTGATGCAGTGAAACTGCCCTGTACTACCTGGGCATTGCTCTTGTCAGTGTCAGAATAATAGTAAATGATCCATTCAAGTCCTTTTCCAGGTTCCTGGCGGATCCAGTACATATTAGTGCTGCTTAGAGTGATTCCACTACAGGCACATGTGAGTTTGAGGGATCCGCTGGGGGTCCCCTGGACTGACTGTTCAGCCTGTGTGAGTACGACCTGACAGTGGACACCTGAGGAGGGAGAGGAATGACAGGTCAGATCAATCAAGGAGTCACATCAGTATCACATCAACACAGGTTATACTGATCAGACAACAGTCAAGAGTGAGTCTTAGTACAGGTCTGGTGCTGGTTTGTTTAACTGTGGAGGCGAGCACAGTAATACTGTAGGTCTGAACCATCAATCTCCACTACATTATTTGGGATCCTGAGTGGCGCAGCAGTCCAATGCACTGCATTGCAGTGCTAGAGGTGTCACTACAGACCTGGGTTTGATCCCGGGCTGTATCACAACCGGCCGTGATCGTGTGTCCCATAGGGCGGCGCACAATTGGCCCAGCATCATCCGGGTTAGAGGAGGGTTTGGCCAGTGTAGGCCGTCATTGTAAATAAGAATTTGTTCTAAACTGACTTGCCTCGTTCATTAAAGGTTAAATAAACAAATAAAATGAGTGTGAGTTCAGTGCTGTTCAAAAAATGATGAATAATACTAATAACAACATCTCACAATAACTAAGTTTGTGTTTTTCGCCCATACCCAGATACACAGGAGGCAGCTGCCACCGAATGCTTTATTTTCTTTTGTCTGTTTACCTAAACGCAGATTCCCGGTCGGAATATTATCGCTTTTTTATGAGAAAAATGGCATAAAAATGGATTTTAAACAGCGGTTGACATGCTTCGAAGTACAGTAATGGAATATTTAGAATTTTTTGGTCACGAATTGCGCCATGCTCGTCACCCTTATTTACCCTTTCGGATAGTGTCTTGAACACACGAACAAAACGCCACTGTTTGGATATAACTATGGATTATTTGGGACCAAACCAACATTTGTTATTGAAGTAGAAGTCCTGGGAGTGCATTCTGACGAAGACAGCAAAGGTAATAACATTTTTCTTATAGTAAATCTGACTTTGGTGAGTGCTAAACTTGCTGGGTGTCTATGCTTTTTGTGAACGTTTATCGTGAGTAATTTAGTAAATTCACCGGCAGTGTTCGGTGGGAATGCTAGTCACATGCTAGTCACATGCTAATGTAAAAAGCTGGTTTTTGATATAAATATGAACTTGATTGAACAAAACATGCATGTATTGTATAACATAATGTCCTAGGGTTGTCATCTGATGAAGATCATCAAAGGTTAGTGCTGCATTTAGCTGTGGTTTGGGTTTATGTGACATTATATGCTAGCTTGAAAAATGGGTGTCTGATTATTTCTGGCTGGGTACTCTGCTGACATAATCTAATGTTTTGCTTTCGTTGTAAAGCCTTTTTGAAATTGGACAGTGTGGTTAGATTAACGAGAGTCTTGTCTTTAAAATGGTGTAAAATAGTCATATGTTTGAAAAATTGAAGTTTTTGCATTTTTGAGGTTTTTGAATAACGCGCCACGGGATTACACTGGCTGTGACGTAGGTGGGACGATTTGGTGCCACCTATCCTAGAGAGGTTAAAAACCAATAGAAGAATTGTACAATTAATTCTAAAACTCACAGGCAGCCAGTACAGAGACCTTAAAACTGGTGTTTGATTGATGTGTTTGACACAGTTCCATTTAGATAGATTCCATTCCAGCCATTACAATGAGCTTGTCCTCCAATACCTCATCCCACCAGCCTCCTCTGGTCTACATTGTGTTCATGTACATGCAGTTGTGTCGACAATACGCTGGTTGTTTACGCTCTCAGGGGCATGTTGTGGTTAAGACTTTCATTGGATGTTACTCTGTTGTACTGATGATCTACTGCCATCTGTTGACTCTGCTGCCAGTTAGATTCTCTGAGGGGTTTTTGTACAGATCCTCCACTCACTCACACCACTGTGTCTGTCGTGCACAGTAATACACAGCAGAGTCCTCTGCTCTCAGACCAGACAGCTTCAAAGTCAACATGCTGTTGCTTGTAGCTTTAGTGGTTTCCATACGTCCTTCAAACCTTTTAGCATGGTAACCTAGGCCTAGTCCAGAATAACCCATCCACTCCAGAGATTTTCCTGCTGGCTGTCGTATCCAGTGTGTGTGGTGGCTGTCAAATGTGTATCCAGATATCTTACAGGACAAACTGAGAGTTTCACCAGGCTTTTTCAGGACTGGACTAGAGGGAATGGACTCCAGACTCTGGCCATTTAAGCCTGATGGAGAGAAAGAAAGATATAGGAAAAATGTGTTGGTGAAAAAGGAAGGCTCCAGAACATTTAAGGAAATCAGAAGAGAGTTTACAAAAAATGTTTTCAATTTTCAGTCATTCCACTAACAACAGTTGATAAGGAGTAAAACCAAGCAGAACTCACATGGCAGACAGAGAGAGAGCAGCAGAATGGAGAGTTTTCCCATCAAACTGAGGTTGGAAATATGAACTCAGCTGCTCCACACAAGACAAGACAACAAGTCAGCAGCAGAACATAAGTATATATGAACTCTGAAGGATCTGGATTTACATCATGATGTCATGGAGGAGGGGCTGATGACTCTGAGGTCAGAGGTCAAGTTATGGCTCATCAGTTGGGTTAGGCGTTGTCCTTGATCACATGACCTGACCCGGAAAAAAATAGTTTTCCTGGTCTAGACACTTAGTCAGAAAAACCTCCTGGCCCTACTCACCACACACATAACTGACTCAAGGACTGGAGGAACCGTGAGGAACATGATGATTTTCAAAATATTGATAACCTTCATGATTTCATTAAATTGTGGGTTCATTTAGATGGCAGATAATGGACATAATTTTGTCAAAGAAACTCCTTGTTCATCATGAATGAACACAGCTTAATGAGATTCAACACCTCACTAAGCCTGTACTTTTTTTTAGTTTCTGCATACATGTGTAAACACACTGAGTGTACAAAATATTATGAACTGCTCTTTCCATGACAGACTAAGCAGGTGAATCCAAGTAAAAGTTATGATCCCTTATTGATATCCCCTGTTAAATCCACTTAAATCAGTATAGATGAAGGGGAGGAGACGCCTTAGAGAAGGATTTTTAAGCCTTGATAAAATTGAGACATGGGTTGTGTATGTGTGCCATTCAGAGTGTGAATGTGCAAGACAAAAGATTTGTCCCTTTGAACAGGGTATGGTAGTAGGTGCCAGGAGCACCGGTTTGTGTCAAGAACTGCAATGCTGTAGGGTTTTTCCACACTCAACAGTTTCCCATGTTTATCTAAAATGTTCCACCACCCAAAGGACATCCAGACAACTTGACACAACTGTGTGAAGCATTGGAGTCATCACGGGCCAGCATCCCTGTGGAATGCTTTAGAGACCTTGTTTTGTCCCTGTCCCAGCGGATTGAAGCTGTTCTGAGGTCAAAAGAGGGGGTGCAATGCAACATTAGGAAGGTGTTCTTAATGTTTTGTGCACTCAGTGTAGATTATGTAATTAAGCAATAAGGCACAAGAAGCCGTGTTATGTGCTGAACACAGTCACAGGTAAATGCTGTTGTTCAGCCTGACGCAATAGCCTGTGCGTTGGTGAAGCCTGCTAAATCTTACCACGCCTGGATAGGTATTTTACCTATCAGCTAACCACATTGTATGTTATAGCAATATGCATAGAATTAGGAATTAGTACTTTAATAGGATCTCTATGAAGATCTGTCAGTCAATGACATAGTCAATGACGTAGCACGCAACTATTGGTTGATGCATGCAACGTCTGAGCAGGGGAACACAACCATTCACTCTGCAGGGGGGTCATCTGAGGGCTGACAGGTAGACAGTTTAAATTAACCCTTGCTATACCAAACTAAATGTTATGCTGGAAGCAAGGGGAAATAATGTGCGAGTTGAGATAAATACAAAAGTTGATTCGGGCAGCAACATGAACTTGATATTCTTATGGAGGTGCAGTGATTATATGTTACTTCACATTTACAATTATATATTGGTAATTTTTTAGGGTTAACCTCTATGGGCTAGGTGGGACGCTTGCGTCCCACCTACTCAACAGCCAGTGTAATCCCGTGGCGCGTTATTCAAATTCCTCAAAAATGCAAAAACTTATATTTTTCAAACATATGACTATTTTACACCATTTTAAAGACAAGACTCTCGTTAATCTAACCACACTGTCCGATTTCAAAAAGGCTTTACAATGAAAGCAAAACATTAGATTATGTCAGCAGAGTACCCAGCCAGAAATAATCAGACACACATTTTTCAAGCTAGCATATAATGTCACAAAAACCCAGATGACAGCTAAATGCAGCACTAACCTTTGATGATCTTCATCAGATGACACACCTAGGACATTATGTTATACAATACATGCATGTTTTGTTCAATCAAGTTCATATTTATATCAAAAACCAGCTTTTTACATTAGCATGTGACATTCAGAACTAGCATACCCCCCGCAAACTTCCGGTGAATTTACTAAAAATTTACTAAATTACTCACGATAAACGTTCACAAAAAGCATAACAATTATTTTAAGAATTATAGATACAGAACTCCTCTATGCACTCGATATGTCCGATTTTAAAATAGCTTTTCGGTGAAAGCACATTTTGCAATATTCTCAGTAGATAGCCCGGCATCACAGGGCTAGCTATTTAGACACCCAGCAAGTTTAGCACTCACCAAAGTCAGATTTACTATAAGAAAAATGTTATTACCTTTGGTGTTCTTCGTCAGAATGCACTCCCAGGACTTCTACTTCAATAACAAATGTTGGTTTGGTCCCAAATAATCCATAGTTATATCCAAATAGCGGCGTTTTGTTCGTGCATTCAAGACACTATCCGAAAGGGTAAATAAGGGTGACGAGCATGGCGCATTTCGTGACAAAAAAATTCTAAATATTCCATTACCGTACTTCGAAGCATGTCAACCGCTGTTTAAAATCAATTTTTATGCCATTTTTCTCGTAAAAAAGCGATAATATTCCGACCGGGAAAGCGTGTATACGTACAAAGAGAGAGAAAATAAAAACATCTCGTGCACGAGCCTGAGTCTCAGAGCACTCTGACCAGCCACTATCCAAACGCGATAATGAGTTTCAGCCTGGGGCTGCCTCGATATCATTCAGCTTTTTCCCGGGCTCTGAGAGCCTATGGGAGCCATAGGAAGTGTCACGTTACAGCAAAGATCCTCAGTCTTCAATAAAAAGAGCCAAGATGAACAACAACTTGTCAGACAGGCCACTTCCTGTTCAGAATCTTCTCAGGTTTTTGCCTGCCATATGAGTTCTGTTATACTCACAGACACCATTCAAACAGTTTTAGAAACTTTAGGGTGTTTTCTATCCAAAGCCAATAATTACATGCATATTCTAGTTACTGGGCAGGAGTAGTAACCAGATTAAATTGGGTACGTTTTTTTTATCCGGCCATGTCAATACTGCCCCCTAGCCCTAACAGGTTAAGCACCAGCTGTCAGAGCAGCTCACAGATCACTGCCCCTGTGCATAGCCCATCTATAATTTAGCCCAAACAACTCCCCCGTCCCCTACTGTATTTATTTATTTATTTATTTAGCTCCTTTGCACCACATTATTTTTATTTCTACTTTGCACATTCTTCCACTGCAATTTTATTGCAATCTTATTTTTCTACTGTATTATTGACTGTATGTTTGTTTTACTCCATGTGTAACTCTGTGTTGTTGTATGTGTCGAACTGCTTTGCTTTATCTTGGCCAGGTCGCAATTGTAAATGAGAACTTGTTCTCAACTTGCCTACCTGATTAAATAAAGGTGAAATAAAAAAATAAAAAAATAAAATTTATAGCTACCAATTCGGAATAGGGCGGAAAAGAGCATGGCTCGTTTTCTTTTGTGTCTATCGGTTAGCATGGACCAATTTGTCACGTAAATTGCAACCTCTCCTGTATACCGGCCCAAGTTGTGGGTTCTTAAATTCAGCTGGCAAAGCTGGGTCTGATTATAAAACATGCCAGTGTTTCCTGACAGCATCTCCCACTTTGCGCATGCTCAATATATGTGTGGTGGTGAACATTAGAATGTTCTTTTGCTCTAGTGGGTCTTTTTTGTAGCAGTTCATATTTTTATTTTTATATTTAATTTTTAACTAGTCAGTTAAGAACAAATTCTTATTTACATTGACGGCCTACGAACAGTGGGTTAACTGCCTTGTTCAGGGGGAGAACGACAGATTTTTACCTTGTCAGCTAGGGGATTCGATCCACCAACCTTTCGGTTACTGGCTACCTTCACTAGGCTACCTGCCATCTCGTGTTTTCCCTAATGCCAAATTAAGAGCTTCATCCACACATTGTGGAGAGTAGCCTTTTAGAAACCCATTGCGCATCCCCGCTGCTTTTTC
This sequence comes from Salmo salar, assembly GCF_965601325.2. Classification (NCBI taxonomy): domain Eukaryota; kingdom Metazoa; phylum Chordata; class Actinopteri; order Salmoniformes; family Salmonidae; genus Salmo; species Salmo salar. Next base: position 77,836,292 of record NC_138293.1, on the reverse strand, counting down.
TAGATAGTATTCTCTGGAGTGGCATATACGGTGCAGTCTGAAAAACTGTCTTGGAAGGCCTCTTTTTAATGGCTCATGGTGGAAACTTCCACATAATAGAGTATGTATTTCCGTTTATTTTCTGTACAGAGTTGTAAACAGGGTTCCGTTTCATTTCTCAATCCACATATCGAGGTAATGAGCACGTTTAGTGTCACATTCAATAGTACAATTTAGATTAGTGTCAACGTCATTGAGTAATGCCATACGTTTTGACAGCTCTTCTCCCGTTCCTCCCCATACGCAAAAAATGTAATCAGTATATCCATACCACTTCCGACTTTTTTTCAAGAATGGAAATAAGTAGTACTGCTGGTTTTTACACAGTAAAATGTAACAAATAACGACATTTTTTTTATAAAGAACTGTTCAAGTTATACATTTCTGACATTAATATTGAAAATAAAGTCAATAAAAATAATTACATACAGTAATATGAGATCTGTATGTAAAACATTTACATTCAACATTTTTGTAATTTAGCAGACACTCTTATTCAGAGTGACTTACAGTAAGTGCATTCATTTTAACTAATTATGTGACTTCTGAAGGTAATTGGTTGCACCAGATCTTATTTAGGGGCTTCATAGCAAAGGGGTAATGCACTTTTCATATTATAATTTTTTTTTTTCATTTCACTTCACCTATTGACTATTTTCTGTATGTCCATTACATGAAATCCAAATAAAAAAATATATTTAAATTACAGGTGGTAATGCAACAAAATAGGAAAAACGCCATGGGGGATGAATGCTTTTGAAAAGTGTTGTATGTGAAAATGCTATTCATTGACTACAGCTCAGCGTTGAACACCATAGTGCCCTCAAAGCTTGTCACTAAGCTAAGGACCCTGGGACTGAACACCTCCCTCTGCAATGGGATCCTGGACTTCCTGACGGGCCGCCCCCAGGTGGCAATGGTAGGTAACAACACATCCGCCACGCTGATTCTCAACACGGGGGCCCCTCAGGGGTGCTTGCTCAGTCCCCTCCTGTATTCCCTGTTCACTCATGACTGCACGGCCAGGAACAACTCCAACACCATCATTAAGTTTGCTGATGACACAACAGTGGTAGGCCTGATCACCAACAACGATGAGACATTTTAGCTATGGTAAAATAGGTCTTTAGTTTTGAATGGTTTGAACTAGAGACAAGCGGTTTTCTGCATTGTAAAGGCGCAACCACGGACACAAAGCCATGCTCCGTTTGTTTCTATGGGAGAGGCTGTGGTATAGTTAAACCCAGAGCCATATAGAAATAAATTACTCTGGCTGAACCTAATCATATTTTCCTGAATTTAAATGGTTTTCACAGACAAAGTAAAATGATGATACAAATTTAACAACAGCCTGAGGGCACTGGACTTGCAACAACGATACAGAGGTAACCATGTGCCATTTAATGTATCATCTGACCACCACTAGTGCTCCCAAGTCTAAATTACATGTGCATTCATTTTCTGTGTTCCATTTTTTATTATTATTAAGATCAGGAAAAGTTTCGAAGCATACCTGAGAGTTCCTCAACTCATACCAGTGGGGCCGGCACATCGATAGGGAACCACTGATCTAAGTTACCAAATAATCAACAACTATCCTGTTGGGGCTCGGGGGCAGTATTGAGACATTTTGAAAAAAATATGTGCCCATTTTTAACTGCCTCCTACACCAACTCAGAAGCTAGGATATGCATATTATTAACACATTCGGATAGAAAACACTCTGAATTTTCTAAAACAGTTTAAATGGTGTCTGTAAGTATAACAAAACTCATATTGCAGGCAAAAACCTGTGAAAAATAGATCAAAAAAAATGTGAATTTTGTGACTGTACTATTTAGTGTCATTGTTTTATAGATACCATAGTGAGAAAGGATTCATTTCGCAACACCTACGGCTTCCACTAGATGTCAACGATCTTTATAAAGTTGTTTGAAGCGTCTATGATAAACAGAGAGCAAATTAGAATCCAAGGAAGTTGACATGTCATCACTTCATTTTTTTGCGCCTGCGCATAAATCTGAGAAACGTGAGTTTTGTCTTCATTGTTTATCTAGACATAGGATAGGTTGTGTGAAAATATTACTGATGTTTAACGTTAAAAATGGACCAAAAGATTAATGCTAAACAACATTTGACATGTTTGAACGAAGATAAATAGATTATTTACTAGGTTTTTTTAGCTTTTCGGCGTGATTTTACAGTCCCCCCACCACGTTTTGTGGGAGCATAATGAACGCTAAGTACTTGGTGTTATTTGGACATAAATTATGAACTTTGTCAAAAGAAACCACATTTGTTCCGGACCTGGGATGCCTTCCGGACCTGGGATGCCTGCCTTCTGATGGAGATAATCAAAGGTAAGGGGATATTTACAATGTTATTATCGATTTTAGATGATGCTAACTGTATAGCATAGCCTGTTGTTCTTAGCATAGCACCCCGTTTATTGCAAAATGTGATTTCCCAGTAAAGTTATTTTGAGATCTGGCCATTCGGTAGCAATTACGAGATGATAATATATTATTCTTTGAATGACAATATTATAATTTACCAATGTTTTCGAATAGTAATTTTGTTATGTTCACCGGAAGCATTTCAGAGATGAAAAAAATCAGAATTTCACGCTACTGTAAAATGCTGTTTTTGGATATAAATATGAACTTGATGGAACAAAAAATGCATGTATTGTATAACATAATGTCCTAGGAGTGTCATCTGATGGAGATTGACAAAAGTTAGTGCATAATTCAAGCTGGTTTCTGCTTTTGGTGACGCCTGACCTTGAATTGAAAATGGATGTTTGTACTTTTGTGGCTATGTACTGTCCTAACATAATCTAACTTTATGCTTTTGCCGTAAAGCCTCTTTGAAAATCGAACAATGTGGTTAGATTAAGGAGATGTTTATCATTTAAATTGTGTAAAATAGTTGATTGTTTGAGAAATTGAAATTATTAGATTTTTGATGTTTTGAATTTCCAGCCTTGTTAGCAATCCCGGCTCGGGGTTCATTGCTAACCTGTAGCCCCAACAGTATAAGAAACCTATGTTTGAACGAAAATGTATGACTTTCATGACATGAGATAATTCCAATCTATTGGAAATAGTGGAAAAATATATTGTGTGTGTAGTAACCCTATTGAAGAAATACAAAGCGGCACGCCTAACTTTACACAACCATATGACATACATAGGAAAATCAAATCACTAAAATACTTTAGTTTATATGTATTTATATACAGTATATGTGTCACGGGTGTCGTAATGTAGAGACCAAGGCGCAGCGGGTTGCGTGCTCGTAATTATATTTATTTTATAGCGAACACGAAAAAACAACAGCTAACAGATTTGCATGCTAAACAAACAGCAGTGCAAATCCAACTACCCACAATCAGACAGGTGAAAACAAACTCCCTAAATATGACTCTCAATCAGGAACAACGACGTACAGCTGTTCCTGATTGAGAGCCACACCAGGCCAACAAAGAAATACACAAACTAGAAAAACCTAGAACACCAACACCAGAACATATACCAAAAACCCCAGAACACATAAATACAATACCCCTCTACATACACAAAACCCCCAAACCATATAAAACAAATAACCCCTGCCACATCCTGACCAAACTACAATAACAAATAACCCCTATTACTGGTCAGGACGTGACAATATGTGCATGTGCGTGCATTGCTTTCGTACATGCGGTCTTTCTCTTCTTTCAAGAAAGTGTATTTGTGTTCCTGGCAGTTGTATGAACCTTTCCTGTGTATGACCCTTTCTTATAATAAGGTTTATAATGTTTTCATTTTCAAATCACTCAAAATAGTTGTTATTTAGTCAGCATCATTATGAATGGTTTAACATTTAATAGATGTTATTTAGTCAGCATCATTATGAATGGTTTAACCTTTAATAATTGTTATTTAGTCAGCATCATTATGAATGGTTTAACATTTAATAGTTGTTATTTAGTCAGCATCATTATGAATGGTTTAACCTTTAATAGTTGTTATTTAGTCAGCATCATTATGAATGGTTTAACATTTAATAGTTGTTATTTAATCACCATCATTATGAATGGTTTAACCTTTAATAGTTGTTATTTATTCAGCATCATTATGAATGGTTTAACCTTTAATAGTTGTTATTTAGTCAGCATTTTTATGAATGGCTTAACGTTTAATAGTTGTTATTTAGTCAGCATCATTATTAATGGTTGAACCTTTCTGTTTAATACTAGGTGCTCCAGACCCTTTTTTTGCCTTTGGACGTTCATAATCTTAATCACAAAAATTACAAAGAAAAAACGTAGTATCTGCTTATAACCTGTTTATAAACATGAAACAATTTTGAACTTCTATGCACATGTCTGTTATTCATAGTTAAAATATGATTGCAGATACATAGAAGCTTTTCAGACAGTTTATCTCATTCCCAGGAAGTGTGAATTTTGACTGTGACAATATGAACTGGATAATCCTTAGGGGACAATGGTTTCATGAGACAGACATCTTTGTTGTTTTTGTACATGTCATGCTTTGCTTCACACCACTGTGTGTCATTATATCTGACACAGTAATACACTGCTGTGTCTTCAGTTAGAATTCTCTGCCCTTCTACAATGACTATGTTGTTGGAATCATCTTTGGAGATGCTGAACCTGCTTTTCAAAGAATCCTTGCAGTTTCCATCTGAGTCACCGATCCATTCCATAGCTTTATCTACAGGATGTCTTATCCAGTTATCCAGTTAATCATAACAGTACGATTATCTGTTATTATGCTCAATAAGGACATACATTTATACCTACAGTAATTCAAACTCTTGATTGGATTAGGCTGTAGTACAGGTGAATGTAAATAAGATGTCATCAAGATGATAGATATGTACTGACAAACTGCACATGATCAGAGGAGTGGTTTAAGCTGCATTGAGCTTGATGAGGAATGGGATGCTTTGAATAGACTAGGAATTTATGCTGGATCCTCAGTTTATTGTCTGTCTTACATCCCATTTCACTCTGCCAGTGAGTGAAGTACTTGATCAGTTTTTGTACAGTGCTGCAGCCTCCTGTGTCACTGTGTATCTGGTACAATAATTCACAGCAGAGTCTTCAGTCTTCAGACTGTTCATCTAGAGATATACCTGTTTTATGCTATTGTCTCTGGAGATGGTGAACCGACCCTGAACAGACTGAGAGTAGAAAGTGCTTCTGCTGTCATAGGTAATAGTTGCAATCCATTACAGTCCTTTCCCAGGAGCCTGTCTGCTCCAAGCCATTCTGTAGCCATATGTATCTAAACCAGAGGCTGTACAGGTCAGTTGGATTGGTTCTTCAGGCTTTTTAACTACTAGTCCAGACTCAATCAGCCTCTGACTCTGAACACCTGTTGATAAAAAGAGAGCATTTCAATCGAGAAGAAAAGCTTTTAAGTACACACAACCATATGTTGAAAGTAAAACAAAAGTGATACCTGACAGTCCTATGATCAGTAGCAGTAGCCCTATTATGTAATCAATGTTAACCATGTTAGACTATGGTCAGTGTCTATCACTCAGTCTAGTAGTCAGAGCTCCTCTTCTCCACTCTGCAGTGAGATAAGTAGTGATGGAAGAACTCAGTGTTTTGCATTGACTCTTCCTCACAGGGTTGGAAGATCGCACAGAGATTAAATAGAGAATTCAGAGCTAGGGAACATGTTCATATGTTCTGAATACTTTGTTAAATACTTGTTTATGTAGCACAACAAGAAAGATCGACCAGGCTGGAAAATACGTAATATTTTCATGTAGTTTGAATGTTAGAGGCTGGAGTCTTTTATTGTGTAGTGCTCTGTGATGTTGTTGTATTATTTACAGTAATGATGCTCAGTATTATTCTAGTTTGACACGAAGAGAGGAAGCAGTACACCAGCTAGCCTTTTTGTTAGGGTGTTTTTGTACAGCTGCTTCACCAGCTTCAGTCAGTGTGTCTCTCGAGCACAATAATAAACAGCAGAGTCCTCTGAACTCAGACTCTTGGCCTCTAAGAACTGTGTGCTTGTAGAGACGTCCTCAGTCAGGGTGAACTGGCCTGTCAGGGGATGAGTTGTCTGGAGCATCTGTTGAACCAGAGTCAATACCCCCAATCCAATACCCCAATCATTACAATTTAACACCTGAGAAGGTGACTGATCCATCTCATCACAGCAAACCCCTGCAAAACAAAAATGTTGACACTCAGTTGATGATCTGGTATTTATATACATTTTTAGTTTAACTATGATACTCAGACATTCTTCAGTCATGTAATGCTTTACTTACTGTGTATGGACATCCATGACAACTAAACCCCAGACAGTCACAAGCTCCATTGTTAAGTATTAGTTAGTACAGGACTTGTAATGTTGTAATGTCAGTCCAAGCTGCTGATAATGAGAAGGCCAGAGCTGAGTGTCTGATTATAAAGGGATGAAGGTAGGGAGACTTTAAATAAACCACCCTCTAGAGGTTTTAATACAGACTGAGAGGTAGAGATCTTTGAGAGTTGGTATTATCAGCATTGGTTCTTGGAACAGCACAGTTTGAGAAAATCTATTGAGCCCCACAGGGAACTATACTTTACATTATTATTTTACATAAATTATTTTCATTGTACTGTATCCACATTGTTACCTTCTGTTCTTAATTACATACATTTTAAATCTGATTTCAAGCAAATAAGCCTACCAAAATGCAGTAAATGACCACATAATGGATTTCATCTACATGAGATTGATACTTTACTTTTATTTATTTAATTAACCTTTATACATTTCACTGAATGACGGCATATGTTGGGGGTTAGTTGCTGTTGTCATCTGCCTTTGAATGACTGTAAAGATATTTGTACAGTTATCTTACAAAAGATGACAGGTATATTATGTGCTTTACGAGTAATTATGTTTATTATTTTGAGTATGAGGTGTCTATTCTTTCCTATAGTGTTTATGGGGCCATAGGATTAACAGAGGGGCCATAGGTTAATGGAGAGCAGAATCATCTCACAGACTCACAGTGAGAGAAGTGCTTGATCAGTTTATGTACAGCCCTGCAGCCTCCTGTGTCACTGTCTCGGGCACAATAATACACAGCAGAGTCTTCAGTCTTCAAGCTGTTCATCTGGAGATACACCTGCTGCTTGCTGTTGTCTCTGGAGATGGTGAACTGACCCTGAACAGACTGGGAGTAGTAAGTGCTGCCACCATCTTTTCTAATATCGGACACCCACTCCAGTCCTTTCCCAGGAGCCTGTCTGATCCAAGCCATCCAGTAGCTATTCACGTCTAAATCAGAAGCTGTACAGGTCAGTTTGTGGGATTCTCCAGGCTTTTTAACAACTGGTCCAGACTCAGTTAGTGTCTGACCCTGAACACCTGTGGAAATGAAATACCCGAAAACTTTAGAATGCAAACATTCATACACATGAAAAGTGATGTCTTAAAACATGTCTATATACCTATTTGTAGCAAATTCCTTCTGAAAAATTACTGAAAATGATGGAACATTCATTCTAGTGAACAAAGAATATTGTAACTTACTTTTTACAAACACCACCATGAGTACTAAACTCCAGACAGTCCTCATTGTTCAGTGATAGTCAGGTTATATGCAGTGCTTGCTACCGAATCAATCCACACTGCCTATAATGAGAAGGACAGGGCTGAGTGTCTGATTATAAAGGTATAAACGGGAGGAAGACTTTGCATAGACCGCCCTCTAGAGGTTTAAATATCCTGACAGGAAGAGATCTTCTGCTCTATTCCTTTATTCTCTCTCCTCCCTGTCCTTTGTTCTTCTCTCTGTAGTTCAAATTTTACTTATGAGACGTGTTGACTATAATGGCTTTAGTATGATGTGTTGACTACATATAATGGATTTAGTATTGTGTGTTGAAGATCAGCAACACGGGGACAAAAGTTCTGCATTTTTACTTGGAGTTTAAATGTCTGAAAAGCTTTTAATGATGTATGGCTTTAATGCTTTTGGTAAGATTAATTTATTAAATTAGACAATTTTTGAGACTGAGTTTTAGTCTTAATATGTTGATATCTTGGTGTGGAGATCATCATTTTCCCATGGGTATCTGGGTATTTGTTCAGATCTGGTGCTGGTTGGTATCACTGTGGATTGGTAGCGAGCAAATAATATTTTCTCAACATATTTTATTGAGCCTCAATCCATTCCTTCCCCCAAATCCCGAGAGACTTACAGGAGGCAGATTCAAGCAGGAGCAGCAGCAGAGATGCAGGGAACATGATTTGTGTTGAAGCTGAACTGGTGGGATCTGCTCTTCTCTACTCTCCAGGACTCAGAGTGACGTACTAGGACTCTCAGATACAGAGAGGTGTTAATATAATGAGGAGAGAGAGGGAGAGAAAGGAAGAGAGATGATAGGGGAAATTTGCATAGAGGACATATACACTGCTCAAAAAATAAAGGGAACACTTAAACAACATAATGTAACTCCAAGTCAATCACACTTCTGTGAAATCAAACTGTCCACTTAGGAAGCAACACTGATTGACAATAAATTTCACATGCTGTTGTGCAAATGGAATAAACAACAGGTGGAATTTATAGGCAATTAGCATGACACCCCCAATAAAGGAGTGGTTCTGCAGGTGGGGACCACAGACCACTTCTCAGTTCCTATGCTTCCTGGCTGATGTTTTGGTCACTTTTGAATGCTGGCGGTGCTTTCACTCTAGTGGTAGCATGAGACGGAGTCTACAACCCACACAAGTGGCTCAGGTAGTGCAGCTCATCCAGGATGGCACATCAATGCGAGCTGTGGCAAGAAGGTTTGCTGTGTCTGTCGGCGTAGTGTCCAGAGCATGGAGGCGCTACCAGGAGACAGGCCAGTACATCAGGAGACGTGGAGGAGGCCGTAGGAGGGCAACAACCCAGCAGCAGGACCGCTACCTCCGCCTTTGTGCAAGGAGGAGCAGGAGAAGCACTACCAGAGCCCTGCAAAATGACCTCCAGCAGGCCACAAATGTGCGTGTCTGCTCAAACGGTCAGAAACAGACTCCATGAGGGTGGTGTGAGGGCCCGACGTCCACAGGTGGGGGTTGTGCTTACAGCCCAACACTGTGCAGGACATTTGGCATTTGCCAGAGAACACCAAGATTGGCAAATTCGCCACTGGCGCCCTGTGCTCTTCACAGATGAAAGCAGGTTCACACTGAGCTCGTCACAGATGTGACAGAGTCTGGAGATGCCGTGGAGAACGTTCTGCTGCCTGCAACATCCTCCAGCATGACCGGTTTGGCGGTGGGTCAGTCATGGTGTGGGGTGGCATTTCTTTGGGGGGCCGCACAGCCCTCCATGTGCTCGCCAGAGGTAGCCTGACTGCCATTATGTACCGTGATGAGATCCTCAGACCCCTTGTGAGACCATATGTTGGTGTGGTTGGCCCTGGTTTCCTCTAATGCAAGACAATGCTAGACCTCATGTGGCTGGAGTGTGTCAGCAGTTCCTGCAAGAGGAAGGCATTGATGCTATGGACTGGCCCGCCCGTTCCCCAGACCTGAATCCAATTGAGCACATCTGGGACATCATGTCTCGCTCCATCCACCAACGCCACGTTGCACCACAGACTGTCCAGGAGTTGGCGGATGCTTTAGTCCAGGTCTGGGAGGAGATCCCTCAGGAGACCATCCACCACCTCATCAGGAGCATGCCCAGGCGTTGTAGGGAGGTCATACAGGCATGTGGAGGCCACACACACTACTGAGCCTCATTTTGACTTGTTTTAAGGACATCACATCAAAGTTGGATCAGCCTGTAGTGTGGTTTTCCACTTTAATTTTGAGTGTGACTCCAAATCCAGACCTCCATGGGTTGAAACATTGGATTTCCATTGATGATTTTTGTGTGATTTTGTTGTCAGCACATTCAACTATGTAAAGAAAAAAGTATTTAAGAAGATTATTTCATTCATTCAGGTATAGGATGTGTTATTTTAGTGTTCCCTTTATTTTTTTGAGCAGTGTATTATAGTAATGATGATATCAGTAGAAACTGATTTATTTAGTAACTGTGGAAGCTATAAATACTTTGTGTCGTCCATGTAAAAAGACAGACTTATACTGGCTGATTATGTTAAGCAGGACTGTGATACAATGAGTTTTACATTCTGCCAGTGTTTTTGGTATCATAACCCAGAAGTGTTAATGAGTTTTGAATAGATGGTACAGAGCTATGACCGGAAGGGACTTTTTCATCTCAGGTTAGGAGAATTTACGCAGCAGGTTAGGAGAATTTACGCAACAGGTTAGGAGAACTTATGCAGCTGGTTAGGAGAACTTATGCAGCAGGTTAGGAGAACTTACGCAGGAAGTTAGAATCAACGTAGCAGGTTTGGAGTATTAGGTTAAGGTTTGGAAAAGGGTTATAGTTAGGGTTAGCTAAAATGCTCTCCTAAACTGCTACGAAAAGTCACTTCCGGCTGTAGCTATACTCCATCTAGTCACAACCATGTTAATTGTCTCCAGTTTTTTGTTTTATGTATTTTAATTCATAACATATTGTTGGTTATTTGTATCTTTTTGATAATACAGAGCTTAGACCTTCTCGTTCCGTATTGGTGAGGCCACCATTTATGAATGATTAAAACATGTAATGGATCATGCATGAGTTGATTGAATGTTTAATAGACATCAATTAGAATACCATCAAGGTCTGGGGTCATCAGTCTGGAAGGCGTATAATTGGTAAACAATTAAAATACTAATTTCCAGCTGATCCAGTGATAAGTAGGCCTTGTATTCATTTACACATTTGATATTAAGTAAAAATCTCTGTTCTATGTGATTTTAATGAATCCTATTATACAATGAATCACTGGAGATAGGTTTTTTTTACAGCTCTGTTGGTGGTTTGTATCACTGTGTCCACCGAGCACAATAATACACAGCTGTGTCTTCAGTCTGGAAGTTGTTCCCTTGTAGAAACACTGTACTACTGGAGCTGTCATATCTAGAACTGATCTTGCTCTTCAGTGAATCTACAGTAGAAGAATTACTACTGCATGTAAGACGAACATGCTCCAAAGCTTTGCCTTCAGCTTGTCATATCCAGTGAGGACAGTAAGAATATATAGAAAACCCAGATAATTTGCAGGGGATGCTGAAAGACACTCCTGATTTTATTACCACTGGACCAGACTGGATGTGTTCAATATCACAGTAGACACCTGGAAGGAGAAACACACATCAAAACACATAATTGACAGTTTTCATCTGAAATTAGAAATGATCAATCCAGAGTTGTAATAAATGTCCATTTGTATTAACAGAGAGACTCACAGGAGGCAGCTTCCAGCAGTAATAGCAGAGATGCAGGGAACATGGTTTGTGTTGAAGCTGAACTGGTGGGAGCTGCTCTTCTCTACTCTCCAGGACTCAGAGGGCCTCTAAGGACAGACAGACACTATTTAAGTAGGGAAAAAACTAGGGGGTGGGTTTGCATTGACATAGAGAGGTGTAGGGAGGGAGCGGTATACTGTATAGGTGGGCATAGTGAAGCTCTTATCATGTTGTCTTACCTCTCTGGGATCGTTCGGGACGTGAGCGTCCCACCTCGCCAACAGCCAGTGAAATTGCAGGGCGCCAAATTCAAACAACAGAAATCTCATAATTTAAAATTCCTCAAACATAAAAGTATTATACACTATTTTAAAGATAAACTTCTTGTTAACCTGTTGGGGCTAGGGGGCAGTATTTGCACTGTTTGAATGGAGTCTGTGAGTATAACAGAACTCATATGGCAGGCCAAAACCTGAGAAGATTCCATACAGGAAGTGCCCTGTCTGACAATTTGTTCTACTTCTAGGGCATCTCTATCAAAAATACAGCATCTCTGCTGTAACGTGACATTTTCTAAGGCTTCCATTGGCTTTCAGAAGGCGCCAGAAAGTGGAATGACGTCTCTGCAGTCTCTGGGCGAAAAAAAGCAGGAGTTTTTGTGAGTGGTCAGGCTGAGAACACTGACACTGCAGTGCACGTCCACGAGAGGACTCAAATCAAATCAAATGTATTTATATAGCCCTTCTTACATCAGCTGATATCTCAAAGTGCTGTACAGAAACCCAGCCTAAAACCCCAAACAGCAAGCAATGCAGGTGTAGAAGCACGGTGGCTAGGAAAAACTCCCTAGAAAGGCCAAAACTTAGGAAGAAACCTAGAGAGGAACCAGGCTATGAGGGGTGGCCAGTCCTCTTCTGGCTGTGCCGGGTGGAGATTATAACAGCACAAGGCCTAGATGTTCAAATGTTCATAAATGACCAGCATGGTCAAATAATAATAATCATAGTAGTTGTCGAGGGTGCAACAAGTCAGTAACACAAGAGTAAGTGTCAGTTGGCTTTTTCATAGCCGATCTTTGAGAGTATCTCTACCACTCCTGCTGTCTCTAGAGAGTTGAAAACAGCAGGTCTGGGACAGGTAGCACGTCTGGTGAATAGGTCAGGGTTCCAGCAGGTCTGGGACAACAGGTCTGGGACAGGTAGCACGTCCGGTGAACAGATCAGGGTTCCATAGCTGCAGGCAGAACAGTTGGAACTGGAGCAGCAGCACGGCCAGGTGAACTGGGGACAGCAAGGAGTCATCAAGCCAGGTAGTCCTGAGGCATGGTCCTAGGGCTCAGGTCCTCCGAGAGAAAGAAAGAAAGAAAGAGAAAGAGAGAATTAGAGAGAGCATATTTAAATTCACACAGGACACTGGAAAAGACAAGAGAAATACTCCAGATGTGACAGACTGACCCTAGCCCCCCGACACATAAACTACTGCAGCATAAATACTGGAGGCTGAGACAGGAGGGGTCAGGAGACACTGTGGCCCCATCCGATGAATCCCCCGGACAGGGCCAAACAGGTAGGATATAACCCCAACCACTTTGCCAAAGCACAGCCTCCACACCACTGGAGGAATATCTCCAACCACCAACATACCATCCCGGGACAAGGCCGAGTATAGCCCACAAAGATCTCCGCCACGGCACAGCCCAAGGGGGGGCACCAACCCAGACAGGAAGACCACGTCAGTGACTCAACCCACTCAAGTGACGCACCCCTCCCAGGGACGGCATGGAAGAACACCAGTAAGCCAGTGACTCAGCCCCCGTAATAGGGGTAGAGGCAGAGAATCCCAGTGGAAAGAGAGGAAACCGGCCAGGCAGAGACAGCTAGGGCGGTTCGTTGCTCCAGCCTTTCCATTCACCTTCACACCTCTGGGCCAGACTACACTTAATCATAGGACCTACTGAAGAGATAAGTCTTCAGTAAAGATTTAAAGGTTGAGACTGAGTCTGCGTCTCTCACATGGTTAGGCAGACTATTCCATAAAAATGGAGCTCTATAGGAGAAAGCCCTGCCTCCAGCTGTTTGCTTAGAAATTCTAGGAACAATTAGGAGGGCCGTGTTTTGTGACCGCAGCGTACGTGTAGGTATGTACGGCAGGACCAAATTGGAAAGATAGGAAGGAGCAAGCCCATGTAATGCTTTGTAGGTTAGCAGTAAAACCTTGAAATCAGCCCTTGCCTTAACAGGAAGCCAGTGTAGGGAGGCTAGCACTGGAGTAATATGATAGATTTCTTTGGTTCTAGTCAGGATTCTAGCAGCCGTATTTAGCACTAACTGAAGTTTATCCTGGTAGGGCTAGGGGGCAGTATTGACACGGCTGGATAAAAAACGTACCCGATTTAATCTGGTTACTACTCCTGCCCAGTAACTAGAATATGCATATAATTATTGGCTTTGGATAGAAAACACTCCAAAGTTTCTAAAACTGTTTGAATGGTGTCTGTGAGTATAACAGAACTCAAATGGCAGGTCAAAACCTGAGAAGATTCTGTACAGGAAGTACCCTGTCTGACCAATTCTTCCCCTTCTTGATTATCTCTATCCATTACAAAGGATCTCTGCTGTTACGTGACACTTCCTACGGCTCACATGGGCTCTCAGAAGGCGGCAAAAAGCTGAATCGTGGCTTTGCAGGCTCTGGCTGAAACAAAGTAGCGTGTTTGGGTAGTGGCTGGTTACAGTACTGTGAGACTCAGGCTCGTGCCCGCGTCGACCGAAAGCTTTGTTTTCTTTCCTCTGTTTACCTAAAAGGAGATTCCCGGTCGGAATATTATCGCTTTTTTTACGAGAAAAATGGCATAAAAATGGATTTTAAACAGCGGTTGACATGCTTCGAAGTACGGTAATGGAATATTTAGATTTTTTTTGTCACGAATTGCGCCATGCTCGCGACCCTGATTTACCATTTTGGATAGTGTCTGGAACGCACGAACAAAACGCCGCTATTCGGATATAACGATGGATTATTTTGGACCAAACCAACATTTGTTATTGAAGTAGCAGTCCTGGGAGTGCATTCTGACGAAGACAACAAAGGTAATCAAACTTTTGTAATAGTAAATCTGATTTTGGTGAAGGCTAAACTTGCTGGGTGTCTAAATAGCTAGCCCATGATGGCTGGGCTATTTACTTAGAATATTGCAAAATGTGCTTTCACCAAAAAGCTATTTTAAAATCGGACATATCGAGTGCATAGAGGAGTTCTGTATCTATAATTCTTAAAATAATTCTTATGCTTTTTGTGAACGTTTATCGTGAGTAATTTAGTAAATTGTTAGTAAATTCCCCAGAAGTTTGCGGGGGGTATGCTAGTTCTGAACGTCACATGCTAATGTAAAAAGCTGGTTTTTGATATAAATATGAACTTGATTGAACAAAACATGCATGTATTGTATAACATAATGTCCTAGGGTTGTCATCTGATGAAGATCATCAAAGGTTAGTGCTGCATTTAGCTGTGGTTTGGGTTTTTGTGACATTATATGCTAGCTTGAAAAATGGGTGTCTGATTATTTCTGGCTGGGTACTCTGCTGACATAATCTAATGTTTTGCTTTCGTTGTAAAGCCTTTTTGAAATCGGACAGTGTGGTTAGATTAATGAGAGTATTGTCTTTAAAATGCTGTAAAATAGTCATATGTTTGAGAAATTGAAGTAATAGTATTTCTAAGGTATTTGAAAATCGCGCCACGGGATTCAACTGGCTGTTGCGTAGGTGGGACGAATCCGTCTCGCCTAGCCCAGAGAGGTTATTTAGTGCTTTATCCGGGTAGCCGGAAAGTAGAGCGTTGCAGTAGGTCAACCTAGAAGTAACAAAGGCATGGATTAATTTTTCTGCGTCATTTCTGGACAGAAAGTTTCTGATTTTTTCAATGTTACGTAGATGGAAAAAAGCTGTATTGTTTTAACTCCATGTTTTTCTTTCTCTCTTTGAACGAATACAACGTCGCCCGGTTGGAATATTATCGATATTTTACAAGAAAAATCGGATAAAAAACGATTTTAAACAGCGTTTGACATGCTTCGAAGTACGGTAATGGAATATTTTGCATTTTTTTGTCACCAAATGCGCTCGCACGTCACCCTTCGGATAGTTACCTGAACGCATAAACAAAACGGAGCTATTTCAAAATAACTATGGATTATTTGGAACCAAAACAACATTTGTTGTTGAAGTAGAAGTCCTGGGAGTGCATTCTGACGAAGAACAGCAAAGGTAATCCAATTTTTCTTATAGTAAATCTGAGTTTGGTGAGGGCCAAACTTGGTGGGTGTCAAATTAGCTAGCCGTGATGGCCGGGCTACCTACTCAGAATATTGCAAAATGTGCTTTCGCCGAAAAGCTACTTTAAAATCTGACACCGCGATTGCATGAAGGAGTTCTGTATCTATAATTCTTAACCTGTTGGGTCTAGGGGGCAGCATTTGCACGTCTGGATAAAAAAAATGTACCCGATTTAATCTGGTTACTAATCCTACCCAGTAACTAGAATATGCATATACTTATTATATATGGATAGAAAACACTCTAAAGTTTCCAAAACTGTTTGAATGGTGTCTGTGAGTATAACAGAACTCATTTGGCAGGCAAAACCCTGAGACATTTTCTGACAGGAAGTGGATACCTGATGTGTTGTATTGACTTTAAACCTATCCCATTGAAAAACACAGGGGTTTAGGAATATTTTGGCACTTCCTATTGCTTCCACTAGATGTCACCAGCCTTTACAAAGTGTTTTGAGTCTTCTGGAGGGAGATCTGACCGAACAAGAGCCATGGAACGATGATGGCCCATTAGACACCTTGCGCGCGAGTTCATGTTGGGTACCCTCGTTCCAATACGTTATAAAAGAGTATGCATTCGTCCACCTTGAATATTATTCATGTTCTGGTTAAAAAAGGCCCTAATGATTTATGCTATACAACGTTTGACATGTTTGAACGAACGGAAATATATTTTTTCCCCTCGTTCATGACGAGAAGTCCGGCTGGCTTACATCATGTGCTAACGAGACGGAGATTTTTGGACATAAATGATGAGCTTTTTTGAACAAAACTACATTCGTTATGGACCTGTGATACCTGGAAGTGACATCTGATGAAGAGAATCAAAGGTAATGGATTATTTACATAGTATTTTCGATTTTAGATCTCCCCAACATGACGTCTAGTCTGTATCGCAATGCGTATTTTTCTGGGCGCAGTGCTCAGATTATTGCAAAGTGTGATTTCCCAGTAAGGTTATTTTTAAATCTGGCAAGTTGATTGCGTTCAAGAGATGTAAATCTATAACTCTTTAAATGACAATATAATATTTTACCAATGTTTTCTAATTTTAATTATTTAATTTGTTACGCTGACTTGACTGCCGGTTATTGGAGGGAAACGATTTCCTCAACATCAATGCCATAGTAAAACGCTGTTTTTGGATATAAATATGAACTTGATAGAACTAAAAATGCATGCATTGTCTAACATAATGTCCTAGGAGTGTCATCTGATGGAGATTGTAAAAGGTTAGTGCATCATTTTAGCTGGTTTTATGGTTTTGGTGACCCTGTCTTTGACTTGACAAAACATTACACACAACTCTTGTAAATGTACTGTCCTAACATACTCTAAATTTATGCTTTCGCCGTAAAACCTTTTTGAAATCGTAAAACGTGGTTAGATTAAGGAGATGTTTATCTTTCAAATGGTGTAACATAGTTGTATTTTTGAAAAATTTGAATTTTGACATTTATTTGGATTCAAATTTGCCGCTCTTGAAATGCACCTGCTGTTGATGGAGTGCACCACGGGTGGCACGCTAGCGTCCCACCTAGCCCCAAGAGGTTAACCTGTTAGGGCTAGGGGGCAGTATTTACACGGCCGGATAAAAAACGTACCCGATTTAATCTGGTTATTACTACTGCCCAGAAACTAGAATATGCATATAATTATTGGCTTTGGATAGAAAACACCTTCAAGTTTCTAAAACTGTTTGAATGGTGTCTGTGAGTATAACAGAACTCATATGGCAGGCAAAAATCTGAGAAGATTCTGTACAGGAAGTACCCTCTCTGACCATTCCTTGAGCTTCGTGGCTCTGTTTATTGAAAATGTAGGATCTTTGCTGTAACGTGACACTTCCTACGGCTCCCATAGGCTCTCAGAACCCGGGAAAAAGCTGAATGATATAATTCCAGCCGCTGGCTGAAACACATTAGCGCCTTTGGTAAGTGGCCGATCAGAGGACCATCAGACTGAGGCTCGTGCACGAGGGGATCCCATGTTTTTATTTTCTCTCTCTTTGAACGTAAACACCCTTTCCCGGTCGGAATATTATCGCTTTTTTTACGAGAAAAATTGCATAAAAATTGATTTTAAACAGCGGTTGACATGCTTCGAAGTACGGTAATGGAATATTTAGAATTGTTTTGTCACGAAACGCGTCGTGCGCGTCAACCTTCTTTACACTTCGGATAGTGTCTTGAACGCACGAACAGAACAGAGGATATTTGAACATAACTATGGATTATTTGGGACCAAACCAACATTTGTTATTGAAGTAGAAGTCCTGGGAGTGCATTCTGACGAAGAACAGCAAAGGTAATAACATTTTTCTTATAGTAAATCTGACTTTGGTGAGGGCTAAACTTGGTGATTGTCTAAATAGCTAGCCCTGTGATGCCGGGCTATCTACTTAGAATATTGCAAAATGTGCTTCATCCGAAAAGCTATTTTAAAATCGGACATAGCGAGTGCATAGAGGAGTTCTGTATCTAGAATTCTTAAAATAATTGTTATTTTTTTGTGAACGTTTATCGTGAGTAATTTAGTAAATTCACCGGAAGTTTGCTAGTTCTGAACGTCACATGCTAATGTAAAATGTTCATATAAAAAATGTAAAATGTTCATATAAATATGAACTTGATTGAACAAAACATGCATGTATTGTATAACATAATGTCCTAGGTGTGTCATCTGATGAAGATCATCAAAGGTTAGTGCTGCATTTAGCTGTGGTTTGGGTTTATGTGACATTATATGCTAGCTTGAAAAATGGGTGTCTGATTATTTCTGGCTGGGTACTCTGCTGACATAATGTAATGTTTTGCTTTCGTTGTAAAGCCTTTTTGAAATCGGACAGTGTGGTTAGATTAACGAGAGTCTTGTCTTTAACCAAGGATAGTCATGTGTATCCTACCTGAGTCCTTCGCGGAAAAGCTTTGATATCTGCCACACCCATTTTGAAGCAGTTGGACAAAAGCTTGCAAACATTTAACAAATTATATGCTACTTATCCCTTTATCTACAAAATATCTTGCACAACTAGCTAAATTCATTTTGTCACTTTACACATTTATTTGAGGTAATTTGCCCGATGATGAGCAAGTGGAGAGAGTCTCATTTCATGCAAGCGCATTTTTGTCCACATTGCTTCTCCTCGACATCTCTCCTCGATTACCTTTGGCCTTAAAAGAACAAAGCAAGAATGACCCACTTTGTGTATATTGTCAAATGTTGATTTGTTATTAAATAAAACGCATTTTTACAAATCAGACGTTGTTTTTTAAGCGTTGTGAACAAGTTCAATATGTAATGTAATTTTCTGGGTGTGCAGGCTTTAGCACTAGCCTTACACAAAGACATCTGACATTGACAATCAAAGCCGTTATGCAGTGTCAACTCTAGCCTTTTGGGGACCCTAAACCAGTTACCAAATGTAAAAAAAAATGGTCGGGGGCCCCCTAGCAGCCACATAGTCTGCGTATAGGAAAAGGAGTGTCTATCCTTATCGTCAGATAATTTCATTTAGGTGTGTTGGATCAGGTGTGTTAGCAACATCTTGGACATTGTAATAGATGACACGATGACCTGTGCATGTTCATTGTCGTATTTTTCTAGGCTTTCTGAAAATAATTTCAAGAAAAACTCAAGGCCCTATTCATGAAGCATAGACAGTGTTTCTGATATAAGGACATCTCATTTTAAAGCATACAGTTGTTTACCCCAGCTGTTTGCAGAGGAGGGTTAGTGAAGTGTGTCAGGGGAGTACAACAGTGTGTACATGTTTCACAGCCTGTCTCTATCTATGTCTGAGGGGTTTTGTTCATCTCCATCACACATTCACATCACTGTGCCCAGCGTGCACAGTAATACACAGCAGAGTCCTCTGACTTCAGACCAGACAGTTTCAGATGTGTCATGCTCACTGAGCGGTCTTTGGTCAGTTTAATCCGTCTCTCCAGGGATTTGGCATAGCCTGCTGCTCCAGTATTGATGTTGATCCAGCCCATCCATTCCAGTGGTTTCCCTGTAGGTTGGTGAATACAGTTCATACCATAGGTTATAAAGGTATACCCAGTTCCTCTGCAAGGGAGGTTGAGAGTTTCTCCGCTCTTCTCCAGGGCTCCCGTGTGGCGCAGTGGTCTAAGGCACTGCATCTCAGTGAAAGAAGCGTCACTACAGTCCCTTGTTCGAATCCAGGATGTATCATATCTGCCGTGATTGGGAGTCCCATCAGGCAGCGCACAATTGGCTGGGGTAGGCTGTCTTTGTAAATAATATTTTTTTCTTAACTGACTTGCCTAGTTAACCTGTTTAGGATAGGGGGCAGTATTTTCACGGCCGGATAAAAAACGTACCCGATTTAATCTGGTTATTACTCCTGCCCAGAAACGAGAATATGCATATAATTATTTTATTTGGATAGAAAACACCCTAAAGTTTCTAAAACTGTTTGAATGGTGTCTGTGAGTATAACAGAACTCATATGGCAGGCCAAAACCTGAGAAGATTCCATACAGGAAGTGCCCTCTCTGACCATTTCCTGGCCTTCTATAGCCTCTTTTTGGAAAACAGAGGATCT
The DNA here is from genome assembly GCF_965601325.2 of Salmo salar. Lineage (NCBI taxonomy): Eukaryota > Metazoa > Chordata > Actinopteri > Salmoniformes > Salmonidae > Salmo > Salmo salar. The sequence goes on along the minus strand of NC_138293.1, from coordinate 77,816,011 downwards.
CTGCTGTAACGTGACATTTTCTAAGGCTCCCATAGGCTCTCAGAAGGCGCCAGAACGGGGAATGATGACTCTGCAGTCCCTGGGCGGAAAACAGTAGCGCATTTGGAAAGTGGTCGATCTGAGAACAATGACACGGGTGTGCGCGTGCACGTGAAGACACCATTTTTTTCTTTCAGTCTTTGAATGAAAACAACGTCTCCCGGTCGGAATATTATCGCTATTTTACGAGAAAAATCGCATAAAAATGTATTTTAAACAGCGTTTGACATGCTTCGAAGTACGGTAATGGAATATTTTGAATTTTTTGTCACGATGTGCGCCGGCGCGTCACCCTTTGGATATTGTCTTGAACGCAAGAACAAAACGCCGCTATTTGGATATAACAATGGATTATTTGGAACCAAAACAACATTGGGTTATGAAGTAGAAGTCCTGGGAGTGCATTCTGACGAAGAACAGCAAAGGTAATAACATTTTTCTTATAGTAAATCTGAGTTTGGTGAGTGCCAAACTTGGTGGGTGTCAAAATAGCTAGCCATGATGGCCGGGCTATCTACTCAGAATATTGCAAAATGTGCTTTCACCGAAAAGCTATTAAAATCAGACACAGCGATTGCATAAAGGAGTTCTGTATCTATAATTCTTAAAATAATTGTTATGTTTTTTGTGAACGTTTATCATGAGTAATTTAGTAAATTCACGGGAAGTTTCAGTGGGTATGCTAGTTCTGAATGTCACATGCTAATGTAAAAAGCTGGTATGTATTGTATAACATAATGTTTTGGTTTTGGTGACATTATATGCTAGCTTGAAAAATGGGTGTCTGATTATTTCTGGATGGGTACTCTCCTGACATAATCTAATGTTTTGCTTTCGTTGTAAAGCCTTTTTGAAATCGGACAATGTGGTTAGATAAAGGAGAGTCTTGTCTTTAAAATGGTGTAAAATAGTCATATGTTTGAAAAATTGAAGTTTTGGGATTTTTGAGGAGTTTGTAATTCACGCCACGCTCTATCATTGGATATTGGCGAGGCATTCCGCTAGCGGAACATCTAGATGTAAGAGGTTTTTAAATAAACGTTTTTTATTTTTAATTATCTGGAGGGAATGGACTCCATACTCTGACTATTTAAACATGATGGAGAGAAAGAGAGAGAGAATACACAGAGGGAAAGGAGAGGGTGGAATATTGAGGGAAAGCAATGGAGAAAATTGGCTTCAGTCTTTGCTCAGCATAGGAACAGTTGATGAGGAGTAAAACCAAGCAGAACTCACAGGACAGACAGAGAGAGAGCAGCAGAAGGGAGAGTTTTCCTGTCATACTGAGGGTGGAGATATGAACTCAGCTACTTCACACAAGAAAACAAGTCAAGTCATCAGCAGAACATAAGTATATATGAACTCCGAGGGATCTGGATTTATATCATGATGTCATGGGGGAGGGGCTGATGACACTGAGGTCAGGGGTCAAGCTACGACTCATTGGTAGGGCCAGGAGTTCTTGTTCATAACATGACTTGTGAAGTGACACGGACAAACTATGTCCCCATGCCATAACCAGGGCAAAGAGTTTTTCCTGCTCAGGTCAAGGAGGTTGGTAAAACTGTAGGGATTCTTGGAGGATGATTTCCTAATTATTTATAGAAATCCTTCACCATTGGGGTTAATACTCTGACCATGCTGTTATAGAATCAAAAGGGGGGACCAACTCCACATTAATGCCAATGATTTTGGAATGAGATGTTTGACGAGCAGGTGTCCACATACTTTTGGTTATGTACCTTGTGTTGACGTACAAGTAGTTCTGTAGTTTTGACTCTTAAGGGGATATTATACTTCAGTAGATGTTACTCTGTTGTACTGATACTCTACTGCCCTCTGTTTACTCTGCTGTACTGATGCTCTACTGCCATCTGTTGACTCTTAAGGGGATATTATACTTCAGTAGATGTTACTCTGTTGTACTGATGCTCTTCTGCCCTCTGTTGACTCTGCTGCCAGTTAGATTCTCTGAGGGGTTTTTGTACAGATCCTCCTCTCACTCACACCACTGTGTCTGTCGTGCACAGTAATACACAGCAGAGTCCTCTGCTCTCAGACCAGACAGCTTCAGAGACATCATGCTGTTGGAATTGTCTTTTGTCGTTTCCATGCGTCCTTCAAACCTTTTAGCATGGTAGCCTAGGCCTAATCCAGAGTAACCCATCCATTCCAGGGATTTTCCAGCTGGCTGTCGTATCCAGTGTGTGTTGTGGCTGTCAAAGGTGAATCCAGATTTCTTACAGGAGAAACTTATAGATTCTCCAAGCTTTTTCATGACTGAACTGGAGGGACTGGACTCCAGACTCTGTCCTTTTAAACCTGATGGAGAGAGAGAAAGAAATATGAAGAACGTGTTAGAGGAAAGCAGCAGAAAAATTAAGGAAAGCAAGAGAAGAGAGTTTACAAAAAACATTGTCCATGTTCAGCCATTCCACAAAGAACAGCTGATTAAGTACTGCAGAACTCACAGGGGAGACAGAGAGAGAGCAGCAGAAGGTAGAGTTTTCCCATCATACTGAGGGTGGAGATATGAACTCAGCTGCTCCACACAAGACAACAAGACAACAAGTCAGCAGCAGAACATAAGTGTATATATGAACTCTGAGGGATCTGGATTTACATCATGATGTCATGGGGGAGGGGTTGTTGAAAGAGGTCAGAGGTACATTTATGAGTCATCTGTAGGGCAAAGAGTTTATTTAACCTTTAGTTTTGACAGGGAGTCATGTTGATATCAAGGTCTCTTTTTCAAATGAGCCCAATGAATAAATAAAAACATGACTATGAAATGCAAAATAGAAATACAAAGTACGATACAAAAAACTGTTCTAAAACCTGGGTCCTGAGTCTGTCATTGGGTGGACAGGCTCTATTCATCAGACATATGGACTGACTCAGCAATTGGAGGAACTGTGGGAAACCTTGGTGGATGATAAAAAGCTTCATCATGATTTAAATGGCAGATTAGACATCTTAAACACAGCTTAATGTGATTCTCCCTCTCCTTACTACACCTCTCCTCAGGGAAATGTGTACTTTGTATTGATGTACAAGTAGTTCTGTTGACAATAGACTGTCTTTTTCGGCTCTCAGGGGAATATAATACTTCAGTAGATACTCTGTTACACTGTTGTACTGATGCTCTACTGCCCTCTGTTGACTCTGTTGCCAGTTAGATTCTCTGAGGGGTTTTTGTACAGCTCCTCCACTCACTCACACCACTGTGTCTGTCGTGCACAGTAATACACAGCAGAGTCCTCTGCTCTCAGACCAGACAGCTTCAGAGTCATCATGCTGTTGGAATTATCTTTAGTCGTTTCCATACGTCCTTCAAAGCTTTTAGCATGGTAGCCTAGGCCTAATCCAGAGTAACCCATCCATTCCAATGCTTTCCCGGCAGGTTGTCTTATCCAAATGTGTGTTGTAGCTACTAAAGGTATACCCAGATCCCTTACAGGAGAGACTGAGAGTTTCTTCAGGCTTTTTCATGACTGAACTGGAGGGACTGGACTCCAGACTCTGTCCATTTAAACCTAATAGAGAGAGATAAATAAATATGAAGAACGTGTTAGAGGAAAGCAGCAGAAAAATGAAGAATAGCAAGAGAAGAGAGTTTGCAAAAAACATTGTCAATGTTCAGTCATTCCATAAAAGACAGCTGATTAAGTACTGCAGAACTCACAGGTCAGACAGAGAGAGAGCAGCAGAAGGGAGAGTTTTCTCGTCATACTGAGGGTAGAGATATGAACTCAGCTGCTCCACACAAGACAACAAGTCAGCAGCAGTGGTTTTGGTTTTTGTGACATTATATGCTAGCTTGAAAAATGGGTGTGTGATTATTTCTGGCTGGGTACTCTCCTGACATAATCTAATGTTTTGCTTTTGTTGTAAAGCCTTTTTGAAATCGGACAATGTGGTTAGATAAAGGAGAGTCTTGTCTTTAAAATGGTGTAAAATACTCATATGTTTGAAAAATTGAAGTTTTGGGATTTTTGAGGAGTTTGTAATTCACGCCACGCCCTATCATTGGATATTGGCGAGGCGTTCCGCTAGCGGGACATCTAGATGTAAGAGGTCTAACCACATTGTCCGATTTCAAAAAGGCTTTACAGCAAAAGCAAAACATTAGATTACGTTAGAAGAGTACATAGACACAAATAATCACACAGCCATTTTCCAAGCAAGCATATATGTCACATAAACCCAAACCACAGCTAAATGCAGCACTAACCTTTGATGATCTTCATCAGATGACACACCTAGGACATTATGTTATACAATACATGCATGTTTTGTTCAATCAAGTTCATATTTATATCAAAAACAGCTTTTTACATTAGCATGTGATGTTCAGAACTAGCATACCCACTGAAAACTTCCGGTGAATTTACAAAATTACTCATGATAAACATTGACAAAAAGCAGAACAATTATTTTAAGAATTATAGATACAGAACTCCTCTATGCACTCGATATGTCCGATTTTAAAATAGCTTTTCGGTGAAAGCACATTTTGCAATATTCTTAGTAGATAGCCCTGCATCACAGGGCTAGCTATTTAGACACCCACCAAGTTTAGCCCTCACCAAAGTCAGATTTACTATAAGAAAAATGTTATTACCTTTGCTGTTCTTCGTCAGAATGCACTCCCAGGACTTCTACTTCAATAACAAATGTTGGTTTGGTCCCAAATAATCCATTGTTATATCCAAATAGCGGCGTTTTGTTCGTGCGTTCAAGACACTATCCGAAAGGGTAAATAAGGGTGACGAGCATGGCGCATTTCGTGACCAAAAAATTCTATATATTCCATTACCGTACTTCGAAGCATGTCAACCGCTGTTTAAAATCTATTTTTATGCCATTTTTCTCGTAAAAAAGCGATAATATTCCGACCGGGAATCTGCATTTAGGTAAACAGACAAAAGAAAATAAAGCATGGGGTCGACTCGTGAACGCGCCTAAGCCTATTGTCCTCTGATCGGCCACTTGCCAAAAGCGATAATGTGTTTCAGCCAGAGGCTGTCTCGATATCATTCAGCTTTTTCCCGGGCTCTGAGAGCCTATGGGAGCCGTAGGAAGTGTCACGTTACAGCAAAGATCCTCAGTCTTCAATAAAAAGAGCCAAGATGAACAACAACTTGTCAGACAGGGCACTTCCTTTTCAGAATCTTCTCAGGCTTTTGCCTGCCATATGAGTTCTGTTATACTCACAGACACCGTTCAAACAGTTTTAGAAACTTTTGGGTGTTTTCTATCCAAAGCCAATAATTATATGCATATTCTAGTTACTGGGCAGGAGTAGTAACCAGATTAAATCGGGTACGTTTTTTATCCGGCCGTGTCAATACTGCCCCCTAGCCCTAACAGGTTAATGTCAACAGAAAGAAAACATAATATTGTTTTAAACAAAGTGACGTGGAAACAACGTTGATTCAGACAGTTTGTGTCCAGTGGGATGACTCTTGATATTAGCAAAACCGATTGCCAATATTTTTGTGATAGTGGTCTCCAGTTATTTAATTTCATTAGAATTTAGATATACATTTCCAGCATGGTCCTTTAATAGATGATATTGTATGTCAACAGTGATAAGTATGGGTTTCATACAGTGGGTGCTTGTGAACATTTTGCTCATAATGGAGGGAAACAGATGATACATCTGTTTACATATATCCTATGTATATGTTCAGGAATATTCAATTGCAACTGAGAAGTAAACTGCTTCTCTCTTCTTCCGAGTCCCTTAACATCACCTACCCAAAGGGTGTTTTTTTTGTAGGTCTGGTGCTGGTTTGTATCAGTGTGGTAGCGAGCACAATAATAGACAGCTGTGTCTTCAGTCTGCAGACTCTGTCCTTTTAAAAACAATGTGTTGCTGGAAGTGTCTCTGGTGATTCTGAACTTGTTTTTCAGTGAATCTTTATAAGCTGTTTTTCCAGCATTATTGATATATGGCCAGGTAGCGTCCCACCTGGCCAACATCCGGTGGAATTGCAGAGTGCGAAATTCAAACTACAGAATTATAAATATTTAACTTTCATAAAATCAAAAGTGTAATACATCAACATAAAGCTTAACTTCTTGTTAATCCAGACGCTGTGTCAGATTTCAAAAAGGCTTTACGGCGAAAGCACACCATGCGATTATCTGAGGACAGCGCCCCGCATACAAACACATGAAAAACATATTTCAACCAGGCAGGTGAAACACGAAAGTCAGAAATAGCTATATAATAAATGCCTTACCTTCGATGATCTTCTTCTGTTGGCACTCCAAAAGGTCCCAGTTACATCACAAATGGTCCTTTTGTTCGATAATGTCCTTCTTTATATTAATTAAAAACTCAGTTTAGCTGGCGCGCTTCAGTCAATAATCCACCCAGTTTCCCTCCATCAAAATGCATGCAAAATGAATCCCAAACATTACTAATAAACTTTTCCAAACAAGTCACACACCATTTATAATCAAACCTCAGGTACCCTAATACGTAAATAAATGATACAATTTAAGATGGAGAATCGTTTTTGTCTTTACCGGAGAAAAATACCAAAGGATGCACTCTCATTCACATGCTTGAAAATCCTAAAGCTAATATAGAAGCCACCTAGAAAAACAACAATTTCTGTCTCATTTTTCCAAAAATCAGCCTAAAACTCTTTCTAAAGACTGGTGACATCTAGTGGAAGCCCTAGGAACTGCAATCTGGGAGGACTTCGCCTTATAATAAAAGTGACAGCCATTGAAAATAGTGGTACGCTGAATTGTTTTTTGGGGGGGATGGTTTGTCATCGGGGTTTCGCCTGCCATATCAGTTATGTTATACTCACAGACATAATGTTAACAGTTTTAGAAACTTTAGAGTGTTTTCTATCCAAATCTACCAATTATATGCTTAACCTGTTAGGGCTAGGGGGCAGTATTGACACGGCTGGATAAAAAACATACCCGATTTAATCTGGTTACCACTCCTACCCAGTAACTAGAATATGCATATACTTATTACATATGGATAGAAAACACCCTAAGGTTTCTAAAACTGTTTGAATGGTGTCTGTGAGTATGACAGAACTCAAATGGCAGGTCAAAACCTGAGAGATTCCATTACAGGAAGTGGCCTGTCTGACCATTTCTTGAACTTCTTTTCCATCTCTATCTTTTACTAAGGATCTCTGCTCTAACGTGACACTTCCTACGTCGTCCATAGGCGCTCAGAGCCCGGGAAAAACCTGAATGTCGTCATCCCAGCCCCAGGCTGAAACACATTATCGCCTTTCTCAAGTGGCCGATCAAGGGACTCTGGGCTTAGGCAAGTGACCCGACCGCCCCCGCCTTTGTGATTTTTTCCTCTGTTTGCCGAAAAGGAGATTCCCTGTCGGAATATTATCGCTTTTCTACGAGAAAAATGGCGTAAAAATTGATTTTAAACAGCGGTTGACATGCTTCGAAGTACGGTAATGGAATATTTAGAATTTTTTTGTCACGAATTGTGCCATGCGCGCGACCCTTCTTTACCATTTCGGATAGTGTCTGGAACGCACGAACAAAACGCCGCTATTTGGATATAACGATGGATTATTTTGGACCAAACCAACATTTGTTATTGAAGTAGCAGTCCTGGGAGTGCATTCTGACGAAGACAACAAAAGGTAATCAAACTTTTATAATAGTAAAAATGATTATGGTGAGTGCTAAACTTGCCGGGTGTCTAAATAGCTAGCCCGTGATGCCTGGGCTATGTACTTAGAATATTGCAAAATGTGCTTTCACCAAAAAGCTATTTTAAAATCGGACATATCGAGTGCATAGAGGAGGTCTGTATCTATAATTCTTAAAATAATTGTTATGCTTTTTGTGAACGTTTATCGTGAGTAATTTAGTAAAATGTTAGCGAATTCCCCGGAAGTTTGCGGGGGGTATGCTAGTTCTGAACGTCACATGCTAATGTAAAAGGCTGGTTTTTGATATAAATATGAACTTGATTGAACAAAACATGCATGTATTGTATAACATAATGTCCTAGGGTTGTCATCTGATGAAGATCATCAAAGGTGAGTGCTGCATTTAGCTGTCTTCTGGGTTTTTGTGACATTATATGCTAGCTTGAAAAATGGGTGTCTGATTATTTCTGGCTTGGTACTCTGCTGACATAATCTAATGTTTTGCTTTCGTCGTAAAGCCTTTTTGAAATCGGACAGTGTGGTTAGATTAACGAGAGTCTTGTCTTTAAATAGCTGTAAAATAGTCATATGTTTGAGAAATTGAAGTAATAGGATTTTTAAGGTTTTGAAAATCGCGCCACAGGCTTCAAGTGGCTGTTACGTAGGTGGGACGAATTCGTCCCGCCTAGCCCAGAGAGGATATCCTAGCACATGGGTCCGAGTAACAGGCAGTTTACTTTGGGCAGGCGTTTCATCTGGACGTGAAAATACTGCCCCCTAGCCCAAGAGAGGTTAATGTCTTGTTTTGACGTGAATTCAAACACATGCAAAAAATAACTACGTTTTTGGATTTTGGTTGAAAGTTGGAAGAAAAAACAAATTCCAGAAATTCCTTTACATTGATGGCTTCTTGCAAATCCATTCAGTTTTTATGTAAACAGATGGAAAAAATAATATTGTTTTAAACAAAGTGACGTGGAAACAACGTTGATTCAGGCAGTTCGTGTCCAGTGGGATGACTCTTGATACTAGCAAAACCTATTGCCAATATTTTTGCATCACAAGACAGAAGTGATATTGGTCTCCAGTTATTTAATTTCATTAGAATTTAGATATTCATTTCCAGCATGGTCCTTAATAGATGATATTGTATGTCACCAGTGATAAGTATGGGTTTCACACAGTGGGTGCTTGTCAACATTTTGCTCATAGTGGAGGGACACAGAAGATACATCTGTGTACACATTTCCCATGTATACATTCAGGAACATTAAATTGCAACTGAGAAGTAAACTACATCTCTGTGTTTATGAGTCCCTTCACATCATCTACCCAGAAGGTGGGTTTTTGTACAGGTCTGGTGCTAGTTTGTATCCCTGTGGAGGGGAGCACTATACTACACAGCAGGATGTTGAATCCAGAATGTAGTAACAGAATATGAGACCTTACAGGAGATGGTCAGTGGTTGACCTGGCTGGACAGTCATAAAGGCTGGCTGAGTGAGTTAAACATAACTCTGTACACCTGGGAAAGAAAATAATGATCAATGTTAAATACACAAAATAGCAACATGTTACACTTACACTATATCAAGTGTTCTACTCCAGAAAATTTTCATTGGTTTGTCTTTCCTCCAAAATCCCTAGAGACTCACAGGAGGCAGCTGCCAGTAGCAGCAGACATGCAGGGAACATTGTTTGTGTTGAAGCTGAACTGGTGGGAGCTGCTCTTCTCTACTCTCCAGGATGTACTAGACAGACAGACAGATACGGTTTAAGTAGGGAGAGAACCAGGTTTGCATTGACGTAAAGGGGGAGGGGATGTATAAGAGGGTTAGAAACACTGCAGGACCATCACCACTATTACTGCACACAACCTTTACACTCTGAAAACTCAGAGACCCTCTCGGTTATATTTTTGAATTGGAGGGTGGGGTAAATATGAAACACTACATTTACAGCATTAGTTAATACTTGTGGTGGATGAAACATATTTAAGACACTACTTTCGTTTTGACAAACTAAAGCATTTTGAATCAACATCCAAATTATACTTTTTTCTTGTCATAAAATTAATTATCAGAGCCTTCATCAGTACTGGTCTTTATTTTAATCATATGGAGAGAGAGTGCCCCCTGTTGGTGCATCAACAACACTAGCACCATGTATTTAACCAGGTGTATCATTGTGTTATTATTTGATACATCATTAGAATTGTTCCTCATGTATCCCCTTGTCAAGTTCTACTGGTCATACCATACGGGTGTCTGTGTGTTTGTGCGCGTCCTGTCTTTCTCTACCAGATGTTTTTTGTATGGCTATTCTCATTGGTTTAACCATAGTGAGCCTCTAGCACAGTAATACACTGCAGAGTCCTCTGGCTTCAACTGGCTCATGTGCAGATAGAAATTAGTGCTGTCCTTCGATGCAGTTAATCGGCCCTGTACTACCTTGGCATTGCTCTTGTCAGTGTCAGAATAATAGTAAATGATCCATTCAAGTCCTTTTCCAGGTGCTTGGCAGATCCAGTGCATATTAGTGCTGCTTAGAGTGAGTCCACTACAGGCACATGTGAGTTTGAGGGACAGGGTCCCTCCAGGGGTCCCCTGGACTGACTGTTCAGCCTGTGTGAGTACGACCTGACAGTGGACACCTGAGGAGGGAGAGGAATGACAGGTCAGATCAATCAAGGAGTCACATCAGTATCACAGCAACACAAGTTATACTGATCAGACTACAGTCAGGAACTCACAGGAGGCAGCTGCCAGCATCAGCAGTAGAGATGCAGGGAACATGGTTTGTGTTGAAGCTGAACTGGTGGGAGCTGCTCTTCTCTACTCTCCAGGACTCAGAGGGACGTACTAAGACTCTTAGATACAGAGAGGTTTTTATAAGGAGGAGAGACAGGAAGGGGGGCTAGGTGAAATTTGCATAAGGAGAGGATGGATATATAACATTAATGGGGATATTAGTACAAACTAATGTATTTAATAACTTGGAAGCTATAAACACTCTGTTGTCCATGTAAAAAGACAGACTTATACTGGCAGATAATGTTGAGCAGGACTGTGATACAATGAGTTTTACATTCTGCCAATGTTTTTGGTACCATAACCCAGAAGTGTTAATGAGTTTTGAGTAGATGGTACACAGTTATGACCGGAAGTGACTTTTTCATCTAAGGTTAAGCGAATTTACGCAGCAGGTTAGGAGAACTTACGCAGCAGGTTACGAGAACTTACGCAGCAGGTTACGAGAACTTACGCAGCAGGTTACGAGAACTTACACAGCAACTTAGAATTAGCAGGGTTGGAGAATTAGGTTATGGTTAGGAAAAAGATTATGTTTAGGGTTAGCTAAAATGCTCTCCTAACCTGATACAAAAAGTGACTTCGGGTCGTAGCTGTACTCTATTTAGTCACAACCATGTTGGTCTCTAGTTTTTTAGTTGTATATATTTTTATTTATAACATATTATTTGTTCTTTGTATGTTTTTGATCTTACAGAGCTTAGACCTTCTTGTTCTGTATTGGTGAGACCACCTTTATCATATGAATGATTAAAACATGTAATGGATCATGAATTAGTTCATTGAATGTTTAATAGACATCAATTAGAATACCATCAAGGTCTGGAGTCATCAGTCTGGAAGGAGAATAATTGGTAAACAATTCAAATACTAATTTCCAGCACAGCCAGTGATAAGTAGGGCTTATGTTCATTTACACATTTGATATTGAGAAACATCTCTGTTCTATGTGATTTAATGAATCCTATAATATAATGAATCACTGGAGGAAGGTTTTTTTTACAGCTCTTGGTGGTTTGTATCACTGTGTCCACCGAGCACAATAATACACAGCTGTGTCTTCAGTCTGGAAGTTGTTCCCTTGTAGAAACACTGTACTGCTGGAGCTGTCATAACTAGAAGTGATCTTGATCTTTAGTGAATCTAATGTAGAATAATTACTACTGCATGTAAGACGAATATGCTCCAAAGCTTTGCCTTCAGCTTGTCATATCCAGTGAGGACAGTAAGAATATATAGAAAACCCAGATCATTTGCTGGGTGTGCTGAAAGACTCTCCTGATTTTATAACCACTGGACCAGACTGGATGTGTTCAATATCACAGTAGACACCTGGAAGGAGAAACACACATCAAAACACATAATTTAAAGTTTTCATCTGAAATTAGAAATGATCAATCCAGAGTTGTAATAAATCTCCATTTGTATTAACAGAGAGACTCACAGGAGGCAGCTGCCAGCAGTAATAGCAGAGATGCAGGGAACATGGTTTGTGTTGAAGCTGAACTGGTGGGAGCTGCTCTTCTCTACTCTCCAGGACTCAGAGGGCCTCTAAGGACAGACAGACACTATTTAAGTAGGGAAAAAACTAGGGGGTGGGTTTGCATTGACATAGAGAGGTGAAGGGAGGGAGCGGTATACTGTATAGGTGGGCATAGTGAAGCTCTTATCATATTGTCTTAATAACCTCTCTGGGATCGTTCGGACGTGAGCGCCCCACCTCACCAACAGCCAGTGAAATTGCAGGGCGCCAAATTCAAACAACAGAAATCTCCAAATCTCATAATTTAAATTCCGCAAACATACAAGTATTATACACTATTTTAAAGATAAACTTATTCTTAATCCAGCCAAAGTGTTCGATTTCAAAAAGGCTTTACGGCGAAAGCACACCATGCGATTATGTTAGGACAGCGCCTAGCCACAGAAAACCATACAGCCATTTTCCAACTAAGGAGAGGTGTCACAAAAGTCAGAAATAGCGTTAAAATGAATCACTTACCTTTGATGATCTTCATCTGCTTGCACTCCCAGGTCTCCATGTTAGACAATAAATGTTTGTTTTGTTTGATAAAGTTCCTCTTTATGTCCAAATACCTCCTTTTTGTTCGCATGTTTAGTCCAGTAATCCAAATGCACAAAGATCAGACGAAAAGTCAAAAAAGTTCCATTAAAGTTAGTAGAAACATGTGAAACAATGTATATAATGGATCGTTAGGATGTTTTTATCATAAATCTGCAATAATATTCCAACCGGACAATTCCGTTGTCATTAGAAACGAAAGAGAACGAGCGTCGCGCTCAAAGCCACGCACAAGACTAAACTAATGTCTTTCAGCTTGACCACTTGTTGAAACAGCTCTAATTCGATCCCCTTTCACAATACAAGCCTGAAACCACTTCTAAAGACTGTTGACATCTACTGGAAGCCTTAGGAAGTGCATCCTGACCCCACAGACATAGGATATTGAATAGGCAATCACTTAAAAAAACTACAAACCTCAGATTTCCCACATCCTGGTTGGATTTGTCTCAGGTTTTTGCCTGCCATATGAGTTCTGTTATACTCACAGACATTATTTCAACCATATTGGAAACTTTAGAGTGTTTTCTAATCAAATCTACCAATTAATGCATATCCTAGCATCTGGGCCAGAGTAGCAGGCAGTTTAGTTTGGGCACACTCTTCATCCAAACTTCCAAATGCTGCTGAAGTTTTAATGAGAGGGTCCACAGTTTGGAGTGTGTGAGGTTGGAACTTGTGATTATATATTATATTATGTAGAACGTTGGAGCAAAACTACTTTGTCTCAGCCAATAATGTTTTTGTCCCGTCAAAGATACCCATGTAGTATAAACTAAATGAGTCATTGGGCTCCCGAGTGGTGCAGTGGGCTATGACACTGCTATGACACTGCATCTCAGTGCAAGAGGTGTCACTGCTGTATCTGGTTTGAATCTTGGCTGCATCACTTCTGGCCGTGATTGGGAGTCCCATAGGGCGGTGCACAATTGGCCCAACGTCATCCGGGTTTGGCCGGAGTAAGCCGTCATTTTAAATAAGATTTTGTTCTTGACTTGCCTAGTTAACCACCCTGGGCAAGGTGGAACAGCCAGTGGAATTGCGTGGCGAACCAAAACCAAAACCACAGCTAAATGCAGCACTAACCTTTGATGATCTTCATCAGACGACACTCCTAGGACATTATGTTATACAATACATGCATGTTTTGTTCAATCAAGTTCATATTTATATCAAAAAACAGCTTTTTACATTAGCATGTGACGTTCAGAACTAGCATACCTCCCGCAAACTTCCGGGGAATTCGCTAACAATTTACTAAATTACTCACGATAAACGTTCACAAAAAGCATAACAATTATTTTAAGAATTATAGATACAGAACTCCTCTATGCACTCGATATGTCCGATTTTAAAATAGCTTTTCGGATGAAGCACATTTTGCAATATTCAAAGTACATAGCCCGGCATCACAGGGCTAGCTATTTAGACACCCAGCAAGTTTAGCATTCACCATAATCAGATTTACTATAAGAAAAATGGTCTTCCCTTTCCTGTTCTTCATCAGAATGCACTCCCAGGACTTCTACTTCAATAACAAATGTTGGTTTGGTCCCAAATAATCCATCGTTATATCCGAATAGCGTCATTTTGTCCGTGCGTTCCAGAAACTATCCGAAATGGTAAATAACGGTCGCGCGCGTGGCGCATTTCGTGACAAAAAAATTCTAAATATTCCTTTACCGTACTTCGAAGCATGTCAACCGCTGTTTAAAATCAATTTTTATGCAATTTTTCTCGTAGAAAAGCGGTAATATTCCGACCGGGAATCTCCTTTTCGGCAAACAGAGGAAAAAATCACAAAGACGGGGGCGGCCAGGTCACGCGCCTAAGCCCACAGTCCCTTGATCGGCCACTTGAGAAAGGCGATAATGTGTTTCAGCCTGGGGCTGGGATGACGACATTCAGGTTTTTCCCGGGCTCTGAGCACCCATGGACGACGTAGGAAGTGTCACGTTAGAGCAGAGATCCTTTGTAAAAGATAGAGATGGCAAAGAAGTTCCAGAAATGGTCAGACAGGCCACTTCCTGTAAAGGAATCTCTCAGGTTTTGACCTGCCATTTGAGTTCTGTTATACTCACAGACACCATTCAAACAGTTTTAGAAACTTTAGGGTGTTTTCTATCCATATATAATAAGTATATGCATATTCTAGTTACTGGGTAGGATTAGTAACCAGATTAAATCGGGTACGTTTTTTATCGAGCCGTGAAAATACTGCCCCCTAGCCCCAACAGGTTAATATGGGCACGTATTTCATCCGAAAGTGACAATACTGCCCCCTAGCCCCAACAGGTTTTAATATAGACGGACATGCAACGGAACAAGAACAGCGTCTGGACATAAACACGACAAGACAAACAATGCTACTACAGGGAACAACACAGAGGAGCAGACATAAATGCAGGAGAAATCAACAACGTGAGGGAGTCCAGGTGAGTCCAATGACCGCAGCTGCGAGCAATGATGGTAACAGGTGTATATGATGACGGGTAGCCTGGCGCCCTCTAGCAACAGGGAGGGGGAGCGGAAGCAGGCGTGACAGTACCCCCCCCCCCACCTGGGCGAGCCGGATGGGCCGGCTGAGGCATGACAGCCCGACGAGCCAGCTTAGGCATCCCTGGTTCCATCGGCGGCGGCCCACAGGTCCGACGTCATCAAAAAAACGAAACCCTAAAATCTCCCTGATGCTTTTGATATTGTAGTAGCCTTCTGTAAGGCCCAACACAGGAGAAGCAGGTACAGGGAGTGAACCAGTTAAGACAGATGGACATGCAACGGAACAAGGACAGCGTCTGAACATAAACACGACACGACAAACAATGCTACTACAGGGAACAACACAGAGGAGCAGACTCGATAGAGAAAAAATGGCAGTAGAATGGCCTTACTGAAGAGCTCAGTCACTTTCAACGTGGCACTGTCATAGGATGCCTCCTTTCCAACAAGTCAGTTCCTGAAATTTCTGCCCTGCTGGAGCTGCCCACTGTCAACTGTAAGTGCTGTTATTGTATTGTTAACCCCTGTGCGGCCGGGACGGACATCCAGCGAAAAATCATATCACCATTAGCATAACAAAATGTAATCATTTTTTTTTTCAATTTTTTTTTCAAATTATATCGTTTTATAGATACACCTCTCCTGAATCGAACCACGTTGTCAGATTTCAAAAAGGCTTTACAGCAAAAGAAAAACATTAGATTATGTTAGAGGAGTATATCGTAAAAGTAGCCACATAGCCATTTTCCGACCAACCACATGCATCACAAATAACCAAAAAACAGCTAAATGCAGCACTAACCTTTGACAATCTTCATCAGATGACACACCTAGGACATCATGTTACACAATACATGCATTCTTTTGTTCGATAGAGTTCATATTTATATATAAAAACAGCATTTTACATTGGTGCGTAACGTTGACTAACTATTTTCCCTCAAATGCATCCGATGAAACAGAGCTACAATTTACTAAATTACTATTCGAAAACATTTTTAAAATGTAATATTGTCATTTTAAGATTTATAGATGAATATCTCTTGAAAGCACCTGTAATGCCAGATTTAAAAATAACTTTACTGGGTAATCACACTTTGCGATAAAAGGGGATGTGATACTCAGAACAATAGGCTAGCAATTGCAATAGGCTAGCCATCTTGGAACAATCGCATATCACATCTAGTCTTGTATACTATTGTCAATAATCCCTTACCTTTGGTTGTCTTCATCAGAAAGCACTTCCAGGAATCCCAGGTCCACAACAAATGTATTTTCGTTCGAAAAATGACTCCTTTATGTTCCAAGAGCTTGTTCTTGTTAGCGCGTCTGAAGGCTGATCCAAATGCTTCGTTGGCCACGGGACAGCCATTTCGAGAAAATGCATTTTTTTCCCATTTAGGTTCGTTCAAACATGTCAAACGTTGTATAACATAAATCTTCAGGGCGTTTTTCAACAAGAGAGCCAATAAGATTTGAGGGGGACGATTGCATTGTGTTTCAAAACGTTTCGAAAGGGGAGGGTAACCAGGGGCGCCGGCGTCATAATGGTGATGGCCCTCTCCGTGTGACCACGTTCCACAGCGTCTCATTCATTCAGTTTTAACAGTAGAAGGCTCAAACCAATTTGTGAAGACTGGGGACATCTAGTGGAAGCAATAGGAAGTGCTCAATGAACCATAGCTCACGGTGTGATTAATAGGCAACGTGATGAAGTTGAGTTCGGAATTCAGAATTCCACTTCCTGTTTCCATCTGTCTCGGGGTTTTGACTGCCATATGAGTTCTGTTATACTCACAGACACCATTCAAACAGTTTTAGAAACTTTAGGGTGTTTTCTATCCACAAGTATTAATTATATGCATATCCTAGCTTCTGAGTTTGAGTAGGAGGCCGTTTAAAATGGGCACGAATTCTTTTCAAAAATCGCTTTAGCGCCCCCTATCCTAGGGGAACGCCAAGAGGTTAAGTGGAAACATCTAGCAGCAACAACGGCTCAGCCGTAAAGTGGTAAGCCACACAAGCTCAGAGAATGGGACCACCGATTGCTGAAACGCTTACCGCGTAAAAATTATCTTTCCTCGGTTACAACATTCACTACCTAGTTACAAACTGCCTCTGGAAGTAATGTCAGCGCAAGAACTGTTCGTCTGGAGCTTAAGATCACCATGTGCAATGCCAAGCGCCGGCTGGAGTGGTTTAAAGCTCGCCGCCATTGAACTCTGGAGCAGTGGAAACATGTTCTCTGGAATGATGAATCACGCTTCACCATCTGGCAGTCCGACAGACTAATCTGGTCTTGGTGGAGGCCAGGAGAATGCTACCTGCCCGAATGCATAGTGTCAACTGTAAAGTTTGGTGGAGGAAGAATAATGGACTGGTGCTGTTGTTCATGGTTCGGGCTAGGTCCCTTAGTTCCAGTGAAGGGAAATCATAACTCTACAACTTACAATGGCACTAGACGATTCTGTGCTTCCAAATTTGTGGCAAAAGTTTGGGGAAGGCCCTTTCCTGTTTCAGCATGACAATGCCCCCATGCACAAAGCGAGGTCTATACAGAAATGGTTTGTCGAGATCAGTGTGGAAGAAATTGACTGGCCTGCACAGAGCCCTGACCTCGCCCAACAGCCAGGCCTACTCGCCCAACATCAGGGCCCAACAAAACTAATGCTCTTGTAGCTGAATGGAAGCATGTCTCTGCAGCAATGTTCCAACATCTAGTGGAAAGCCTTCCAGAAGAGTGGAGGCTGTTATAGCAGCAAAGGGGGACCGACTCTACATTAATGCCCATGATTTCAGAATGAGATGTTCGATGAGCAGGTGTCCACATACTTTTGGTCAAGTAATGTATGTGCCTTGTGTTGATGTTTATTTATTTTATTTTATTTTATTTCACCTTTATTTAACCAGGTAGGCAAGTGGAGAACAATTTCTCATTTACAATTGCAACCTGGCCAAGATAAAGCAAAGCAGTTCGACAACATACAAAAACACAGAGTTACACATGGAGTAA
The DNA here is from genome assembly GCF_965601325.2 of Salmo salar. NCBI lineage: Eukaryota > Metazoa > Chordata > Actinopteri > Salmoniformes > Salmonidae > Salmo > Salmo salar. The sequence continues at coordinate 77,797,904 of NC_138293.1, read as the reverse complement.
AACAACATACAATCAATGATACAGTAGACAAAAATAAGACTACATACAATGTGAGCAAATGATGTGAGATAAGGGAGGTAAAGGCAAAAAAAGGCCATGGTGGCAAAGTAAATAATGTATAGCAAGTAAAACACTGGAATGGTAGATTTATAATTTGAAGAAAGTTCAAAATTAAAATATAAATAATATGGTGCAAAGGAGCAAAATAATAAATAAAATAAATAAATACAGTAGGGGAAGAGGTAGTAGTTTGGGCTAAATTATAGATGGGCTATGTACAGGTGCAGTGATCTGGGAGCTGCTCTGATAGCTGGTGCTTAAAGCTAGTGAGGGAGATAAGTGTTTCCAGTTTCAGAGATTTTTGTAATTCGTTCCAGTCATTGGCAGCAGAGAACTGGAAGGAGAGACGACCAAAGGAGGAGTTGGCTTTAGGGGTGACCAGAGAGATATACCTGCTGGAGCGCGTGCTACAGGTGGGTGCTGCTAAGGTGACCAGTGAGCGGAGATAAGGGGGGACTTTACCTAGCAGGGTCTTGTAGATGACCTGGAACCAATGTGTTTGGCGACGATTATGAAGCGAAGGCCAGCCACCAAGAGCGTACAGGTCGCAGTAGTGGGTAGTATATGGGGCTTTGGTGACAAAACAGATGGCACTGTGATAGACTGCATCCAGCTTGTTGAGTAGGGTATTGGAGGCTATTTTGTAAATGACATCGCCGAAGTCGAGGATTGGTAGGATGGTCAGTTTTACGAGGGTATATTTGGCAGCATGAGTGAAGGATGCTTTGTTGCATAATAGGAAGCCAATTCTAGATTTAACTTTGGATTGGAGATGATTGATGTGAGTCTGGAAGGAGAGTTTACAGTCTAACCAGACACCTAGGTATTTGTAGTTGTCCACAAATTCTAAGTCAGAACCGTCCAGAGAAGTGATGCTGGACAGGCGGGAAGGTGCAGGCAGCGATCGGTTGAAGAGCATGCATTTAGTTTTACTTGTATTTAGGAGCAGTTGGAGACCAAGGAAGGAGAGTTGTATGGCATTGAAGCTCGTCTGGAGGGTTGTTAACGTCTCTAGGGCAGGCGGGACGAATTCATCCCACCTACGTAACAGCCAGTTGAATCCTGTGGCGCGATTTTCAAATACCTTAAAAATCCTATTACTTCAATTTCTCAAACATATGACTATTTTACAGCTATTTAAAGACAAGACTCTCGTTAACCTGTTGGGGATACGGGGCAGTATTTGCACGGCTGGATAAAAAACGTACCCGATTTAATCTGGTTACTACACCTGCCCAGTAACTAGAATATGCATATAATTATTGGCTTTGGATAGAAAACACCCTAAAGTTTCTAAAACTGTTTGAATGGTGTCTGTGAGTATAACAGAACTCCTATGGCAGGCCAAAACCAGAGAAGATTTCAAGCAGGAAGTGGCCTGTCTGAGAAGTAGTGTTTCATCTTGGCTCTTTTTATTGAAGACTCAGGATCTGTGCAATAACGTGACACTTCCTACGTCTTCCATAGGGTCTCAGAGCCCGGGAAAACGTTGAACGATATCGAGGCAGGCTCTGGCTGAAACACTTTATCGCTTTTGGCAAGTGGCCACTCAGAGTACTATGGGCTTGGGCGCGCGCCCGCTTCGACCGAATGGTTTCTTTTCCTTTTTCTGTTTATCTAAATGCAGATTCCCGATCGGAATATTATCGCTTTTTTATGAGAAAAATGGCATAAAAATAGATTTTAAACAGCGGTTGACATGCTTCGAAGTACGGTAATGGAATATTGAGAATTCTTTTGTCACGAATTGCGCCATGCTCGTCACCCTTATTTAGCCTTTAGGATAGTGTCTAGAACGCACGAACAAAACGCCGCTGTTTGGATATAACGATGGATTATTTTGGACCAAACCAACATTTGTTATTGAAGTAGAAGTCCTGGGAGTGCATTCTGACGAAGACAACAAAGGTAAGAACATTTTTCTTATAGTAAATCTGACTTTGATGAGTGCTAAACCTGCTGGGTGTCTAAATAGCTAGCCCTGTGATGCCGGGCTATCTACTGAGAATATTGCAAAATGTGCTTTCACCGAAAAGCTATTTTAAAATCGGACATATCGAGTGCATAGAGGAGTTCTGTATCTATAATTCTTAAAATAATTGTTGTGCTTTTTGTGAACGTTTATCGTGAGTAATTTAGTAGCTCTGAAACCAGATTGCATAGCGGAGAGGGTGCGGTGGGATTCGAAATGGTCGGTAATCTGTTTGTTGACTTGGCTTTCGAAGACCTTAGAAAGGCAGGGTAGGATGGATATAGGTCTGTAGCAATTTTGGTCAAGAGTGTCACCTCCTTTGAAGAGGGGGATGACAGCAGCTGCTTTCCAATCTATGGGAATCTCAGACGACACGAAAGAGAGGTTGAACAGGCTAATAATAGGGGTTGCAATAATTTCGGCAGATAATTTTAGAAAGAAAGGGTCCAGATTGTCAAGCCCAGCTGATTTGGGAGAAGGAGAAATGGGGCAGGCTTGGGCGAGTAGCTGTGGGGGGTGCAGTGCTGTTGAATGCAGTAGGGGTAGTTAGGTGGAAAGCATGGCCAGCCGTAGAAAAATGCTTATTGAAATTCTCCATTATAGTGGGCTTATCGGTGGTGACAGAGTTTCCTATCCTCAGTGCAGTGGGCAGTTGGGAGGAGGTGTTCTTATTCTCCATGGACTTTACAGTGTCCCAGAACTTTTTAGAGTTTGAGTTGCAGGAAGCAAATTTCTGTTTGAAAAAGCTAGCCTTGGCGTTTCTAACTGCCTGTGTGTATTGGTTTCTAACTTCTCTGAAAAGTTGCATATCGCGGGGGCAGTTCGATGCTAATGCAGAACGCCACAGGATATTTTTGTGTTGGTTAAGGGCAGTCAGGTCTGGGGAGAACCAAGGGCTATATCTGTTCCTGGTTCTAAATTTCTTGAAAGGGGCATGCTGTCACGTCCTGTCCAGCAGAGGGCGTAATTGTGTTAGTCTTGGTCAGGATGTGGCAGGTGGTTTGTGTTTGTTAAATGTTGTGTGGGTGATTGGACTCCCAATTGAAGGCAGGTGTGTTGAGTTGCCTTTGATTGGGAGTCCTATATAGGAGTGTGTGTTTTTCTTTGGGGCTGTGGGTAGTTGTTTTTGCACTGCGTTTAGTTAGCCTGCAAAACTGTTGCTGTCTTGTTTATTGTTTTTTCACTGTGGATGCTTTACTCTTTTTGAATTAAACTATGAGTATCCACATTCCCGCTGCGCCTTGGTCCATTCTTGAAGACAACTGTTACACATGCTTATTTAAGATGGTGAGGAAGGCATTTAAAAAAAATAACCAGGCATCCTCTACTGACGGGATGAGGTCAATATCCTTCCAGGATTCCAGGGCCAGGTTGATTGGAAAGGCTTGCTGAAATGTTTAAGGGAGCATTTGACAGTGATGAGTGGAGGTCGTTTGACCGCTGAACAATTACGGGTGCAGGCAATGAGGCAGTGATCGCTGAGATCTTGGTTGAAAACAGCAGAGGTGTATTAAGAGCTCTGAAGATAGATGGGGGGCAATCAGTTCACATATGGTGTCCAGAGCACAGCTAGGGGCCGAGGTACAAGTAGTAATGTTGTTTTGACGCTCAGGGGAATATTATACTTAAGTAGATGTTACTCTGTTGTACTGATGCTCTACTGCCCTCTGTTGACTCTACTGCCAGTTAGATTCTGATGGGTTTTTGTACAGATCCTCCACTCAATCACACCAATGTGTCTCTTGCACAGTAATACACAGCAGAGTCCTCTGCTCTCAGACCAGACAACTTCAAATTAACCATGCCTTTAGAATTATCCCTGGTGACTTCTATACGTCCTTCAATATTTTGTAAATAGATTGTTTTGCTGGCATAGTAGATTATTCCCATCCAGTCCAGAGCTTTTCCTGCAGGTTGTCTTATCCAGTGCATGCCATGGTTACTAAATGTAAAGCTAGATCCCTTACAGGAGAGGCTGAGAGTATCTCCAGGCTTTTTCAGGACTGGACCAGATGGAATGGACTCCATACTCTGACCATTTAAAGCTGATGGAAAGATAAAGGTAGAAGAGGCGGGTAAAGAAATTGAGGTTATAACAAACTAACGTCAATTTTCAGTCATTCCTCATTAAGAACAGTTGATAAGGAGTAAAACCAAGCAGAACTCACAGGTCAGACAGAGAGAGAGCAGCAGAAGGTAGAGTTTTCCCGTCATACTGAGGTTGGAGATATGAACTCAGCTGCTCCACACAACACAACAAGTCAGCAGCAGAACATAGTATATATGAACTCTGAGGGATCTGGATTTACATCATGATGTCATGGGGCGGGACTGATGACTCTGAGGTCAGAGGTCAATTTATGGCTCATCATTAGAGCCAGGAGTTGTCCTTCATCACATGACCTGACCAGAAAAAAGTTGGTCAGTTCACTTACACGCAAACATATTTATTTCATACAGTTATCTTGACAGGTTGTCAGGTATTTTTTATGCTTTTCGAGTGATTTTTGAAAAATATTTGGGTTATAATTTACAGTATGATGTGTCTACTCAATCCTATAGTGTTGGTGGGGTCATGGGATTGATGTTAACAGAGACTGGAGATGAAGGTTTTGTACAGCCGCTTCACCAGCTCCAGTCACTGTGTTTGTCCAGCACAATAATAAACATCAGAGTCCTCTACTCTCAGAATCTTGGCCTCTAAGAACTGGGTGCTTGTGGAGACGTCCTCAGTCAGAGTGAACTGGCCTTTCAGGGAGTCTGAGTAGGTAGCAGAGTTTGAGCCATAATTATACCAATCCACTCCAGTCTTTTTCCTGGTTGCTGTCTTATCCAGTTTATATAATAGTCTGTCGTTGTAAGCCCAGATGTTTTACATGAGAATTTACAGTGTCTCAGGTCTATTCACCTGAGAAGGAGACTGATCCAGTTTGATATCACAACAAACACCTGCAGAACAAAAACATTTTAATATTCAGTTGAAGATGTGGCATTTACCCTAATATTCAGTTTATCCATGATACTCAGACATTCTTCAGTCACCATGTAGAGTTTTACTTACTGTGTATGGACATCACCATCATAACTAAACTCCAGATAGTCCTTATTGTCCAGTGATAGTCAGGTTAGTGCAGGACTTCCTGTAATGTTAGTCCAAGCAGCCTATAATGAAAATTCCAGAGATGAGTGTCTGATTATAAAGGGATAAAGGGGAGAGAGACTTTGCATAGAACATCCTCTAGAGGTTTAAACAGATACTGAGATATCTTCTGCTCTATTCCTTGTTTTCCTCCCTCCACTCCATCTTTCATTCTTCTGTTTTTCAGATATTCTGTAAGAGATGCTCACACTAGTTGTGTGATTTGTCTTTTTATACAATGTTGAAGACGTAAGAAACAATAACATTTCCCAATGTGGGACAATACAATTAGTATTGAATTATATGTATCTCTTACTGCTCATCCCCTCTTGGGAATCTATTGTGGAGTTTCCCAAGGTTCTATAATGATCACATTAATATAATCCTGCCCAATAAAGATGCTCGAAACATAACAGCTAATATTAATTCTGAAATGCATTATAATGTACTTCTGTGTTATTGTAAGTAGTGTGCTTTTCACTGTTTATAATGTGTGTGGATGTTGTATGTGGATAACATTGCATTGACTACAAGCTGCTAAGGTAAAAATATGTTGTTCTGCACCTGAACAAGGCAGTTAACCCAATGTTCCTAGGCTGTCATTGCACATAAGAATGTGTTCTTAACTGACTTGCCTAGTTAAAAAAAAGTAAAGTATAGATGTTAAATGGCTAGGCGTGGCGCTAGCGTCCCACCTCGCCAACATCTGGTGAAATTGCAGAGCGCAAAATTCAAATAACAAAATTCGGAATATTAAACATTCATGAAAATACAAGAGTCATACATCAATTAAAAGCTTAACTTCTTGTTAATCCAGCCGCTTTGTCAGCTTTCAAAGAGGCTTTACGGCGAAAGCATACCATGTGATTATCTGAGGACAGCGCCCCGTGTACAAAAGCATTAAAAACATTTTCCAAACAAGCAGAGGCGTCACGAAAGTCAGAAATAGCGATAAAATAAATCACTTACCTTTGAAGATCTTCCTCTGTTTGCAATCCCAAGGGTACCAGCTACATCACAAATTATTGTTTTGTATGATAAAGTCCTTCTTTATATCCCAAACAATTCAGTTTAGTTGGCGCGCTTGATACAGTAATCCACCGGTTTCCCTCGTTCAAAATGCATACAAATGAATCCCAAAAGTTACCAATAAACTTTGTCCAAACAAGTCAAACAACGTTTCCAATCAATCCTCAGGTACCCTAATATGTAAATAAATGATTACATTTAAGACAGAGAATAGTATGTTCATTACCGGAGATAAATAATGAAGCGCCCTCATCCACACGCGCCACAATACTACATCCAAAATGAGAGCCACCTAGAAAAACTACAAATTCTAGCTCATTTTCAAAAACAAGCCTGAAACTCTTTCTAAAGACTGTTGACATCTACCGGAAGCCCTAGGAACTGCAATCTGGGAGGTATACCATTGATATTCCCATAGACAGCCATTACAATGAGTGGTGAGCTCAACAACAACAAAAAATCAGGATGGATTCTCCTTGGATTGTCGCCTGCCATATCAGTTCTGTTATACTCACAGACATTATTTTAACAATTTTAGAAACTTTAGAGTGTTTCCTATCCAATACTACCAATTGTATGCATATCCTAGCTTCTGGGCCTGAGTAACAGGCAGTTTACTTTGGGCACCTCAGTCATCCAAACTTCCGAAAACTGCCCGCTATCCCAAAGAAGTTTTACATTTAATAATGTAACTTTAGTTGTTCAACAAACTTTGGCCATTATGCTTAGATTTTTAATACATTGTAAGGCTGCATGATGCGACTCTAATGATAAAAGTTGCTTGAAAGGTTCTTTATACAGGCTGTACACACTATATCAGTCACTCAATTCACAATTTGACAAGCACTTGATAATGCCTAGAATTTCACTGCGGCATCCCTTGTTGTGTCCGTAAATCACCCTAAAAAAATACATGCCTTTTGCGGTCAGTGGCCATTGTGCACTTCTCCCTGAGTGCATCTCTCACTCACATGGCTCTCTATCACGTGATTGGGTCTTTCTCACAGGCTACAAGTGAAGACAGACACGTCGGGGACGCAACTGCAGTCATCCTTATCCAATTCCGAGGTGCATTTTGAAGATATTGGAAGAACTGTCCACATTTACTTTTCATCAGTCAACAAGATGAGGAGGCCTAACGAACAGCAAAAGCACTAGCCTATGTCAATCTACTCTCCTCCATAGTACAAAAGTCGACCTATTCTATTCTGTTCGAGAAATAAATATTCCAAACATAGTCTGGGACCGTTGTGGGATGCAATATATCCCAAATTAATACAACCACTAGCATCAACATTTTTTTTTACACAATTTGGCTGACGCAACAGATCAAAACGTTTAACGTTTGAACACTGCAGTAGGCTATAAGCATGAATGTTCCATTAGCGGAAAACATCATTATCAAAAGTGACCGCAAATGCATTTATGCATGTATGTCACGGATCTCCCGGTCCTGCTGTTCATTCTGTTCTGGAGGTCTACCTCACCGGCTTTCTAGGTTTCACTGAACTGGATTCATTTTTATCAACCCCGGACTGTCTTGTCTGATTACACAGACCTGGTTTACTGGTTAATTTCCCCTGATTAGTAAATTATACTAATCTGTTTCCCATTGTCCTTGTCGGTTATTGTTCCCATGTCCGTTGGTCGTGTGAGTACTTATGCATTGGTGCAGCTGTTATGCTGCGTGCTTTGTGAATTGTGTATTACGGGTCTCGGCCCATGTCGTTCAACGAGGTTTACCCTCGCTCGTTTGTTTAGGTGCTTCCCAGTGTTTTGTATACTTGCTTGTTTTGGTGGTTTGAAAACCCCGATTATGTATTCCTGCGTCTGTCTCCAAATCCTTTATACCAGCGTGACAATGTAATGCTTTTATTATAAAGGTACTGTCACGACTCCTGCCGAGGGTGGCTCCTCTCCCTGTTCGGGTGGCCCTCGGCGGTCGTCGTCACCGGCCTACTAGCTGCCATCGATCCCCTTTTCATTTTTCTGTTGGTTATGTCTTTATTAGTTGCACCTGTGTTCATTTAGGTAATTAGTGGTGTTATTTAAGCCCGCCTCTCCACCTTTTCTGTGTGCGGGCTTGTTACGTGTTTTCACTGTGTTTGTGTAGTGGATCGTGTTGTTGGACTTTGGGTTTTGTTACGCTCTGTTGTTTTTGGGCATATTTCTCTTTTGTGGTACTTATTAAAATATATTATACCAAACATTTTTCTGCCTCCTGCACCTGACTCCACACCCACGACGTCCAAGCGTTACAGAAGCCCGCACCACAAGCATGGAGTCAGCAGAAGCAGCCACCACCCCTCTACCATCGATGGAGGAACGGGTCCTCCATCACACCACCGTCCTCCATCGGATTGGGTCAGCCATGGACCAGATGATGGAGAGGATGGATCGATGGGAGAGAAGTGGTCTCCTCCCTTCACCTCCGGCTCACCCGACGAGTCCACCGCCTCCACTCCCTTCCCCGTCTGGATCTGGGGCACTGCGTCTTACGCCTCCGAGGGAGTACGAGGGAGCAGCGGAAGGGTGCCAGGGATTTCTATTACAACTAGAGTTATACCTGGCGACCGTGAGGCCGACTCCCTCGGGGGAGGAGAGTGTGAGCCTCCTCATCTCCTGCCTGACGGGTCGAGCATTGGAGTGGGCCAACGCTGTTTGGAATGGACCAGAATCAGCGAGGAATAACTACCCTGAGTTCACCCGCCGTGAACGACTGTTTCACCTTAGGCAGGAGATGAGGAGCGCGCAAGACTTTGCCCTGGAGTTCCGGACCTTGGCTGCTGGGGCTGGGTGGAACGACGGGGCCCTAATGGACCACTACCGGTGTAGCCTCCGGGAGGACGTCCGCAGGGAGCTAGCGTGTCGGGACACTACACTCTCCCTAGATGAACTGATCGACATGTCTATACAACTGGACAATTTGCTGGCTGCCCGCGTGTGTTCAGAAAGGGTCCTGTCAGTTCCATCTCCTAGCCAGCCTGCGCCCATTCCTATGGAGCTAGGGGGAACCGGGTCAAGGGGAACCGGAGGAGGGCGCCTCTCCTGCACCAATTGTGGTCGACGAGGACACACGGCCGACCGGTGCTGGGGGGGTCCCTCTTGGAGTCGAGAAGGCAGGCAGAACACTCCTCGTTCATCCCAGGTGAGTCAGCACCACACTCAGCCAGAATCCTCTGTTGGTCACATGTTTGTCTTAATTTTTTTTCTTGATTTTGCTCCCTTTTCCCAGCATAAGGCGCTAGTCGATTCAGGCGCAGCTGGGAACTTTATGGATAGCGGACTCGCTCTTAAGTTGGGAATTCCACTGGTACCGTTAGATTCCCCTTTCACCGTGCACTCCTTAGATAGCCGACCATTAGGGTCAGGGCTGGTCAGGGAGGCCACCGTGCCACTGGACATGGTAATGCAGGGGAATCATAAGGAACGAGTTAGTTTCTTTCTTATCGATTCACCTGTGTTTCCCGTGGTGCTGGGGGTGCCCTGGCTAGCCAGTCACAATCCCAAGATTTTGTGGAAACATGGGATTCTCCAGGGATGGTCAGAGGAGTGTCCAGGTAGGTGTCTGGGTGTTTCCGTCGGTGGAGAGTCCAGACCAGGTTTCCACTGTGCGCATTCCCCCTGAGTATGCCGATTTGGCTCTCGCCTTCTGTAAGAAGAAGGCGACTAAATTACCACCTCATCGACAGGGGGATTGTGCGATAGACCAGGGTAATGCTGCGCTTCCCAAGAGTCACGTGTACCCATTGTCCCAGGAGGAGACGTTGGCTATGGAGAATCTCTGGGGCAGGGGTACATTCGGCCCTCCATTTCACCGGTCTCCTCGAGTTTCTTTTTCATGAAGAAAAAGGGGGGAGGTTTGCGTCCATGCATTGATTATAGAGGTCTCAATTCCATTACAGTGGGGTTCAGTTACTCGCTATCTCTCATTGCTACGGCGGTGGAATCATTTCACGGAGCGCGTTTTTTCACGAAACTGGATCTCAGGAGCGCGTATAATCTGGTGCGTATTCGGGAGGGAGACGAGTGGAAAACCGCATTTAGTACCACATCGGGCCACTATGAGTACCTCGTCATGCCGTATGGGTTGAAGAATGCTCCAGCCGTCTTTCAATCTTTTGTGGATGAGATTCTCAGGGACCTGCACAGACAGGGAGTGATTGTGTATATCGACGATATCTTGATTTACTCCTCCACACGCGCCAAGCATGTGTCTCTAGTGTGCAAGGTGCTTGGTAGACTGCTGGAGCATGATCTATACATCAAGGCTAAGAAGTGTGAGATCTTCAAAAGAGCCGTCTCCTTCCTGGGTTATTGCATTTCCACCTCAGGGATGGTGATGGAGTGTGACCGCGTTAATGCCATGGGTAATTGGCCGACACCAACCACGGTGAAGGAAGTGCAGCGTTTTTTGGGTTTTGCCAATTACTACCGGAGGTTTATCCGGGGTTTTGGCCAGGTGGCGGCTCCCATTACCTCACTATTGAAGGGGGGACCGGTGCGTTTACGGTGGTCGACAGAGGTGGACAGAGCCTTCAACCAGTTGAAGGCACTGTTCACTGATGCACCCGGACCCCTCTTTGCCGTTCATAGTTGAGGTGGACGCATCCGAGGCTGGGGTGGGTGCCATTCTATCACAGCGCTCGGGTACGCCACCGAAACTCCGCCCCTGCACTTTCTTCTCTAGGAAGCTCAGTCCGGCGGAGCGGAACTATGATGTGAGGGACCGTGAGTTGTTAGCTGTGGTCAAGGCTCTGACCGTGTGGAGACATTGGCTTGAGGGGGCTAGACACCCTTTTCTCATCTGGACTGACCACCGGAACCTGGAGTATATCCGGGCAGCCCGGAGACTGAATCCGCATCAGGCACGGTGGGCCATGTTTTTCACCCAATTTCAGTTCAGGATTTCATATAGACCAGGCTCCATGAACACCAAGGCTGACGCGCTGTCCCGCCTCTATGACACTGAGGATAGGCCCATCGATCCTACTCCCATCCTTCCAGCCTCTAAGCTGGTAGCACCAGTGGTATGTGAGGTGGACGCAGATATTGAGCGGGCGTTACAGATGGAGCCTGCGCCTTCTAATTGTCCTACAGGTCGTAAGTACGTTCCGCTTGTTGTCCGTGATCAATTGATTCGATGGGCTCATACGCTACCCTCGTCGGGTCATCCTGGGGTGGCGAGGACAGTGCAAGGCCTTAGGGGGAGGTACTGGTGGCCCACCTTGGCTAAGTACGTGAGGTTTTATGTCTCTTCCTGTTCGGTATGTGCCCAGAGCAAGGCTCCTAGGCACCTTCCTAGAGGGAAGCTACAACCCCTCCCCGTTCCACAAAAGCCGTGGTCTCACCTGTCGGTGGACTTTCTTACCGATCTTCACCCGTCTCAGGGGAATACCACGGTTCTGGTAGTTGTGGATTGGTTTTCTAAGTCCTGTCATCTCCTCCCGCTGCCCGGTCTCCCTACGGCCCTACAGACTGCGGAGGCTCTATTCACCCATGTCTTCCGGCATTACGGGGTGCCGGAGGACATCATCTCTGATCGGGGTCCCCAGTTCACGTCCCGTGTATGGAGGGCGTTTATGGAGCATCTGGGGGTCTCGGTCAGCTTGACCTCTGGTTATCACCCCGAGAGCAATGGGCAGGTGGAGACAGTGAACCAGGAGGTGGGTAGGTTTCTGCGGTCGTACTGCCAGGACTGGCCAGGTGAGTGGTCGAGGTACTTACCATGGGCTGAGCTGGCGCAAAACTCACTCCGCCTCTCATCCACTAACATGTCGCCTTTCCAGTGTGTGTTAGGCTACCAGCCGGTCCTGGCACCATGGCATCAGATTCAGACCGAGGCTCCTGCGGTGGAGGATTGGGTGCAGCGCTCCAAGGAAACCTGGAGGGCTGTTGAGGAATCCCTGAAGCAAGCAGGAGGACGGCAGAAGAGGAGCGCTGACCGCCACCACAGTGAGGCCCCCATATACGCACTGGGAGACAGGGTCTGGCTCACGACCCGAAACCTGCCCCTCCGATTTTGCCCTGCCGGAAGCTGGGTCCGCAGCGTGTAGGGCCCTTCAAAGTCCTGAGGAGAATAAACGAGGTGTGTTATAGATTAAAACTCCCTTCTTATTATCATATTAACCCCTCGTTTCATGTGTCTCTCCTCAGGCCGGTGGTAGCTGGTCACCTACAAGACGGTGAGGTGCAAGAGGTCCCTCCGCCCCCTCTAGACATCGAGGGGTCCCCGGCGTATACAGTACGCCGGATTTCCATCGCCTCCATCCAGATCGCCCTGCGCCTCGTCCTCCGGGTCGACCCCGAGGCCGGTGTCTGCACGCTACGGGAGCCGCGCGTCAGGGGGGGTACTGTCACGACTCCTGCCGAGGGTGGCTCCTCTCCCTGTTCGGGTGGCGCTCGGCGGTCGTCATCAACGGCCTACTAGCTGCCATCTATCCCCTTTTCGTTTTTCTGTTGGTTATGTCTTTATTAGTTGCACCTGTGTTCATTTAGGTAATTAGTGGTGTTATTTAACCTGTTAGGGCTAGGGGGCAGTATTGACACGGCCGGATTAAAAAACGTACCCAATTTAATATGGTTACTACTCCTGCCCAGTAACTAGAATATGCATATAATTATTGGCTTTAGATAGAAAATACCCTAAAGTTTCTAAAACTGTTTGAATGGTGTCTGTGAGTATAACAGAACTCAAATGGCAGGCCAAAACCTGAGAAGATTCCATGCAGGAAGTGGCCTGTCTGACAAGTTGTGTTTCATCTTGGCTCTTTTTATTGAAGACTGAGGATCTTTGCAATAACGTGACACTTCCTACGGCTCCCATAGGCTCTCAGAGCCCGGGAAAACGCTGAACGATATCAAGGCAGCCTCTGGCTGAAACACATTATCGCTTTTGGCAAGTGGCCGATCAGAGTACTATGGGCTTAGGCGCGTGCCCGAGTCGACCGAATGCTTTATTTTCTTTCGTCTGTTTACCTAAACGCAGATTCCCGGTCGGAATATTATCGCTTTTTTATGAGAAAAATGGCATAAAAATGGATTTTAAACAGCGGTTGACATGCTTCGAAGTACGGTAATGGAATATTTACAATTTTTTTGTCACGAATTGCGCCATGCTCGTCACCCTTATTTACCCTTTCGGATAGTGTCTTGAAGGGACGAACAAAACGCCGCTGTTTGGATATAACTATGGATTATTTTGAACCAAACCAACATTTGTTATTGAAGTAGAAGTCCTGGGAGTGCATTCTGACGAAGACAGCAAAGGTAATACAATTTTTCTTATAGTAAATCTGACTTTGGTGAGTGCTAAACTTGCTGGGTGTCTAAATAGCTAGCCCTGTGATGCCGGGCTATCTACTGAGAATATTGCAAAATGTGCTTTCACCGAAAAGCTATTTTAAAATCGGACATATCGAGTGCATAGAGGAGTTCTGTATCTATAATTCTTAAAATAATTGTTATGCTTTTTGTGAACGTTTATCGTGAGTAATTTAGTAAATTCACCGGCAGTGTTCGGTGGGAATGCTAGTCACATGCTAGTCACATGCTAATGTAAAAAGCTGGTTTTTGATATAAATATGAACTTGATTGAACAAAACATGCATGTATTGTATAACATAATGTCCTAGGACTGTCATCTGATGAAGATCATCAAAGGTTAGTGCTGCATTTAGCTGTATGTGACATTATATGCTAGCTTGAAAATTGGGTGTCTGATTATTTCTGGCTGGGTACTCTGCTGACATAATCTAATGTTTTGCTTTCGTTGTAAAGCCTTTTTGAAATCGGACAGTGTGGTTAGATTAACGAGAGTCTTGTCTTTAAAATGGTGTAAAATAGTCATATGTTTGAAAAATTGAAGTTTTGGGATTTTTGAGGTTTTTGAATAACGCGCCACGGGATTACACTGGCTGTTACGTAGGTGGGACGATTTGGTGCCACCTACCCTAGAGAGGTTAAGCCCGCCTCTCCACCTGTTCTGTGTGCGGGCTTGTTACGTGTTTTCACTGTGTTTGTGTAGTGGATCGTGTTTTTGGACTTTGGGTTTTCTTACGCCCTGTTGTTTTTGGGCATATTTCTCTTTTGTCGTACTTATTAAAATATATTGTACCAAACATTTTTCTGCCTCTTGCGCCTGACTCCACACCCATGACATCCAAGCGTTACAGGTACATTTGTACGGTGAAAATTGTCTTCCCCAAACTTGAAACTCACATGCTGCTTATGTATGCCAGTTAGGCTCTACACCCATTGTCAAGCGGATTAATGTGCTTCATTTTAAGGAGTTATTTGGCCACTTTAGTTGTGATACAACCCTTATCAAAACAAATAGGCCTATGGGCTAGACTACATGAGGTTTGCGACTTTGATTTGAACAAGTCACAAAAAAAGGAATTTTTTTCTTATGCTGGGCATCATTCACAAGTGATAATATATAATTCACAAGTGATAGGCTTTTATTGTCACCCATCAGACTATTCCTGATGTAATCTTGTCTTTATATATACTAAATAATCTATGTGTGAAATTTGTTTTGATTTAGAATGGATCATTATCATGCAACTGTATTGAAACAGGGGCAGCAGGAAAAAATACATGTCATCTATACACCTAAATAGTGAAGGGAGGACGCTTTTCCTGTGGTTCATTTTCATGCCAGCCAGGTAGGCTATACTCCTGTTGTAAATATAAGCAATGTGTTTAATATTAGGAATGTAAATAAATAAATTAGTAGTCCTAGCCTGTAGAAAGCTGGTGGGATCCTCTTTTTAGTAGAGGCCATCACTCTGTTTTCTTGCGCACTTGCATAGTCTATAGAAATGTTGCCAAAATGAGCTCATGGGCTCTCATGAAGTGTTTGATATGATTTTCAATTACATTTGCATTGATGTCAGTGATGAGGGACAATAGAGTGCTGATTACCAGGCAATTAGCAAGTTTGGTAGGCTACTAATGACCAGCAGCATCAGAGCTTTGACTGAGGGCAACAGCCCTACACAGACCACAATCCCAGCCTGATCAACTCTGTATGAAGGAGATGTGTCACGCTGCATGAGGAAATGGTGGTCACACCAGATACTGACTGGTTTTCTGATCCACGCCCCTACCTTTATTTAAGGTATCTATGACCAACAGATGCATAATTCCAAGTCATGTGAAATCCATAGATTAGGGCCTAATGAATTTATTTCATTTGACTGATTTCCTTATGAAATGTATATCAGTAAAATCTTTGAAATTGTTGCATGTTCTGTTTATATTTTTGTTCAGAATAGAAGATGAGACTGATAGCAGACTTTTGCTGTTAACTAAAAAGAGTAATGGGCCAAGTATGTACTGAAATATACTGTAAACAACGAGCAGAACAGAACCATTCATAACGCAGGTCATCGCATCCCATAACAGATCATTTTATCATTTTGATAAATAATTGTTCTACTCAACATGTCACTGTGATACCAGTGATTTATTTAGTGTACTTCTCCTTTAATCTTAAATATTTGACTTCTATGCAAATAAAATATACAAAGAAGTCTGTCTCTTTCACTCAGTTGGAGTAAGTAAGTATTGTTCCTATCAGTTCAGCTTCCCCACAAACTACGTTCCCTGCATCTCTGCTGCTGCTGCAGGCAATTGCCACCTGTGAATTCCTTTGAAGGATTAGGAGTTTGAACACAAAACATAAGATTCTATGTTTTGAATAAATATTACAATAATATAATCAAACTCTATATTTTGATTTGCCTCACCCAGCATTGTTGACCCAGAACCACAGACTGGATTAGACATCCTCTAGGTAAAGCTATGTAATGGTTCAGATGTAAACTCCAAGGAGTCCTTGAAAAGCAGGTTCAGCATCTCCAAAGATTGTTCCAACAACATAGTGACTTTAGAGGGGCCGAGAAGTCAAACTGAAGACACAGCTATATATTACTGTGTCAGATACAATGAGCATAGCATGACCTGTACAAAAACAACAGTCGCACAAAAATGTCAGTCGCATAAAACCAGAAACTAAGGTTGTTTACCCAGTTCATATTCTCACAGTCCACAAAAAAAGGACATTTCCTAGGAATGTAAAATAAATGTCTGAAAAGCTTTATACATAATTAATAAATACATGTTTCTACCGTCATATTTTAACCATGAATGAGAGACATGTACATGTAAGTTCAAAAATGTTTAATGTTTATAATAAGGTTAAAAGTAGATTTTTTGAATAAAGTGATAGTCTTTTTCTTTGTTATTGTAGTGATAGAAATTATGAACATCCAAATGCACAAAAGGGGCTGGAGCGCCTAGTATTAAACAGAAAGGTTACACCATTCATAATGATGCTGACTAAATAACAACTATTATAGGTTAAACCATTCATAATGATGCTGATTAAAAAACAACTATTAAAGGTTAAACCATTCATAATGATTCTGACTAAATAACAACTATTAAATGTTAAACCATTCATACTGATGCTGATTAAAAAACAACTATTAAAGGTTAAACCATTCATAATGATGCTGACTAAATACCAACTATTAAAGGTTAAATCATTCATAATGATGCTGACTAAATAACAACTATTAAAGGTTAAACCATTCATAATGATGCTGACTAAATAACAACTATTAAATGTTAAATCATTCATAATGATGCTGACTAAATAACAACTATTAAAGGTTAAACCATTCATAATGATGCTGACTAAATAACAACTATTAAAGGTTAAACCATTCATAATGATGCTGACTAAATAACAACTATTAAAGGTTAAACCATTCATAATGATGCTGACTAAATAACAACTATTAAATGTTAAACCATTCAAAATGATGCTGACTAAATAACAACTATTAAATGTTAAACCATTCATAATGATGCTGACTAAATAACAATTATTAAAGGTTAAACCTTTCATAATGATGCTGACTAAACACCAACTATTAAAGCTTAAACCATTCATATTGATGCTGACTAAATAACAACTATTAATAAAGGTTAAACCATTCATAATGATGCTGACTAAATAACAACTATTGAAGGTTAAACCATTCATAATGATGCTGACTAAACACCAACTATTAAAGCTTAAACCATTCATATTGATGCTGACTAAATAACAACTATTAATAAAGGTTAAACCATTCATAATGATGCTGACTAAATAACAACTATTGAAGGTTAAACCATTCATAATGATGCTGACTAAACACCAACTATTAAAGCTTAAACCATTCATATTGATGCTGACTAAATAACAACTATTAAATGTTAAACCATTCATAATGATGCTGACTAAATAACAACTATTGAAGGTTAAACCATACATAATGATGCTGACTAAATAACAACTATTAAATGTTAAACCATTCATAATGATGCTGACTAAATAACAACTATTAAAGGTTAAACCATTCATAATGATGCTGACTAAATAACAACTATTAAAGGTTAAACCATTCATAATGATGCTGACTAAATAAATTATTTTCAGTGAGTAGAAAAAGAAAATACATTATGATGAACCTTATTAAAATACATCATATAGGCTCATACATGTTTATAACAGATATAAAGCATTGTAACTGCCAGGATGTATGTAAAATGCTACTCACAATTCTAAAGATTAATTCAACTATTGTATGACTATTAATACTATACAAAAAGTGATGGTTAAAAATATTCTACATTTTTTGAAGAAATAATAGATATTTGTATTATCATCTATCCACATACCATCTGAATTTGTTGCTATCCTCATAGAAAAGGTGTGTGGTACTGGTGGGAGGTTTTTGATATGGTTTATACAAAGGGTGGGTCTAATCCTGAATGCTGATTGGTTAAATCCGTGTTCCTGCTGGTGTCTATTCTACAAGTTTCCACTGGCTAAATCTATGACGTTAAAATGCCTATTTACTTTGTTCCATCTGACTGCACAATCCACTGTCTCATCAGCCCAGTCAGGCTTATTTATATACTTGATCTTGACTATAAAAAGCATGTAGACATTACAGTATCTCACATTTCGTTTAGACTAACATTCAGTTTTCAACAGTGGATATTTGTATAAACCTTGCTGTCTGTCTCTCTGACATATGCAACATTGCAATCCGTTTTGTCACCAAAGCCCCATATACTACCCACCAGTGCGACCTCTATGCTCTCGTTGGCTGGCCCTCACTACATATCCATCACCAAACCCACAGGTCATTTATAAATCTTTGCTAGGTAAAGCCCCGCCTTATCTCAGCTCACTGGTCACCATAGCAACACCCACCCATAGCATGCACTCCAGCAGGTATATTTCACTGGTCATCTCTAACTTTAAGCATATAGGAATAGCTATTTCTTTGTTAATCGCTTAACACAGCATTGCCACATGTGTGCACTCCCTCAAATCGTTTGGAGAAAATATCATTTTTATTTAATTCAGCGTTGTTCAATTGTATTCTTCATACTATAAAATAATACCACGTAATTCTAAGCAAATCTTGTCTGCTAAATGAACTAGTGTAGCCCACAGCCATTTGGCATGGCCAGATCAGGTCCTAATAAGGAAAACTCAGAGTATGCTATTCTGTTCTTCTGAAATAGACTACATTGTCTTCATATCATGCTTCTTTAGACCTGTTTAAAATAAATAATGGATTCATTGTGAAGGTGTAGGCTTTATTACATGAATTCATTAGACTTTTTAAAATGTAGATGTTCCAAAGGTCTGCATCGGTGGCATGTGTGGAAGCCAGGAGATGCTAAATGTGTTTATATCAATTAATGATAATTTACTGTGAGACCGACAGTTATTTGCTTGACAATCACAGGCTGACAACATTTTGTGACCGTCACAGCCTGTGGGAATGCTGTCCCACTCTTCTTCAATGGCTGTACGAAACGGCTGTAACTGGAACACGCTGTTGTACAAGTCGACCAAGGGCATCCCAAACGTGCTCAATGGGTGACATGTCTGGTGAGTATGCAGGCCAAGGAAGAACCGGGTAATTTTAAGCTTCCAGGACGTGTACAGATCCTTGCGACATGGAGCTATGCATTATTATGCTGAAACAGGAGGTGATGGTGGCAGATGAATGGCACTTAGGATCTCATCACAGTATCTCCATCAATAAAATACAATTATGTTTGTTGTCCGTAGATTATGCCTGCCCATACAATAAACACACTGCCACCATGGGGTATTTTGTTCACAACGTTGACATCAACACACCGCTCACCCACACAACGCCACACTCGTGTTCTGCAGTTGTGAGGCCGTTTGGACGTACTGCCAAATCCTCTAAATCAACATGGGATGTGGCTTATGATAGAGAAATTAACATTAAATTATCTGGCAACAGCTCTGGTGGGTATTCCTGAAGTCAGCTTACCAATTGCACGCTCACTCAAAACTTGAGACATCTGTGTCATTGTCTTGTGTTACAAAACTGCACATTTTAGAGTGGCTTTTCATTGTCCCCAGCACAAGGTGCACCTGTGTAATGATCATGCTGTTTAATCAGCTTCTTGATATGCCAAACCTGTCAGATAGATGGATAATCTTGGCAAAGGAGAAATGCACACAAACAGGGATGTAAAAAAAATTGTGCACAAAATTTGAGATAAATAAGACTATTGTGCATATGGAACATTTCACACAGTAAAAAAGGTGGTGTAAAAATTACAATGTTGACTTATTTTAACCCAGGATGAGTATTTTCAACATTGTGAGGAGTATAAAATTATGCAGTCATTGCAGTGTAAATTCAACTCAATTCAGTGAATTTACACCATTTTGAGTCAAATTAACTCTGATAATGTGACACTACCTGTAGAGTAACTTTAACGCTATGTAGACTGGGACCAAATGTTATCTGAAACCGTGTTGAATTCAAATCAATAGGAGTTAAATTAACACTTTTATTTTTACTGTGATGGGATCTTTTATTTCAGCTTATTGAACATGGGACCAACAGTTTACATGTTGCATTTTTATTTTTGTTCATTGTATATTTCAGTAAGCTCAATGAGGGCATTAATTTAAACCTACCAGTAGTTCAAACTCTGAATTGGATTAGGCTCATATACAGGTGAATGTAAATAAGTTTTCATCAAAAATATATCAAGCGGAGCCAGTTCAGAAGAGAAACCAGCGTGTGGTGGCTTTAGCTGATTGCTTCAGCAGATATTAATTCAATTGGATTCACAATCTAATTACATGTTATACTATGGTCAGTGTAATACTCAGTCTAGTAGTCAGTGCTTCAGTCCCTCTCCTCCACTCTGCAGTGAGATAAGTAGTGATGGATGTCACGTTGGTATGAAGGGTCGGGAGACAGTTGCAGGAATGCGTAATAGTTTTTTTATTTCACCCAAATGACAGCGTCACATGTAAAGGCACAGGGACGAAGATCAAACAAACACGTATACAAAACCCAGGGTTGAACCCAAACAAAGAGTGAGGAGTACCTTGAATACATACACGGGGCGAGACCCATAATAAATACACGGGACAAAACCCGAAAACACAACCGCACAACACGCAGCACGAGAGCAAAAACAAGCACAGTTAGTCACACGACCAACAGACAATGGAACAATAATCGACAAGACAATGGTGAACAAAAGGCACACTTATACAATTACTAATCAAGGAAATGGGGACCAGGTGTGTGTAATGACAGTTCCGGTCGGATCCGTGACAATGGAAGAGATCAGAGTTTTGCATTGACTCCTCTTCACAGGGTGGGAAGATCAGACAGAGATGAAATAGAGAATTCAGAGATAGGGAACAGGTTCATATGTTCTGAATACTTTGTTATTAACTTTTCATGTGACATCAAGAAAGCTTGACCAGACTGGGCAAAAGATAGTTTGAATGTTAGAGGCTGGAGTCTTTTAGTGTGTAGTTCTTTGTTATATTGTTATTGTATTCTTTACGGTAATGCTATGCACATCATTATTCTAGTGTGACACAAAGAGAGGAAGTAGTACACCAGCTAGACATATTGTTAGTCGGTGTTGGGGTTTTGTATAACTGCTTCACCATCTCCAGTCAGTGTCTGTTGAGCACAATAATAAAAAGCAGAGTGTTCTGATCTCAGACTCTTGGAATCTAAGAACTGTGTGCTTGTAGAGACATCCTCAGTCAGAGTGAACTGGCTTTTCAGGGAGTCTGCATAGATAACATCTGTTCCTGAACCAGTGTTCATTCTCCCGATCCACTCCAGTACTTTGCCTGGTTTCTGCCTTATCCAGTGAATGTTATATCTAGTCATTGAATAAACAAAGATTGAACAGGACAATTGTCACGTTCTGACCTGTAAAGGTGTTATTTGTTAGTGTTTAGTTTGGTCAGGACGTGGCAGAGGGTATTTGTTTTATGTGGTTCAGGGTGGTTGTGTGTATTCTGTTTTGTGCTCTTCACCTGACAGAATTGTTAGTGTCGTTTTTCGTAATTGTATACGTGTTTCATTTGTTTCACCTTCTTCAATATTAAAAAGAAGATGAGTATACACTTCCCTGTTGCGTCTTGGTCCTCCACACACGACACACGTTACAAAACTACCCACCAAATATAGTTTTCCCACACATCTACACACAATACCCCTTCAATGGCAAAGGGAAAACATGTTTTTAGATTTTTTAGCAAATTATAAAAATATATTAAATACAGAAATGTCTCATTTACATAAGTAGTTACAACCCTGAGTCAATAGATATTTGAATCACCTTTGGCACCGATTACAGATGTGAGTATCTCTGGGTATGTCTCTAAGAGCTTTGCACACCTGGATTGTACAATAGTTGCACATTATTCATTTTAAAATTCTTCAAGCTCTGGTTGTTGATTGTTGCTAAACAGACATTGCCATAGCTTTTCAAGCCAATTACGTCAAAACTGTAACTAGGCTAATCAGGAACATTCAATGTTGTCTTGGTAAGTAAATCCAGTGTATATCTGGCCTTGTGTTTTAGGTTATTGTCCTGCTGAAAAGTGAATTTGTCTGTTGGAAAGCAGACTGAACCAGGTTTTCTACGACCAATCTACCGAAGCGCAGCTCAGAGTAAATATTTATTGCATTTTCCTTTTCCAAATGGGCGGTAATTTAGAATGCATAAGATAATGTATTTCCGATAGCATAGCTGCTGTTTCTTTGTTCCTAAGTCTTCCCGCTCTTTCATCCACGCCCAACCCCATTCCTTTGTGTAACAATGTCGGCTCCGTCCACCAGGGACGTTTTCTGTATGACATCATTTGTATTCTGTGTATATGTAATTCTGTGTGATTAGTTTAGGTATTTCGTAAATAAATAATTAAACCCAATTTTGTATTGCTGATTCAACTTGTTAGCCAGGGTTCGTGAAGATAACCAAGAATTTACAACTTTCATTATGAGACTGAAAATAAGATGATTAAGTTGACGGCAATCGATGTAAAATATTACTAAGTCTTTTAAGAGTTTATTCGGAAGATAAAGGCTCTATAAACGTTCCTCCGTGGTGCCCCGACTTTCTAGTTAATTACATTTACATGATTAGCTTAATCAGGTAATATTAATTACAGAGAAAGGATTTTATAGAATAGCATGTCATATCACTTAATCCGGCATAGCCAAAGACACGACACAAGCATACCAATAACATGATGCAGGCACCACCATGCTTTAAAATATAAAGAGTGGTACTCAGTGCTGTGTTGTGTTGGATTTTGCTCAAACATAATGCTTCGTATTCAAGACAAAGTTAATTTCTTCGTCACTGCAGTGACGGTCTGCGCTGGTTTTCTGGCGAAGCGGGGCTCGCTGGAGGTGTACACATGCGGCCTCCCATGTCTCCTCCGCGCGCCTGAACCAGTCGTCCACCACAGGAGCCTCGGTCTGAACCTGATGCCACGGTGCCTGATCCGGCTGGTACCCCAATACGCACTGAAAGGGGGAGAGGTTAGTGGAGGAGTGGCAAAGTGAGTTATGTGCCATCTCGGCCCAGGGCACGAACGCCACCCACTCCCCCAGGACAGTCCTGGCAATAGCACCACAGAAACCTGCCCACATCCTGGTTGACTCTCTCTACCTGCCCGTTACTCTCGGGGTGAAAACCTGAGGTAAGGCTGATCGAGACCCGCAGACATTCCATGAACGCCTTCCAGACTCTCGACGTGAACTGGGGACCCCAATCAGACACTATATCCTCAGGCACCCCGTAGTGCCGGAAGACATGAGTAAACAGGGCTTCCGTAGTCTGTAGGGCCGTATGAAGACCGGGCAGAGGGAGGAGACAACAGGACATAGAGAAACGATCCACAACGACCAGGATCATAGTGTTTCACTGTGAAAGAGGTAGATCAGTTAAAAAATCCACAGACAGGTGTGACCAAGGTCGTTGTGGAACGGGTAAAGGGTGTAGCTAACCTCTGGGCAGGTGTCTCTGAGCCTTACTCTGGGCACACACTGAGCAGGAGGAAACATAGATCCTCACCTCCTTAGCCAAGGTGGGCCACCAGTACTTCCCAGTCAGACAGCGCACCCTCCGACCGATCCCCGGATGACCAGAGGAGGGTGACGTGTGGGCCCAATAGATCAACTGGTCACGGACAGCAGACGGAACGTACATACGCCCGACCGGACACTGGAGGGGAGCGGGTTCTGTACGCAATGCCTGCTCAATGTCCGCGTCCAACTCCTACATGACCGGCGTTACCAGGCAAGAGGCCGGGAGTATGGGAGTCTGATCCATTGGCCGCTCCTCTGTGTTACAGCCGGGACAGTGTGTCTGCCTTAGTATTCTGGGAACCTGGTCTGTAGGACAGGGTAAATACAAAACGGGTAAAGATCATGGCCCACCTTGCCTGACAAGGATTCAGTCTCCTCGCTGCCCGGATGTACTCCAGGTTGCGGTGGTGTCCAGATGAGGACAAGCCAATGTCTTCACTCCTTCAACGCTTTAACCACAGCCAACAGCTCCCAGTCCCCCACATCATAGTTACGCTCCGCTGGGCTGAGCTTCTTCGAGAAGAAAGCACAGGGGCGGAGTTTTGGTGGCGTACCCGAGCGCTGTGAGAGCACGGCTCCTATCCCAGCCTCGGATGCGTCCACCCCTCCACTATGAACGCCAGAGAGGGATCCAGATGGGCCAGCACGGGAGCCGAAGTAAACAGAGCTCTTAGCTGCCCAAAAGCCCTGTCCGCCTTAGCCGACCACTGCAACTGTATGGGGGCCCCCTTCAGCAGTGAGGTAATGGGAGCAGCCCACCTGGCCAAAACACCAGATAAATCTCCGGTAGTAATTGGCAAACCCTAAAAATCGCTGCACCTCCTTTACCGTGGTGGAAGTCGGCCAATTACGCACGGCTGCAATGCGGTCACTCTCAATCTCCACCCCTGATGTGGAAATGCGATACCCTAGGAAGGAGACGGCCTGCTGAAAGAACAGGCATTTCTCAGCCTTGACGTACAGGTCATGCTCCAACAATCGTCCAAGTACCCAGCGTACCAAGGACACATGCTCGGCGCGTGTAGCGGAGTATATCAGAATGTCATCGATATACACCACTACATGCTGCCCGTGGAGTTCCCTGAAAATCTCATCTACAAAGGATTGGAAAACTGAAGGAGAATTCATCAACCCGTACGGCATGACTAAGTACTCATAATGCCCTGAGGTGGTACTAAACGCTGTCTTCCACTCGTCTCCCTCCCGGATATGCACCAGGAATGGTATGCTGTATTAAAGACACCTGGGAGCCAGAAATCTTTCTGATTGAGAGGGGGTCAAATACTTATTTCCCTCATTAAAATGCAAATCATTTTATAACATTTTTGACATGTGTTTTTCTGGATTCTTTTGTTGTTATTCTGTCTCTCACTGTTCAAATAAACCTACCGTTAAAATTATAGACTGATAATTTCTTTGTAAGTGGGCAAATGTACAAAATCAGCAGGGGATCAAATACTTTTTTCCCCCAATTTACCCTCGTAAAACTGACTATCCTACCGATCCTTGACTTCAGCGATGTCATTTACAAAATAGCCCTCAACACTCTACTCAGCAAACTGGATGTAGTCTATCACAGTGCCATCCATTTTATCACCAAAGCTCCATATACTACCCACCACTGCGACCTCTATGCTCTCGTTGGCTGGCCCTCACTACATATCTGTCGCCAAACCCACTGGTTCCAGGTAATCTATAAGCCTTTGCTAGGTAAAGCCCTGCCTTATCTCAGCTCACTGGTCACCATAGCAACACCCACCAGTAGCACACGCTCCAGCAGGTACGTTGCACTGGTCATCCCCAAAGCCAACACTTACTTTGGCTGCCTTTCCTTCCAGTTCCCTGCTGCCAATGACTGGAACGAATTGCAAAAATCTCTGAAGCTGGAGTCTTATCTCCCTCTCTAACTTTAAGCATCAGCTGTCTGAGCAGCTTACCGATCACTGTACCTGTACACAGCCAATCTGTAAATACCACACCCGACTACCTCATCACAATATTATTACTTACCCTCTTGCTCTTTTGCACCCCAGTAGTTCTACTTGCACATCATCATCTGCACATATATCACTCCAGTATTAATGCTAAATTGTACATTTTTTCGCCTCTAGAGCCTATTTATTGCCTACCTCCCTACTCTTCTACATTTGCACACACTGTAGATAGATTTTTCTATCTAGATAGATTTTGTATTGACTGTACGTTTGTTTATGTGTAACTCTGTTTTGTTGTTTTTGTCGCACTGCTCTGCTATATCTTGGCCAGGTCGCAGTTGTAAATGAGAACTTGTTCTCAACTGGCCTTCCTGGTAAATAAAAAATAAAAAAATCCACTGGATGAGCATCACAGCCGGAATCACAAGGGAAACACCTGGTGGTCACTGCTTATTTATACAGTAAAAAATGAACTGATTGTGGAAAATATCTCCTGTTGTGTACGTAGTCTTTTTACACACTCAGCGAACTTAAAATTCTTACAGTATTCAGTAGAAGCCAGCATTAATGACACTCTATGTGCACTGGAAGTGCTCTTATCAAATTAAACTTCATGGGGTAAACCTTCACAGGGTAAAACTATGAACGAAAAATGCATTAATGGTGATTTGTCAGTGACAAAAGATATAAGAGGTGGATTTGATTGTAAACATTGGTGTACTAAAATTATTTTAGAACCTAGACACTGTGTACCAGAACCTATTCTAATCCAACCCCGGTGAACCCCATTCCGAACCTGTCATTGTCACAACCCAAGTAATATCTCCATACCACGATCTAATGAATCTTATTTGGGAATGTCAACATGTGTTAATTATAGTCTTCCCACTAGGATGTAGCTGGACAAGTGGAACGTGATTCTGACTGGCTCGTTAAAATGAATGTGGGGCACACCACTATTCAGGCAGAAACAGACGAGCGCTCTCCACATCAATATGGCTCAGCCATGTTTGCTGGTCATTATTGGATCTGTGGTGATAAGACATACCTTTGTTTACCAACAAATTGGACAGTGTGCTCTGTTTTTGGTAAACTGAATATCTCCATTGTTGTAACGCATAAAACAAACTCCTCCATTCCAAGCAGATTAGGACGGATTAGAAGGAGCATTTCACAATTGAATAACGTTCCAATTGTGTCATGACGATTCTCGAAACTTGAGAAGTTTTGGCGTGGGTTAATTCCTTGGTACGGGGCATTGGAAAATCTTTGGTAATGTGAGTCTGGAAGGAGAGTTTACTGTCTAACCAGACACCTAGGTATTTGTAGTTGTCCGCATATTCTCAGTCAGAACCGTCCAGAGTAGTGATGCTGATGGGCGGGCAGGTGCGTGCAGCGATCGTTTGAAGAGCATGCATTTAGTTTTACTTGCATTTAAGAGCAGTTTGAGGCCATGGAAGAAGAGTTGTATAGCATTGAAGCTCGTCTGGAGTTTAGTTAACCACTTCAGGATTTTCAATAATGAGACCGGAATTGCAAACATGTTACTAGCATGGGAAGGGGGAGTGACGCAAATGATAGGTGAACATTGCTGTACATTCATACCCCAGGGTGAGGGTAACTTGACTATTGTAGTGGAACATCTGAAAGAGCTCAGCGGCGATCTCGCAAAATAACACCAACCAGACAACGATTGGGATCCGTTTGGATGGGTTCAGTCATTATTTGGTGTTATGGGAGCTACAATATTTAATTGGCTCATTTATTGCCTAGTAATCTTTTTTGCTGTTCTATTTGTTATTGTCTGTGATAAAAAGCTTTGTTGTAAAGTGCTAGATACTGCCCTTACTATGCCATTGCTTGTTGATCATGCTGACTCTGAGGATGTTGATGAGAATAATGATGATGTATCTATAAATGATAGGTTGCCTGACTTTCCAGACCTATTTTCCATTCCTGATCGCATATCTGATGATGAGGACCCCAACCCTGATCTTGGGGCTGAGGGTATTGAACTAATGGTCCACTCAATTTGTAAGAAATGTCCAAAGGAAGGTAGATGTTCTTGGTGTTAGAAATCAATGAATGGTAAGGATGGACGTTTTTAACCATTCTGATCCCTACCTTTGTGCATGGTGCCTGCGTGATGACTGTCATATTTGTTGCAATTGTGTATGATTTTATTTTTTGTTTCATTTTCTGTTCCAGATTGATTGTTTTTGGATAAGAAAGGTGTAAAACTCGGCAACCCAAAAGAAGGTTGTTTGTAATGGATGAAATATCAGGCACAAACTTTGTTTGTTTAAATATATGTTTACCAATAATCATGTAGTGCTTGTACCCTTACATTTGTTTGTGGAGGAAGCTTAGCTTCTTGAGAGGGGAATGTCAGGGAAAAATGACATACTTACCGGATTTGTTTGAAATTAATAATTAACGGTTATATATTTAACTAAGAGTAAGACTGGCCTGCCAATGCTGAGTTTTATGGTGTCCACTCTAGCTTCCTACATTTAGTCTGGGCGTCTGGTTAAGGAAATGGGTTTTGCTAGGGATAGCTTGAGCTGACAATGACTTGGTGATAAAAATCAAAAAGCTGGCATTCTATAGACAAGATGTGGTGTGCGTGACCTGAGGTAGAGATAGCCTGGAAGAGTTTAGAACAATGCCTCATTGTCTCATCTTCCTGGCATCTGGGAAACTAAGCCGGGTTGGAAGTAAAACAACATCCCGTGCAGATAACCAGGAGATGGACCAAGGTGGCTTATGGGAATGGTAGAAACGACTGACTGAGCATTTAGGGCCTATATAAGATCTCTGTTTTTTCATTATCAGTTAAGCTCTCAGCAACACAACTTACAGTGTGCGGTCGACAATTTCATGATTGCAATAATTAATCGATGTTGAATAAAGATGATTGTTTGAATAATTGTCCAAGTCTCTCTCATTACTGAAATCTCCACTACACCGGGAACACAACAGATGTTATTTTGTGCCACTATTTAAAAATGTGAAATGGTTTAAAAACAAATGTCCTCTTAAACTTTGACACAAAGTAGTCTGTGATAAATAGCACAATATGATTCATCTGAGTATTTGTTATAGTCCAAATAATCCATTCATTATGCTTTCATTACTCAAAAACGTGTTGTTTGAGCTCAGGTCAATGAGGCCTACAGGTCATAAATAGCAAATAGAAGTTAAAAACTTGTAATTTTCACAAGAACTTAACTTGATAGATCTCTCACAACATTAGGTGATAATATATGTATTATTATGGATTTATAATCAGCTATAATGGGGTGGTCATTTTGGATGGGGAACATAGAATTAATTAACATGAAACAAACACAACAGGAGGGTTAAAAATACGGGTCTTACAATAGGCCACAGGATCCTGTCACGGTTTTTCTCTGCATTCAAATTGCTATCAATAAAATGCAGTTGTGTTCATTGTCCGTAACTTGTGCCTGCCCATACCATAACCCCACCGCCACCATGGGGCACTCTGTTTACAACGTTGACATCAGCAAACCACTCACCCACACGACGCCTTACAGGTCGTCTACGATTGTGAGGCTGGTTGGACGTACTACAAAATTCTATAAAACAACGCCGTATGGTAGAGAAATGAACATTAAATTCTCTGGCAACAGCTCTGGTGGACATTCCTGCAGTCACTATGACAATTGCACGCTCCCTCAAAACTGGAAACATCTGTAGCATTGTCTTGTGTGACAAAACTGTACATTTTAGAGTGGCCTTTTATTTTCCCCCAGCACAAGGTGCACCTGTGTAATGTTCATGCTGTTTAATAAGATTCTTTATATGCCACACCTGTCAGGTGGATGGATTATATTGGCAAAGGAGAAATGCTCACTAACAGGGATGTAAACCCAATTGTGCATAAAATTTAAGAGAAATATGGTACATTTCTGGGATCTTTTATTTCAGCTCATGAAACATGGGACCAACAGTGTACATGTTGCGTTTATATTATTCTTCAGTGTATATTTGGTGTATAACTAAGAGTATGATATGTCCACTCTCTCCTAGTGTTGGGGGGGTCACGGGATTGATGTTGACAGAGACTGGAGTTCAGAATTGTCTCAATGACTCTCACAGTAAAATGTGCAGGATAAATTTTTGTACGGTGCTGCAGCCTCATGTCACTGTGGCTGTTGGGAACAATAATAAACAGCAGAGTCGTCTGTCTTCAGGATTTTCCATTCTAAGTACAGCTTGTTTTGGAGCTGTATTTGGTGATGGTGAACTGGCTCTGGACAGACTGGGAAAATATAATATAGTACCAGTGCCAGTGCCAATGCGCCCAAGAACATTCAGGAATCTCTCTCAATACACATTGCCTTTGAGCATCAGAGGTGAACCAGTTGCATACACAGCTCGAGCAAGACATTTATCAGCATTTCTCTGACTACGTTCCTCCATTAATTCAAAAAAACTTCTGATTCCATGAGGACCATGAGCTGTTGCTATCGATAAGGTGTCTGATTCATCATTTTCACTTCGAATAGAAGTAGAGGTATTTTTGTCAGAGGATGCTTGTTGTGTGCGCTGAGGGAACTTTATGCACTTGGCCAGATGATTCTGCATCTTGTTGCATTCTTCACATATGATTTGGCACAGTATTTGCAAATGTACACAGCTTTTCCTTCTACATTAGCTGCAGTGAAATGTCTCCACACATCAGATAGTGCCCATGGCATTTTCCTGTAAAGATTAGAAAACAATGAATAAAAAAACAAACAAATGCAATTCCATGTACAGATAAATAGTTAAGCAGTTAGATTAAACAACTCCTTTGTAAGATACATGTTTTAAAATTAAACATGTATGGAAACAGGTGAATTAACACTCCACACTCAGCCTCAAGCAAGCTAAAACCCACATGGTAGCAAAAACAAACTTGCAGAAATTGTTTACAAGTTAGAAATTATTTAAACACACTTTTCTGCAGGCCACTATTTACTAGTTAACAACAAATCATGTATCTCATATAAAATATATTCACCCCACCCAGTATTGTAATAAAAAATGACCAGAAAGCATGTAGTCCTTGGCTCAGACAGTGTAGTAGTGTGGCCTCAATAGCATCTCATTAGTGTGCAAGATCTTGAGAATCAGCTGTACATGTGATGGAAGAGTGCACTGCACATGTGATTGTCACACCCTGATCTCTTTCTCCTGTCTTTGTGATTGTCTCCACCCCCCTTCAGGTGTTGTCCATCTTCCCCATTCTCCCCTGTGTATTTATACCTGTGTTTTCTGTCTGTCTGTGCCAGTTCGTCTTGTTTGTTCAAGTCAACCAGCGTTTTGTGTCTCAGCTACTGCTTTTTCCAGTCTCACTTTTCTCGCCCTCCCGGTTTTGACCCTTGCCTGTCCTGACTCCTGTCTATTGCATGCCCCTGTTGGAACATTAAACTATTGTTTATTTGACATGGTCTGCATCTGGGTCTTCCCTTCATACCTGATAGTGATGGAAGAATGCACTGTGCATGCAGAGGGTTGCAATTCCATTGATAGTTTAACCCTTTCACACGTACCATCACACAGGGTGTGATCGTTCTACAGTGGTCCATGAAGCGTACGATCACACCCCGTGTGATTAAAACACTCATTTAGAACACTCATTTAGAACGGCCAGTTTCAAATGACGCAACAATCAGCATTTGAGCTGGCCACACTTTTTTCAGAAACTATTTACACAAACACAGTCCTTACAAAGTTATGTCCAGAATGTGAGCAGTTTATTTTTGGATGCAATGTTCAGATATTCACAGAAGTATCTATAGCATAACACAATCATCCTAACTGGAAAAATGTAGGCTACATTTGTCCTAGCGCTAACTGAGGAAAGATTGACGCAACACAAGCGGTCATATTTTCTAACTCTCGGCTGACGTAAACTATACCATGAATTAGCTAATAGCAATTACTATGTATAATTAATCACATCACGAGTGAGCTCACCATTGATCGAAATAATTAGGTAAAACACTTTCGAGAAATTGAAAGTAATCCGTCGATTAGTTTCAGCGTGCTGCCATGCATTTTTTCCTCACAGAAACCGAAGATAATAAGAGAAGACAAGATGAGTTTGGTCTGTTTACACTATGCATGTTGAAGGGGTGTGTCATCTACTGTCGTTCACATCCCACCATTCATTTGCAGAAGTCCTCAAAAAATGAGTGAACTCTTACTCACCTCATTTTGTTATAACATCTTTGGTCAAACGGATGATTACGTGAAACCCAGAATGCATTGTATGTCAACAAACATGGCTCCATACACATAGCTGGAATTAGCTTAGCTCATCATAATGAGTACAACCTTCAACACATTATTTTACACACATACTATGCGCCCATTACAATTTATGCAAAAATCGGAATGCATGATTTATCACGGGTAATTGAAAAACGTCAATAAAATACTAAATATATCAATAATACCACACAAAACATTTTCTGATAGTGATTTATTGATACAAATGGCGCGTGCAGGCAGTCAATCACGAAACCTCTCACTCCCACTCTGAGCCATTCAGTGTTGTTGTTTTTGTAACAATCACATCCTGGAATGGAGAGAACGTTTGAACATCACGTGCATAAAAAAACTCACGCTGAGGCGACCGTTAGAGATATTTGGAACTCACGCGTGAAAGGGTTAAGCAAAATATGTTTAAAACCTAGATTGCCTAGATCCCACAAAAAAGGTTCACTGTTATAAGCTAACTTTTTGAAGAATTTAAGCAAAATTCCCAAAATTCCCGGACTTAACTTCCCATGGAAAATTTCCAAAAACATTCCGGAAAGTTTCCAACCCTTTGCAACCCTACTTGTGACACTGAACATGTCTTTAACTTCTCTGGGCTACGTGGGATGCTACCGTCCCACCCACGGTACATACTATTCAACAGCCAGTGAAATATCAGGGCGGCAAATTCAAAACAACAAAAATCTCATAATTCAAATTTCTCAAACATACACCTTTTTTACACCATTTTAAAGATACACTTCTCCTTAATCCAAACACATTGTCCGATTTCAAAAAGACCTTACGGCGAAATAATAAAGTTAGATTATGTTATGACACTTCCAACACAAGAAAAACCACACAGCCATTTTCCTAGCAAGGACAGGTGTCACAAAAACCAGAAAACCAGCTAAAATTATGCACTAACCTTTGACGATCTTCATCAGATGACACTCCTAGGACATCATGTTACACAATACATGCATTTTTTGTTCGATAAAGTTGCTATTTATATCCAAAAACAGGCACTTCCAGGAATCCCAGGTCCACAATAAATGTTGTTTTGTTCGATAAAGTCCATAATTTATGTCCAAATACCTCCTTGTTGTTTGCGCATTCAGTAAGCTACTCCAAATGTAGGAAGCGCGGCCAAAATGTCACGACGAAAAGTCAAAAAAAGTTATATTTACGTTCATTGAAACTTGTCAAACGTTGTATAGCATCAATCTTTATGGCCTTTTTAACTTAAAACTTCAATAATATTCCAACCGGACGATTCAAATGTCTTGAAAAACGTTTTGGAACACAGCTACCCCTCACGTGAATACGGGCCAATGAACTCATGTGCTTTCCTGAGTCAACAACTTCCAACTTCCTTTGTTTGCTCTCTGTTCACCATAGACGCCTCAAACAACGTTCTAAAGACTGTTGACATCTAGTGGAAGCCTTAGGAAGTGCAAAATGAACTCTAAGTCACTGTGTGTTAGATAGGCAATCACTTGAAAAAACTACAGCCTCAGATTTCCCACTTCCTGGTTGGATTTTTCTAAGGTTTTTGCCTGCCATATGAGTTCTGTTATACTCACAGACATCATTCAAACAGTTTCAGAAACTTCAGAGTGTTTTCGATCCAAATCTACTAATAATATGCATATTCTAGGTCCTGGGCCCGAGTAGTAGGCCGTTTAATTTGGGTACATTTTTAATCCGGCCGTGAAAATACTGCCCCCTACCCTAGAGAAGTTAATCTAACCACATTGTCCGATTTCAAAAAGGCTTTACGGCGAAAGCATAAAATTTGATTATGTTAGGACATAAACTTCACAAGAAAAACCACACAGCCATTTTCCAAGCAAGGACATGCATCACAAAAACCAAAAATACAGCTAAAATATTCACTAACCTTTGATGATCTTCATCAAATGACACTCCCAGGACTCAATGTTAGACAATACATCTATGTTTTGTTCGATCAAGTTCATATTTATATCCAAAAACAGCATTTTACATTGGCGCGTGATGTTCAGAAAATGTTTGCCTCCCAAAACTTCCGGTGAAAGTGCACATTAATTTACAGAAATACTCATCATAAACGTTGACAAAATACATAACATTTATTTAAAGAATTATAGATATACTACTCCTTAACCTGTTGGGTCTAGGGGGCAGCATTTGCACGTCTGGATAAAAAAAATGTACCCGATTTAATCTGGTTACTAATCCTACCCAGTAACTAGAATATGCATATACTTATTATATATGGATAGAAAACACTCTAAAGTTTCCAAAACTGTTTGAATGGTGTCTGTGAGTATAACAGAACTCATTTGGCAGGCAAAACCCTGAGACATTTTCTGACAGGAAGTGGATACCTGATGTGTTGTATTGACTTTAAACCTATCCCATTGAAAAACACAGGGGTTTAGGAATATTTTGGCACTTCCTATTGCTTCCACCAGATGTCACCAGCCTTTACAAAGTGTTTTGAGTCTTCTGGAGGGAGATCTGACCGAACAAGAGCCATGGAACGGTGATGTCCCATTAGACACCTGGCGCGCTACTTCATGTTGGGTACCCTCGTTCCAATACGTTATAAAAGACTATGCATTCGTCCACCTTGAATATTATTCATGTTCTGGTTAAAAAAGGCCCTAATGATTTATGCTATACAACGTTTGACATGTTTGAACGAACGGAAATATATTTTTTCCCCTCGTTCATGACGAGAAGTCCGGCTGGCTTACATCATGTGCTAACGAGACGGAGATTTTTGGACATAAATGATGAGCTTTTTTGAACAAAACTACATTCGTTATGGACCTGTGATACCTGGAAGTGACATCTGATGAAGAGAATCAAAGGTAATGGATTATTTACATAGTATTTTCGATTTTAGATCTCCCCAACATGACGTCTAGTCTGTATCGCAACGCGTATTTTTCTGGGCACAGTGCTCAGATTATTGCAAAGTGTGATTTCCCAGTAAGGTTATTTTTAAATCTGGCAAGTTGATTGCGTTCAAAAGATGTAAATCTATAATTCTTTAAATGACAATATAATATTTTACCAATGTTTTCTAATTTTAATTATTTAATTTGTGACGCTGACTTGACTGCCGGTTATTGGAGGGAAACGATTTCCTCAACATCAATGCCATAGTAAAACGCTGTTTTTGGATATAAATATCAACTTGATAGAACTAAAAATGCATGCATTGTCTAACATAATGTCCTAGGAGTGTCATCTGATGGAGATTGTAAAAGGTTAGTGTATCATTTTAGCTGGTTTTATGGTTTTGGTGACCCTGTCTTTGACTTGACAAAACATTACACACAACTCTTGTAAATGTACTGTCCTAACATACTCTAAATTTATGCTTTCGCCGTAAAACCTTTTTGAAATCGTAAAACGTGGTTAGATTAAGGAGATGTTTATCTTTCAAATGGTGTAACATAGTTGTATTTTTGAAAAATTTGAATTTTGACATTTATTTGGATTCAAATTTGCCGCTCTTGAAATGCACCTGCTGTTGATGGAGTGCACCACGGGTGGCACGCTAGCGTCCCACCTAGCCCCAAGAGGTTAATGCAACCGCTGTGTCAGATTTTAAAATAGCTTTTCGGCGAAAGCACATTTTTCAATATTCTGAGTACATAGCTCAACCATCAAAGCAAGCTATACAGCTACCCGGCAAGTCATGGCATCAATAAAACTCTAAATTAGTGTTA
The DNA here is from genome assembly GCF_965601325.2 of Salmo salar. Taxonomy (NCBI): domain Eukaryota; kingdom Metazoa; phylum Chordata; class Actinopteri; order Salmoniformes; family Salmonidae; genus Salmo; species Salmo salar. The sequence continues at coordinate 77,762,280 of NC_138293.1, read as the reverse complement.
TAAATCTTTCCTAACCTTTGCTGATCTTCGGCGGAATGCACTCTCAGGATTTCCACTTCCACAAGAAATGTTCATTTGTTCGATAAAGTCCATAATTTATGTCCAAATACCTCCGTTTTGTTGGCGCGTCCAGAACACTATTCCAAAGGCACGATGCAGGAGCTCAAATAAATAGACGAAAAGGTCAAAATGTTCCATTACCATTTGTAGAAACATGTCAAACGATGTTTACAATCAATCCTTAGGGTGTTTTTAAACAATAATAGTCGATAATATTCCAACCGGACAATATCGTATTCATTCCAGAAGGAAAAGAACGGACGGTGCGCTCGCAGGCTCGCGCATCAACAAGTTCTTTGTCTTCAGACAGGCCACTCATTGACTGAGCTCCTATTTTCTGCCCAGTAACAGGAGAAGGATGAAAATAGTTTCTAAAGGCTGTTGACAGCCAATGGAAGCCGTAGGAAGTGCAACGTGACCCAATAGTTTCGATAGGGATTCAAAGGAACTACAATTCTCAGATTTCCCACTTCCTGATTGGATTTTTCTCAGGTTTTTGCCTGCCATATGAGTTATGTTATACTCACAGACATCATTCAAACAGTTTTAGAAACTTCTGAGTGTTTTCTATCCAAATCTACTAATAATATGTATATCCTACCTTCTGAGTCTGAGTAGGAGGCAGTTTAATTTGGGCACGTTTTTCATCCGAACGTGAAAATACTGCACCCTATACTTAACAGGTTTCAATAACCCTTATATGCTACCCAAAAGTATGTTAATTTTTATATTTGCTAATGTAATACCTCTGAATTGCATACATTTGAAATCTGATTTCATTCAAATAAGCGTACCTATTTGAAAGGCATTACAAAATAAATGGTTTGAGCTGCTTGACATTGATGATAATTTTACTGGATGATCACATGTATTATTGATACTGTTGGTTATTTGACATTGTTAACTAACTTTGAATGGCATCAGGTGTATTTCCAGATGCTTTTTATTATTGATGCACGTCAAGACACAGTGACACAGGAGGCTTCTGTAACGGCGTTGGTAGTCGTGATTAGGAATGAGGCGCAGGAAGCAACGAGCACAGGGAGTGTTGTTCTTTTAATAACACTTTGAGAAAAGAAAATCAAAGTTCCCAAACACAGGGGAATAAATAAAGTATGACAATGCCAAGCCGAACATGAACAAGACAGTCTGACACAACAATTAATCCCGCACGAAAAGGAGCTGGCCAGCTAACCTAAATAGCCCTTCTAATGGCTAATTTACCACAGGTGTGAAAAATAAAAAAAAGGGAAACGGTGGCAGCTAATAGGCCGGTGACGACGACCGCCGAGCGCCACCCGAGCAGGAGGGGGCGCCACCGTCGGTGGGAATCGTGACAGTACCCTCCTCCTGACGCGCGGCTCCTGCAGCAGCGCCGACACCGGCCTCGAGGTCGACCCGGAGGGCGAGGGGCAGGGCGATCCGGACGGAGGTGGTTGAACTCCCTCAACATAGGTGGGTCCAGGACGTCCGCCGCCGGCACCCAGCACCTCTCCTCCGAGCCGTACCCCTCCCAGTCCACGAGGTACTGCAGGCCCCTCGCCCGGCGTCTCGAGTCCAGAATGGCCCGTATGCTGTACGCCGGGGACCCCCCGATGTCCAGAGGGGGTGGAGGGACCTCCGGCACCTCATCTTCGTGAAGGGGACCAGCTACCACCGGCCTGAGGAGAGACACATGAAACGAGGGGTTAATACGGTAATAGGAAGGGAGTTGCAACCGATAACACACCTCGGTCTGGCTCTGGTGCCATGGAGCCAGGATTGGCTGGTAACCTAACACACACTGAAAGCGTGATATGTTAGTTGAGGAGTGGCGAAGTGAGTTCTGGGCTAATTCCGCCCAGGGAATATACCTCGCCCACTCCCCTGGCCGGTCCTGGCAATACGACCTCAGGAACCTGCCCACCTCCTGGTTCACCCTCTCCGCCTGCCCATTGCTCTCGGGGTGATAACCGGTGGTCAAACTGACCGAGACCCCCAGCCGCTCCATAAACGCTTTCCAGACCCTGGATGTGAACTGGGAACCTCGATCAGAGACAATGTCCTCCGGCACCCCGTAGTGCCGGAAGACGTGGGTAAATAGGGCCTCCGCAGTCTGCAGGGCCGTAGGGAGACCGGGCAATGGGAGGAGACGGCAGGACTTAGAGAACCGATCCACAACCACCAGAATCGCCGTGTTCCCCTGAGAAGGGGGAAGATCTGTTAAGAAGTCGATGGACAGGTGCGACCATGGTCGTTGTGGAACGGGGAGGGGCTGTAACTTCCCTCTCGGTAGATGCCTAGGAGCCTTACTCTGGGCACACACCGAACAGGAAGAGACATAGGACCTCACGTCCTTAGCCAAGGTGGGCCACCAGTACTTCCCCCTTAGACCCCACACTGTCCTCGCCTCACCAGGATGACCCGCAGTACGTAGCGTGTGCGCCCACCGAATCAAACGATCACGAACACCGAGCGGCACATACATGCGCTCTACGGGCACCTGCGCAGGCGCAGGTTCCAACACCAATGCCCGCCCGATGTCCGCGTCCACCTCCCATACCACTGGCGCCACCAGCCTAGATGCAGGAATGATGGGAGTTGGATCGATGGGCCGGTCCTCCGTGTCATAGAGACGGGACAGCGCGTCGGCCCTAGTATTCAGGGAACCCGGTCTATAGGAGATGGTAAACCTAAACCGGGCGAAGAACATGGCCCACCTCGCCTGACGTGGATTCAGTCTCCTCGCTGCCCGGATGTACTCCAGGTTTCGGTGGTCGGTCCAGATGAGAAAGGGGTGTTTAGCCCCCTCAAGCCAGTGCCTCCACACCCTCAGAGCTTTAACCACCGCTAGCAACTCCCTGTCCCCCACATCGTAGTTACGCTCCGCCGAACTGAGCTTCTTCGAAAAGAAAGCGCAGGGGCGGAGTTTCGATGGCGTACCCAAGCGCTGTGATAGCACGGCACCCACCCCAGCCTCGGATGCGTCCACCTCCACTACGAACGCTAAAGACTGGTCCGGGTGCGCCAACACGGGTGCGTCGGTGAACAGCGCCTTCAACCTCTTGAAGGCTCCGTCCGCCTCCGTCGACCATCGCAAACGCACCGGCCCCCCCTTCAGCAGTGAGGTAATGGGAGCCGCTACCTGGCCAAAACCCCGGATAAACCTCCGGTAGTAATTGGCAAAGCCTAAGAACCGCTGCACCTCCTTCACCGTGGTTGGAGTCGGCCAATTACGCACGGCCTTAACGCGGTCACACTCCATCCACCACCCCCGTGGTGGAAATGCGATAACCCAGAAAGGAGACGGCTCGTTTGGAAAACTCACACTTCTCAGCCTTAACGTATAGGTCATGCTCCAGCAGTCGACCAAGCACCTTGCGCACCAGGGACACATGCGCGGAGCGGGTGGCGGAATATATCAGAATGTCATCGATATAGACAATCACGCCCTGCTCGTGCAGGTCCCTGAGAATTTCGTCAACAAAGGATTGAAAGACGGCTGGAGCATTTTTCAACCCATACGGCATGACGAGGTACTCATAATTACCTGATGTGGTACTAAAGGCGGTTTTCCACTCGTCTCCCTTCTTGATCCGCACCAGATTATACGCGCTCCTGAGATCCAATTTTGTGAAGAACTGTGCTCCGTGAAATGATTCCACCGCCGTAGCGATGAGAGGTAGTGGGTAACTAAATCCCACGTGATAGCGTTTAGACCTCGGTAATCAATGCACGGACGCAGACCTCCCTCCTTTTTCTTCACAAAAAAGAAACTCGAGGAAGCGGGTGAGATGGAGGGCCGAATGTACCCCTGTCCCAGGGATTCCGTGACATATGTCTCCATAGCCGCCGTCTCCTCCTGTGACAAGGGGTACACGTGACTCCTGGGAAGCGCAGCATTTACCTGGAGATCTATCGCACAATCCCCCTGTCGATGAGGTGGTAATTTAGTCGCCCTCTTTTTACAAAAAGCGATCGCCAAATCGGCATATTCAGGGGGAATGCGCACGGTGGACACCTGTTCTGGACTCTCCACCGACGTGGCACCTATGGAAACTCCTAGACACCTCCCTGAACACTCCTCTGACCACCCCTGGAGAACCCCCTGTTTCCACGAAATACGGGGATTGTGACCAGCCAGCCAGGGAAAAAACGAATGCGTTCCATATGATTCCCCTGCGTTACCATGTCCAGTGGCACCGTAGACTCCCTGACTAGCCCTGACCCTAATGGTCGGCTATCTAGGGAGTGCACGGGGAAGGGGGAGTCTAACTGCACCCGCGGAATGCCCAGCTTGATGGCAAGTCCACGGTCTATAAAATTCCCAGCTGCGCCTGAATCGACTAGCGCCCTATGCTGGTAAGAGGGGAAATATGTCATAAAAAAAACAGGTAAAAACACGTGATCAACAGGGGGTTCTGGGTGAATCTGGTGCTGACTCACCTGAGGTGACCGAGAAGTGTTCTGCCTGCCATCTCGACTCCCAGACTGGCTCCTCCAGCACCGGTCGGCCGTGTGTCCTCTCCGACCACAGCTGGTGCAGGAGGAGCCACCTCCTCCGGTGCCCCTTGGCACGGCCCCTCCCACCTCCATAGGGGTAGGAGGGGGGGTGCACGGGGGTGGAACGGGCAGGACCCTCTCCGAACGCCCGCGGGCAGCCAGCAAATTGTCCAGACGTATGGACATATTAATCAGCTCGTCCAGGGACAGAGCTGTGTCCCGACAGGCCAGCTCCCTGCGGACGTCCGCCCGGAGACTGCAGCGGTAGTGGTCTATGAGGGCCCTGTCGTTCCACCCCGCCCCAGCAGCCAAGGTCCTGAACTCCAGCGCGAAGTCCTGCGCACTCCTCGTCTCCTGCCTGAGGTGGAACAGCCGTTCACCCGCCGCTCTTCCTTCCGGAGGGTGGTCGAACACGGCCCAAAAGCGGCGGGTGAACTCTGGGTAGTGGTCCCTCGCCGAGTCTGGACCGTTCCAGACCGCATTAGCCCACTCCAGAGCTCGGCCCGTCAGGCAGGAAACGAGGTCACTCACGCTCTCCTCCCCCGTGGGAGCAGGTCTGACGGTGGCCAGGTACAGCTCAAGCTGGAGCAAAAACCCCTGGCACCCAGCCGCCGCCCCATCGTACTCCCTCGGGAGCGCCAAACGAAGCGCGCCAGAGCCAGACGTCATGGGAGGCGCAGATGGCTGTATCGGGGGAGGTGGAGGTGGAGAGAGGATACCACTTCTCTCCCATCGGTCCATCCTCTCCATCATCTGGTCCATGGCCGATCCAATGCGATGTAGGACTGTCGTGTGGTGGAGCACGCGTTCCTCCATCGAGGGCAGAGGAGTGCTCGCTGCTTCCGCTGATTCCATACCTTTATGGTGGTGCGGGATTCTGTAACGGCGTTGGTAGTCGTGATTAGGAATGAGGCGCAGGAAGCAACGAGCACAGGGAGTGTTGTTCTTTTAATAACACTTTGAGAAAAGAAAATCAAAGTTCCCAAACACAGGGGAATAAATAAAGTATGAAAATGCCAAGCCGAACATGAACAAGACAATCTGACACAACAATTAATCCCGCACGAAAAGGAGCGGGCCAGCTAACCTAAATAGCCCTTCTAATGGCTAATTTACCACAGGTGTGAAAAATAAAAAAAAAGGGAAAAGCAAAGGGAATCGGTGGCAGCTAATAGGCCGGTGACGACGACCGCCGAGCGCCACCCGAGCAGGAGGGGGCGCCACCGTCGGTGGGAATCGTGACAGCTGCATTGTTGTAACAAAAACTGATCAAGCACTTCTCTTAGAAAAAAAGGGTTCCAAAAGGGTTATTTGGCTGTCCCCATAGGATAACCCTTTTGGAACCTTTTTTTCGAAGAGTGTAGAGAAATTGATCAAGCACTTTTCTTACAACGCTGCAGCCGCCTCGTTCGCTGTGTCTTGATGTGCATCAATAATAAACAGCATCTGGAGATACACCTGCTGCTTGCTATTGTCTCTGGAGATGGTGAACTGACCCTGAGCTGACTAGGGGTAGTAGAACTACTACCACTGCTAATATCGGAAACCCATTTCAGTCCTTTCCCAGGAGCCTGTCTTATTCAAGCTGCAGAAATATCAACACAACATTGCATAGACCTCCCTCAAGAGGCTTGATTAGAGACTGATAGGGATACAGATGTAGGATCTTATTAATTTGAGCAAGTTTTCTACATCAGGAAAATTATCCTGCAGCAACAGGAAATGTGGATTATAATTAATGGACATTTAAATCGAATCTGACATTTTGAAGTGGACATGAAAAACTTTAGAAACCTTTTTAAACCTTTAATTAATACACTACAGTTTGGCATACAAATTCTCAGCACTCTTCTCTCTGTTATTTTCATATTTTTCATATGGGATGTTCAGACTAGAAATGTTTTTTTTTCTTCTTTTATACAATCAAGAACAGAACAGAAACAAGAAAATGTGCCTATGTGGGACAATACAATTAATATCCCCTCTTGTAAGTCTATTGTGGAATTTCCCAAGGATCTATAATTAGTTAATTACTGTTTTTAGTTTATTTTTGTTTGCTGATCACATTAATATAATTCTGTCCGATAAAGATGTTCAAAACAGAATAGCTAATATGAAGTCTGTTGCATAAGATGTACTTCTGTGTTATTGTAAATAGTGTGCTTTTCACTGTTCATAATGTATGTGGATGTTTTATGTGGATAACATTGATATCAATGGACAGTGTTTCCACTACTGTTGTAGTGTGTGTGTTTAAAAAACCGATGCGCCTCATTTCCTCTCATAGTGGGTTCAGTGTTGATCAGTTTTTGTACGGCGCTGCAGCCTCCTGTGTCACTGTGTCTCTGGCACAATAATAAACAGCAGAGTCTTCAGTCTTCAGGCTTTTCACCTCTAAGTACAGCTGGTTTTTAGAGTTGTCTTTGGTGATGGTGAACTGGCCCTGGAGGGACTGGGCAAATATAGTGCCAGTGCCAGTGTCAATACGCCCAATCCACTCTAGACCTTTCCCTGGTTTCTGACGGATCCAGTGCATGTTGTAGCTACCCATGGAGAATCCAGACACAGTACATGACAGTGTTACTGACTCTCCAGGTTTCTTCACCACTGGCTCAGAGGAGGTGAGTGACTGTCCCTGAACAGCTGAAAAACAGACAGAGTTTAGATTACTGTGACCCTCCAGCCAAGTAGCACAGCTCCTCTCCTCTCTCCTACACTGGAATGAAATAACTCCAGTTAACTCACCTGTGATGAGAGCCAGGAGGAACACACATTCTACAACTCTCATTGCGGGAGACTTCTAAGTTTCTGTAAAAGGAGGAGCAAAGACTGGGAGTGTTTGTCTTGGCTGAGGGAGATGGTCTGGGGAGGGCAGTTATATCAGACTACTGAAATGGGAGGAGACCTTTGGTATACATGAACAGACACACATTTGCATCTCCCATGTATTATTATTTTGGATCCTTGAAAAGCACTAAACTCAGCAAAAAAAGAAATGTCCTTTTGTCAGGACCCTGTCTTTCAAAGATAATTCGTAAAAATCCCAATCACTTCACAGATCTTCATTGTAAAGGGTGTTAACACAATTTCTCATGCTTGTTCAATGAATCATAAACAATTAATGAACATGCACCTGTGGAATGGTCATTAAGACACTAACAGCTTATAGACGGTAGGCAATTAAGGTCACAGTTATGAAAATTTAGGACACTAAAGAGGCCTTTCTACTGACTCTGAAAAACACCAAAAGAAAGATGCCCAGGGTCCCTGCTCATCTGCGTTAATGTGCCTTAGGCATGCTGCAAGGAGGCATGAGGACTGCAGATGTGGCCAGGGCAATAAATTGCAATGTCCGTACTGTGAGATACCTAAGACAGCGCTACAGGGAGACAGGACGGACAGCTGATCGTCCTCGCAGTGGCAGGCCATGTGTAACAACACCTGCACAGGATCGGTACATCCGAACATCACACCTGCGGGACAGGTACAGGATGGCAACAACAACTGCCCGATTTACACCAGGAACGCACAATCCCTCCATCAGTGTTCAGACTGCCATCAATAGGCTGAGAGAGGCTGGACTGGGGGCTTGTAGCCCTGTTGTAAGGCAGGTTCTCACCAGAGATCACAGGCAACAACGTCGCCTATGGGCACAAACCCAATGTCGCTGAACCAGACAGGACTGGCAAAAAGTGCTCTTCATTGACGAGTCACAGTTTTGTCTCACCAGGGATGATGGTCGGATTCGCATTTATCGTCAAAGGAATGAGCGTTACACCGAGGCCTGTACTCTGGAGCGGGATCGATTTGGAGGTGGAGGGTCCTTCATTGTCTGGGGCGGTGTGTCACAGGGGCGGTGTGTCATCGGACTGAGCTTGTTGTCATTGCAGGTAATCTCAATGCGTACCAGGGAAGACACCCTCCTCCCTCATGTGGTACCCTTCCTGTAGGCTCATCCTGACATGACCCTCCAGCATGACAATGCCACCAGCCATACTGCTCGTTCTGTGCGTGATTTCCTGCAAGACAGGAATGTCAGTGTTCTGCCATGGCCAGCGAAGACCCCGGATCTCAATATCATTGAGCACGTCTGGGACCTGTTGGATCGGAGGGTGAGGGCTAGGGCCATTCCCCCCAGAATTGTCTGGGAACTTGCAGGTGCCTTGGTGGAAGAGCGGGGTAACATCTCACAGCAAGAACTGGCAAATCTGGTCCAGTCCATGAGGAGGAGATGCACTGCAGTACTTAATGCAGCTGGTGGCCACACCAGACACTGATTGTTACTTTTGATTTTGACCCGCCCCCCCTTTGTTCAGGGACACATTACTCCATTTCTGTTAGTCACATGTCTGTGGAACTTGTTGTATGTCTCAGTTGTTGAATCTTGTTATGTTCATACAAATATTTACACATGTTAAGTTTGCTGAAAACAGACGCAATAGACAGTGAGAGGACATTTCTTTTGTTGCTGAGTTTATATAAGTCCCATGTATTATTTTTATTATCATTATTATTGTTATGATTAGTAGTAGTATTACCATTACCATCCACCCCTATGTTTTAGTTTTGTGTTCTTAATAAGTAGTTCTAGTGAACATAACACACAATATGTTAACTGAACACTTGTACTGTTCTAGTGAACATAACACATGCCCACTTGCTGTGTATTCACATCACCATGACTACTAAACACCAGACAGTCATCAGTTCCATTGTTCAGTGATAGTCAGGTTAGTGCAGGGCTTGCTGTAATGTCAGTCCAAGCTACCTATAATGAGAAGGCCAGAGCTGAGTGTCTGAGTTAAATGGGAGGGATACTTTGCATACACCACCCTCTAGAGGCTTAGAGACTGAGAGGGAGATATCTTCTGCTCTATTCCTTGATTCTCTCCCATCCATGTCCTGTATTCTGCTCTCTGTTATTTTCAGATTTTACATATGAGATGTTCAGACTCAATATGTTTGATTTTATACAATGCTGAACTGCACTGAAAGAAGTACATTTCCCTATGTGGGACAATACAAGTTGTATTGAATTAGATGTGTCTCTTACTTCTTATCCCTTCTTGAGAATCTATTGTGGAGTTCCCCAAGGATCTATAAATAGTCCATTACTGTTTTTAATTTTCGTACATTTCTGTTTGCTGATCACATTAATATAACTATGTCTGATAAAGATACTCAAAGTTTAATAGCTAATATGAACTCAATTCCATAAAGTTGACTTTGGGTTCATGTAGATAATGTGCTTTTCACAGTTATATTGTAAGTGGATTATTTTATCAGGATAATCTTGATATCAGTGTTTTTTCCACTCCTGTTGAGAAATTCTGCTCTCTCATAGAGAGCGTGTCTGAATGACAGATGCGCCTCATTGCCTCTCATACTGGGATCAGTGTTGATCAGTTTTTGTACGGTGCTGCAGGATCCTGTGTCACTGTGTCTCTGGCACAATAATAAACAGCAGAGTCTTCAGTCTTCAGACTGTTTACCTTTAAGTTTAGCTGGCTTTTAGAGTTGTCTTTGGTGATGGTGAACTACCCCTGGAAGGACTGGGCATAATAAGCTGTGGTTCCAGTGTTAATGTATCCAATCCACTCAAGTCCTTTCCCTGGTTTCTGACGGATACAGTAGCTACCCATGGAGATTCCAGACACAGTACAGTACAGTGTTACTGTCTCTCCAGGTTTCTTCACCACTGAATCAGAAGAGGTGAGTGACTGCCCCTGAACAACTGAAAAACAGAAAGAGTTTAGACGACTGTGACCCCCAAGCCAAGTAGCACAGCTCCCCCCCTGTCTACTAAACTGGAAAGACATAACACACCTGAGATGAGAGCCAGGAGGAACACACATCCCAGAACTCTCATTGTGGGACAGATAAAGTTCTGTAAAAGTAGTAGCACAGACTGGGAGTGGTTGTCTTGACTGAGGGAGATGGTCTGTGGAGGGCAGTTAAATCAGACAATGTAAATGGGAGGAGAACTTGGGTCAATGTGAACAGAAACACATTTGCATCTCTATGGTGTTAAATGTTTCTCCCCATAGCTCCCCATAGTTCTAAATGTTACATACCTTGGCACTGTTGAGAAATGTTTTGGTGAAGACTGAAGGTGTACATGTTATAGTGACATAGACTTATTGTACTAATGTATCAATAAGAAGTTGTATTTTATAGAGCAGTTCTTCAATTCATATTATTATATTATATTGAGTCATGGAGGGCCATATGTTGCACTTGTGCTTGATTCACCATTATATTCAGTTATTGCACACGTCCGGTCCTGGTTTAACCTGTTAGGGCTAGGGGGCAGCATTTGCACGTCTGGATAAAAAAAAATTACCCGATTTAATCTGGTTACTAATCCTACCCAGTAACTAGAATATGCATATACTTATTATATATGGATAGAAAACACTCTAAAGTTTCTAAAACTGTTTGAATGGTGTCTGTGAGTATAACAGAACTCATTTGGCAGGCAAAACCCTGAGACATTTTCTGACAGGAAGTGGATACCTGATGTGTTGTATTGACTTTAAACCTATCCCATTGAAAAACACAGGGGCTTAGGAATATTTTGGCACTTCCTATTGCTTCCACTAGATGTCACCAGCCTTTACAAAGTGTTTTGAGTCTTCTGGAGGGAGATCTGACCGAACAAGAGCCATGGAACGATGATGTCCCATTAGACACCTGGCGCGCGAGTTCATGTTGGGTACCCTCGTTCCAATACGTTATAAAAGAGTATGCATTCGTCCACCTTGAATATTATTCATGTTCTGGTTAAAAAAGGCCCTAATGATTTATGCTATACAACGTTTGACATGTTTGAACGAACGGAAACATATTTTTTCCCCTCGTTCATGACGAGAAGTCCGGCTGGCTTACATCATGTGCTAACAAGACGGAGATGTTTGGACATAAATGATGAGCTTTTTTGAACAAAACTACATTCGTTATGGACCTGTGATACCTGGAAGTGACATCTGATGAAGAGAATCAAAGGTAATGGATTATTTACATAGTATTTTCGATTTTAGATCTCCCCAACACGACGTCTAGTCTGTATCGCAACGCGTATTTTTCTGGGCGCAGTGCTCAGATTATTGCAAAGTGTGATTTCCCAGTAAGGTTATTTTTAAATCTGGCAAGTTGATTGCGTTCAAGAGATGTAAATCTATAATTCTTTAAATGACAATATAATATTTTACCAATGTTTTCTAATTTTAATTATTTAATTTGTGACGCTGACTTGACTGCCGGTTATTGGAGGGAAACGATTTCCTCAACATCAATGCCATAGTAAAACGCTGTTTTTGGATATAAATATGAACTTGATAGAACTAAAAATGCATGCATTGTCTAACATAATGTCCTAGGAGTGTCATCTGATGGAGATTGTAAAAGGTTAGTGCATCATTTTAGCTGGTTTTATGGTTTTGGTGACCCTGTCTTTGACTTGACAAAACATTACACACAACTCTTGTAAATGTACTGTCCTAACATACTCTAAATTTATGCTTTCGCCGTAAAACCTTTTTGAAATCGTAAAACGTGGTTAGATTAAGGAGATGTTTATCTTTCAAATGGTGTAAAATAGTTGTATTTTTGAAAAATTAGAATTTTGACATTTATTTGGATTCAAATTTGCTGCTCTTGAAATGCACCTGCTGTTGATGGAGTGCACCACGGGTGGCACGCTAGCGTCCCACCTAGCCCATAGAGGTTAAAGAAGAGACCAGACGAGGAATCAGTGGTAAAGGATAAACATAATACTTTACTGAGAACCGGTAAACAAACTATCACAGTAACACTGGGAAAACAACAAACACACTGGGAAAAAAACAAACACACAGTCTCAAACTCACTCATGAGACAGACACACCCAATTCAAGCTTCTGCAAAGGAAAACAGAATACATACCTCTTTTAACTTCTCAGGGCTACGTGGGACTCTGGCGTCCCACCTGCGGGACACAGCCAGTGAAATGTCAGGGCGACAAATTCAAAAACAACAAAATGTCATAATTCAACTTTCTCAAACATACGACTATTTTACACCATTTTAAAGACAAGACTCTCGTTAACCTGTTGGGGCTACAGGTTAGCAATGAACCCCGAGACGGGATTGCTAACAAGGCTGGAAATTCAAAACATCAAAAATCTAATAATTTCAATTTCTCAAACAATCAACTATTTTACACCATTTAAAAGATAAACATCTCCTTATTCCAACCACATTGTTCGATTTTCAAAGAGACTTTACGGCAAAAGCATAAAGTTAGATTATGTTAGGACAGTACATAGCCACAAAAGTACAAACATCCATTTTCAATTCAAGGTCAGGCGTCACCAAAAGCAGAAACCAGCTAAAATTATGCACTAACCTTTGGCAATCTCCATCAGATGACACTCCTAGGACATTATGTTATACAATACATGCATTTTTTGTTCCATCAAGTTCATATTTATATCCAAATACAGCATTTTACAGTAGCGGTGAAATTCAGATTTTTTTCTTCTCCGAAATGCTTCCGGTGAACAACGTTACAATTTACAAAATTACTATTCGAAAACATTGGTAAATTATAATATTGTCATTCAAATAATTATATTTTAACATTTCGTAAATGCTACTGTATTGCCAGATTTCAAAATAACTTTACTGGGAAATCACAAGTTGCAATAAACCGGGTGCTGTGCTAAGAACAATAGGCTAGGCTATATAGGTTAGCATCATCTTGTAACCATCTAATATCAATAATACTATCGTCAATAATCCCTTACCTTTGATTATCTTCATCCATTGGCACTTCCAGGAATCCCAGGTCCACTACAAATGTGGTTTCTTTTGACAAAGTTCATAATTGATGTCCAAATAACTCCAAGTTGTTCCATGTTGTTAGCGCTTCGGTGGCTACTCAAAAGTAGCGCGGGCGGGGGGGTGGGAAGTCACGGCGAAAAGTTTAAAAAGTTTAAAAAATAATCTATTTACGTTCGTTCAAACATGTCAAACGTTGTTTAGCATCAATCTTTAGAGCCATTTTTAACGTGAAACATCAGTAATGTTTCAACCCGACCGCTCCTGTGTCTAGAAAAACGTTTTTGAAAATTGTCTCGCGTCACATGATTGAGCAGGTGCAGGCAATAATGGAAGTGACGACATCCCAGGGAGGTCAACTTCCCTTCCTTGTCATCCGGTCTCTGTTGATCATAGACGCTTCAAACAACTTTATAAAGATCGCTGACATCTAGTGGAAGCCGTAGGAGTTGCGAAATGAATCCTTTCTCACTGTGGTATCTATTAAACAATGATTTAAAAAAATAGTACAGCCACAAAATAATTTTTTTCTCTCAGGTTTTCTCAGGTTTTTGCCTGCCATATGAGTTTTGTTATACTTACAGGCAACATTCAAACAGTTTTAGAAAATTCAGAGTGTTTTCTATCCAAATCTGGTAATAATATGCATATCCTAGCTTCTGAGTTGGTGTAGGTGGCAGTTAAAAATGGGCACATATTTTTTTCAAAATTCTCAATTGCACGGCCGGATAAAAAATGTACCCGATTTAATCTGGTTAGTACTCCTGCCCAGTAACTAGAATATGCATACAATTGATTTGGATAGAAAACACCCTAAAGTTTCTAAAACTGTTTGAATGGTGTCTGTGAGTATAACAGAACTCATATGGCAAATCCTGACAGGAAACTGAAATCTGATGTGTGGATATCACTTCAAACATTTGCCATTGAAACACACAGGGGCTTGTGAATCATTTAGCACTTCCTATGGCTTCCACTAGATGTCCCCAGTCTTTACAAAGTGGTTTGAGTCTCCTATGGTAGTAACTGACCCAAAGAGAGGCTGTGGCACTTGGTCACAGGGGATGGGCCATTACCATTGTGACGTCGGCGCCCATGACTACTCTCCCTTTTCGAAACGTTTTGAAAAACAATGCAACCGTCCCAATGGAATATTATTGAAGCCCTGGTTGAAAAAGCCCCTAAAGATTTATGTTATACAACGTTTGACATGTTTGAACGAACTTAAATATATATTTTTTGCTCATTCCTGACGACAAGTCAGACGCACACTGTACATTTTCACTAGCCTTCGGAGCGTGCTAACACTATTGGGACATAAATTATTAACTTTTTTGAACAAAACTACATTTGTTATGGACCTGGGATTCCTAGAAGTGCCTTCTGATAAAGATAATCAAAGGTAAGGTATTATTTACAATAGTATTTTTGATGGTTGATCGTTCCAAGTTGGCTCCAACATGTATAGCCTAGACTTTTTTTCTGGGCATACCACGTCGTTTATTGCAAAGTGTGATTTCCCAGTAAAGTTATTTTTAAATCTGGCAAACCGATGGCATTCAAGACATGTTAATCTATAAGTCTTTGAATGACAATATTACATTTTAACCTGTTATGGCTAGGGGGCAGTATTTTCACGGCTGGATAAAAAACGTACCCGATTTAATCTGGTTACTACTCCTGCCCAGTAACTAGAATATGCATATAATTATTGGCTTTGGATAGAAAATACTCCAAAGTTTCTAAAACTGTTTGAATGGTGTCTGTGAGTATAACAGAACTCAAATGGCAGGTCAAAACCTGAGAGATTCCTTTACAGGAAGTGGCCTGTCTGACCATTTCTTGAACTTCTTTGCCATCTCTATCTTTTACAAAGGATCTCTGCTCTAACGTGACACTTCCTACGTCTTCCATGGGCACTCAGAGCCCGGGAAAAACCTGAATGTTGTCATCCCAGCCCCAGGTTGAAACACATTATCGCCTTTCTCAAGTGGCCGATCAAGGGACTGTGGGCTTAGGCGCGTGCCCTGGCCGCCCCCGTCTTTGTGATTTTTCCTCTGTTTGCCGAAAAGGAGATTCCCGGTCGGAATATTATCGCTTTTTTACGAGATAAATTGCATAAAAATTGATTTTAAACAGCGGTTGACATGCTTCGAAGTACGGTAATGGAATATTTAGAATTTTTTTGTCACGAATTGCGCCATGCGCACGACCCTGATTTACCATTTCGGATAGTGTCTGGGACGCACAAACAAAACGCCGCTATTCGGATATAACGATGGATTATTTTGGACCAAACCAACATTTGTTATTGAAGTAGCAGTCCTGGGAGTGCATTCTGACGAAGACAACAAAAGGTAATCAAACTTTTGTAATAGTAAATCTGATTTTGGTGAAGGCTAAACTTGCCGGGTGTCTAAATAGCTAGCCCATGATGGCTGGGCTATGTACTTAGAATATTGCAAAATGTGCTTTCACCAAAAAGCTATTTTAAAATCGGACATATCGAGTGCATAGAGGAGTTCTGTATCTATAATTCTTAAAATAATTGTTATGCTTTTTGTGAACGTTTATCGTGAGTAATTTAGTAAATTGTTAGTAAATTCCCCGGAAGTTTGCGGGGGGTATGCTAGTTCTGAACGTCACATGCCAATGTAAAAAGCTGGTTTTTGATATAAATATGAACTTGATTGAACAAAACATGCATGTATTGCATAACATAATGTCCTAGGGTTGTCATCTGATGAAGATCATCAAAGGTTAGTGCTGCATTTAGCTGTGGTTTGGGTTTTTGTGACATTATATGCTAGCTTGAAAAATGGGTGTCTGATTATTTCTGGCTTGGTACTCTGCTGACATAATCTAATGTTTTGCTCTCGCTGTAAAGCCTTTTTGAAATCGGACAGTGTGGTTAGATAAAGGAGAGTCTTGTCTTTAAATAGCTGTAAAATAGTCATATGTTTGAGAAATTGAAGTAATAGCATTTCTAAGGTATTTGAAAATCGCGCCACTGGATTAGACTGGCTGTTGCGTAGGTGGGACGAATTCGTCCCGCCTAGCCCAGTGAGGTTATACAATACATGTATGTTTTGTTCAATCAAGTTCATATTTATATCCAAAAACAGCTTTTTACATTGGCATGTGATGTTCAGAACATGCATTCCCACCAAAAACTTCCGGTGAATTTACTAAATTACTTATCATAAACATTGACAAAATACATAACAATTATTTTAACCTGTTAGGGCTAGGGGGCAGCATTTGCACGTCTGGATAAAAAAAATGTACCCGATTTAATCTGGTTACTAATCCTACCCAGTAACTAGAATATGCATATACTTATTATATATGGATAGAAAACACTCTAAAGTTTCTAAAACTGTTTGAATGGTGTCTGTGAGTATAACAGAACTCATTTGGCAGGCAAAACCCTGAGACATTTTCTGACAGGAAGTGGATACCTGATGTGTTGTATTGACTTTAAACCTATCCCATTGAAAAACACAGGGGCTTAGGAATATTTTGGCACTTCCTATTGCTTCCACTAGATGTCACCAGCCTTTACAAAGTGTTTTGAGTCTTCTGGAGGGAGATCTGACCGAACAAGAGCCATGGAACGATGATGTCCCATTAGACACCTGGCGCGCGAGTTCATGTTGGGTACCCTAGTTCCAATACGTTATAAAAGAGTATGCATTCGTCCACCTTGAATATTATTCATGTTCTGGTTAAAAAAGGCCCTAATGATTTATGCTATACAACGTTTGACATGTTTGAACGAACGGAAATATATTTTTTCCCCTCGTTCATGACGAGAAGTCCGGCTGGCTTACATCATGTGCTAACGAGATGGAGATTTTTGGACATAAATGATGAGCTTTTTTGAACAAAACTACATTCGTTATGGACCTGTGATACCTGGAAGTGACATCTGATGAAGAGAATCAAAGGTAATGGATTATTTACATAGTATTTTCGATTTTAGATCTCCCCAACATGACGTCTAGTCTGTATCGCAACGCGTATTTTTCTGGGCGCAGTGCTCAGATTATTGCAAAGTGTGATTTCCCAGTAAGGTTATTTTTAAATCTGGCAAGTTGATTGCGTTCAAGAGATGTAAATCTATAATTCTTTAAATGACAATATAATATTTTACCAATGTTTTCTAATTTTAATTATTTAATTTGTGACGCTGACTTGACTGCCGGTTATTGGAGGGAAACGATTTCCTCAACATCAATGCCATAGTAAAACGCTGTTTTTGGATATAAATATGAACTTGATAGAACTAAAAATGCATGCATTGTCTAACATAATGTCCTAGGAGTGTCATCTGATGGAGATTGTAAAAGGTTAGTGCATCATTTTAGCTGGTTTTATGGTTTTGGTGACCCTGTCTTTGACTTGACAAAACATTACACACAACTCTTGTAAATGTACTGTCCTAACATACTCTAAATTTATGCTTTCGCCGTAAAACCTTTTTGAAATCATAAAACGTGGTTAGATTAAGGAGATGTTTATCTTTCAAATGGTGTAAAATAGTTGTATTTTTGAAAAATTTGAATTTTGACATTTATTTGGATTCAAATTTGCCGCTCTTGAAATGCACCTGCTGTTGATGGAGTGCACCACGGGTGGCACGCTAGCGTCCCACCTAGCCCATAGAGGTTAAGAATTATAGATACAGAACTCCTTTATGCAATCACGATGTCAGATTTTAAAATAGGTTTTCGGCAAAAGCACATTTTGCAATATTCTGAGTACATAGCTCAGCCATCACGGCTAGCTATTTTGACACCCGCCAAGTTCGAGGCACACTAAACTCAGAATTAGTATTAGAACAATTGTATTACCTTTGCTGATCTTAGTCAGAATGCACTCCCAGGACTGCTACTTCCACAAGAAAATTTGTTTTTGTTCCAAATAATCCAGAGTTATGTCCAAATACCTCCGTTTTGTTCGTGCGTTCAGGTCACTATCCAAAGGGTAACTTGCGAGCGCATTTCGAGACCAAAAAATTCAAAATGTTCCATTACCGTACTTAGAAGCATGTCAAACGCTGTTAAAAATCAATTTTTATGGTATTTTTCTTGTAAAATAGCGATAATATTCCAACCGGACAGTCGTGTATTCATTCAAAGAGGAAAAGAAAAAACAGCGTGCTCGCGTGAACGCGCATATCCAATCTCTTTGTCACCAGGCAGACCACTGAGAAACTGAGCTACTATACTCTGCCCAGAGACAGAAGACGCCTCAATCCGCTTTCTGACGGATTTAGAGAGCCAATGGCCCTAAAGATTGATGCTATACATCGTTTGACATGTTTCTACGAACGTAAATATAACTTTTTTTGACTTTTCGTCGTGAAATTTTCAGCGTGCTTCCTACATTTGGAGTAGCTTACTGAACGCGCTAACAACAAGGAGGTATTTGGACATAAATTATGGACTTTATCGAACAAAACAACATTTATTGTGGACCTGGGATTCCTGGGAGTGCATTCTGATGAAGATCATCAAAGGTAAGTGAATATTTATAATGCTATTTATGATTTTAGATGACTCCAAAATGGCGGGTATCTGTATTGCCTGATGTTGTTTTCTGAGCGCCGTACTCAGATTATTGCAAAGTGTGCTTTCCCCTTCATACTTTTTTGAAATCTGTCACAGCGGTTGCATTAAGGAGATGTTCATCTATAATTCTTTGAATAACAGTTTAATATTTTATCAACGTTTATGATGAGTATTTCTATAAATTTATGTGCTCATTCACCGGAAGTTTTTGAAGGAAAAACATTTCTGAACATTATGGGCCAATGTAAAATGGGTTTTTTGCATATAAATATGAACTGTATCGAGCAAAATATACATGTATTGTGTAACATGAAGTCCTATGAGTGCCATCTGATGAAGATCATCAAAGGTTAGTGCTTAATTTTAGCAGTATTTCTGGCTTTTGTGACGCCTCTCCTTGCTTGGAAAATGTCTGTGTGGCTTTTATGTTTTAGGCGCTGTCCTAACATAATCTAATGTTTTGCTTTCTCCATAAAGCCTTTTTGAAATCGGACAATGTGGTTGGATTAAGGAGACGTGTATCTTTAAAATGGTGTAAAATAGTTGTATGTTTGAGAAATTTGAATTAGGAGATTTTTGTTGTTTTGAATTTGCCACCCTGCTATTTCACTGGCTTTTGAATAGTGTGTACCGTGGGTGGGACGGTAGCGTCCCACGTAGCCCAGAGAGGTTTTAAGACATGAAGCTCAGTCCATACGGAAAATGTCTAGATCTTTGAACATTTCTTCAAGTGCAGATGCAAAAAACATCAAGCGCTTTGATGAAACTGGCTCTAATGAGGACCGTCACAGGAATGGAAGACCCAGAGTTACCACTGCTGCAGGGAATAAGTTCATTAAAGTTACCAGCCTCAGAAACTGCAGTCTGTCTTTTGTGAGACGCGGTGTGGGTGAATGGATGATCTACACATGTGTAAAGCGTGGAGGAGGAGGTGTTATGGTGCTTTGCTGGTGACGCTGTCTGGGATTTACTTATTCAAGTCACTCTTAACCAGCATGGCTACAACAGCATTCTGCAGTGATTCACCATCCCATCTAGTTTGCGCTTATGTAACTGGTTCTGCACCGGTACCTTTCTGCATTGTGTTCTGGTAAGGTGTAGGTGGAAGATAAGGCTCTGGACACAATTCTGCCAGTTGTCTCTCTTTTAATGACTGCGTGGAATGGAAACAAATACAAGTCAAAAGTTACTGCTGCAGTCTGGACTCCATACAAGTATATTTGCCTCTCCTCATCACGCTCTGAGCAAACTGTAGTAAGAGTATCAACAAAAAATACATTGTACAAAATGTACATGTTCATATTTCCAAAAGACTCATTACATTTTATAAAAATGTTATACACCAATACACAAATAAATTGCTATTAAGTGCAAAATATTTCTTAGAAAGTGTACTATTGTACCATTATACCTGAAGCATACTAATGGGGCAACAATGCCATTTTTTACATGCCTGGGCAAGTAACAAAATGAACGACAGCGAACTAGGCACATTAATAAACATGAAATACAAAATTGTCACATTTCACAACATACCTGCATGGAATGGGTACAAATACAAGGCAAAAGTTACTGCTGCAGTCTGGACTCCATACAAGTATATTTGCCTGATAAAAGACAAAAGACAGTGCAGAAAACCAATGTGAAAATAATAAAAAAACTCACGATGTCTGCACCTGAAATAGACCCTCTCCCGCCACAAAGCTAACGATAGTTGAGCTAGCCTTGCAAAGTTGCACTCAAACATTATCCCCATTCACATGAATATATGTTCCTATAAACAGTAATGCAACTCTAAATCGGTGACGATATAACCTTTGCTTGTCTTATCTTGTGAATTTGTGAACATGTGCATACGAAACACCTACCTCTCCTCATCATGCTCTGAGCAAACTGAGGAGTACGAGCACGGCTCTCGTTGATGACATCACAGCATTAACACAATTTAGAAAATAAATACAATAAAATAATTCACTCTTGCAAGTAATGTAATACATCTTAAAATAAACTTAAAATAATACATTTAAATAAATATGAATGATTTTTGGTGAAATACATAAAGTATATTTTACACCTGTTACATTTAGTGGGACTATCATTTGTTTTTTCTACAGGACAATGACCCGACACACCTCCAGGCTGTGTAAGGGCTATTTTACCAAAAAGGAGAGTGATGGAGTGCTGCATCAGATGACCTGCCCTCCACAATCCCCCGACCTCAACCAAATTGAGATGGTTTGCAGAGTGAAGGAAAAGCAGCCAACAAGTGCTCAGCATATGTGGGAACTCCTTCAAGACTGTTGGAAAAGCATTCAAGGTGAAGCTGGTTGAGAGAATGCCAGGAGTGTGCAAAGATGTCATCAAGGCAAATGGTGGCTATTTCAATAAAATATACTTCGATTTGTTTAACTTTTTTTTGTTAATACATGATTCCATATGTGTTATTTTATAGTTTTGATGTCTTCACTAATATTCTACAATGTAACAAATAGGAAAAATAAGGAAAAACCCTTTGAATGTGTTTGTGTTCGAAAACTTTTGATCATGAACTGTCAGTAGTTATGTTGTTTGTGTCCCTGTTCTTCAGTCTAGTCAGTGCTTCAGTCCCTTTCCATCACTCTGCAAAGAGATAAGTAGTGATGGATGAGGTCAGAGTTTTGCATTGACTCCTCCTCAGTGGGTGGGAAGATGGAGAGTCAGAGACTGGGAACAGGTTCATTTGACCTAAAAAGTTCACTTATAGAGACAGTGAGTTCATTTACATTTTAATAAGGGGGAATTAATGACGGTATAATGATACCTTACTATAAAAACCATTCAGTTCACCTTAACCTAGCTCACCCTCTAGTGGCCTAAAGAAGGGATGATTAGTTAATCTGCACTCTCCGTACATAAAGACAGAATACACCAAACAAATGAAGAAGGGAACGTAAAACTAACACTTTGAGCAGATTTGATGGATGGAGTATAACTGCTAAGAAATTGTAGTAATACAGTAATTGGGTATAAAGTATGTGTTTTAATTGTTTAAAAGTTTGTATTGTAGTGTCATGTTTAGTGTTCGGATACCTTTATATTCATATGAATGTCATGGAGTTTTTGTACAGGTTCTGTGTTGGTTTGTATCAGTGTGGATAACAAGCACAATAATACACAGCTGTGTCTTCAGTCTGCAGATTCTGTCCTGCTAAAGTTACTGTGCTGCTGGACATATCTCTGGAGATACTGAACTTGTTTTTCAGTTTATCACTGTATTATGTGCTACCATCGTGACAAATTAATCCTAACCACTCCAGTGCTTTTCCTGCAAGTTGGCGATTCACCCCTGTACAGTAACTGGTGCTGGTTAAAGAATACCCAGAAGCCTTACAGAGAAAGTCAGAGGCTGTTCAGGCTGCAGGGTGATAGAGCCTGGCTGTGTGAGTTCAGTCTGACAGAACACACCTGTGAAACAAAACAAAAAATGTTGTTAACCTCTTGCATCTAGACGTTCCGCTAGCGGAAACTCGTTCCGCCAGCGGAACCCCTAGCCAACAGCCAATGGCGTCGCATGGCGCGAAATACAAATACCTCAAAAAATCTATAATTTCAATTTCTCAAACATATGACTATTTTACACCATTTGAAAGACAAGACTCTCGTTAATCTAACCACATTGTCCGATTTCAAAAAGGCTTTACAGCGAAAGCAAAACATTAGATTATGTCAGGAGAGTACCCAGCCAGAAATAATCACACAGCCATTTTCAAAGCAAGCATATATGTCACAAAAAAACTAAAACACAGCTAAATGCAGCACTAACCTTTGATGATCTTCATCAGATGACACTCCTAGGACATTATGTTATACAATACATGCATGTTTTGTTCAATCAAGTTCATATTTATATCAAAAAACAGCTTTTTACATTAGCATGTGATGTTCAGAACTAGCATACACACCGAAAACTTCCAGTGAATTTACTAAATTACTCAGCATAAACGTTCACAAAATACATAACAATTATTTTAAGAATTATAGATACAGAACTCCTTTATGCAATCGCGGTGTCAGATTTTAAACTAGCTTTTCGGCAAAAGCACATTTTGCAATATTCTGAGGCCTTCCCTGTAGCTCAGTTGGTAGAGCATGGTGTTTGCAACGCCTGGGTTGTGGGTTCGATTCCCACAGGGGGCCAGCACAGAAAAAAAAAATGTATGAAATTGTATGAAATGTATGCATTCACTACTGTAAGTCGCTCTGGATAAGAGCGTCTGCTAAATGACTAAAATGTAAATGTACATAGCTCGGCCATCAAGGCTAGCTATTCAGACACTCACCAACGTCGAGGCTCAGTAAACTCAGAATTACTATTACAAAAATTGGATTACCTTTGCTGTTCTTCATCAGAATGCACTCCCAGGACTTCTACTGTGACGTCCTGACCAGTATAAGGGTTATTTGTTATTGTAGTTTGGTCACGGCGTGGCAGAGTGTATTTGTTTTATGTGGTTCGGGGTGCTGGTTTATTTAGTAGGGCGTTTGATTTATTATTTCCGGGTTTTTGGGTAATGTTCTATGTTTGTATTTCTATGTGGTCTCTGGTCTTTTGTATTTCTATGTCGGGTTTATTGGGGTTGGACTCTCAATTGGAGGCAGGTGTTTTCTCGTTGCCTCTGATTGGGAGTCCTATATATGGGTATGTGTTTGGTTGAGTGTTTGTGGGAGATTGTTTCTTGTTTTGCGTGTGTGAGCCTGACAAGACTGTTTTGTTGTTCGTGAGTTCTTCGTTTTGTTGTTTTTGGTGTTCTCTTTTATTTATAATAAATGATAAGATGAGCATCCACCTTCCTGCTGCATTTTGGTCCTCCATTCCCGACGACAACCGTTACATCTACTTCAACAACAAATGTTGTTTTGGTTCCAAATAATCCATAGTTATATTCAAATAGCTCCGTTTTGTTTGTGCGTTCAGGTAACGATCCAAAGGGTGACGCGTGGGTGCATTTCGTGACAAAAAATGCAAAATATTCCATTACCGTACTTAGAAGCATGTCAAACGCTGTTTAACCTGTTAGGGCTAGGGGGCAGTATTGACACGGCTGGATAAAAAACATACCCGATTTAATCTGGTTACCACTCCTACCCAGTAACTAGAATATGCATATACTTATTACATATGGATAGAAAATACCCTAAAGTTTCTAAAACTGTTTGAATGGTGTCTGTGAGTATAACAGAACTCATTTGGCAGGCAAAACCCTGAGACATTTTCTGACAGGAAGTGGATACCTGATGTGTTGTATTGACTTTAAACCTATCCCATTGAAAAACACAGGGGCTTAGGAATATTTTGGCACTTCCTATTGCTTCCACTAGATGTCACCAGCCTTTACAAAGTGTTTTGAGTCTTCTGGAGGGAGATCTGACCGAACAAGAGCCATGGAACGATGATGTCCCATTAGACACCTGGCGCGCGAGTTCATGTTGGGTACCCTCGTTCCAATACGTTATAAAAGAGTATGCATTCGTCCACCTTGAATATTATTCATGTTCTGGTTAAAAAAGGCCCTTATGATTTATGCTATACAACGTTTGACATGTTTGAACGAACGGAAATATATTTTTTCCCCTCGTTCATGACGAGAAGTCCGGCTGGCTTACATCATGTGCTAACAAGACGGAGATTTTTGGACATAAATGATGAGCTTTTTTGAACAAAACTACATTCGTTATGGACCTGTGATACCTGGAAGTGACATCTGATGAAGAGAATCAAAGGTAATGGATTATTTACATAGTATTTTCGATTTTAGATCTCCCCAACATGACGTCTAGTCTGTAACGCAACGCGTATTTTTCTGGGCGCAGTGCTCAGATTATTGCAAAGTGTGATTTCCCAGTAAGGTTATTTTTAAATCTGGCAAGTTGATTGAGTTCAAGAGATGTAAATCTATAATTCTTTAAATGACAATATAATATTTTACCAATGTTTTCTAATTTTAATTATTTAATTTGTGACGCTGACTTGACTGCCGGTTATTGGAGGGAAACGATTTCCTCAACATCAATGCCATAGTAAAACGCTGTTTTTGGATATAAATATGAACTTGATAGAACTAAAAATGCATGCATTGTCTAACATAATGTCCTAGGAGTGTCATCTGATGGAGATTGTAAAAGGTTAGTGCATCATTTTAGCTGGTTTTATGGTTTTGGTGACCCTGTCTTTGACTTGACAAAACATTACACACAACTCTTGTAAATGTACTGTCCTAACATACTCTAAATTTATGCTTTCGCCGTAAAACCTTTTTGAAATCGTAAAACGTGGTTAGATTAAGGAGATGTTTATCTTTCAAATGGTGTAAAATAGTTGTATTTTTGAAAAATTTGAATTTTGACATTTATTTGGATTCAAATTTGCCGCTCTTGAAATGCACCTGCTGTTGATGGAGTGCACCACGGGTGGCACGCTAGCGTCCCACCTAGCCCCAAGAGGTTAAACAGCGGTTGACATGCTTCGAAGTACGGTAATGGAATATTTAGAATTTTTTGGTCACGAATTGCGCCATGCGCACGACCCTTCTTTACCATTTCGGATAGTGTCTGGAACGCACGAACAAAACGCCACTATTCGGATATAACGATGGATTATTTTGGACCAAACCAACATATGTTATTGAAGTAGCAGTCCTGGGAGTGCATTCTGACGAAGACAACAAAAGGTAATCAAACTTTTATAATAATAAATATGATTATGGTGAGTGCTAAACTTGCCGGGTGTCTAAATAGCTAGCCCGTGATGCCTGGGCTATGTACTTAGAATATTGCAAAATGTGCTTTCACCAAAAAGCTATTTTAAAATCGGACATATCGAGTGCATAGAGGAGGTCTGTATCTATAATTCTTAAAATAATTGTTATGCTTTTTGTGAACGTTTATCGTGAGTAATTTAGTAAAATGTTAGCGAATTCCCCGGAAGTTTGCGGGGGTTATGCTAGTTCTGAACGTCACATGCTAATGTAAAAAGCTGGTTTTTGATATAAATATGAACTTGATTGAACAAAACATGCATGTATTGTATAACATAATGTCCTAGGGTTGTCATCTGATGAAGATCATCAAAGGTTAGTGCTGCATTTAGCTGTCTTCTGGGTTTTTGTGACATTATATGCTAGCTTGAAAAATGGGTGTCTGATTATTTCTGGCTTGGTACTCTGCTGACATAATCTAATGTTTTGCTTTCGTTGTAAAGCCTTTTTGAAATCGGACAGTGTGGTTAGATTAACGAGAGTCTTGTCTTTAAATAGCTGTAAAATAGTCATATGTTTGAGAAATTGAAGTAATAGGATTTTTAAGGTTTTGAAAATCGCGCCACAGGCTTCAAGTGGCTGTTACGTAGGTGGGACGAATTCGTCCCGCCTAACCCAGAGAGGTTAAAATCAATTTTTATGCGATTTTTCTCGTAAAAAAGCGATATTATTCCAACCGGGCAACGTTGTATTCATTCAAAGGCTGAAAGAAAAAAAATGGCCAAGTCTCATGAACGCGCTTCTCCTGCCTCTGAGCCACTAGGCTGACCACTCACAAACAGAGCTCCTGTACCTAGCCCAGAGACAGCAGACACCCCATTCCACTTTCTGGCTGCTTCAGAGAGCCAATGGAAGCCTTAGAAAATGTCACGTTACAGCAGAGATGCTGTATTTTCGATAGAGATGCAACAGAAGGCCAACAAATTGTCAGACAGGGCACTTCCTGTATGGAATCTTCTCAGGTTTTGGCCTGCCATATGAGTTCTGTTATACTCACAGACACCATTTAAACAGTTTTAGAAACTTTAGAGTGTTTTCTATCCAAATCTACTAATTATATGCATATTCTAGTTTCTGGGCAGGAGTAGTAACCAGATTAATTCGGGTACGTTTTTTTATCCGGCCGTGAAAATACTGCCCCCTATCCCAAAGAAGTTAACCTGTTGAGGACCCCTTCCCGCTCTGATCCCGGTATTGGGATTTATTGACAAGAGACCATGGCAGGAAATTCAAAACTGCAAGAATCTAATCATTTCAATTTCTCAAACAATCAACTATTTTTCACCATTTGAAAGATAAACATCTCCTAAATCCAACCACATTGTCCGATTTCAAAGAGGCTTTACGGCGAAAGCATAAAGTTAGGTTATGTTAGGAGAGTACATTGAAAATAGCTGTGTGTAATGTTTTGTCAATTCAAAGACAGGCGTCACCAAAAGCAGATAACCAGCTAAAATTATGCACTAACCTTTGACAATCTTCATCAGATGACACTCCAAGGACATTATGTTATACAATACATGCATTTTTTGTTCCATCAAGTTCATATTTATATCCAAAAACAACATTTTACAGAGGTGGCGAAAATCTGATTTTTTTCCCCCCTCAAATGTTTCCGGTGATCAGCGTTACAATTTACAAAAATTACTATTTGAAAACATTGGTAAATTATTATATTGTCATTCAAAGAATTATAGATTAACATCTCGTAAATGCTACCGCATTGCCAGATTTCAAAATAACTTTACTGGGAAATCACACTTTGCAATAAACGGGGTGCTATGCTAAGAACAATAGGCTAGGATATACAGGTTAGCACCATCTAATATCAATAATACTATTGTAAATAATCCCTTACCTTTGATTATCTTCATCAGAAGGCACTTCCAGGAATCCCACGTCCACAACAAATGTGGTTTCTTTCGACAAAGTTCATAATTTATGTCCGAATAACTCCAAGTTGTTCCATGTTGTTAGCGCGTTCAGTAGGATCCTCAAAATGTAGTGGGGGGGGGAAAGTCACGACGAAAAGTAAAAAAAAAAATCTATTTATGTTCGTTCAAACATGTCAAACGTTGTTTAGCATCAATCTTTAGGGCCATTTTTAACGTGAAACATCAGTAATATTTCAACCCGACCTCTCCTGTGTCTTGAAAAACATTTTGAAAAAATGTCTCGCCTCACATGCATGCATGCGCAGGTGCGCGCAATAATGAAGTGACGACATCCCAGGGACGTAAACTTCCCTTCATTCTAATTCGGTCTCTGTTCATCATAGACGCTTCAAACAACTATAAAGACCGTTGACATCTAGTGGAAGCCGTAGGAAGTGCAAAATGAATCCTTTGTCACTGTGTGATCTATTAGCAATGACTCGAAAATAGTACAGCCACAAAATTCTCATTTCCTGGTTGTATTTTTCTCAGGTTTATGCCTGCCATATGAGTTTTGTTATACTTACAGACACCATTCAAACAGTTTTAGAAAATTCTGAGTGTTTATGTGTTTAATTCAGAGTGTCTATCCAAATCTGTTAATAATATGCATATCCTAGCTTCTGAGTTGGTGTAGGAGGCAGTTAAAAATGGGCACATATTTTTTTCAAAATTCTCAATACTGCCCCCTAGCCCCAACAGGTGTATCATTGTGTTATTATTTGATACATCATTAGAATTGTTCCTCATGTGTCTCCTTGTCAAGGTCTACTGGCCATACCATACGTGTGTCTGTGTGTTTGTACACATCCTTCCTTTCTCTACCAGATGGTTTTTGTACGGCTATTCTCATTAGTTTAACCATAGTGAGCTCTAGCACAGTAATACACTGCAGAGTCCTCTGACTTCAACAGGTTCATGTGCAGATAGAAGTTAGAGCTATCCTTCAACGCTGTGAATCTGCCCTGTACTACTTGGGCATTGCTCTTGCTACCTTCAGAATAATAGTAAATGATCCATTCAAGTCCTTTTCCAGTTGCTTGGCGGATCCAGTACATATTAGTGCTGCTTAGAGTGAATCCACTACAGGCACATGTGAGTTTGAGGGATCCTGCAGGGGTCCCCTGGACTGACTGTTCAGCCTGTGTGAGTACGACCTCACAGTGGACACCTGAGGAGGGAGAGGAATGACAGGTCAGATCAATCAACCAGTCACATCAGTATCACAACAACACAAGTTATACTGATCAGACTACAGTCAGAAACTCACAGGAGGCAGCTGACAGCAGCAGCAGCAGCAGAGATGCAGGGAACATGGTTTGTGCTGAAGCTGAACTGGTGTGAGTTGTTCTTCTCTACTCTCCAGGGCTCAGAGGGACGTACAGGGACTCTCAGATACAGAGAGGTTTTATATAGGAGGTAGAGGGAGAGAAAGGAAGGGAGGATGGGTGGAATTTGCATAAGGAGAGGATATATATCATTAATGGGAATGTCTGTAGGGGAGAAAATATGTATTAACCGTGCAAGCTATACATAGTCTAATGTGTTCTCCATGTAAAAAATACAGACTTGTACTTGAGGTTAACCTCTATGGGCTAAGTGCTTGCGTCCCACCTACTCAACAGCCAGTTGAATCCTGTGGCGCGTTATTCAAATACCTTAGAAATGCTATTACTTCAATTTTTCAAAAATATTACTATTTTACACCATTTTAAAGATAAGACTCTCGTTAATCTAACCACACTGTGCGATTTCAAAAAGGCTTTACAACGAAAGCAAAACATTAGATTATGTCAGCAGAGTACCCAGCCAGAAATAATCAGACACCCATTTTTCAAGCTAGCATATAATGTCACATAAACCCAAACCACAGCTAAATGCAGCACTAACCTTTGATGATCTTCATCAGATGACAGTCCTAGGACATTATGTTATACAATACATGCATGTTTTGTTCAATCAAGTTCATATTTATATCAAAAACTAGCTTTTTACATTAGCATGTGACGTTCAGAACTAGCATACCCACCGCAAACTTCCGGTGAATTTACTAAATTACTCACGATAAACGTTCACAAATAAACATAACAATTATTTTAAGAATTATAGATACAGAACTCCTCTATGCACTCGCTATGTCCGATTTTAAAATAGCTTTTCGGTGAAAGCACATTTTGCAATATTCTCAGTAGATAGCCCGGCATCACAGGGCTAGCTATTTAGACACCCAGCAAGTTTAGCACTCACCAAAATCAGATTTACTATAAGAAAAATGTTATTACCTTTGCTGTCTTCGTCAGAATGCACTCCCAGGACTTCTACTTCAATAACAAATGTTGGTTTGGTTCAAAATAATCCATAGTTATATCCAAATAGCGGCGTTTTGTTCGTGCGTTCAAGACACTATAAAAAACTTAGCCAGACAAACAATAAACTATACACAAAATAACAAACCGTGACGACAGCGGTGCAACATGCACTAACTCAAAATAATCTTCCACAAATACAGGTGGGAAAAACAACTACTTAAATATGATCCTCAATTAGAGACAACGATGACCAGCTGCCTCTAATTTGGAATCATACATTGTATCAGCTTGAATTAGATTGAGCAATAAAATCCCCACTTTTATTCCATAGGCTGGGATCCGCACTATGCAGCTGTTGCAAGAGCGCATATTTCACTGTCCACTGGTTTCCAAAATGATTGATAGGCAGCTTAAACTTCTTGAATTCAAACATTATTGGGTTCAAATAGACATTTAAATTTGTGAACAGTGTAGTGTCTTTGGCTATGCCGGATTAAGTGATATGACATGCTAACTTATAAAATGATTTCTCTGTAATTAATATTACCTGATTAAGCTAATCATGTAAATGTAATTAACTAGAAAGTCGGGGCACCACGGAAGAACGTTTATAGAGCCGTTATCTTCCGAATAAACTCTTAAAATACTTTGTAATATTTTACATCGATAGCAGTCAATATTAACCCTTGTTTTATTTTCAGTCTCATAATGAAAGTTGTAAATTCTTGGTTATCTTCACGAACCCTGGCTAACAAGTTGAATCAGCAATACAAAATTGGGTTTAATTATTTATTTACTAAATACCTAACCAATCACACAGAATTACAAATACACAGAATACAATGATGTCATACAGAAAACGTCCTGGTGGACGGAACCTGTATGAAAGCTGGTTACACAAAGGAAAGGGGGTTGGGCTTGAATGAAAGAGCGGGAAGATTTAGGAACAGAGAAACAGCAGCTATGCTATCGTAAATACATTATCTTATGCATTCTAAATTACCGGCCATTTGGA
Organism: Salmo salar; assembly: GCF_965601325.2. NCBI lineage: Eukaryota > Metazoa > Chordata > Actinopteri > Salmoniformes > Salmonidae > Salmo > Salmo salar. Next base: position 77,731,290 of record NC_138293.1, on the reverse strand, counting down.
AAAGGAAAATGCAATAAATATTTACTCTGAGCTGCGCTTCGGTAGATTGGTCGTAGATGCTGGCCGGGTTGGCCAACAGATCTCCCTGTTTTTGGAAGAATGTCAATGGTGGTCAATTGGATACGTGGTGGTATATTCGTCTGGTTGTTAGACTGGATCTGTCGTCCGTCCTTTCCTAGCCCACGTAAGCAGCGGCCGCTGCTAACTCAACGGCTAGGAAGTAGCACTTCTGTAGTGAATAAGCTCAAAGTTCATACCATTCGCCACCAAAGCTCACGCCGAGGTTGGCTTAGTTCTGTTCTTGACATGTGTGTCCTTCTAACGTAGAGGCTGCAGACCTCCCGTACTGGAACCACGTGGTTATCTTTTCGTCAAAGGCTTATATAGTGGAGAGAGGGAGGGAGGTGTTTCATCGTTTATAACCCCTGTCTCTTCACAGGGTTGGGCCACTGATCGAGCAGGGCACTTTCCTTATGAAAACCCAATTCTCTCATTTGGAAGCTAAAATTACATTTAATCTCCTAACAAACAATTTCCATATCAAACATTTCAATTGCATAACAATTCCATGTGACTCTGATAACTAGAGGGCGTATACTTTCTCAGGTACAGTTTATGTCGTCCTGTCATCAGTCATAATGTCTCAGATGACAACTGAAATGAAATCCATACTCATTACGTTATCAAGCATATTTCCAACTGGTTTTATTAACAAAATATGGTTCCTTTCCCCATTTGTTTGATGTTCCCAGACTCTCTATATTTAACACAGGCTATTCAAGTCCTTCAGTAGATTCAGAGAGGGGAAGGGAGAAAGGTATTTATGGGGGGGTCATAAACCTTACCCACAGGCCAACGTCATGACAACAGCCATCCAAACCAACCACAGTCCGTAAGGAGCAAATAGCTAAATGACAATATCGGGACACAGTGCCCTTCGCTCCCACTTGACATTTCCTACTGTCCGGCAACGGCTGGGAGGTAGCTAATTAGTAGCCAATATAAGGGTGACAGTCACAGTAAGCACACACATACAACTCATGAAGCAACAGTATACACCCATCATCAATACTTTTAATAAAAAATAAACAATCGTCAATTTTAAAACTGAAACTGTACAATTATTTGTGTTAAAAGAACTGTGAAATACGACTCAGATCATCTGGCTTAAAAACAGAAGTCCAACCTCTTGCGGTACAGTAGCTCAGTGTATTGTAGTGGCATGGTAAGAAACGGAAGAAAAGAAACAGCTCAATCAAAACCGTCTAACCTTTAGCAGAGCGCTTTCGACACACCTACTACTTTCCACACGCCCACTACTTTCCATTCAACGCACCCACTCGCCCATACACCAGTCGCCATATTGGGATGCAGCTTCCCCCTCAACATCTACAGCCTCTGGGTTTACATTCAGTGACTACTGGATGGCTTGGATCAGACAGGCTCCTGGAAAAGGACTTAAATGGATTGCCATTATAAGATATGATAGTGCTGAAATCTACTACTTCCGGTTTATTCAGGGTCAGTTCACCATCTCCAAAGACACTAACAAGCAGCAGGTGTATCTCCAGATGAACAGTCTGAAGACTGAAGACTCCGCTGTTTATTATTGTGACTGAGACACAGTGACACAGGAGGCTGCAGCGTCGTACAAAAACTGGTCAATGCAGCGTCGTACAAAAACTGGTCAACATTGATCTCAGGATGTAAGTCTCTAAGAGACTTGACGCAACCTCATTGGCATCACTGACACACACTGTGAGACACATGTCATACTGTAATAGACAGATCATATTCTCAATTATATCTAAAATAATAAAACATAAAAACATACCTGCCATTTTATTTATCAAGCAGATGAAGAAAAGTCATACAACTGAAATTGCAAATCAAAGTACATTAAAATATCTAATGGGCCAAGTATAGATTGTTGAAGGACACCAACAGTTTATATATTAAATTATCATATACAACGAATAATTATACAATGAGTGTACAAAACATTATGAATACCTGGTCTTTCCATGACATAGACTGACCAGGTGAATCCAGGTGAAAGATATGATCCCTTATTGATGTCACTTGTTAAATCCACTTCAATCAGTGTAGATGAAGGGAGGAGACATGTTATAGAAGGCTTTTTAGCCTTGAGACAATTGAGAATTGAATTGTGTTCACTGGATGTACAAAACATTATGAACACCTGCTCATTCCATGACATAGACTGACCAATGAATCCTGATTTCCAACCAAATTTCGACATTTGCTCATATTAGCAATCCCAGTGGTAGTACCCAATACTACTCCCAGTCAGTTCAGGGTCAGTTCACCATCTCCAGAGACAATAGCAAGCAGCAGGTGTATCTCCAGATGATGAGCCTGAAGACTGTTTATTATTGTACCTGACAGCCACAGTGACACAGGAGGCTGCAACGCAGTACAAAAATGGGTCAACATTGATCTCAGTATAAAAGTCTTTAAGACGAGTCTGTGCTCCACTCTATCAGTAACTCCATAGCATGAACTACACACACTGATCGACACATATCATAGACAGATCATATTCTCAACTATATTCAAAATAATACATGAAAACATATAAAAACATGTACCTGCCATTTTTTGGGATCAAATAACATTTATAAAGAAAACTCAATAAAATAAATCTAAGTAAAAGTTAATGTCTAATGGGCCAAATACAGATCATTGCTGGACAAGAAAAGTTACTATATTCAATTATTATATATTTTTATAAACAGACTAATCATTTTATACATAATTAATACATTCTGTTCAATTCGCAAAAACATTGAAAAACAATAATTATTGTGTTAAAATAACATGCTGTAAACAAAGAGAGAATCAACATTTCACTCAAATGTGTATTTCATGTAACAGTTCATAATGCAGGTTGGTTCAGCTTATAACAGTCAATCAGACTTTTGTTTTTGATACTATATCGTTATATACAGTGGTGGAAAAAGTACTCAATTGTCATACTTGAGTAAAGGTAAAGATACCTTAATAGAAAATAACTAAAGTAAAAATGAAAGTTGCCAGGTAAAGTACTACTTAAGTAAAAGTCTAAAAGCATTTGGTTTTAAATATACTTAAGTATCAAAAGTTTAATGTAATTGTTAAAATATACCTAAATCTCTAAGGTCTATGCAAAGTTACACCCCTGTTTTACAATTCATTATGCAGGTTGGTTCAGCTTATAAAAGTCAATCAATGTATTTATTTCAAAACAAGTTATTTATGTACACTCTTCTTATTCTAATAGCTCTCTCAGGTCTATGCAAAGTTACACCCCCTTTCTCTATTGATATAAAGTGGAGTGTCTGTTTCTCTTTCACTCAGACTTAACAATCCAGCTCCCACCAATTCAGCTTCAACACAAATCATGTTCCCTGCATCTCTGCTGCTGCTGCTGACAGCTGCATCATGTGAGTCTCTTTCGATTTTAGTTTTTGAAACTGAAAACCTTATTTGTGATTCTGTATCGATAGTTTACACTGTCAAATTACTTTTTTGATTACTCTGTAAAATCCATAGATTGTTTTAATTCTTATTCTTCCATTGACAGGTGTACACTGTGGACTTGAGTTCACCCAACCAAGCTCATTGGATGTAAAGCCTGGAGAGTCTTTGAGCATCACCTGTAAAGTCTCTGGTTATTCTCTGACTGATAGCACCAACCTCCATGGAATAGGCTGGATCCGACATCCTACAGGAAAAGCACTTGAATGGATTTGGACCATCTATTATGATGGAAGCTCAAACTCTCAAAGTTCCCTAAAAGACAGGTTCAGTTTCACAAGAGACACTTCCAGCAACACAGTGTTTTTAAAAGGACAGAGTCTGCAGACTGAAGACACAGCTGTGTATTACTGTGCTCGGTGGCCACAGTGATACAAACCAGCAACAGACCAGTACAAAAACCTTATACCCATGGAATGAATCAAGCACAACACAACAATAAGGCATTTATTTACCACCAGTAGAGACATAAAAACAGTAGGACTGTATTTGTTCAAATCAAGTTCTATAAAACAAAATGTAAAATGTTCTTACTGATACATTGGCACAATAACAAACAGCAGGGTCTACACCATGAGTCTTCACCAAGTCCAATACATTTCATAACTGGCAAGATATGTAGTAAATAGACCAACAATTCTAAAGGAACAGCCATTTAACACCATGAAGATGCAAATGTTCTGTGTTCCAAGAGCCTACGTCTCCTCCCATTCCAATAGTCTGCTATAATAACTGAACCACACAGACCATCTCCCTCAGTCACAACTGCCACTCCCAGTCTCCTCCTTTGTTTCGAGAATCTTAGTATTTACCCACAATGAGAGTTGTAGAATGTGTGTTCCTCCTGGCTCTCATCACAGGTGAGTTAACTGGAGTTATTTCATTCCTGTGTAGGAGAGAGGAGAGGAGCTGTGCTACTTGGCTGGAGGGTCACAGCCATCTAATGTCACGCTCTGACCTAGGAGAGCTGTGTTTTCTCTGTTTAGTTAGGTCAGGGTGTGATAGGTGGGTGGGCGTTCTATGTTTTTGTATTTCTTTGTGTTGGGCCAAGCTCCAGACCTCAAGTGCGCCTCCACGGCCCAGTATATCCTGTGCGTTTCCCAGTCCGTTGAGACCGGTTCCAGCTCCACGTAGGAAGCCTCCAGTGATGATCTATGGTCCGAAGCCTTCAGTGATAATCCATGGCACGAAGCCTCCAGTGATGATCCATGGCCTGGAGCCTGTAGGGATGATCCATGGCATGAAGCCTCCAGTGACAATCCATGGCCCAGAGCCTCCAGTGATGATCCATGGCACAAAGCCTCCAGTGATGATCCATGGCGCGGAACCTGTAGTGAGGATCCATGGCACGGAGCCTGCAGCGACGGTCCCCGGTCCGGAACCTCCAGCGACACTCTCCAGTCCGGAGCCTCCAGCGACGCTCCCCAGTCCGGAGCCTCCAGTCGACAGGTCTCCCGGTCCGGAGCCTCCAGCGACGGTTCCCGGTCCGGAGCCACCAGCGACGGTTCCCGGTCCAGAGCCACCAGCGACGGTCTGCGGTCCAGAGCCTCCAGTGACAGCCGGCGGTCCAGAGCCTCCAGTGAAGGTCTGCGGTCCAGAGCCTCCAGCGACGGTCGGCGGTCCGGGGACTCCGGCGACGGTTCCCGGTCCAGAGCCTTCTGTGGCGATCTACGGTCCAGAGTCCCCGGCGACGATATACGGTCCGGAGTCTCCGGCGACGACCCACGGTCCAGAGCTTCCGGCAACGACCTACAGTCCGGAGTTTCTGGCGACGATCCACAGTTCCTCCGGCGATAATTACGGTCCGAAGGGCACTTGGTCCCGATATTGTTACCATGTTGTAGCTTTTCATGCCCTCCCCATTGAGTAGTAGACTGTATGAATGTATAAAGGTGACATCTAGATGGTTAAAATATTTGTTATTTATTGTGTAGGCTGCTATCCTACTTGAAATATAATGCCACGTAGCTACCGCTGGCGACACAACCTTGATACCCTGTAGGAAGCGCATTAATTCGGCAGGGACAACACTGGAGCACGGTCGCTGGTTTACTATCGACTCATAGTGCAGCCCAATCAGCCACGCAAAACAGTCTTGAGTGGCAACAAATCTGCTCAATTAGCTGATTCGCTTTCCATACACCCACTCATTTTGACACACCCACTCACCCATACTTCGGTCGCCACATTGAGCTGCAGCTACCCATACTTGTACAGGTCAGTTGGTGGTATTCTCCAGGCTTTTTAACCACTGGTCCAGAATCAGTCAATGTCTGACTCTGAACACCTGTGGAAACAAAGTATAATTTGATAAAATACCTTGACTCAAAAACTCAGCTAACATTGTTTTACAAATAAAAACAGTGTAATAGTGTTCACCTGTCAAGCCCATTGTCATCAGTAGAACCACAATAGTAAATGTCATGATTAATTATTATTAGTTATTAGATGTGTTTCTGTGTTTCAGTCTAGTCAGAGCTTCAGTCCCTCTCCTCCACTCTGTAGTGAAATAAGTAGTGATGGAAAAGCTCAGAGTTTTGCATTGACTCCTCCTCACAGGGTGAAAAGATCACACAGAGATTAAATATAGAATTCAGAAATGGGGAACAGATTCATAAGACCTGAATAGTTTGTTAAAGGTTCAATGGAGCTGTTTTTATCTCAAAATGATTATCTAATTTCTGGGTAGCAATAATGTGACTGTTTTCAATTAATATTGTAAAAAATATCTTCATAGCAAAGAGCAATTTCTCAAGCAAGAATTTTGCTAGGACTGTCTGGGAGTGGTTTGAGTGGGGAGGGGAAACAGAAAATGTGCTGTTATTGGCAAAGGTTTGGACTGTCCTTCTTATTGGTCTATTAACTAATTTACTGCATGGTGATGTCACCATGGAAGGCCACAACTCCCATGGAAGGCCACAACTCCCATGGAAGGCCACAAGTTTCAGGAAGTGTTTAAAAAACAATCTTACACTAAAATGGCATTATGATCATTTTCACAATTTCACAGTATTATTCCAAACTTATGGTGTGGAAATATATATATATATATATATATATATATATATATATAATACACAAGAAAATCATGTTTTTGACTTCACTTGGCCTTTAAATACTTGTTCATGTGAAAACAAGAAAGCTTGACCAGACTGGACAAAATATACTTTGATTGGGTAGTTTGAGTGTCAGAGCTGGACTCTTATATTGTGTAGTGTTTTGTGATATTGTTGTTGTTGAATTCTTTACAGTAATGATACTGAGTATTAGTCTAGTGTGACACAAAGAAAGGAAGTAGTACACCAGCTTACCATGTTGTTAGGGGCTATGGGTTTTTGTACAGCTGCTTCACCAGCTTCAGTCACTGTGTCTCTCGGGCACAATAATAAACAGCAGAGTCCTCTGATCTCAGACTCTTGGCCTCTAAGAACTGTGTGCTTGTGGAGACGTCCTCAGTCAGGGTGAACTGGTCTTTCAGGGAGTCTGAGTAGTATGGAGAATTGCTATTCATTCTCCCGATCCACTCCAGGGCTTTGCCTTGGTTCTGCCTCATCCAGTGTATCCAGTAGCCACTCATTGAGAAACCAGAGATTGTACAGGACAGTTTAACAGTGTCTCCAGGTCTTTTCACTTGAGGAGGAGACTGATCCAGCCTTATATCACAACAAACACCTGCAACAACAAAAAAACACTCAGTTGAAGATGTGGTATTTACACTGATTTCGAGTTTAACAACTCAGCCATTCTTCAGTCACCAATGTGTAATGTTTTACTTACTGTGTATGGACATCACCATGAGAACTAAACTGCAGATAATCATCTGTTCCATTGTTCAGTATTAGCTAATATAGGACTTGTTGTAATGTCAGTCCAAGCTGCCTATAATGAAAAGACCAGAGCTGAGTGTCTGTTTATAAAGGGATGAAGGGGAGGAGACTTTGCATCGACTGTCTTCTAGAGACTTAAATAGAGACTGAGTGGGATACAGATGTAGGATCTACATTTGAGCCAGTTTTCTACAGCAGGAAATAATCCTGCTGCAACCAGAAATGTGAATTATTATGTGGATTGTAATTAATGGACATTTTTTGTGGGGAGTGATACATTTTTTGTTAGGGCAAATCAACTCTGACATTTTAAAGTGGAAATCAAAAACTTTACAATACTTTTTAAACCTTTAATACACTACAAGCTGGCATGAAAATTATCAGCATTCTTCACTCTCTTATTTTCAGATTTTTCATGTGGGATGTTCAGACTACCGTAATTTCCGGACTTTTCACCTTTTTTGGAGCTGTATTTGGTGATGGTGAACTGGCCCTGGAGGGACTGGGCAAATATAGTGCCAGTGCCAGTGTCAATGCGCCCAATCCACTCTAGACCTTTCCCTGGTTTCTGACGGATCCAGTGCATGTAGTAGCTACCCATGGAGAATCCAGACACTGTACAGGACAGTGTTACTGACTCTCCAGGTTTCTTCACCACTGGCTAGGAGGATGTGAGTGAGTTTACATGACTGTGACCCACCAGCCAAGTAGCATAGCTCCAGTTAACTCACCTGAGATGAGAGCCAGGAGGAACACACATTCTAGAACTCTCATTGTGTGACAGATCTAAAATTCTGTAAAGGAGGAGCACAGACTGGGAGTGGTCGTCGTGACTGAGGTAGATGGTCTGCGGAGGGCACTTATATCAGACTACTGAAATGTGAGGAGAACTTGGGTCTATGTGAACAGAAACACATTTGCATCTCTATGGTGTTAAATGTTTCTCCCCGTAGCTCTAGTGGTCTAAATACTACGTATATTGGTACTATTGAGAAATGTTTTGGTGAAGACTCAAGGTGTTCATGTAGTAGTGACATAGACACGTATTGTGCCAGTGTATCAATAAGAAGTTTTGGGTCCTTGAAAAGCTCTATATATGTCACATGTATTATTATTATTATTATTATTCCTATCACTTCCACCGATCACTATGTTTGAGTTATCTGTTCTTAATAATCAGTTTAGAAACAGGTCATTATTGGCTGTGTAGACTACGTTTACTGAATACTTGCACTGTTGAAGACACTCATGAAGATAACACATTCTCACTTACTGTATATGAACCATGACTACTAAACACCAGACAGTCATCAGTTCCATTGTTCAGTGATAGGCAGGTTAGTGCAGGGCTTGCTGTAATGTCAGTCCAAGCTACCTATAATGAGAAGGTCAGCGCTGAGTATCTAATTATAAAGAGATGGAGAGGAGGGAGACTTTGCATACACCTCCCTCTGGAGGCTTAAATAGAGAATGAGAGATATTCTGCTCTATTCTTTGATTCCTTCCTTCCTGTCCTTTATTCTGCTCTCTGTTTTACAGATTTTACATGTGAGATGTTCAGACTAGATATGTTTGACATTTTATTCAGGGCTGAACAGCACAGAAAGAAGTGCATTTCCCTATCTGGGACAATACAAGTTGTATTGATTTAGATGTATCTTTTACTGCTTATCCCCTCTTTGTAATCTATTGTGCAGTTCCCCAAGGATCTATAATTGGTCCATTACTGTTTTTAGTTTTAGTATATTTCTGTTTGCTGATCACAATAATATAATTCTGTCTGATAAAGATATTCAAAACGTAACTGTCACGACTTCCGCCGAAGTCGGTCCCTCTCCTTGTTCGGGCGGCGTTCGGCGGTCGACGTCACCGGCCTTCTAGCCACCGCCCATCCACTTTTCATTTTCCATTTGTTTTGTCTTAGTCTTACACACCTGGTTTCACTCACCCAATTACCTGTTTATTATTTAACCCTCTGTTCCCCATGTTTGTTTGTGAGGGATTGTTCTTTGTAAATCGGTCCGTTATTTGTGGGCTCGTATATTTTGCGTTGTATTTTTGTATTTTGAGTAAAGTACGTTGTTTACTCATTTCTGCTGTCCTGCGCCTGACTCTCTACACCAGCTACACACAGAACCACATTACAGTAACAGCTAAAATTAACTCAATTCTGTAAAGTTGACTTTGGGCTCATGTAAATAATGTGCTTTTCAGGTTATAATATGTGTGGATTATTTTAAGAGGATAATATTGATTTCAATGTTTTTTCCATTACTTTTCAGTCTTTCTGCTCTCTCATAGAGAGTGTGTCTGAACAACAGAAGTGCCTCATTGCCTCTCATACTGGGTTCAGTGTTGATCAGTTTTTGTAAGGTGCTGCAGCCTCCTCTGTCACTGTGTCTCTGGCACAATAATAAACAGCAGAGTCTTCAGTCTTCAGGCTTTACACCTCTAAGTACAGCTGGTTTTTGGAGATGTCTTTGGTGATGGCGAACTGGTCCTGGAGAGACTGCGCATAATAAGCAGTGTCACTGTAAATGTATCCAATTCACTCAAGTCCTTTCCCTGGTTTCTGACGGATCCAGTGCATCCTGTAACTACCCATGGAGAATCCAGACACAGCACAGGACAGTGTTAATGGCTCTCCAGGTCTCTTCACCACTGGCTCAGAGGAGGTGAGTGACTGCCCCTGAACAGCTGAAAAACAGACAGAGAGTTTAGGTTACCGTGACCCTCCAGCCAAGTAGCACAGATCCTCTCCTCTCTCCTACACTGGACAGAAAAAAACACAGTTAACTCACCTGAGATGAGAGTCAAGAGGGACACACATTCTAGAACTCTCATTGTGGGATGGTTCTAATATTCTGTAAAAGGAGGAACATAGACTGGGACTACTTGTCATGACTGAGGTAGATGGTCTGTGGAGGGCAGTTATATCAGACTCCAATACAATGGGAGGAGACCTTGGGTCTTTGTGCATAGAAACATATTTGCATCTCTATGGTGTTAAATGTTTCTCCCCGTAGCTCTAGTGGTCTAAATACTACATATGTCGGTACTATTGAGAAATGTTTTGGTGAAGAATTAAGTTGTACATGTTATAGTGACATAGCCACTTATTGTGCCAATATATCAATAAGAAGTTTTATTTTATAGAGCAGTTCTTCAATTGATAATATTATAGTATATTTAACTCAGGGGCATATGTTGCACTTGTGCTTGATTCTAATGAATATTCCGTTTTTGTAAAGGTCCTGTGTTGGTTTGTATCACTGTGGTCTTTGAGCACAATAACACACAGCTGTGTCTTCAGTCAGCAGACTCTATCCTGTTAAAGTTACTGTGCTGCTGGAAGTGTCTCTGGAGATACTGAACTTGTTTTCAGCTTATCACTTTAATATATGTTACCACTGCCACATATTTCTCCAACTCACTCCAGTGCTTTTCCTGCAGGCTGTCAAACCCAACCTGTACAGTAGCTGGTGCTGGTTAAAGAATACCCAGAGACATTACAGGAGAGGGTCAGAGGCTGTCCAGCTTGCAGGGTCATAGAGCATGGCTGTGTAGAGCTCAGTCTGACAAAACACACCTGTAAAATAAAACAAACACAACGATATACAACCTTCAGTGAATTATATTTTCCAATTCATTTGACTGAATACTATTCCTCTGTTGTTTTTTCATATATCGCTCCCAAAAACTCACAGGAGGCCCCTGCCAGCAGTAGCAGCAGATAACAGGAAGCATGGTTTGTGTTGAACTTAGACTGGTGGGAGCTGCACTTGTATATTCCAATTGAGTGAAATACAGATACACATTTTCTTTATATACTGAGAGAAGAGGAGTGGAACTTTGCATACAGCTGAGAGAAGTTGGTATAAGAAGAGAGAGAATCAACTAGTATCACTGACATGTTGAGTAGATTGATTGGTATGAGCTGCAACAACCTGCAATACAAACTTTAGAATCTCACTTTGTTTACAGCATCTTATTACCATAAAAACAATTATTATTGTTATTAATGTTACTTGAAATAGCACAGAATATAACAATCTAACTGTTGGTGTCCCTCAATGATCTATACTCGGCCAATTACATTTTTATTTATATAATTTTTTTAAAGAATGTGTTTTTAATACTTCAATATTTTAGATATAATTGAGCATATGACCTGTAGGTGAGAGTACGGTATGTCTCGACCAGTGTGTGTGTTGTTGACGACATGCAGTTGATGCTGACAGAGTGAACCATAGACTAATTTTAGAGACTCATACTGAGATCAGTGTTGACCAGTTTTTGTACGACGCTGCAGCCTCCTGTGTCACTGTGTCTTTGGCACAATAATAAACAGCAGAGTCTTCAGTCTTCAGGCTGTTCATCTGGAGATATACCTGCTGCTTGCTGTTGTCTCTGGAGATGGTGAACCGACCCTGAACTGACTGGGGGTAATAAGTGCTGCCACCATCACTGCCAGTAATAGCTGCAATCCACTCCAGTCCTTTCCCAGGAGCCTGTCTGATCCAACCCATCCAGTAGCCATTTATGTCTAAACCAGAGGCTGTACAGGTCAGTTGGTGTGATTCTCCAGGCTTTTTAACCACTGGTCCAGACTCAGTCAATGTCTGACTCTGAACACCTGTTGAAAGAAACCACAGATGTTGTTAAATTAGTCAATTTATTCACCATAAATCTTTTTAAAAAAAGAGACTCACATGATGCAGTTACCAACAGCAGCAGAGATGCAGGGAACATGGTTTGTGTTGAAGTTGAACTGGTGGGAGCTGCTCTTCTCTCCTCTCCAGGACTCAGAGGGACGTACTAGGACTCTCAGATACAGAGAGGTTTTTATATAGGGACGAGGTGGAGAAGGGAAGTGAAATTTGCATAAGGAGAGGATATACTGTATAATATACTGTACAATGAGTAATTATACAGTATATACTATATACTGTATAATTAAAGGGAATATCAGTGCGGGGAAGAATATTTAATAACTGTGAAAACTATAAATACTCAATGTGTTGTCAATGTAAAAAAAGAACTGACTTATACAGCTGGATAATGTTAGGCATCTCTGTACAATGAGCTTTACAATCTGCTAATATTTTTTGTATCATAACCCAGGAGTGTCAATGGTCCCCAGTCTTTAATATTAAGCTGAATATACAGTGCATTTGAAAGTATTCAGACTCCTTGTCCTTTTCCCACATTTTGTTACGTTACCGCCTTATTCTAAAATGTATTAAATATAATAAACAATCTGCAATCTACGCACAATATCCCATAATGACGAAGCAAAAGCTGTTTTTTAGACATTTTTGCAAATGTATTAAAAATAAAAAACATAAACACCATCCATAAGGTGAATCATTGTGGTGGCAGCATCATGCTGTGGGACGTTTTTCAGCGGCAGGGACTGGGAGAGTAGTCAGGATCGAGGCAAAGATTAACAGAGCAACGTACAGAGAGATCATTGATGACAACCTGCTCCTGAGCACTCAGGACTTCAGACTTGGGTGAAGGTTCACTTTCCGACAGGACAACGACCCTTATCACACAGCCAAGACAACGCAGGAGTCTTTGAATGTCCTTGAGTGGCTCATCCAGAGCCTTGAACCCAATCAAACATCTCTGGAGAGACCTGTGCAGCAATGCTCCCCATCCAACCTGACAGACCTTTACAGGATCTGCAGAGAGGAATTGGAGAAAGTCCCCAAATACAGGTGTGCCAAGCTTGTAGCGTCATACCCGAGAAGACTTGAGGTTGTAATTGCTGTCCATGGTGCTTCAACAAAGTAATGAGTAAAGGGTCTGAACAGTTATGTAAATGTGATATTTCAGTTTTTGTATTTGTAGTAAATGTGCAAAAATGGCAAAAAAAAAAGTATATATTGTTTTGTCATTATGGGGTATTGTCTGGGGGGAAAAAATGATTGAATCCATTTTAGAATAAGGCTGTAACGTAACAAATACGGAAAAAGTTATTATTAAAATATTAAAGTAATGGATCACTAATTACTTCATTGAATGTTTGATAGACATATTACAGACGTTGATGGTATTCTAGTCTTATCAGCCTGGAAGGGGTATAATTGGCAAACAATTCAGATATGAATTTACTGCACAGCCATTGAAAAGTAGGGGTTATATTAATTTACAAATTTGATAATTTCATTTAAATGAGCTCCAGAAAATATTCATATGCTTTAGAGTTTTCCATGCATACAAGCATCACTAACTATACAATGCTTACAGTAGGAAACTAAGTGATCAACATTAGATACTACCTATGCTACAGTGATTATGGAGGATTTAGAAGTTTTTTCCACAGGGGGACCACAGACTGAGAGAGTATTAATAAAGTAGCTATCTAGTACGTCAGGAGATAGCAGAGTTCACCATAGAGTTCATGGTCAGATTTAATAGGTCAGATAGTTAGTAAGCTCGATGTGTCATTCACCACAGATATTTGGAACATTAAATCTAGGTTAGCAAGAGATAGTGTTAAATGAGAGACAAGGGTGCTGTGGTTGAAGGAGGTGTATACAGTCTCTACTTCATACCGCATCAAGTTGCTGCTGTGGGACATATACAGTGTATGAGAGGAAGAGGTAATAGGAGAGACACCTGGTGAAACCTTTGGTTCAGCTCAACATGAATGCCATTTTGACAATCATTTAATAAGTCATTTAGCAGACGCTCTTATCCAGAGCGACTTACAAATTGGTGGATTCACCTTATGATATCCAGTGGAACAACCACTTTACAATAGTGCATCTAAATCTTTTAAGGGGGGGGGGGGGGGGGTTAGAAGGATTACTTTATCCTATCCTAGGTATTCCTTAAAGAGGTGGGGTTTCAGGTGTCTCCGGAAGGTGGTGATTGACTCTGCTGTCCTGGCGTCGTGAGGGAGCTTGTTCCACCATTGGGGTGCCAGAGCAGCGAACAGTTTTGACTGGGCTTAGCGGGAACTGTGCTTCCTCAGAGGTAGGGAGGCGAGCAGGCCAGAGGTGGATGAACGCAGTGCCCTTGTTTGGATGTAGGGCCTGATCAGAGCCTGAAGGTACGGAGGTGCCGTTCCCCTCACAGCTCCGTAGGCAAGCACTATGGACTTGTAGCGGATGCGAGCTTCAACAGGAAGCCAGTGGAGAGAGAGGAGGAGCGGGGTGACGTGAGAGAACTTGGGAAGGTTGAACACCAGCGTTCTGGATGAGTTGTAGGTGTTTAATGGCACAGGCAGGGAGCCCAGCCAACAGCGAGTTGCAGTAATCCAGACGGGAGATGACAAGTGCCTGGATTACGACCTGCGCCGCTTCCTGTGTGAGGCAGGGTCGTACTCTGCGAATGTTGTAGAGCATGAACCTACAGGATCGGGTCACCACCTTGATGTTAGTAGAGAACGACAGGGTGTTGTCCAGGGTCACGCCAAGGTTCTTAGCACTCTGGGAGGAGGACACAATGGAGTTGTCAACCGTGATGGCGAGATCATGGAACGGGCAGTCCTTCCCCGGGAGGAAGAGCAGCTCCGTCTTGCCGAGGTTCAGCTTGAGGTGGTGATCCGTCATCCACACTGATATGTCTGCCAGACATGCAGAGATGCGATTCGCCACCTGGTTATCAGAAGGGGGAAAGGAGAAGATTAATTGTGTGTCGTCTGCATAGCAATGATAGGAGAGACCATGTGAGGATATGACAGAGCCAAGTGACTTGGTGTATAGCGAGAATAGGAGAGGGCCAAGAACAGAGCCCTGGGGGACACCAGTGGTGAGAGCACGTGGTGCGGAGACAGATTCTCGCCACGCCACCTGGTAGGAGCGACCTGTCAGGTAGGACGCAATCCAAGCGTGGGCCGCGCCGGAGATGCCCAACTTGGAGAGGGTGGAGAGGAGGATCTGATGGTTCACCGTATCAAAGGCAGCAGATAGGTCTAGGAGGATGAGAGCAGAGGAGAAAGAGAGTTAGCTTTAGCAGTGCGGAGAGCCTCCGTGACACAGAGAAGAGCAGTCTCAGTTGAATGACCAGTCTTGAAACCTGACTGATTTGGATCAAGAAGGTCATTCTGAGAGAGATAGCAGGAGAGCTGGCCAAGGACGGCACGTTCAAGAGTTTTGGAGAGAAAAGAAAGAAGGGATACTGGTCTGTAGTTGTTGACTTCGGAGGGATCGAGTGTAGGTTTTTTCAGAAGGGGTGCAACTCTCGCTCTCTTGAAGACGGAAGGGACGTAGCCAGCGGTCAAGTATGAGTTGATGAGCGAGGTGAGGTAAGGGAGAAGGTCTCCGGAAATGGTCTGGAGAAGAGAGGAGGGGATAGGGTCAAGCGGGCAGGTTGTTGGGCGGCCGGCCGTCACAAGACGCAAGATTTCATCTGGAGAGAGAGGGGAGAAAGAGGTCAAAGCACAGGGTAGGGCAGTGTGAGCAGGACCAGCGGTGTCGTTTGACTTAGCAAACGAGGATCGGATGTCGTCAACCTTCTTTTCAAAATGGTTGACGAAGTCATCCGCAGAGAGGGAGGAGGGGGGGGGGGGGGGGGAGGATTCAGGAGGGAGGAGAAGGTGGCAAAGAGCTTCCTAGGGTTAGAGGCAGATGCTTGGAATTTAGAGTGGTAGAAAGTGGCTTTAGCAGCAGAGACAGAAGAGGAAAATGTAGAGAGGAGGGAGTGAAAGGATGCCAGGTCCGCAGGGAGGCGAGTTTTCCTCCATTTCCGCTCGGCTGCCCTGTTCTGTGAGCTCGCAATGAGTCGTCGAGCCACGGAGCAGGAGGGGAGGACCGAGCCGGCCTGGAGGATGGGGGACATAGAGAGTCAAAGGATGCAGAAAGGGAGGAGATGAGGGTTGAGGAGGCAGAATCAGGAGATAGGTTGGAGAAGGTTTGAGCAGAGGGAAGAGATGATAGGATGGAAGAGGAGAGAGTAGCGGGAGAGAGAGAGCGAAGGTTGGGAAAGAAGGAGGCAGAGAGGAATGAGTCAAAGGTAGACGTGGGGAGGTTAAAGTCACCCAGAACTGTGAGAGGTGAGCCATCCTCAGGAAAGGAACTTATCAAGACGTCAAGCTCATTGATGAACTCTCCAAGGGAACCTGGAGGGCGATAAATGATAGACGTTGTTAACCTGTTAGGGCTAGGCGGCAGGATTGACACGGCTGGATAAAAAACATACCCGATTTAATCTGGTTACCACTCCTACCCAGTAACTAGAATATGCATATACTTATTACATATGGATAGAAAACACCCTAAAGTTTCTAAAACTGTTTGAATGGTGTCTGTGAGTATAACAGAACTCAAATGGCAGGTCAAAACCTGAGAGATTCCTTTACAGGAAGTGGCCTGTCTGACCATTTCTTGAACTTCTTTTCCATCTCTATCTTTTACTAAGGATCTCTGCTCTAACGTGACACTTCCTACGTCGTCCATAGGCGCTCAGAGCCCGGGAAAAAACAGAATGTCGTCATCCCAGCCCCAGGCTGAAACACTTGATCGCCTTTCTCAAGTGGCCGATCAAGGGACTCTGGCCTTAGGCGCGTGACCCGACCGCCCCCGCCTTTGTGATTTTTTCCTCTGTTTGCCGAAAAGGAGATTCCCTGTCGGAATATTATCGCTTTTCTACGAGAAAAATGGCGTAAAATTGATTTTAAACAGCGGTTGACATGCTTCGAAGTACGGTAATGGAATATTTAGAATTTTTTTGTCACGAATTGCGCCATGCGCACGACCCTTCTTTACCATTTCGGATAGTGTCTGGAACGCACGAACAAAACGCCACTATTCGGATATAACGATGGATTATTTTGGACCAAACCAACATTTGTTATTGAAGTAGCAGTCCTGGGAGTGCATTCTGACGAAGACAACAAAAGGTAATCAAACTTTTATAATAGTAAATATGATTATGGTGAGTGCTAAACTTGCCGGGTGTCTAAATAGCTAGCCCGTGATGCCTGGGCTATGTACTTAGAATATTGCAAAATGTGCTTTCACCAAAAAGCTATTTTAAAATCGGACATATTGAGTGCATAGAGGAGGTCTGTATCTATAATTCTTAAAATAATTGTTATGCTTTTTGTGAACGTTTATCGTGAGTAATTTAGTGAGTAACATTAGATTATGTCAGCAGAGTACCCAGCCAGAAATAATCAGACACCCATTTTTCAAGCTAGCATATAATGTCACATAACCCCAGAAGACAGCTAAATGCAGCACTAACCTTTGATGATCTTCATCAGATGACAATCCTAGGACATTATGTTATACAATACATGCATGTTTTGTTCAATCAAGTTCATATTTATATCAAAAACCAGCTTTTTACATTAGCATGTGACGTTCAGAACTAGCATACCCCCGCAAACTTCCAGCGAATTTACTAACAATTTACTAAATTACTCACGATAAACGTTCACAAAAAACATAACAATTATTTAAAGAATTATAGATACAGAACTCCTTTGTGCAATCGAGGTGTCCGATTTTAAAATAGCTTTTCGGGGGAAAGCACATTTTGCAATATTCTCAGTAGATAGCCCAGCCATCACGGCTAGCCATTTAGACACCGACTAGGTTTTCGCCCTGACCAAAGTCAGATTTACTATTACAAAAGTTTGATTAGCTTTGTTGTCTTCGTCAGAATGCACTCCCAGGACTGCTACTTCAATAACAAATGTTGGTTTGGTCCAAAATAATCCATCGTTATATCCAAATAGCGGCGTTTTGTTCGTGCGTTCCAGACACTATCCGAAATGATAAATCAGGGTTACGAGCATGGCGCAATTCGTGACAAAAAAATTCTAAATATTCCATTACCGTACTTCGAAGCATGTCAACCGCTGTTTAAAATCAATTTTTATGCCATTTTTCTCGTAAAAAAGCGATAATATTCCGACCGGGAATCTCCGTTTAGTTAAACAGAGGAAAGAAAACAAAGCTTTCGGTCGACGCAGGCACGAGCCTGAGTCTCACAGTACTGTAACCAGCCACTACCCAAACGCGCTACTTTTTTTCAGCCAGAGCCTGCAAAGCCACAATTCAGCTTTTTGCCGCCTTCTGAGAGCTTATGGCAGCCGTAGGAAGTGTCACGTAACACCAGAGATCCTTTGTAATGGATAGAGATGGCAAAGAAGGCCAAGAAATGGTCAGACAGGTTACTTCCTGTACAGAATCTTCTCAGGTTTTGACCTGCCATTTGAGTTCTGTTATACTCACAGACACCATTCAAACAGTTTTAGAAACTTTGGAGTGTTTTCTATCCAAAGCCAATAATTATATGCATATTCTAGTTACTGGGCAGGAGTAGTAACCAGATTAAATTGGGTACGTTTTTTATCCAGCCGTGTCAATACTGCCCCCTAGCCCTAACAGGTTAACTTCTTACATCTAGACGTTCCGCTAGCGGAACACCGCTCCAATATCCCATTATAGGGCGTGGCGCAAAATACAAACTCCTCGAAAATCCGAAAACTTCAATTTTTCAAACATATGACTATTTTACACCATTTTAAAGACAAGACTCTCCTTTATCTAACCACACTGTCCGATTTCAAAAAGGCTTTGCAACGAAAGCAAAACATTAGATTATGTCAGGAGAGTACCCAGCCAGAAATAATCAGACACCCATTTTTCAAGCTAGCATATAATGTCACAAAAACCAAAACCGCAGCTAAATGCAGCACTAACCTTTGATGATCTTCATCAGATGACACTCCTAGGACATTATGTTATACAATACATGCATGTTTTGTTCAATCAAGTTCATATTTATATCAAAAACCAGCTTTTTACATTAGCATGTGACGTTCAGAACTAGCATTCCCACCGAACACTTCTGGTGAATTTACTAAATTACTCACGATAAACGTTCACAAAAAACATAACAATTATTTTAAGAATTATAGATACAGAACTCCTTTATGCAATCGCGGTGTCCGATTTTAAAATAGCTTTTCGGTGAAAGCACATTTTGCAATATTTTGAGTAGATAGCCCGGCCATCACAGGCTAGCTATTTTGACACCCACCAAGTTTGGTACTCACCAAAAATTGGATTACCTTTGCTGTTCTTCGTCAGAATGCACTCCCAGGACTTCTACTTCAACAACAAATCTTGGTTTGGTTCCAAATAATCCATGTTATATCCAAATAGCGGCGTTTTGTTCGTGCGTTCAAGACACTATCCGAAGGGTAACGAAGGGTGACGCGCCGACGCGTATTGTGACAAAAAATGTCAAAATATTCCATTACCGTACTTCGAAGCATGTCAAAGGCTGTTTAAAATAAATTTTTATGCGATTTTTCTCGTAAAATAGCGATAATATTCCGACCGGGAAACCCTGTTTTCGTTCAAAGACTGAAAATGTAAAATGGACTCTTCACATGCACGCACGCGCCCGTCTCATTGTTCTCAGATCGACCACTATCCAAATGCGCTACTGTTTTTCAGCCATGGACTGCAAAGTCATCATTCAACGTTCTGGCGCCTTCTGAGAGCCTATGGGAGCCTTAGAAAGTGTCACGTTACAGCAGAGATCCTCTGTTTTCAATAAAGAGGCTAAAGAAGGCCAAGAAATGGTCAGAGAGGGCACTTCCTGTTTGGAATCTTCTCAGGTTTTTGCCCTGCCATATGAGTTCTGTTATACTCACAGACACCATTCAATCAGTTTTAGAAACTTTAGGGTGTTTTCTATCCAAATCAAACAATTATATGCATATTCTAGTTTCTGGGCAGGAGTAATAAACAGATTAAATTGGGTACGTTTTTTATCCGGCCGTGAAAATACTGCCCCCTATCCATAACAGGTTAAGTAGTCCCCCAGATGAGCAGGGCGAGTTCGTGCCCACCTAGGCCTTTCTTCAACCGCCACCGCTTATGCCTCTGGCCCTTGGGGAGCCCACAGAGGCTGGGGCTCGGGGGGTAGTGGTGGAGGAGGTCCATCCGGTGGTGTCTCTGGCCTGCATGTCTGTGTTGTGTGCATTCGTATTCCTCGAGGGGCAGGGACTTTTCTGAGGCGGCTGGCGTGCCAGCGTGATCCATTGCTCAACATGAATGTGGCGGGCCCCAGTTGTCGACTGACCTGCAAGGGGTTCCGACCAGAATGAGGCCATTTTGTTGCACCGCTGAGGCCGTCGGGCTCGGACCCAGTCAGACACTTGGATGATCGACTTCTTCACCCTGTGTGCCTTGTCAAAACGCTGTTTCATTGCTCTTTGGTGCCTGTTCACTGCCTGCTATTCTTGGGTGCACCTAGTCGCCAGTTCTGCTACTCTCTGTGTTCTGAGTCTGTCCAGTGGCAGTTCCATCTCACGACCTAGCATGAGGGATGCCAGTTAGACCTATGTTGTTGTGTGTTTGCTTGCTCTGTAGTGCATTAGCGTTTGATTCAAAGCAGTTTGGAACGTGCACCCCTGGACCAGGTGAGCTATGATGCCGTTCTTCAGCGTTTGGTTGAAGCGTTCCGCCCCTCCGTTAGCTTGTGGGTTGTAGTAGGCCATGCGGATGTGTTTGATTCCCTTTTGCTGAGATATGAGGAGAACTCGGCAGAGGTTAGCTGGGGCCCATTGTCAGTGGTAAGGGTGAGGGGTAGGCCCCACCTTGTGAACAGGCTGTCTAGGATGTCCACGATGGCCTGTGCTGTGACAGTTCCGACAGGAACCACTTCTGGCCACTTAGAGTGGAGGTCATACACCACCACCAGGAAGCGCTGATGGTGAGTGACTGCGTGTCCATAGATCTCGCCACAGATGTCCAGTTGGATGTGCTCCCAGGGGCGGGGCGGCCATTCGAGAGGCTGCAGGGGGGTGGGGCGGACTGTCCTGTTTTCCCACTGAGGAGGCATGCAGCACAATCCCTGACCAGGGCTTCAATGTCGTGGTCGATGGCTGGCCATCACACAAGGTCTCGACATCGCTGTTTGACCTTCACTATGCCCAAGTGCCCCTTGTGCACCATGGATAGAACACGCGCACTCAGACCACTCGGGAACACAGTGCAAAACCCTCGAGAAACACAGACTTCTTCCCAGCAAGAAAGTTTGTGCTTCACCCTGGCGAAAGTCGCCAGCTCTTCCGCACGTGTGATGGCCATCCAGTGCGTATGTAGGTGCGCAGGGTAGACAGTGTGGGATCCTGTTCCGATGCTTGCTTCAGCTCCTCCAGTGAGATGACTGACTGAAGAGGAGCGTAAAGCATTTGTACAAGCTCTGTTTAGTTGTTGTCTGGCAAGACGGTCGGAGTAGGAGCGTCAAAGGAGCGTGATAGGTCTGCCACCACATTATCACTCCCCGGAGTGAACTTCAGCTGATAGTCATACTGTCTGAGGCGGTCGGCCCATCTGTGCAGCTGAAGTGGCTTGTGGCCAGTTCCTGATGCCGACAGTAGCGTTGTGAGGGACTGGTGGTCGGTTCGGAGCGTGAACAGACGGCCATATAGGTAGAGGTGCCACCTTTAGCACGCCCAGACACAGGCCAGTGGTTCTCGTTCGCCCACAGAGTACCGTTGTTCTGTGGGGCTCAGGGCCCTTGAGGCGAAGGCGACGGGCCTCTCAATGCCCTTCTGCAGCTGTGAGAGGACAGCTCCTAGTGCTCCAGCTGAGACGTCACATGTGACAATGGTGGGGCAGATGGGGTCAAAGTGAGCCAAGACTGGGGCTGTGGTGAGCTGGCTCTTCAGTGAGCGGACCACGTCTGAGCAGGCTGCCGTCCAAGCCCATGGCTCATCCTTCTTGAGGAGCTGGCGAAGGGGCGCTGTGGTCTGGGAGTAGTGGGGCAGAAACCGGAGGTAGTAAGCTGTCATGCCCAAGAATGAGGCCACCTGAGAGACTGAGGTCGGTTCTGGGATCCGGTGGACGGCTTCAATGTTCGACATGAGTGGGGCAATGCCTTTGGCCGACAGGCGGAACCCCACAAACTCGACGGCTAGAGCTGCAATGGTGCACTTTCCACCGTTAAGGGTCAGGTTGTTCTGCAGTAGAGCACTGAATACTCTGTGGAGTCGATAATCATGGATGTGGAGGTGCAAAGGGAATGCGCCGCAGGGGCTGCATGACTGGGGTCACTTCCGGATTCACTAAGGGCCTGTGAGTAAAGGCTGTGAGGCAGCCCAGTCCATCAAACAGAGTTGGCCAGTTCTGTTGCCATGTGCAGGTAACCTGGTGGATAGCTGACCCACTGTCATCTCTCAGTGTGAATCCCAAGCCTGTGAAGAGGTCGAGGCCCAAGAGGTTGGCACCCCGCTTTGCAACATGAAATGTGAATGATGGCAGATGCTTGGTGCCGTAGTGTACTGGGACCTGGAGGGTGCCTATAATGTCTATCTTGGATCTACCATACCCACACAGGGCAGTGGAGGGCTGTTGGAGTGGTAGGTGACTGAAAAACTTGTAGTAAGTGGCAAGGTTGAGCAACGACACCGCAGCGCCAGTATCCAGCAGCAAAGGCAAACCCACTTCACCCAGCTGCACAGTGCATGTCCTGAATGACACATGGTTGGTGGAGACAGTTCGGACTTCCGTGTGTTCATGTTGAGAGTGAGATGAAACTAAGGGCCTGTGCTGGGTGGAGCTAGTAGCTGGGGCAGAACGACACACTTTCGCAAAGTGATTGTATTTTGAACAGTTCTTGCATATTTTCCCACGGGCTGGGCAGTTTGAAGCCCTTGAATTGTGAGAGCTAGCCCCACAGTTGCCACAGCTACTTCTGATTGTTTGTCTGTGTGCCTGCTGCACGGGCATGCCGGTGTCTGTGTCCATGCAGCTATCGACGTGGAAGGCCGTGCGCAGCGCGTGATCGTTGTAGTGCGCCTGCTCGGGCTGAAGCTGCTGTGTGAGAATGGCTGGGGACCGAGTGTATGCTGCAGAGCTGTCTGTTAGCATAGTAGAGCATTCCAATGCCGCTTCAACCTGGAGTGCTATTTTAATAGTTCCATCTAGTTGTAAATTATCCGATTCCAAAAGCAGTTTCTCCCTTGTCTTTTCACATAACGTCCCCTCTATCAACTGATCCCTGATGATCTCGTCCGGAAGTGTCCCGTAGTTACAAGAGCTAGCCAAATCCCTCAGATTAGCCACGTAGCTTTGAATGGACTCACCCGGCCGTTGGTGTCTCTTCCGTAGCCGGTAGCGTCGGAGGAGCACTCGCTCGTTCCCGGTGAAGTGGTTCCATAGGAGGCTGACTGCAGCAGTGAATGTAGGAGCCGATCCAAGCGCTCTGAAAATCCTCTGTCCCTCTGTAGCGAGGCAGTGACGGAGCAGTGCTGTCCTCCGCTTGTCAGAGATTGTAGAAAAGTCCATAGCTTCGAGATAAATGTTAAAGCTTTCAAGCCAGTTATTCCACGGGACTGGAGGTTCGCCAGGCACGGCGAGGAGTGGTGCTGGCGGTGGTAAACTCAATTCAGCCATCTTTGTCGCCAATGTTATATCTAGCCTAGCTGTAGAAGAACGCACATCTGCACAGTTTCACATTGTACATCACTCTGTCGTTTAATGACATGTGCCACTCATTCTGACAACCCATTAATCCGTAAAGCAGCACACTGTCGTAAACCATAAGAACGTACAGTATGACGTACAGCATGTCGTACCATACATAACAATGAGCCCTTCCAGGAGATGGCTGAGTGAGAGGCTGGCTGAGTGAGTTCTTCACAGTGAAGACCTGTGGACAAAACATTCAAAATGCAACTCACTACAAATTAAATATTATAAACGTTATAACAAAACTAAAGCCATCGCTAATTTTTCTGTCTTTCCCCCAAATTCAGAGAGACTCACAGGATACAGCTGCCAGCAGCAGCAGCAGCAGAGATGCAGGCAACATTTTTGTTGGTTACTACATGATTCAATATATGTGTTATTTCATAGTTTTGATGTCGTCACTATTATTCTACAATGTAGAAATTGTAAAAATAAAGAAAAACCCTGTAATGAGTAGGTATGTCAAATTCTTTGACTGGTACTCTATACATATTTTTTATATCATAATGCCTTGTATCTTTTTGATAGTACAGAGCTTAGATCTTCTTGTTCGGTACTGGCAACCTTTATCATATGAATGACTAACATGTTAAAGTAATGGATCATGATTGAGTTATCTGAATGTTTGATAGACATTAATTAGAGTACCATCAAGCCATATCAGGAGAATAATTGGTAAACAACTCAGATATACATTTCCAGCACCACCAGTGATGGGCTTGTGTTCGTTTACAAATTTGATGATAATCATCTCTGTTCTATTTAATTGAATGAATCCTATTATACAATGAATCCCTGGATGAGTTTTTGTACAGCTCTTGCCATGGTTTGTATCACTGTGTCTCACAGACACAGTAATACTCAGCTGTGTCTTCAGTCTGTAAGTTGTTCCCTTGTAGAAACACTGTACTGCTGAAGCTGTCATAACTAAAGCTGATCTTGCTGTTCAGTGAATCTACAGTGTAAGTACTACTAGTGCAATTATAACCAACATGCTTCAAAACTTTGCCTTCAGCTTGTTGTATACAGTGAGGACAGTAAGAATATATAGAAAACCCAGAGAATTTGCAAGAGTTGCTGAAAGACTCTCCTCGTTTTATAACCACTGGACCAGAATGGATGAGTTCAATACCACAGTAGCCACCTGGAAGGAGAAACACACATCAATACACAACAGTTGTCAGTTTTCATCAGAAATTAGATTTGATCATTTCAGAGTTGTAATAAATGTCCATTTGTACGAACAGAGAAACTCTCTGCCAGCAGCAGCAGAGATGCAGGAAACATGGATTGTGTTGAAGCTGAACTAGTGGGAGCTGCTCTTCTCTTATTTCCAGTACTCAGAGGTCCTCTAAGGACAGACAGGCATTGTTTAAGTAGGGAATCAGAGGGAGAGTTTGCATTCACATGGAGAGATGGTGGGAGATACAGTATATAAAAGACACTTCAGGACCATTACCACCTGAAACTAAATCATTTAGTTCATCCACTTGTTCATAAAACTCTTTGCCATACCTCAGCAACAAAAGGCAGATAAGGATACATTCATTTTATTCTAAAATAAAACTTCTAGAAGAATGATTGTTATGAACTAAAAAATTACATGATACATCAAGACATTGCAGA
The DNA here is from genome assembly GCF_965601325.2 of Salmo salar. NCBI lineage: Eukaryota > Metazoa > Chordata > Actinopteri > Salmoniformes > Salmonidae > Salmo > Salmo salar. Next base: position 77,705,843 of record NC_138293.1, on the reverse strand, counting down.
TCCTCCATCAATTAACTGAAGTATTGAGACATCAGTAAAATGAAGATAATGGGATATATTTTGGTGTATCAACAACACTATAACAACATATCTAACATGTGTGTTATCTCTGTGTCACTGTGTGATGATACTGTATGTGAACATCTACAATATGTGGGTCTCATTTCCTTATCAAGGCCAGATGTGTGTGCATGTGCTTGAACAAGTACATCCTTTCTATTCCAGATGGTTTTTGTACGGATTCTCCCATTAGTTTAACCACTATGACTCTCTAGCACAGTAATACACTGCTGTGTCCTCACTCTTCAGACTGTTCATCTGTAAGTACAGCTTACTGCTGGAGTCATCTCTGGACCCTTTGGGGGTCCCCTGGACTGACTGTTCAGCCTGTGTGAGTACAACCTGACAGTGGACACCTGAGGAGGGAGAGGAAAGACAGGTCAGGTCAATCAAGGAGTCACATCAGTGTCACAGCAACACAAGTTATACTGATCAGATTACAGTCAGGAACTCACAGGAGGCAGCTGCCAGCATCAGCAGTAGAGATGCAGAGAACATGGTTTGTATTGAAGTTGAACAGGTGGGAGCTGCTCTTCTCTACTCTCCAGGACTCAGAGGGACATACTAGGACTCTCAGATACAGAGAGGTTTTTATATAAGGAGGAGGGAGAGAAGGGAAGAGAGGGGCTAGGTGAAATTTGCATAAGGAGAGGATATATTATTAATGGAAATATCAGTAGGGAAACAATATGTAATAACTGTGCAAGCTATAAATACTCTAGTGTTGTCACGGGTGTCAAAAGGAGCGGACCAAAGTGCAGCGTGTGTTTCGTTCCACATATTTATTTACTCTGTGAAACTATGCAATACATCAAATAACTGAAATAGACAACCCAAACCGTGACACAGAGGAGAAACAAACACTACTCACAAATAATCACCCACAACAACCAGGAAGAAAAACCCCTACTTAAGTATGATCTCCAATTAGAGACAACGAGGACCAGCTGCCTCTAATTGGAGATCATCCCAAACAAACCAACATAGAAATACAAAAACTAGAACCTAAGAACGTAGAAATAGAACACATAGAATAAACCCCCCTGTCACGCCCCGACCTACTCTACCATAGAAAATAACAGCTTACCATGGTCAGGACTTGACAAGTGTGTTCTCCATGTAAAAATATAGACTTATACTGGAGGATGATGTTAGGCAGGACTGTGATACAATGAGCTTTACACTCTGCCAATATGTTTTGTATCACAACCCAATAGTGTGAATTGTCCCCAGTCTTTATGTTGTTGCATAAAAATGTATTTATATCATAATACTTTGTATCTTTTTGATAGTACAGAGCTTAGATCTTCTTGTTCATTACTGGCCAACTTTATCATGTGAATAATTAAAACATTAAAGTAATGGATCATGATTGAGTTCATTGAATGTTTGATAGACATCAATTAGAATACCATCAAGTCATATCAGGAGTATAATTGGTAAACAACTCAGATATACATTTCCAGCACCACCAGTGATGGGCTTGTATTCGGTTACAAATTTGATGTGGTGAAGCATCTCTGTTCTATTTAATTTAAGGAGTCCTATTATACAATCAAACACTGTACTGCTAGAGCTGTCATAACTAGAAGTGATCTTCAGTGAGTCTACAGTAGAAGTACTACTAATACATGTACAACCAACATACTCCAAAGCTTTGCCTTCAGCTTGTCGTATCCAGCGAGGACAGTAAGAATATATAGAAAACCCAGAGAATTTGCAGAAGATGCTGAAAGACTCTCCTCGTTTTATAACCACTGGACCAGAATGGATGAGTTCAATATCACATCAGACATCTGTAATGAGAAACACACATCAATACACAGCATTGTCAGTTTTCATCAGAAATGAGACATTTTCAGTTCAGAGTTGTAATAAACATCAATTTGTATGAACAGAGAAACTCACAGGATACAGATGCCAGCAGCAGCAGAGATGCAGGGAACATGGCTTGATTTGAAGCTGAACTAGTGGGAGCTGCCCTTCTCTTCTCTCCAGTACACAGAGGGCCTCTAATGACAGACAGACACTGATTAAGTAGGGAAATAATCAGAGGGAGGGTTTGCATTGACATGGAGAGATGGTGGGAGATACGGTATATAAGAGACACTTCAGGACCACCACCACTATTACTGGACACAACCTTTACAATGTGAAAACTCACAGACCCTCTTTAGATTATGTTTGTGATTGTACCACATACAACTAAATCATTTAGTTCATCCACGTGTTCATAAAACTATTTGGCATACAGATGCGGCCACCCCCGTGCTTTACAAACAAAACAATGGGCATTATGGGCAAACAGTTCGATTTTTGTTTCATCAGACCAGAGGACATTTCTCCAAAAAGTACGATATTTGTCCCCATGTGCAGTTGCAAATCATAGTCTGGCTTTTTTATTGCGATTTTGTAGCAGTGGCTTCTTCCTTGCTAAGCGGCCTTTCAGGTTATGTCGATATAAGACTTGTTTTAATATGGATATAGATACTTTTGTACCTGTTTCCTCCAGCATCTTCACAAGGTCCTTTGCTGTTGTTCTGGGATTGATTTGCACTTTCGCACCAAAGTACGTTCATCTCTAGGAGACAGATTGCATCTCCTTTCTGAGCCGTATGACGGCTGCGTGGTCCCATGGTGTTTATACTTGCGTACTATTGTTTGTACAGATGAACATGGTACCTTCAGGCGTTTGGAAATTGCTCCCAAGGATGAACCAGTCTTGTGGAGGTCTACACATTTTTTTCTAAAGTCTTGGCTGATTTCTTTTTTTCCCATGATGTCAAGCAAAGAGGCACTGAGTTTGAAGGTAGGCCTTGAAATACATCCACAGGTACACCTCCAATTGACTCAAATGATGTCAATTAGACTATCAGAAGCTTCTAAAGCCGTGACATCATTTTCTGGAATTGTCCAAGCTGTTTAACTTCTTATGGGCGGGTGGGAAGGTAACATCCCACCTGGCCAACATCTGGTGAAATTGCAGAGCGCGAAATTCAAACTACAGAACTATAAATATTTAACTTTCATAAAATCACAAGTGTAATACATCAAAATAAAGCTTAACTTCTTGTTAATCCAGCCGCTGTTGTATCCGATGTGAAATGGCTAGTTAGTTAGCGGTGGTGCGCGCTAATAGCGTTTCAATCAGTGACGTCACTCGCTCTGAGACTTGAAGAAGGGTTTCCCCTTGCGTTGCAAGGGCAGCGGCTTTTGTGGCGCGATGGGCAACGATGCTTTGTGGGTGTCAGTTGTTGATGTGTGCAAGGGTCCCTGGTTCGAGAGAGGGTTCGAGAGAGGGACGGAACCTACACTGTTACAATGTGTCAGATTTCAAAAAGACTTTACAGCAAAAGCACACCATGCGATTATCTGAGGACAGCGCCCCGCTTACAAAAGCATGAACAACATATTTCAACCAGGCAGGTGCGCCACGAAAGTCAGAAGTAGCGATATAATAAATGCCTTACCTTTGAGGATCTTCTTCTGTTTGCACTCCAAAAGGTCCCAGATACATCACAAATGGTACTTTTGTTCGATAATGTCCTTCTTTATATCCATAAAAACTCAGTTTAGTTTGCGCGCTTCAGTCAATAATCCACCCAGTTTGAGGTACAAAAACAGATTCATTTGACAAAATCCTCGCTCACATTCTGCACTGTAGATGGCGATAGTGCTGACCGCCATCACCAGCTGGAATCCATCTGAAATGTCTCTTTTATCATTACCATTAGTGTCCCTATACTGCCTGTAGGCCCATGGTGGACTGTCAATGCTAAACCGCTGGCAGAGAGATTCTATCTCTGTTTCTCCATACAGTGCTCCTGCGTCCCCCGGATAGTATTGCGCGTCAAGCACCTTCAGCTCCTCAATGAACTAGCTGTATCCTGTATTGTCCACTACCCGTCCTCCTTGAGAGAACATTCTAGCCTCCATGTTCCTCGCCAAGCTCTCGAAAAACTCCCTCTGATTAAGGACTCTGTTGCTGGGTCTTCCACCATTCAGTTTTATGCCTTGGAAAGAGTTCTCCTGAATGCCTCTCTGGCTGAGTTGTGTGTGTCACCTGGCTGCTCTGCCATTGTACTGAACACCCTCGCTTCCCTGGTGACTACCCTGTGTGCAGTAATCATTGTGCAGTCTCTCTTTTGGAGCTCGGGTGACAATTCAGTTAGTTCTTGAAGTGCATCACACATATGGCTTAGATTGTTTACAAACGCATGCGAAGATATGCGCATGGCAAGGCCACTCTAGCTCTGATGGGTCACGCCATCGTGGGAAGCATCCTCAGCTGCTGTGGTGATATGCTTGGTCATTTTTCCACACAGACTCTACAGTTCTAAAACTGGATGCCACCCATCTAGTGTCCAAGATCCTGCCAATTTTGCACAGCTGAATGTCTCAAATCTATGTGCACTCCCTCAGCTCCATTCAGTGCCAAACAGTTATATTAGGGCTAGGGTTAGGGTTAGGGCCTGGAGCCGTGTTGCTACTCCGCTCTTGTGTCCCAGCATGACAGACGCACTATAATTCCATTGAGGGTTTTGGAGAGAAAGTCCTCAGTAAACTTTACACCCTCTAATGAAGATTACAGACAATTCCCCCAGCAGATAAATCCTCCAGTTCCACAAGATCAACAAAAATGTTTGCCGGTACGTCCATATCTGCCAGCTGAAGTCTGATGTACACAATCAAGGAACTCTTTTTATTCAAACTAGTAGCCTCATCGAGCAATAGGCTGATTTTGGGAGAGCACTGTACAATTCTTTCAAATAGTTTCTGCTTAATTTCGGATGAAATATGTTGCTGTATGTTGGAGCAAGCAACATTGGAATAGAGAATTCTCCCCATGTCAAGTCCATTTAACTCCTGACAGTCAATTTCTTTCAAAACCGTGAGCGGATCTATGACGTGTAGCCTCCTTGTAAGCTGTTCGGAAGACTGGCTGTAGCGTCTATGTTTTTATTTTGAGCGTTAACTACAACCTGTGTTAAGGTGTCCTCTTTAGCCTTGTCTACAATGCTTGCTGCCGCTAAATGGGCCTTGGTTTGGGCATGTTCAAAAACCTTTTTTTCTGAGGCCTCTATGTTTCTTTTTTACATTGGATGAAGAGGATGTTACTGTACATTCCATCCACTCTTTTGCTAGTTTCATCCCTCCAGTCTTTTACGGGCCCAAACTCCCTACCTTGTTGCATTTTGTACAGCCCAGCTTTGAATTTGCATAACAATCCAGGGGTTATAAGTTTTCTTGGTCTTGAACTGAGCCTCTGTCCAAATTGCACCTGCTTACTAGCTAGTTGAGGTGCCGGTGGTGATGCTGAACTAGCGGGATAAGCAGCACTGCTAGCTAAGGAATCGCAATCAGCAGCAGTTTGCTTCTCATTCCTCTCATCCGGCACTGACAGTTCTCTGTCTCGGTTCGGGTTCGATTCAAAAATTGCAGCACTTTACATTATGGTTTTTCTGGGAGCCGGGAGAAATAACCAGGAGGCAACTTGATCTGAGAGGTGCCGGATCCGTATAAAATTAAGCACTGGACCCAGGGATGTGTGTGCTTTGGGGACCTTTAACAGAATGTGACTGATAGAACGGGTGTTGTATGTGGAGGATGAGGGCTGCAGTACATTAGGTATCTCTGATAGGGGGGAGTGAGGCCTAAGAGGGTTTCATAAATAAGCATCAACCAGTGGGTCTTGCGAAAGGTATACAGAGATTACCAGTTTACAGAGGAGTATAGAGTGCAGTGATGTGTCTTATAGGGAGCATTGGTGGCAAATCTGATGGACGAATGGTAAAGCACATCTAGCCGCTCAAGAGCACCCTTACATGCCGATCTATAAATTACGTCTCCGTAAACTAGCATGGATAGGATGGTCATCTGAATCAGGGTTAGTTAGGCAGCTGAGGTAAAAGAGGAGCGATTTACGATAGAGGAAACCAAGTCTAGATTTAACCTTAGCCTGCATCTTGGATATGTGCTGAGAGAAGGACAGTGTACCGTCTAGCCATTCTCCCAAGTCATACTGAGGGTGAAGATATGAACTCAGCTGCTCCACACAAGACAACAAGACAAGTCAGCAGCAGAACATGAGTATATATGATCTCTGAGAGATCTGGATTTACATCATGATGTCATGGGGGAGGGGCTGTTGACTCTGAGGCCAGGGGTCAAACTGTGACTCATTGGTAGGGCCAGGAGTTTTTGTTGATAACATGACATGCCTGGTGACACGGACAAACTCTGTCCCCATGCCATAACCAGGGCCTAGAGTCTTTCCTGATCTGGTCAATGTGTTTGGTAAAACTGTAGGGAATCTTGGAGGATGATTCTCTAAATATTTGTAGATATCCTTCATGATTGGGGTTAATTAACTGTAAATGTCAGATTAGGGATCAATCTATCGATGTACAGTCCAAGTGTTGATCATGAATGAACACAGCATCCGATTCCAATTTACTTTCTATCTCTCTCCTAAGGGAAATGTGAACCTTGTGTTGATGTACAAGCAGTTATGTAGTTTGGGCTCTCAGGAGAATATTATGCTTCAGTAGATGTTTTTCTGCTGTACGGATGCTATACCGCCCTCTGTTGACTCTGCTGCCAGTTCTATTCTCTGAGGGGTTTTTGTACAGATCCTCCACTCACTCACACCACTGTGTCTCTCTTGCACAGTAATACACAGCAGAGTCCTCTGCTGTCAGACCAGACAGCTTCAGAGTCATGAAGATGTTGGAATTATCCTAATTTATACTCGTCCTTCAACACTTTTTGCAAATGTACTTGCCTCTGCATACCCCATCCATTCCAGTGGTTTTCCTAATGGTTATGTTATCAATAATAGTTACTAAATGTAAATCCAGATCCCTTGCAGGAGAGACTGAGTGTTTCTCCAGGCTGTTTCTGGACTGGACTGGAAGGAATGGACTCCAGATTCTGACCATTTAAACCTGATAGAGAGAGAAAGAAAAGAGGGAACAGGAGAGAGAGAAAGAGAAGAGATGGGCAAGCAGAAATTAGAAGGGAAAGCAAGAGGGGAGAGTTTACAATAAACAAAGTCAATGTTCAGTCATTCCGGTTGATAAGGAGTAAAATCAAGCAGAACTCACAGGACAGACAGAGAGAGAGCAGCAGAAGGTAGTTTTCCCATCATACTGAGGGTGGAGATATGAACTCAGCTGCTCCACACAAGACAACAAGACAACAAGACAGCAGCAGAACATAAGTATATATGACCTCTGAGGGATCTGTATTTACATCATGATGTCATGGGGGAGGGGCTGATGAATGAGGTTAGGGATCAAGCTATGACTCATTGGTAGGGCCGGGAGTTTTTCTTGATCACATGATATGTCACCTGACCAGGACAAATTATGCCCCCATGCCATAACCAGGGCCTGAAGTTTTTCCTGCTCAGATCACGTAAGTTTATAACTGTAAGGAATCTTGGAGGATGATTTTTGAAATATTTATAGATTTACATTTTAGTCATTTAGCAGACACTCTTATCCAGAGCGACTTACAGTAGTGAGTAGATACATTTCACAAATTTTTTTCCCGTACTGGTCCCCCGTGGGAATCAAACCCACAACCCTGGCATTGCAAACACCATGCTCTACCAACTGAGCCACACGGGACCATAGATATTGGGGTTAATTTATTGTAAATGTCAGATTAGGGATCAATCTATCAAGGATAGTCACCTTGTTTAACAGGAATGAACACAGCTATGTAGGCCTGTATGTGATTCCTCTACTTTATATCCCTCTCCCCAGGGAAATACACCACATCAGATATTTCAGCACCACCTATTGCTGACAGGTTGTAAGGCCCAACGCAGGAGATGAGAAGCTGGTACAGGGAGTGAACCATTTAACCTCTTGGGGCTAGGTGGGACGCTAGCGTGCCACCTGTGGTGCACTCCATCAACAGCAGGTGCATTTCAAGAGCGGCAAATTTGAATCCAAATAAATGTCAAAATTCAAATTTTTCAAAAATACAACTATGTTACACCATTTGAAAGATAAACATCTCCTTAATCTAACCACGTTTTACGATTTCAAAAAGGTTTTACGGCGAAAGCATAAATTTAGAGTATGTTAGGACAGTACATTTACAAGAGTTGTGTGTAATGTTTTGTCAAGTCAAAGACAGGGTCACCAAAACCATAAAACCAGCTAAAATGATACACTAACCTTTTACAATCTCCATCAGATGACACTCCTAGGACATTATGTTAGACAATGCATGCATTTTTAGTTCTATCAAGTTCATATTTATATACAAAAACAGCGTTTTACTATGGCATTGATGTTGAGGAAATCGTTTCCCTCCAATAACCGGCAGTCAAGTCAGCGTCAGAAATTAAATAATTAAAATTAGAAAACATTGTTAAAATATTATATTGTCATTTAAAGAATTATAGATTTACATCTTTTGAACGCAATCAACTTGCCAGATTTAAAAATAACCTTACTGGGAAATCACACTTTGCAATAATCTGAGCACTGTGCCCAGAAAAATACGCGTTGCGATACAGACTAGACGTCATGTTGGGGAGATCTAAAATCGAAAATACTATGTAAATAATCCATTACCTTTGATTCTCTTCATCAGATGTCACTTCCAGGTATCACAGGTCCATAACGAATGTAGTTTTGTTCAAAAAAGCTCATCATTTATGTCCAAAAATCTCCGTCTCGTTAGCACATGATGTAAGCCAGCCGGACTTCTCGTCATGAACGAGGGGAAAAAATATATTTCCGTTCGTTCAAACATGTCAAACGTTGTATAGCATAAATCATTAGGGCCTTTTTTAACCAGAACATGAATAATATTCAAGGTGGACGAATGCATAGCCTTTTATAACGTATTGGAACGAGGGTACCCAACATGAAGTAGCGCGCCAGGTGTCTAATGGGACATCACCGTTCCATGGCTCTTGTTCGGTCAGATCTCCCTCCAGAAGACTCAAAACACTTTGTAAAGGCTGGTGACATCTAGTGGAAGCAATAGGAAGTGCCAAAATATTCCTAAACCCCTGTGTTTTTCAATGGGATAGCTTTAAAGTCAATACAACACATCAGGTATCCACTTCCTGTCAGAAAATGTCTCAGGGTTTTGCCTGCCAAATGAGTTCTGTTATACTCACAGACACCATTCAAACAGTTTTGGAAACTTTAGAGTGTTTTCTATCCATATATAATAAGTATATGCATATTCTAGTTACTGGGTAGGATTAGTAACCAGATTAAATCGGGTACATTTTTTTTATCCAGACGTGCAAATGCTGCCCCCTAGACCCAACAGGTTAATATAGACGGACATGCAACGGAACAGGGACAGCGTCTGGACAATAACACGACACGACAAACAATGCTACTACAGGGAACAACACAGAGGAGCAGACATATATGCAGGGGAAATCAACAAAGTGAGGGAGTCCAGGTGAGTCCAATGAGCGCAGCTGCGAGCAATGTTGGTAACAGGTGCGAATGATGACGGGTAGCCAGGCGCCCTAGAGTGCCAGTGCTGGGGAGCAGGAGCAGGCGTGACAGTGCCCCCCCCCCACCCCACTAGGGCCGCCACCTGGCTGGGCTGGAAGAGCCGGCTGAGGCGTGACAGCCCGACGAGCCAGCTTAGGCACTCCCGATTCCATCGGAAGCGGAATCCAAGTTTGACGTCACCATCAAAACAAGAAAACTCATGGGCCAGATGAGGCATAGGAGCCCGACGAGCCGGCTGAAGCATGATGTGGGATGGGAACCTGCCGAGCCAACCGGGACAAGGAAACCTCTCGAGTCAGCTAGGGCGTGACAGCCCGACGAGCCAGCTTAGGCATCCCCGGTTCCATCGGCGGCGGCCCCCAGGTCCGACGTCACCAACAAAACATAACCCTAAAAAACTCCCAGATGCTTCTTGAAATGGTAGTAGCATTCTGTAAGGCCCAACTCAGGAGATGAGAAGCAGGTACAGGGAGTGAACCATTTAATACAGACGGACATGCAACGGAACAGGGACAGCTTCTGGACATGAACACGGCACGACAAACAATGCTACTACAGGGAACAACACAGAGGAGCAGACATATATGCAAGGGAAATCAACAAAGTGAGGGAGTCCAGGTGAGTCCAATGAGCGTAGCTGCGTGTAATGATGGTAACAGGTGCGTATGATGACGGGTAGCGTGGCCCCCTCGAGCGCCAGGGAGGTGGAGCGGGAGCAGGCGTGACACAGGTGTATAAAATTGAGCGCACGAACATGCAATCTCCATAGACAAACAATGGTAGTAGAATGGCCTTAATGAAGAGATCAGTGACTTTCAACGTGGCACTGTCATAGGATGCCTCCTTTCCAACAAGTCAGTTCCTCAAATTTCTGCCCTGCTAGAGCTGCCCACTGGGTCAACTGTAAGTGCTGTTATTGTACTGTTAAGTGGAAACATCTAGGAGTAACAACGGCTCAGCCGTAAAGGGATAGGCCACACAAGCTCAGAGAATGGGACCACCGATTGCAGAAATGCTTAGCGCATAAAAATCGTCTTTCCTCGGTTACAACATTCACTACCAAGTTACAAACTGCCTCTGGAAGCAATGTCAGCGCAAGAACTGGAGCTTAAGATCACCATGTGCAATGCCAAGCGCCGGCTGGAGTGGTTTAAAGCTCGCCGCCATTGAACTCTGGAGCAGTGGAAACATGTTCTCTGGAATGATGAATCACGCTTCACCATCTGGCAGTCTGAGGGACAAATCTGGTCTTGGCGGAGGCCAGGAGAATGCTACCTGCCCGAATGCATAGTGCCAACTGTAAAGTTTGGTGGAGGAAGAATAATAGTCTGGTGCTGTTGTTCATGGTTCGGGCTAGGTCCCTTAGTTCCAGTGAAGGGAAATCATAACTCTACAGCATACAATTACATTCTAGATGATTCTGTGCTTCCAACTTTGTGACAACAGTTTGGGGAAGGCCCTTTCCTGTTTCAGCATGACAATGCCCCCATGCACAAAGCGAGGTCTATACAGAAATGGTTTGTCGAGATCAGAGTGGAAGAAATTGATTGGCCTGCACAGAGCCCTGACCTCAGCCCCACCTTTGGGATGAATTGGAACGCCGACTGCGAGCCAGGCCTACTCGACCAACATCAGGGCCCAACAACACTAATGCTCTTGTAGCTGAATGGAAGCATGTCCCCGCAACAACGTTCCAACATCTAGTGGAAAGCCTTCCCTGAAGAGTGGAGGCTGTTATAGCAGCAAAGGGGGGACCGACTCCACATTAATGCCCATGATTTCGGAATGAGATGTTCGATGTGCAGGTGTCCACATACTTTTGGTCATGTAGTGTATGTGCCTTGTGTTGATGTACAGGTAGTTCTGTTGTTTTGACTCTCAGGGGAATATTATACTTCAGTAGATGTTACTCTGTTGTTATGATGCTCTTCTGCCCTCTGTTGACTCTGCTGCCAGTTAGATTCTCTGAGGGGTTTTTGTACAGATCCTCCACTCACTCACACCACTGTGTCTGTCGTGCACAGTAATACACAGCAGAGTCCTCTGCTCTCAGACCAGACATTTTCAGGAATGACATGCTTTGGGCATTGTCCTTAGTTATTTCAATGCATCCACTAATGCTGTTGGCATACGTTGCTTCACCAGTATCTGTCGTCACACGTCCTATCCACTCCAGTCCTTTTCCTTTTGGTTGTCGTACTCAGTGCACGGCATGGTTTCCAAAAGTATACCCAGATCCTTTACAGGAGAGATTGAGAGTGTCTCCAGGCTTTTTCATGACTGGACTGGAAGGAATGGACTCCATACTCTGACCATTTAGACCTGATGGAGAGAAAGAGAGAGAGGGGGGGTGATGATGATGAAATGAAAGAATAGACCAATACATTTCAAGGCATGGCCCAACAGTAAGCGTAACCACCATCGATAACAATTAAAACCAAGCAGAACTCACAGGCCAGACAGAGAGAGAGCAGTAGAAGGGAGAGTTTGTCAGTCATACTGAGGGTGGAGATATGAACTCAGCTGCTCCACACAAGACAACAAGACAACAAGTCAGCAGCAGAATATAAGTATATATGAACACTGAGGGATCTGAATTTACATAATGATCTCATGGGAGGGGCTAATAACTCTGAGGTCAGGGGTCAAACTGTGACTCATTGGTAGGGCCAGGGGTTTCGTTGATAACATGAAATGTCAAGTGACAAGGACAAACTCTGTCCCCATGTCATGACCAGGGCCTAGAGTTTTTCCTGCTCATGCCACGGAGGTTGGTAAAACGGTAGGGAATCTTGAAGAATGATTTTCTAAATATTTATAGAAATCCTTCACCTTTGGGGTTAATTAACTGTATATGTCAGATTAGGGATCAATCTATCAAGGACAGTCACCTTGTTATACAGGAATGAACACAGCTATGAAGGCCTGTATCCGATTCCTATTTACTTTCTATCTCTCTCCTAAGGGAAATGTGAACCTTGTGTTGATGTACAAGCAGTTATGTCGTTTTGGTTCTCAGGAGAATATTATGCTTCAGTAGATGTTTTTCTGCTGTACTGATGCTCTATTGCCCTCTGTTGACTCTGCTGCCAGTTAGATTCTCTGAGGGGTTTTTGTACAGATCCTCCACTCACTCACACCACTGTCTCTATTGCAGAGTTATACACAGCAGAGTCCTCTGCTCTCAGACCTGACAGCTTCAGATACAGTATGCTGTTTCAATTCTCTCTGGTGACTTCTGTCCGTCCAACACTTTTTGCATATGCATTTCCACTAGCATCACTCCATGTAATGCCTATATATTCAAGTGCTCTTCCTGCAGGTTGATGTATCCAGGCCATGTTGTAGCTACTAAAGGTAAAGCCAGATCCCTTACAGGAGAGGCTGAGATAATCCCCAGGATTTTTCAGGACTGGACTGGAGGGTATGTCCTCCAGACTCTGACCATACACCCCTAATAGAGAAAAGAGAAGGAAGACAATAGATCACTAATATGTTAACTCAATGGATATTATAATTATCTCTTTACGTAAAATACTTTGTTCCAATATATTGCTAGATTATTGAGTACATACTATAGAGGCCCAGCACGACCAGGAGGAGGTATAGTTTACCTGTCATCTTTTCTGAAAAGATTTGAATCCGACCTATTGCCCTTTGACACAACCTTTCATCACTGTCATCCTCTCTCTCTCGCTGTTCAATAAAGTCAGAAAATACCTTACAAATGTTGTTTTTTTAACCTGTTATGGCTAGGGGGCAGTATTTTCACGGCTGGATAAAAAAACGTACCCGATTTAATCTGATTATTACTCCTGCCCAGAAACTAGAATATGCATATAATTATTAGCTTTGGATAGGAAACACTCCAAAGTTTCTAAAACTGTTTGAATGGTGTCTGTGAGTATAACAGAACTCAAATGGCAGGTCAAAACCTGAGAGATTCCTTTACAGGAAGTGGCCTGTCTGACCATTTATTGTCTTTCTTTGACATCTCATTCCATTACAAAGGATCTCTGCGGTAACGTGACACTTCCCACGGCTCCAATAGGCTCTCAGAGCCCGGGAAAAACCTGAATGTCGTCATTCCAGCCCCAGGCTGAAACACATTATCGCCTTTCTCAAGTGGCCGATCAAGGGACTGTGGGCTTAGGCGCGTGCACTGGCCGCCCCCGTCTTTGTGTTTTTTCCTCTGTTTACCGAAAAGGAGATTCCCGGTCGGAATATTATAACTTTTTTACGAGATAAATTGCATAAAAATTGATTTTAAACAGCGGTTGACATGCTTCGAAGTACGGTAATGGAATATTTAGAATTTTTTTGTCACGAAATGCGCCATGCGCACGACCCTGATTTACCATTTCGGATAGTTTCTGGAACGCACGAACAAAACGCCGCTATTCGGATATAACGATGGATTATTTTGGACCAAACCAACATTTGTTATTGAAGTAGCAGTCCTGGGAGTGCATTCTGACGAAGACAACAAAAGGTAATCAAACTTTTGTAATAGTAAATCTGATTTTGGTGAAGGCTAAACTTGCCGGGTGTCTAAATAGCTAGCCCGTGATGGCTGGGCTATGTACTTAGAATATTGCAAAATGTGCTTTCACCAAAAAGCTATTTTAAAATCGGACATATCGAGTGCATAGAGGAGTTCTGTATCTATAATTCTTAAAATAATTGTTTTGCTTTTTGTGAACGTTTATTGTGAGTAATTTAGTAAATTGTTAGTAAATTCCCCGGAATTTTGCGGGGGGGTATGCTAGTTCTGAACGTCACATGCTAATTTAAAAAGCTGTTTTTTGATATAAATAGGAACTTGATTGAACAAAACATGCATGTATTGTATAACATAATGTCCTAGGTGTGTCATCTGATTAAGATCATCAAAGGTTAGTGCTGCATTTAGCTGTCTTCTGGGTTTTTGTGACATTATATGCTAGCTTGAAAAATGGGTGTCTTATTATTTCTGGCTTGGTACTCTGCTGACATAATCTAATGTTTTGCTTTCGCTGTAAAGCCTTTTTGAAATCGGACAGTGTGGTTAGATTAACGAGAGTCTTGTCTTTAAAATGCTGTGAAATAGTCATATGTTTGAAAAATTGAAGTTTTCGGATTTTAGAGGAATTTGTATTTCGCGCCACGCCCATCATTGGATATTGGAGCAGGTGTTCCGCTAGCGGAAGGTCTAGATGTAAGAGGTTAGACAACACAAAAAACTAAATAACAATAATAATGAAAAATGCACATCCTGAAGTACTGTACCTAAAATGCCACTATCAACAAAACAATAGATGGCTAAACTTCACTCAATTACTTTTCAAATGATCATTTGTCATTTTCTCTCGCATCTGCAGAACATCACTGTTTTTTTTTATATGTTACTGCACTTTTCCAATGATACTGTACCTTGGTCCTTTTTAAAGGATAATCAAGATATGTTATCTGGGAAATGGCTTTATCAGAGTGAAGGTGCATCCTGGGTGGAAGTCATGCTTGGGTAGCTTTGAACTATTGCACCCAACATTCCTTTTGATAGACATGCCTTATAAAACACATTCTTAAACTCTCTTCCCTATAAACAATTATAATGAAGACATAGTAAAGTATTTAGGTGGAGGTGCCCAAATTTGTTATTTTAGTTAAGGACTCATTGTTCAATGCAATTCTTGAACAGTGTTATACTTATTACCAACACAAACCATGAATATGGTGTGCCAATAATATTGTGTGTGATGAGTAGCAGTGAATGACTGAAAATATTAAATAATACAATTAATAAAACTGTTGATAACGGTCTATAACATAAATAAACATTGATTCAATTGTCTGATTCTTTCATCCATCTCACCATTTATTCAAACCAAATGCAAATTGTGTTCATGTGGTTGAAACATTACATGTTTACCAGCCAGCAGCTGGCTTATGCAAAAGACAGTTTCTCC
This sequence comes from Salmo salar, assembly GCF_965601325.2. NCBI lineage: Eukaryota > Metazoa > Chordata > Actinopteri > Salmoniformes > Salmonidae > Salmo > Salmo salar. Next base: position 77,690,332 of record NC_138293.1, on the reverse strand, counting down.
TTAGCTGAAACAAGACAGTGAGAATTAGATCATGAAAGTGTATAGGGACACTGCAGTCCCTGGGCTACCTAACTGCTTTAACTGTCTATCTGAATCATGAGAGATGCTAAACTGGGACCCTGAAACACCCAGGTGACAGACTGGAGTTCACCAAGCGTGGTACCACACAGCTGTGAGGGTCACAGAGGGGAAGAAAAGGGGTGGGGTGTGTGAGAGAAACAGACACTACTGAGAAAAGGAGAGCAGGGCCGATGTGGAACAGAATGGATTATCAAACATAAACCCTTAGACTATGGAATGGATGCATTACTAGTTACTTCTCATACAGTTTGACAAACATGATGGAAAATAGGTTGATTCTGTGTGACTTAAAGCTTAATAACTATGAAAAAAGTAGCTGTAAATATGTTTATTCTAAGTATGCACGTATTATTAAATAGTCCGTTTATTTTGATATATTCATTCAATTTTGTCAGAATTTGTGACTATCCTATTTGGCTGCATCTGTTCAAAATGATCTGTTCATTTATATGTTTTGACACTACACTAATAGGAGATATGGTAGATATGTAATAACCCCTTAGAATGGTTAAACATTCTCTACGGGACACAAATGACATGAGTGCCTGCTTACTATTGGTAGTCCTGACTATGACTCCACTCTCTGAGGGTGTCTCGGGGGGAGTGGGATATACAAAAAAATACATTTACAATTCACACGTGTATTTCACACGCTTGAACATGTGTGAAATAGGACAAATAAAAGCACCCACCTAATCATTATTATTATTAATCGTATACAGTATCTACACTATGTGTGTTTTTTTAAGTGTGGCTGAGCTTGTGCTATTAAACCATTCATCAGAAATAAATTAGATTGTCTGTGCTCCATGGGGAAGTGGTTTTTGTACAGCTCTCCCACCACTCTCTCTTACTGTGTGTACTGGGCACAGTAATACACTGCTGTGTCCTCACTCTTCGGGCTGTTCATCTGTAGGTACAGCTTACTGCTGGAGTCTTCCCTGGAGAGGGTGAATCTACCCTGAAATGACTGGGAGTAATAAGTGGTACCACCATGAATATGATCAATCCACTCAAACTCTTTCCCTTTAGCTTGTCTGATCCAGCCCATATAATAGCTACTGAATGTGAAGCCGGAGGCTGTACAGGTCAGTTTGTGGGATTCTCCAGGCTTTTTAACCACTGGTCCGGACTCAGTCAGTGTCTGACCATAAACACCTGTGGAAATAGAAAGCAGAGATGTTGTTGAAGTTGAAACTAAAACCTGTTGTCAACTTGTTTATTTGATAGACAGCATAATTAAACATACTGTTTCTTCACCTGTTAGATAGACTGTCAGTAAGAATACTCCTGTGGTAGGAAACATGGTGATCTGTGTAGTTCTCTAAAGGTAGTTTAGAAAGTCCTCAGCAGAAAAAGCCTTCAACAGAGACATTAATAAAGGTGGAGGACTGGAGAGTTTTGCATGAGCTTCTCCTCACTAGGAGGACCAATCACAAGAGGCTTTGATAAATATCCACATATCACCTGGTAGTCCATATTGAGATGTTCTGCTATGATACAGTCCTGCTGTTCTATTTATTGTATCTATTTTATCAGGTAAATTGATGTATAATACATTTCCCATTTACAACACAAACCCTGAGGAAAAGTTGTAAAGACAGTGTGAGAATTACTTTACTAATTATTCCTCATGACAGTAGATGAATATTGCTACAAGCTATTATCATGTTATTATAGTATGATAATGGGCATCGCACTTGGCAAAAACAGGTTGAATCAATGTTGTTTCCACGTCATGTAAACCTCCAATCTATGTGATGCTGTTGAGTCAATGTGGAAAAGTGATTGAAATTGCAAAAAGTCACCAATTTAAATTATGTACCCAGTTGGTCCCTCAGATCTTATTGCACTGGTCTTTTAAAAACCAATAGAAAAATCTTAAAATTCATGCTAAAACTCACAGGCAGCCAGTGCAGAGACCGTAAAACCGATGTTTGATTAATGTGTTTGACACCGTTCCATTTAAACTCCATTCCAGCCATTACAATGTGCCTGTCCTCCGATAGCTCATCCCACCAGGCTCTTCTGGTGTACCTTTTGTTAATGTGCATTTAGTTGTGTTGACAATATGCTGGTTGTTTAGGCTCTCAGGGGCATGTTGTGGTTGAGACTTTCATTGGATGTTACTCTGATGCTCACTGTAGATTGCCAGTTAGATTCTCTGAGGGGTTTTTGTACAGATCCTCCACTCACTCACACCACTGTGTCTCTCGTGCACAGTAATAAAAAAAGTCAACATGCTGTTGCTAGTATCTTTAGTGGTTTCCATACGTCCTTCAAACCTTCTAGCATGGTAACCTAGGCGTAATCCAGAATAACCCATCCACTCCAGGGATTTTCTGTCGTATCCAGTGTGTGTGGTGGCTGGTAACGGTATATCCCAATATCTTACAGGACAGACAGAGTTTCTCCAGGCTTTTTCTGGACTGGGCTGGAGGGAATGGACTCCAGACTCTGACCATCACAACCTGATGGAGAGAGAGAAAGAAATAGGAATAATGTGTGAGAGAATAGGAAGGAAGCAGCACATTTAAGAAAAGCTGAAACCTTTTTCCATGTTCAGTCATTCCACTAAGAACAGTTGATAAGGAGTAAAACCAAGCAGAACTCACAGGTCAGACAGAGAGAGAGCAGCAGAAGGTAGAGTTTTCCTGTCATACTGAGGGTGGAAATATGAACTCAGCTGCTCCACACAAGACAAGACAACAAGTCAGCAGCAGAACATAAGTATATATGAACTCTGAGGGATCTGGATTTACATCATGGTGTCATGGAGGTGGGGCTGATGAATGAGGTCAGAGGTCAATTTATGGCTCATCAGTAGTGCCAGGAGTTGTCCTTGTTCACATGACCTGACCAGGAACAGTTGTCCCTGGTCAAGTCACTTAGTCAAAAAAAACTCCAGGGCCTACTCACCACACATAACTGACTCAAGGACAGGAGGAACTGTGGGGAACATGATGATTTTCTAGATATTGACAATCTTCATTTATTCATTTAATTGGGGATTCATTTAAATGGCATGTACTGTATAGACATCCATTTGTCAAGGAAATAATTGAAAAGTATTGAAAAGTCCATACATATAGGGCATGGGTGACAAAAACAGTACAATACTATTCACAGGACCTGTTTCCAATGGGGCAGTTAACCAAAATCATTAATAGAAAAAGAGGCCATTTATACTTGAATGAACACAGCTTAATGAGATTCAACACCTCACATAGCCTGTCCTTTGTTTTGTTTCTGCATACATGTGTATAGATGATGTAATTAAGCAATTAGGCACAAGAGGCTGTGCTATGTACTGAATACAGTCACAGGTAAATGACGTTGTTTGGCCCGAAAGCGATAGCCCATTTGTTGATTTAGGAATTACTAATTTACCAAGATCTCTATGGAAATCTGTCAGTTGATGATGTGGCCAGTACAGCACAACTTGGAACGCTGCTTGTCCAATCAGCATCCAGGATCCAAACATCCCATTTTATAATGTATTATAGCTGATACCAAATTGCATACTGTACTATGTTTTCATATTATTGCCTACAATGTCTCAAAACTCTGAGTGGTCCACAATGTGCTTCTGCATTTTGTTCTTTCAATTAATGTATCAGTATGTATTATGACAGTTTCATAAATGTTTCTAACTTCGAACTTTCTACTCTTGCCTAGAGGACAATGCTCATGTTAATAGTAGTTCATTTGATGGTTTACTGGTTGCTTTGGTTCTCAGGGGAATGTGTGCAGTTTGTAGTCTGCTGTACTGACACTTTACTGACCTCTGTTTACTCTGCTGTACTGATGCTCTACTGACCTCTGTTGACTCTGCTGTACTGATGCTCTACTGCTCTCTTTTGTACTGATGCTGTACTGCCCTCTGTTGACTCTGCTGTACTGATGCTCTACTACCCTCTGTTGACTCTGCTGTACAGATGTTCTACTGCCCTCTGTTGACTCTCTGTTGTACTGATGCTCTACTGCCCTCTGTTGACTCTGCTGTACAGATGCTCTACTTCCCTCTTTTGACTCCACTGCCAGTTAGATTCTCTGAGGTTTTCTGTACAGATCCTCAACTCATTCACACCACTGTGTCTTTCTTGCACAGTAATACACAGCAGAGTCATCTGCTCTCAGACCAGACAGCTTCAGATACACCATACTGTTAGAATTATCTCTGGTGACTTCTATCCGTCCTTCAATTTTTTTTGCATATACAGTTCCACTAGCATCACTCCACATAGCGCCAATTCATTCTAGAGCTTTTTCTGCTGGTTGTCTTATCCAGTCCATATGGTAGCTACTAAATGTAAAGCCTGATCCCTTACAGGAGAGGCTGAGATAATCATCAGGATTTTTCAGGACTGGACTGGAGGGAATGTCCTCCAGAGTCTGACCATACACCCCTAATAGAGAAAAGAGAATGAAGACAATAGATCACAAATATGTTAACTCAACGGATATTACAATTATCTCATTACATAAAATACTTTGTTCTAATAAATTGCTAGATTATTGCGTACATACTACAGGTGTAGTTTGCCGGTCATCTTTTCATGATGGAATCCAATTAACCCATGGTTGGAAACATCACATAAGTAGACAGACTTGGGAGACAGAATCTGCATGACAACGATGGTTGGGTGGTAGCATGTCACATGCCTATAAAAGGATTTTCAAGGCAATCAATTCTAAGACAAAGCCAGACATCATCGTCTCTCATACACACATTATGTTTCATGTATTAAGAAGAGTCATGAAATTGTTCATATTAAATCATATTACATTGTATACTTCCCAAAACAATATCAAAAACACATTCATACACATAGTCCCTGTAAGATATGCGGTATTTTGTCTCATACGTTTTAGGAAAAGTTTTGAATCCAGGCTTACTGCCCTTTGACACAACCTATCATCTCTGTCATCCTCTCTCTCTAGCTGTTCAATAAAGTCAGAAATACATTACAAATTTTTTTTTTTCAACCTGTCTGGGCAAGGTGGGATGTTTGCGTCCCACCCTAGTCAACAACCAGTTGGAATTGCGTCGGGCGAAATACAAAACCTCATAAATGCTATAACTTCAATTTCTCAAGCATATGACTATTTTACACCATTTTATAGATACACCTCTCCTGAATCGAACCACGTTGTCCGATTTCAAAAAGGCTTTACAACAAAAGCAAAACATTAGATTATGTTACGAGAGTACCCTGCCAAAAAAAAATCACACTGCCATTTTCAAAACAACTAGATGCATCACAAATACCCAAAACACAGGTAAATGCAGCACTAACCTTTGACAATCTTCACCAGATGACACTCCTAGGACATCATGTTACACAATACATGCATTTTTTGTTCGATAAAGGTCATATTGCTAAATGATTAATAAGTCCCTGTGTGTTTCAATGGCAAAGGTTTGAAGTGATTCCACACATCAGATTTCCATTTCCTGTTAGGATTTGTCTCAGGGTTTTGACTGCCATATGAGTTCTGTTATACTCACAGACACCATTCAAACAGTTTTAGAAACTTTAGGGTGTTTTCTATCCAGATCTACTAATTATATGCTTCACCTTTATTTAACCAGGTAGGCAAGTTGAGAACAAGTTCTTATTTGCAATTGCGACCTGGCCAAGATAAAGCAAAGCAGTTTGACACATACAACAACACAGAGTTACACATGGAGTAAAACAAACATACAGTCGATAATACAGAAGAAAAATAAGTCTATATACAATGTGGGCAAATGAGGTGAGATAAGGGAGGTAAAGGCAAAAAAGGCCATGGTGGCAAAGTAAATACAATATAGCAAGTAAAACACTGGAATGGTAGATTTGTAGTGGAAGAAAGTGCAAAGTAGAAATATAAATAATGGGGTGCAAATGAGCAAAATAAATAAATAAATACAGTAGGGGAAGAGGTAGTTGTTTGGGCTAAATTATAGATGGGCTATGTACAGGTGCAGTGATCTGTGAGCTGCTCTGACAGCTGGTGCTTAAAGCTAGTGAGGGAGATCAGTGTTTCCAGTTTCAGAGATTTTTGTAGTTCGTTCCAGTCATTGGCAGCAGAGAACTGGACGGAGAGACAGCCAAAGGAGGAATTGGCTTTGGGGGTGACCAGAGAGATATACCTTGTCGTGTCTTTGGCTATGCCGGATTAAGTGATATGACATGCTAACCTATAAAATTCTTTCTCTGTAATTGATATTACCTGATTAAGCTAATCATGTAAATGTAATAAACTAGAAAGTCGGGGCACCACGGAAGAACGTTAATAGAGCCGTTATCTTCCGAATAAACTCTTAAAATACTTAGTAATATTTTACATCGATAGCAGTCAATATTAACCCTTATCTTATTTTCAGTCTCATAATGAAAGTTGTAAATTCTTGGGTATCTTCACGAACCCTGGCTAACAAGTTGAATCAGCAATACAAAATTGGGTTTAATTATTTATTTACTAAATACCTAAACTAATCACACAGAATTACAAATACACAGAATACAAATGATGTCATACAGAAAACATCCCTGGTAGACGGAACCTGTATGATGGCTGGTTACACAAAGGAAAGTGCTACAGGTGGGTGCTGCTATGGTGACCAGTGAGCAGAGATAAGGGGGGACTTTACCTAGCAGGGTCTTGTAGATGACCTGGAGTCAGTGGGTTTGGCGATGAGTATGAAGCGAGGGCCAGCCAACGAGAGCGTACAGGTCGCAGTAGTGGGTAGTATATGGGGCTTTGGTGACAAAATGGATGGCACTGTGACAGACTGCATCCAGTTTATTGAGTAGGGTATTGGAGGCTATTTTGTAAATGACATCGCCGAAGTTGAGGGTCGGTAGGATGGTCAGTTTTACGAGGGTATGTCTGGCAGCATGAGTGAAGGATGCTTTGTTGTGAAATAGGAAGCCAATTCTAGATTTAACCTCTCTAGGCTAGGCGGGACGAATTCGTCCCACCTACGTAACAGCCACTGCTATCCTGTGGCGCGATTTTCAAAACCTTAAAAATCCTATTACTTCAATTTCTCAAACATATGACTATTTTACAGCCATTTAAAGACAAGACTCTCGTTAATCTAACCACACTGTCCGATTTCAAAAAGGCTTTACAACGAAAGCAAAACATTAGATTATGTCAGCAGAGTACCAAGCCAGAAATAATCAGACACCCATTTTTCAAGCTAGCATATAAAGTCACAAAAACCCAGAAGACAGCTAAATGCAGCACTCACCTTTGATGATCTTCATCAGATGACAACCCTAGGACATTATGTTATACAATACATGCATGTTTTGTTCAATCAAGTTCATATTTATATCAAAAACCAGCTTTTTACATTAGCATGTGACGTTCAGAACTAGCATACCCCCGCAAACTTCCGGGGAATTCGCTAACATTTCACTAAATTACTCACGATAAACGTTCACAAAAAGCATAACAATTATTTTAAGAATTATAGATACAGACCTCCTCTATGCACTCGATATGTCTGATTTTAAAATAGCTTTTTGGTGAAAGCACATTTTGCAATATTCTAAGTACATAGCCCAGGCATCACGGGCTAGCTATTTAGAGCCTATGGACGACGTAGGAAGTGTCACGTTAGAGCAGAGATCCTTAGTAAAAGATAGAGATGGAAAAGAAGTTCAAGAAATGGTCAGACAGGCCACTTCCTGTAAAGGAATCTCTCAGGTTTTGACCTGCCATTTGAGTTCTGTTATACTCACAGACACCATTCAAACAGTTTTAGAAACTTTAGGGTGTTTTCTATCCATATGTAATAAGTATATGCATATTCTAGTTACTGGGTAGGAGTGGTAACCAGATTAAATCGGGTATGTTTTTTATCCAGCCGTGTCAATACTGCCCCCTAGCCCTAACAGGTTAAGTCTGCCGATGAGGATGTGGTGATTGACAGAGTCGAAAGCTTTGGCCAGGTCAAAGCCCAGTATTGTTTCTTATCGATGGCAGTTACGATATCATTTAGGACCTTGAGCGTGGCTGCGGTGCTCCCATGACCAGCTCTGAAACCAGATTGCATAGCGGAGAAGGTGCGGTGGGATTCGAAATGGTCGGTAATCTGTTTGTTGACTTGGCTTTTGAAGACCTTAGAAAGGCAGGGTAGGATAGATATAGGTCTATAGCAGTTTGAGTCAAGAGTGTCCCCTCCTTTAAAGAGGGGGATGACAGCAGCTGCTTTCCAATCTTTGGGAATCTCAGATAACACAAAAGAGAGGTTGAACAGGCTAGTAATAGGGGTTGCAACAATTTCGGCAGATCATTTTAGAAAGAAAGGGTCCAGATTGTCTAGCCCGGCTGATTTGTAGGGGTCCAGATTTTGCAGCTCTTTCAGAACATCAGCTGACTGGATTTGGGAGAAGGAGAAATGGGGAAGGTTTGGGCGAGGAGCTGTGGGGGGTGCAGTGCTGTTGACCGCGGTTGGGGTAGCCAGGTGGAAAGCATGGCCAGCTGTAGAAAAATGCTTATTGAAATTCTCAATTTTAGTGGATTTATCGGTGGTGACAGAGTTTCCTATCCTCAGTGCAGTGGGCAGCTGGGAGGAGGTGTTCTTATTCTCCATGGACTTTACAATGTCCCAGAACCTTTTTGAGTTTGTGTTGCAGGAAGCAAATTTCTGCTTGAAAAAGCTAGCCTTGGCTTTTCTAACTGCCTGTGTCTATTGGTTTCTAACTTCCCTGAAAAGTTGCATATCACGGGGGCTGTTCGATGCTAATTCAGAACGCCACAGGATGTTTTTGTGTTAAGGGCAGTCAGGTCTGGAGAGAACCAAGGGCTATATCTGTTCCTGGTTCTAAATTTCTTGAATGGGGCATGCTTATTTAAGATGGTGAGGAAGGCATTTAAAAAAAATAACCAGGCTGCCTCTACTGAAGGGATGAGGTCAATATCCTTCCAGGATACCCAGGCCAGGTCGATTAGAAAGGCTTGCTCGCTGAAATGTTTCAGGGAGCGTTTGACAGTGATGAGTGGAGGTCGTTTGACCGCTAATCAAGATGCTATATCAGGGAAATGGCTTTATCAGAGTGCAGGTGCATCCTGGGTAGAAGTCATGCTTGGATAGCTTTGAACTGCCGTGCCCAACACTCATTTTTATAGACACACCTGATAAAAACACATTCTTAAACTCTCTCCCCTACAAATAATTATAATTAAGACATAGTTATGTATTTAGGTGGAGGTGCCCAGGACAGATATGCGAAACCACATAGAGCAATTTGTTATTTCAATTAAGGACTCATTGTTCAATTCAATTCTTGAAAAGTGTATTATATCTATTACAAACACAAACCATGAATATGGTCTGTCAATAACATTGTGTGTGATGAGTAGCAGTGAATGACTGAAAATATTAAATAATAGAATTAATACAACTGTTGACAACGGCTTATAATATCAATGAAATAGTGATTCAATTGTCTCATTCTTTGAACCATCTCCCCATTTATTCAAACTAAATGCAAATCGTGTTCATGTGGTTCCAACATTGTATGGTTACCAGCCACCAGCTAGCTTATGCAAAAGACAGTTTCTTCTCAGCTGAAACAAGGTAGTGAGAAATAGATCATGAACGTGTATAGGAACAGTCCCTGCGGTCCCTGGGCTAATTAACTGCTATAACTGTCTATCTGAATCATCAGAGATGCTAAACTGGGACCCTGAAACACACAGATTAGAGTTCACCAAGCATGGTGCCACACAGCTGTGAGGGTCACAGAGGGGAAACGAGAAGGGTGGGGTGTGTGAGAGAAACAGACAACACTGTGAAAAGGAGAGCAGGGCCTGTGTGGAACAGAGTGGATTATCAAACATAAACCCTTAGAGTATGGAATGGATGCGTTAATAGTTACTTTTCATATAGTTTGACCAAAATTATGGAAAATATGCTGTTTCTGTGTGACTTAAAGCATAATAGTTATAACAAAAGTAACTATAAATATGTTTATTCAATACTCCAAGTATGTACAATTAAATCGTTTATTTATATTGATATGTTCAGTCAATTTGGTCAGAATCTGTGACCATTTGACTACTTGTTTTATTTGACCTCTTTAAAATTACTTTAAAGTTTCAGTATCTCAAGCCCAGAAACTCTGATTCTTACGAGGTAAAGTTTGCCTGGTTCAGCATGGTCCTTGGTGGTGCTACAGACCACAATTGTAGCTGAAAACATCTGCATTGTCACGTCCTGGCCAGAATAAGGGTTAATTGTTATTGTAGTTTGGTCAGGACGTGGCAGAGGGTATTTGGTTTATGTGGTTCGGGGTGGTGTGTTTGTTGTAGGGGATTTGATTTATGTATTCCGGGGTTTTTTGGGCACTGTTCCTTGTTTATGTATTTCTATGTTGATCTAGCTGGTTGTATGTCTATGTTTGGTTAATTGGGGTTGGGACTCTCAATTGAAGGCAGGTGTTGTCTATTTGCCTTTGATTGAGAGTCCCATATAGTAGGGTGTGTTTGTGTTTGTCTTTTGTGGGAGATTATTTGTGAGCACTGAGTTATTGAGCCTGCTACACTGTTGTGAGACGTGAGTATCATTTATTGTTTTGTTTTTCCTGTGGATGCTTTTCGTTTTTTCCCATTAAAAGAATGAGTATCCACAACTCTGCTGCATTTTGGTCCTCCTCTCTGCAACACCACAACATAATTCGTGACAGAATCTCCCACAAAACTTGGACCAAGCAGCAGAGGAACGAGGAGGAAGGATGGACATGGACAGAAATAAGGTTGAGCGTTTCCAGGGCTATGGAGGAGTTTAGGAAACTCGAGAGGCAGCCCCAATAATTTTTTTTGGGGGGGGCACAAGGGCAGTTTTGCGGGGCAAGAATGGAGCCCCAGGCCAGCTCCCCGCACTAGCCCGAAGGTGCGTGTCTCCGGGCTGGCACATCCAGTACCAGCTCCACGCACAAGGCTTCTAGTGCGTCAGTTCAGCCCCACCAGTCAAGAGTCGCCAGAGCCGCTCGCCAGTCAAAAGTCACCAGAGCCGCCCGCCAGTCAGGAGCCGCCAGAGCCGCCCGCTAGTCAGGAGCCGCCAGAGCGGCCCGACTGCCCGGAGATGCCAGAGCGGCCCGACTGCCTGGAGATGCCAGACCGGCCCGACTGCCCGGACATGCCAGAGCGGCCCGACTGCCCGGAGATGCCAGAGCGGCCCGACTGCCCGGAGCTGCCAGAGCGGCCCGACTGCCAGGAGCTGCCAGAGCGGCCCGACTGCCCGGAGCTGCCAGAGCGGCCGACTGCCCGGAGCTGCCAGAGCGGCCCGACTGCCCGGAGCTGCCAGAGCGGCCCGACTGCCCGACTGCCCGGAGCTATCAGAGTGGCCAGACTGCCCGGAGCTGCCAGTGGCCAGACTGCCCGGAGCTGCCAGAGTGGCCAGACAGCCCGGAGCTGCCAGAGTGGCCCTCCTGTCCTCCGGCCCAGCCCGAGGGGCCCTCCTGTCCTCCGGCCCAGCCCGAGGGGCCCGACTGTCCTCCGGCCCAGCCCGAGGGGCCCGACTGTCCTCCGGCCCTGCCAGAGTGGCCCGACTGTCCTCCGGCCCAGTCCGAGTGGCCCATCTGCCCGGAGCTGCTGGGGTGGCCCGTCTGCCCGGAACTGCCAGAACCGGAGCCACCTCCAGATATAGGTGGGTTGGGGAGTGGGGGTGTAGCACAGTGCCGTCGTTGACGGCAGCCACCCTCCCTTCCCTCCCTTTAGTTTAGGGGGATTTTTTGTTGTTGTTTGGGGTTTTTGTTGTTTTTGAGGTGCTTCTGGAGTTAGCACCTTTAGGGGGGGGGGGGGGGGGGGTACTGTCATGTCCTGGCCAGAAAAAGGGTTAATTGTTATTGTAGTTTGGTCAGGACGTGGTAGAGGGTATTTGGTTTATGTGGTTCAGGGTGGTGTGTTTGTTGTAGGGGATTTGATTTATGTATTCCGGGGTTTTTTGGGCACTGTTCCTTGTTAATGTATTTCTGTGTTGATCTAGCTGGTTGTATGTCTATGTTTGGTTAATTGGGGTTGGGACTCTCAATTGAAGGCAGGTGTTGTCTATTTGCCTTTGATTGAGAGTCCGATATAGTAGGGTGTGTTTGTTTGTCTTTTGTGGGAGATTATTTGTTCTTGCACTGCGTTGTTGTATGCCTGTGAGACTGTTCCTGTCGTGAGTATCATTTAGTGTATTGTTTTTCCAGTGGATGCCTTACTCCTTTTTTTGAATTAAAAGAAAATGAGTATCCACAACTCTGCTGCATTTTGGTCCTCTCTACAACACCACGACATAATCTGTGACATGCATTTTCATCCTTTCTGTATTTTTGCATGTCTTAACCTCTATGGGCTATGTGGGACGCAAGCGTCCCACCCCTGGTACACCCTATCAACAACAGGTGAAATATCAAGAGCGCCAAATTTGAAAACAATTAAATGTCATAATTCAAATTTCTCAAACATACAACTATCTTACACCCTTTGAAAGATAAACATCTCCTTAACCTGTTGGGGCTAGGGGGCAGTATTTGCACAGCCGGATAAAAAACGTACCCGATTTAATCTGGTTACTACTCCTGCCCAGTAACTAGAATATGCATATAATTATTGAGTGCAGGGTTGGCATCACCCCTTCCGGCTCGAAGCTCCCCTTGCCCTGGCACCTGCGGGGCGCTGGTACTGGGCGAAGTGGGCTGTGCGTCCGTATATGCGAGATAGTGCGCACCTCCCTGTAGTCACGGGTAGCTGGCTTACGGCTCTTCCCTGGCCTGGCCAAACTACCCTCAGAGCCCTGGAAAAAGCTGAACGATATCGAGGCAGCCTCTGGCTGAAACACATAATCGCCTTTGCCAAGTGGTCTATCAGAGGACAAAGGGCTTAGGCTCGTGCCCGATTCGACCCCGTGCTGTATTTTCTTTCGGCTGTTTACCTAATTGCAGATTCCCGGTCGGAATATTATCGCTTTTTTACGAGAAAAATGGCATAAAAATTTATTTTAAACAGCGGTTGACATGCTTCGAAGTACGGTAATGAAATATTTAGAAATCTTTTGTCACGAAATGCGCCGTGCGCGTGACCGTTATTTACCATTGGGATAGTGTCTTGAACGCACGAACAAAACGTCGCTGTTGGAACATAACTATGGATTATTTTGGACCAAACCTACATTTGTTATTGAAGTAGAAGTCCTGGGAGTGCATTCTGATGAAGAACAGGAAAGGTAATCAAACTTTTCTATTAGGAAATCTGACTTTGGTGAAGGCTAAACTTGGTGGGTGTCTAAATAGCTAGCCCTGTGATGCCGGGCTATCTACTTAGAATATTGCAAAATGTGCTTTCACCGAAAAGCTATTTTAAAATCGGATATATCGAGTGCATAGAGGAGTAATGTATCTATAATTCTTAAAATAATTGTTATGCTTTTTGTGAACGTTTATCGTGAGTAATTTAGTAAATTGTTAGTAAATTCGCCGGAAGTTTGCGGGGGTATGCTAGTTCTGAACGTCACATGCTAATGTAAAAAGCTGTTTTTTGATAAAAATATGAACTTGATTGAACAAAACATGCATGTATTGTATAACATAATGTCCTAGGTGTGTCATCTGATGAAGATCATCAAAGGTTAGTGCTGCATTTAGCTGTATTCTGGGTTTTTGTGACATTATATGCTAGCTTTCGTTGTAAAGCCTTTTTGAAATCTGTAACGGCTGTCTTCTGTAGAAATGGACCAAGGCGAAGCAGGTATGTGAATACTCATCTTTAATTAAAATAAAGAAGTAAAGTATCCACTTAACAATGCAAACAAAGTGACAACAGCTACAGTTCTGCAGGCTAGAAACGCAGTGCAAAAACAACCACCCACAACCCCAAAGAAAAACACACACACCTATATAGGACTTCCAATCAAAGGCAACTATACACACCTGCCTTCAATTGGAAGTCCCAATCATCCACCCAACATTTAACCAACACAAACATGCCACGTCCTGACCCAACTACACCCTCTACTGGTCAGGACGTGACAAAATCGGACAGTGTGGTTAGATTAACCTCTCTGGGTTAGGCGGGACGAATTTGTCCCACCTACGCAACAGCCAGTCTAATCCAGTGGCGCGATTTTCAAATACCTTAGAAATGCTATTACTTCAATTTCTCAAACATATGACTATTTTACAGCTATTTAAAGACAAGACTCTCGTTAATCTAACCACACTGTCCGATTTCAAAAAGGCTTTACAACGAAAGCAAAACATTAGATTATGTCAGCAGAGTACCCAGCCAGAAATAATCAGACACCCATTTTTCAAGCTAGCATATAATGTCACAAAAACCCAGAAGACAGCTAAATGCAGCACTAACCTTTGATGATCTTCATCAGATGACACACCTAGGACATTATGTTATACAATACATGCATGTTTTGTTCAATCAAGTTCATATTTATATCAAAAAACAGCTTTTTACATTAGCATGTGACGTTCAGAACTAGCATACCCCCCGCAAACTTCCGGCGAATTTACTAACAATTTACTAAATTACTCACGATAAACGTTCACAAAAAGCATAACAATTATTTTAAGAATTATAGATACATTACTCCTCTATGCACTCGATATGTCCGATTTTGCATGTACCCGATTTAATCTGTTTATTACTCCTGCCCGGAAACTAGAATATGCATATAATTGTTTGATTTGGATAGAAAATACCCTAAAGTTTCTAAAACTGTTTGAATGGTGTCTTCGAGTATAACAGAACTCATATGGCAGGCCAAAACCTGAGAAGATTCCAAACAGGAAGTGCCCTCTCTGACCATTTCTTGGCCTTCTTTAGCCTCTTTATTGAAAACAGAGGATCTCTGCTGTAACGTGACACTTTCTAAGGCTCCCATAGGCTCTCAGAAGGCGCCAGAACATTGAATGATGACTCTGCAGTCCATGGCTGAAAAACAGTAGCGCATTTGGATAGTGGTCGATCTGAGAACAATGAGACGGGTGTGTGCGTGCACATGAAGAGTCCATTTTACATTTTCAGTCTTTGAACGAAAATGACGTCTCCCGGTCGGAATATTATCGCTATTTTACGAGAAAAATCGCATAAAAATTGATTTTAACTTCTACGGGCTAGGTGGGACGCAAGCGTCCCTCCTGCCTAACATCCGGTGAAATATCAGAGAGAAAAAATTCTAAATACCCAATTCGTAATATTAAACATTTTTGTAAATACATGTATCTTACATAATTCAAAAGATTAACATCTTGTTAATCCAGCCACAGTGTCCGATTTCAAAAAGGCTTTGCGGTGAAAACATACATTATAATAATCTGAGGACAACGTCCCGCAAACACAAGCATTACTAGCATTTTCCAACCAAGCATTAGCGTCACTAAAGTCAGAAATAGCAATAAAATAATCAATTACCTTTGAAGATCTTCTTCTTTTGGTGATACAAAAGGCCCAATCTTCACAATAAATGGTCGTTTGTTCTATAAAATCCATTTTTATAGCATAACACAAAACATTTCCTAACCGGCTAATGTCATGAATTCCGACTCCTTCAACTTTCGACGAAGCATTCGATGTAATTACTCCCGCTAAACACACATTTATCCAGTCATGGTTGGCTTCATTGCAATCCTCTGTTTGCTAGTAACACAACCATACTTGATTGTTCTTTTTGCGGGACGTATTGACCGAAAAGACCTGATTTGAACACACCTAACAATGACCTCATTGCGCGCCAATGATATGACCAGTGCTTCGTTGATTGACTGTATTTCGGACCAATGACCACTGATCGTCTTGAAATCTAGCTTGGCAGATAGCCAATGAGCTAAGGTAAACGGCAATATGTAATGGTAATACCCGGGATGACCAGCTCTTGAACGAAAGCCGAGCGTAACACAGCCATTCGCCATTGAAACTTCTACCTGCAGGAGCCACATTTGTTTGCGCGCAGCAGTTTTGAGTCGAGATAATTTTCAGCTATTTCATAGATAAAATTATGGCGAGTAAATCTGGAAAATCAAAGGCTAAGTCCAGGTATACAGATGTACATGATGACATAATTGATGAAATAGATAGAGATAGTGAGAGCGAATTACTTGAAGAGGAGTCGGATTGTGAGTCAAGTTTGGACTCCGAGTTTGAGGAAATGTTTTTGCATGGAAAGGACGCGATTTTGGACGGGTGAGTACCTCTCATGCCGTTGTTTGAAATGAATAATATCAAATATTATTCATTTGAGTTGTTTGGAGATTATATATATATATATATATATATATATATATTGTTTTATTTTATTTATTTGACATATATATATATGTAATGAACTGTGTGAAGTACACATGGCTAAACATTATGAGTGTGTGTCTGTGTCTGTATATATTAGATACATGTAAAAAAAATATCTATATGTTTTCCATGTATTTTATCTAGACATGGGGTTCACAACTCTATATATAATCTGTCTGTATATATAAAATATTTTTTACATGTATTTTATCTAGACATGGGGTTCACAACTCTATATATAATCTGTCTGTATATATAAAATATTTTTTCCATGTATTTTATCTAGACATGGGGTTCACAACTCTATATATAATCTGTCTGTATATATAAAATATTTTTTCCATGTATTTTATCTAGACATGGGGTTCACAACTCTATATATAATCTGTCTGTATATATAAAATATTTTTTACATGTATTTTATCTAGACATGGGGTTCACAACTCTATATATAATCTGTCTGTATATATAAAATATTTTTTACATGTATTTTATCTAGACATGGGGTTCACAACTCTATATATAATCTGTGTGTCTGTGTCTTCACAGTCCTTCTGATTCTGACTGGGAGCCCCCACTGCCAAGGTGCCCATCCCCCACAGGAGCTGAATCATCTAGCCGGACCCTGCTGTCTCCGGCTCCACACCTACCCCCACCCGGCCAGGTGTGAAGTCTGTGACAAAGAAGCGGAGGTGGGGCAAAGCTAAACCAGCAATCAGAGAGGAGGAGGGTCATTGGCACTCTGTGATGGTGGAGGATGTGGGCCCACCACCTCCAATATTCAGACCGAAAAGGCCACCAGGACCTCAGCTGGACATGACCTCCAACTACAGCCCCATGCAACTTTTTCAACTGTTTTTTACGTCTTCAGTTATTGATTCCCTTGTCTTCAACACTAATAAATATGGTGCTAAGAAGCAGGCAGGCAAAAAAGAGGCATGGAAGCCTATTTCCATGTCAGATATTTTTTGTTATTTGTCAATGGTCATATACATGGGTCTAGTGAAGCTGAAAACCCTGAAACAGTATTGGAAAACTGCACCCCTCTATCAACTGCCTTTCCCCTCCACTGTCATGTCGTGCAAAAGGTTTCTGACAATCTCACGGGCGCTTCATATCAGTGACCCAGAAGTTGACGGGGACAACGACAAGAAGCGAGGCACAGCAGGGTATGATAGTGTAACGGCTTGTCTGTGGTGTGGAGGAAAGAAGCGCAGGAAGCAGCGAACACTGTGTGGTAATTTTAATAAACCACATGTACAAAATAAAAGGTTTCCCAACAACAGAGAAAAACATAAACGACAAGCACAGTCGAACAAACCTCAGTCGACACACAGAAGGGCAATCCCGCACAATAGAGAGCGGGCCAGCTGAACTAAATAGCCCTCTTAATTGACTAACTCAGGGCAGGTGAGACAACATAAAAAAAGGGAAAAACAAAAAGGGAATCGGTGGTAGCTAATAGGCCGGTGACGACGACCGCCGAGCGCCACCCGAGCAGGAGGGGGCGCCATCGTCGGTAGGAATCGTGACAGATAGGCTCTGCAAAATTAAACCTCTCTACCACAGTATGGTTGAGGCCTGCAAGACCTATTTTCAGCCCGCCCAGAACCTTTCCATCGATGAGAGGATGGTAGCCTCAAAGGCCAGAATCAGCCTAAAACAGTACATGCGTAACAAACCAACTAAATGGGGTTACAAACTGTTTGTTTTGGCTGATTCTGCGTGTGCATACACGTGCAATTTTTTTGTTTATGAGGGGAAGAGCAGTTTTGCGACCGGTAAGGGACTGTCATGGCATTACTGTCATGGCATTACTAGATTTTCAACTGCTGGGGAAGGGCTACAAACTTTTTGTGGACAACTTCTACACAAGCCCTACCCTGTTCACAGACCTGAGAAAGCTGGATATGTGGGCTTGTGGCACCATTCGGCCTAACAGAGTGGGCTTTCCAAAAACCAAGGAGAACGACATGCCTAAGCGGGCTGAGCGGGGTACCGTGCGATGGATTCGCCAAGATGGCCTGCTCTTTGTGAAGTGGATGGATACCAGAGAGGTGGTCATGTGCTCCAGTATCCACAAGTCCTTCAGTGGAGATCAGGTCGTCAGGCGTGTGAAGGGCGCTACTGGGGCATAGACAGTCAAAAATGTCCCCATTCCTGGAGCTATCAAGGACTATAACAAGAGCATGGGGGGTGTAGACCTGTCAGATGCGCTGATAGGCTACTATAATGTGCTCCACAAGACCATGAAATGGTACAAGACTTTTTTTATCATTTCATTGACATTGCTGTTGTGAATTCCTTCATCATACAGAAGGAAATGGCCAAGAGCTGTGGAAAGCCCCCCATCTCACAGCTAGCCTTCCGAGAGCTGCTCATCCAGGAGGTTGCTGGCTACAGCAAGTCCACTGCAGCACCTTCTGTCCCCTCTACCTCTGTCCCCTCTACCTCTATCCCCTCTACCTCTTCTGCTCTTTCAACCAGTGGTGTTCACCTGCCCAAATTCATCTCTGCAGGCATGAATGTGCCTCAGGGCAAAAAGGGCACAGTGGGGAGGCGACGCTGTGCCCTTTGTCACAGGAAATGCCCCATCACCTGCACCACTTGTTCAGTAACCCTCTGCTTTACAGCAGAAAGAGACTGCTATGGGCCATGGCACAAGCAGCACAATTTTGTGTAGAGGACTGAGGGTCCTCACAACATTGTACATTGTACATTGAATGTGTGTAAATAGTTACCCTTGTTATTAAAATATTTTCTAAATGTTATATTTGTATTTTTTGGTACTTTTTTTGAGGGGTGTGTTAGAATATAATTGTTGTATTTTGTATATAGTTTTTTACATCAAAATGTATCACTGTACCAATTTGGCCACTTGGGTACATTTGGGTACATTTGTGTGGGACACCTGGGTGACTTCATGCTCAATGTCATGTAGCTCGCTCATTCCTGAAGATATGTTTCTCAGATACTGTTGCCCTCTTACATTCTGCATAGAAATTATCCCCAGCATCCTATCTGAATGTTTGGCTGTTCCTGTTCAGGTGAAAGATGGTGCAACAACAATAAAAAACAGAAAACGTATGTTTGTTTCCTTGTATTTTCTTCTACCAGATCTATTGTGTTATATTCTCCTACATTCAATTCACATTTCCACAAACTTCAGAGTGTTTCCTTTCAAATGAAACCAAGAAAATGCATATCCTTGCTACTGGGCCTGAGCTACAGACAGTTAGATTTGGGTATGTCTTCAGGCGGAAATTAAGAGAAGCTATTTTAAAATCGGACACCGCGATTGCATAAAGGAGTTCTGTATCTATAATTCTTAAAATAATTTATGTTTTTTTGTGAACGTTTATCGTGAGTAATTTAGTAAATTCACCGGAAGTGTTCGGTGGGAATGCTAGTCACATGCTAATGTAAAAAGCTGGTATTTGATATAAATATGAACTTGATTGAACAAAACATGCATGTATTGTATAACATAATGTCCTAGGAGTGTCATCTGATGAAGATCATCAAAGGTTAGTGCTGCATTTAGCTGTGGTTTTGGTTTTTGTGACATTATATGCTAGCTTGAAAAATGGGTGTCTGATTATTTCTGGCTGGATACTCTCCTGACATAATCTAATGTTTTGCTTTCGTTGTAAAGCCTTTTTGAAATCGGACAGTGTGGTTAGATAAAGGAGAGTCTTGACTTTAAAATGGTGTAAAATAGTCATATGTTTGAAAAATGGAAGTTTTCGGATTTTCGAGGAATTTGTAATTCGCGCCATGCCCTATCATTGGATATTGGAACGGTGTTCCGCTAGCGGAACATCTAGATGTAAGAGGTTAAAATGAATCGCTTACCTTTGATGATCTTTCTTCTGATTGTACTCCCAGGTCTCCATGTTAGACAATAAATGTTAGTTTTGTTTGATCTTTATGTCCAAATACCTCCTTTTTGTTCGCGCGTTTAGTCCAGGAATCCAAATGCACAAAGCGCGGGCACAAAGTCCAGACTAAAAGTCAAAAAGGTTCCATTAAAGTTAGTAGAAACATGTCAAACGATGTATATAATCAATCTTTAGGATGTTTTTATCATAAATCTTCAATAATATTCCAACCGGACAATTCCGTTGTCATTAGAAAGGAAAGAGAACGAGCGTCGCGCTCACGGCCACGCGCAAGACTGAACTAATGTCTTTCAGCTTGACCACTTGTTGAAACAGCTCTTATTCGATCCCCTTTCACAATACAAGCCTGAAACAACTTCTAAAGACTGTTGACATCTACTGGAAGCCTTAGGAAGTGCAATCTGACCCCACAGACACAGGATGTTGGATAGGCAATCACTTTAAAAAAACGACAAACCTCAGATTTCCCACTTCCTGGTTGGATTTGTCTCAGGTTTTTGCCTGCCATATGAGTTCTGTTATACTCACAGATATTATCTCAACAGTTTTGGAAACGTTAGAGTGTTTTCTAATTAAATCTACCAATTATATGCATATCCTAGCTTCTGGGCCAGAGTAGCAGGCAGTTTAGTTTGGGCACGCTTTTCATCCAAAATTCTGAATGCTGCCCCCAATCCTAGTGAAGTTTTAATGAGAGGGTCCACAGTTTGGAGTGTGTGAGGTTGGAACTTGGGATTATATATTATATTACGTAGAAGGTTGGAGCAAACCTATTATGTCTCAGCCAATTATTTTTTATCCCGTCAAAGATACCCATGTAGTATAAACTAAATGAGTCATTGGGCTCCCGAGTGGTGCAGTGGTCTATTTTTTTATCCCGTCAAAGATCCCCATGTAGTATAAACTAAATGAGTCATTGGGCTCCCGAGTGGTGCAGTGGTCTATTTTTTTATCCCGTCAAAGATACCCATGTAGTATAAACTAAATTAGTCATTGGGCTACCGAGTGGTGCAGTGGTCTAAGACACTGCATCTCAGTGCAAGAGGTGTCACTGTAGTATCTGGTTTGAATCTTGGCTGCATCACTTCTGGCCGTGATTGGGAATCCCATAGGGCAGCGCACAATTGGCCCAACATCATCGAGGTTTGGCCGGAGTAGGCCGTCATTTTAAATAAGATTTTGTTCTTGACTTGCCTAGTTAAATAAAGGATAAATGTACACAAAAAATAATCATTTAAAATCATTCAATGGGCGGATTTGACTTTATTTTATGACAGTAAGAAGATTAATATCGCCCCCTACTGATGCATATATTAATCCAACTGTTTAATTTTTTAACTAGGCAAGTCATTTAACCTCTCTAGGGCAGGCGGGACGAATTCGTCCCACCTACGTAACAGCCAGTTGAATCCTGTGCCGCGATTTTCAAATATTAGGTTATATATAATAATAGGTTTTGACCTGCCATTTGAGTTCTGTTATACTCACAGACACCATTCAAACAGTTTTAGAAACTTTAGGGTATTTTCTATCCAAAGCCAATAATTCTATGCATATTCTAGTTACTGGGCAGGAGTAGTAACCAGATTAAATCGGGTACGTTTTTTATCCAGCCGTGAAAATACTGCCCCCTAGCCATAACAGGTTAACGAGAGTCTTGTCTTTAAAATGGTGTAAAATAGTCATATGTTTGAGAAATTGAAGTAATAGCATTTCTAAGGTACAGTATGAACTCAGCTGCTCCACACTAGACAACAAGTCAGCAGCAGGACATACAGTGGAGAGAACAAGTATTTGATACACTGCCGATTTTGCAGGTTTTCCTACTTACAAAGCATGTAGAGGTCTGTAATTTTTATCATAGGTACACTTTAACTGTGAGAGACGGAATCTAAAACAAAAATCCAGAAAATCACATTGTATGATTTTTAAGTAATTAATTTGCATTTTATTGCATGACATAAGTATTTGATCACCTACCAACCAGTAAGAATTCCGGCTCTCACACACATGTTAGTTTTTCTTTAAGAAGCCCTCCTGTTCTCCACTCATTACCTGTATTAACTGCACCTATTTGAACTCGTTACCTGTATAAAAGACACCTGTCCACACACTCAATCAAACAGACTCCAACCTCTCCACAATGGCCAAGACCAGAGAGCTGTGTAAGGACATCAGGGATAAAATTGTAGACCTGCACAAGGCTGGGATGGGCTACAGGACAATAGGTAAGCAGCTTGGTGAGAAGGAAACAACTGTTGGCGCAATTATTCGAAAATGGAAGAAGTTCAAGATGGTGGTCAATCACCCTCGGTCTGGGGCTCCATGCAAGATCTCACCTCGTGGAGCATCAATGATCATGAGGAAGGTGAGGGATCAGCCCAGAACTACACGGCAGGACCTGGTCAATGACCTGAAGAGAGCTGGGACCACAGTCTCAAAGAAAACCATTAGTAACACACTACGCTGTCATGGATTAAAATCCTGCAGCGCACGCAAGGTCCCCCTGCTCAAGCCAGCGCATGTCCAGGCCCGTTTGAAGTTTGCCAATGACCATCTGGATGATCCAGAGGAGGAATGGGAGAAGGTCATGTGGTCTGATGAGACAAAAATAGAGCTTTTTGGTCTAAACTCCACTCGCCGTGTTTGGAGGAAGAAGAAGGATGAGTACAACCCCAAGAACACCGTCCCAACCGTGAAGCATGGAGGTGGAAACATCATTCTTTGGGGATGCTTTTCTGCAAAGGGGAAAGGACGACTGCACCGTATTGAGGGGAGGATGGATGGGGCCATGTATCGCGAGATCTTGGCCAACAACCTCCTTCCCTCAGTAAGAGCATTGAAGATGGGTCGTGGCCGGGTCTTCCAGCATGACAACAACCCGAAACACACAGCCAGGGCAAGTAAGGAGTGGCTCCGTAAGAAGCATCTCAAGGTCCTGGAGTGGCCTAGCCAGTCTCCAGACCTGAACCCAATAGAAAATCTTTGGAGGGAGCTGAAAGTCCGTATTGCCCAGCAACAGCCCCGAAACCTGAAGGATCTAGAGAAGGTCTGTATCGAGGAGTGGGCCAAAATCCCTGCTGCAGTGTGTGCAAACATGGTCAAGAACTACAGGAAACGTATGATCTCTGTAATTGCAAACAAAGGTTTCTGTACAAAATATTAAATTCTGCTTTTCTGATGTATCAAATACTTATGTCATGCAATAAAATGCAAATTAATTACTTAAAAATCATACAATGTGATTTTCTGGATTTTTGTTTTAGATTCCGTCTCTCACAGTTGAAGTGTACCTATGGTAAAAAAAATTACAGACCTCTACGTGCTTTGTAAGTAGGAAAACCTGCAAAATCGGCAGTGTATCAAATACTTGTTCTCTCCACTGTAAGTATATATGAACTCTGAGGGATATGGATTTACATCATGATGACATGGGAGAGGAACCCGTTATGCCCACCAATCATCAGGTTAATTAATAGCTGCTCAAGGACACGTTCCATCTAGCTTGAAGTACCATGAAAATGTGTTTGGGGTCTGATGGCCTATTCCACATATGATAATGTCATTCTCTTTCCAACACCTCTCCAGTTGTTCATGTTGTTCAGTTGATAAAATGGTGGTGTACTGTTTGTTGTGGGTCTCAGGGGAATGTGTGCAGTTTGTCTGTGTGTGTGTGTGGAGGGGGATGGAACACACCGATCCTCTACTACCCTCTGTTGACTGCTGCCAGTTAGATTCTCTGTGGGGTTTTTGTACAGATCCTCCACTCACTCACACCACTGTGTCTCTCTTGCACAGTAATACACAGCAGAGTCCTCTGCTCTCAGACCAGACAGCTTCAGATACACCATGCTGTTAGAATTATCTCTGGTGACTTCTATACGCCCTTCAACACTTTTTGCGTATGCAGTTCCACTAGCATCATCCCATATAATGCCTATCCATTCTAGAGCTTTTCCTGCTGGTTGTCTTATCCAGCCCA
Organism: Salmo salar; assembly: GCF_965601325.2. Lineage (NCBI taxonomy): Eukaryota > Metazoa > Chordata > Actinopteri > Salmoniformes > Salmonidae > Salmo > Salmo salar. Next base: position 77,666,080 of record NC_138293.1, on the reverse strand, counting down.
TATGGTAGCTACCAAAGGTAAAGCCAGATCCCTTACAGGAGAGGCTGACAGGTTCTCCAGGGTTTTTCAGGACTGGACTGGAGGGAATGGCCTCCAGACTCTGACCATACACCCCTAATAGAGAAAAGAGAATGAAGACAGTAAATCACAAATATGTTAACTCAATGGATATTATAATTATCTCAATACGTAAAATACTTTGTTCCAATAAATTGCTAGATTATTGAGTACATACTGCAGAGGCCCAGCAAGACCAGGAGGAGGTGTAGTTTGCCTGTCATCTTTTCAGGATGGAAGACGATTCAACTATAGGAGGAAAAATCATATAAGTACACAAACTTGGGAGACAGAATTTGCATGACAACCAAGGTTGGTTGGTAGCATGTCACATGCATATAAAAGGGGTTTCAAGGCAATAAATACATTCTAAGACAAAGCCAGACATCAGTGATCACTGTCAATCAGCAAACATTTTCTGTATTGTTTAAACAGTAAAGTAAATGTTTTTTTCTTTATGTCTTAAATTCGAACATTATGTTTCATGTATTAAGAAGAGTCATGAAATATACTGCTCAAAAAAATAAAGGGAACAGTTAAACAACACATCCTAGATCTGAATGAAAGAAATAATCTTATTAAATACTTTTTTCTTTACATAGTTGAATGTGCTGACAACAAAATCACACAAAAATAATCAATGGAAATCCAGTTTATCAACCCATGGAGGTCTGGATTTGGAGTCACACTCAAAATTAAAGTGGAAAACCACACTACAGGCTGATCCAACTTTGATATAATGTCCTTAAAACAAGTCAAAATGAGGCTCAGTAGTGTGTGTGGCCTCCACGTGCCTGTATGACCTCCATACAACGCCTGGGCATGCTCCTGATGAGGTGGCGGATGGTCTCCTGAGGGATCTCCTCCCAGACCTGGACTAAAGCATCCGCCAACTCCTGGACAGTCTGTGGTGCAACGTGACGTTGGTGGATGGAGCGAGACATGATGTCCCAGATGTGCTCAATTGGATTCAGGTCTGGGGAACGGGCGGGCCAGTCCATAGCATCAATGCCTTCCTCTTGCAGGAACTGCTGACACACTCCAGCCACATGAGGTCTAGCATTGTCTTGCATTAGGAGGAACCCAGGGCCAACCGCACCAGCATATGGTCTCACAAGGGGTCTGAGGATCTCATCTCGGTACCTAATGGCAGTCAGGCTACCTCTGGCGAGCACATGGAGGGCTGTGCGGCCCCCCAAAGAAATGCCACCCCACACCATGACTGACCCACCGCCAAACCGGTCATGCTGGAGGATGTTGCAGGCAGCAGAACGCTCTCCACGGCGTCTCCAGACTCTGTCACGTCTGTCACGTGCTCAGTGTGAACCTGCTTTCATCTGTGAAGAGCACAGGGCGCCAGTGGCGAATTTGCCAATCTTGGTGTTCTCTGGCAAATGCCAAACGTCCTGCACGGTGTTGGGCTGTAAGCACACCTGCTGCTTGCTGTTGTCTCTGGAGATGGTGAACCGACCCTGAACAAACTGGGGGTAGTAGGTGCTTCTGCTGTCATGGGTAGTATAGAGCATTTCAAACTTGAAGAAAGCTTTTAAGTACACACAACCATCTGTTGAAAGTGAAAACAAAGTGACAGTCGTATAATCAGTAGCAGATCATGTGGAACAACAAGAAAGCTTGACCAGACAGGGCAGGAGTTGGAATGTTAGATACTTGTTCATGTGACAACAAGTAAGATTGACCAGACTGGACAGTATATCATATTTTTGTGTAGTTTGAATGTTAGAGGTTGGAGTCTTATTTTGTGGTGCTTTGTGATATTGTTGTTGTAGTATTTACAGTAATGATACTCAGTATTATTCTAGTGTGACACAAAGAGAGGAAGCATTACACCAGCTAGCCATGTTGTTAGAGGGGTTTTTGTACAGCTGCTTCACCAGCTTCAGTCAGTGTGTCTGTCGAGCACAATAATAAACAGCAGAGTCCTCTGAACTTAGACTCTTGGCCTCTAAGAACTGGGTGCTTGTAGAGACGTCCTCAGTCAGAGTGAACTGGCCTTTCAGGGAGTCTGCATAGATAACATCTGTTCCTGAACCAGTGTTCATTCTCCCAATCCACTCAAGTCCTTTCCCTGGTTTCTGCCTTATCCAGTGAATGTTATGGCTAGTCATTGAATAACCAGAGATTATACAGGACACTTTAACAGAGTGTCCAGGTATTTTCACCTGAGAAGGTGACTGATCCAGTCTGATATCACAACAAACACCTGCAATATAAAAACATGTCAGCGCTCTTGAAGATGTGTTATTTACACACATTTTCAGTTTAACTATGATACTCAGACATCCTTAAAGTCACAATGTATTGCTTTACTTACTGTGTACGGACATTACTATGACAACTGAACTCCAGACAGTCATCAGTTCCATTGTTCAGTGATAGTCAGGTTAGTGCAGGGCTTGCTGTAATGTCAGTCCACGTTGCCTATGATGAGAAGGCCAGAGCTGAGCGTCTGATTATAAAGGGGTGAAAGGATGGAAGACTTTGCATAGACCGCCCTCTAGAGGTTTAAATAGAGACTGAGAGAGATGTTCTTTGACAGTTGATAATGTCAGCATTGTTTCTCAGAACAGCACAAGATATCAGGATCTATTAGGATCCCCGAAGATCTATATTTGTTCCATTACTGTTTAACATTAATGACCTTCATGGTACATGTATTCAATATTGTATTCATTGTTTGATGAAATTTGACATCTGGTTTCATTTAAATAAGATCACCAAATAGGCCAAAATGGGTTTAGCTTCTAGAGATTGATAAATCATTTTACTAAGTGACTGCATTTATTATTGACAATGTTAGTTAATTCCTATTGTCAACTGACTTTGAATGGCTTTAAAGATTTCAGTGAAAGTTTCAATAGGATATTCATACATTTATCTTACAAAGATGACAGGCATGTTTTATGCTTTTCGAGTAATTATGGTTAAAATTTAGAGAATGATGTGTCTATTCTTTCCTATCGTGTTTATGGGGCCATAGGATTGATGTAGACAGAGACTGGAGCACAGAATTGTCTCACAGACTCTCACAGTAAGGGAAGTGCTTGATCAGTTTTTATACAGTGCTGCAAACTCCTGTATCACTGGGTCTCTGGCACAAAATTACATAGCAGAGTCTTCAGTCTTCAGATTGTTCATCTGGAGATACTCCTGCTGCTTGCTGGAAAAGGTGAACCTATACCGAACAGACTGGGAGTAGTTGATGTAACTGCTGGAACCACGAATGGTAGCAACCTTTCCCAGAAGCTTGTCTGATCCAAGCATTCCAATAGCTGCTTCTAAACCCAGCATATGTGCAAGTCAGTAAAACGACTAACAAACGCAATGGAAAAACAACTGACTGGCACAATAGTAAACAACTGACAAACACAATGGCAAAACAACTAACTAACTAACATAAAGGCAAAACAATTGACTAACACAATGGGGAAACAACTGACTAACACAATGGGAAAACAACTTACTAACACAATAGCAAAACAACTGACTAACACAATAGCAAAACAACTGACATACACAATGGGAAAACAAATGACTAACACAGTGGCAAAACAACTGACTAACACAATGTTGTCATGACGTGGCCCTCTTTGGGTATAGCGAGTAGCTTCCCCCTCTCTCCCTCCAACACCCAGGTTCTGTTATCTCAGGTCATAAATTCCTGGAGGAGACTCTCTCCTCCTGGCCATGCAGAAAGAGACACATAGAGAGAACAAAGGAACTTCTTCTGCATCACAGAACTTGAGAACTGACCAATATCCATGTTTTGGAGAATGTGTAAACGGTCAGTGGAGAAGCCAGCTACGACCCGGTCCATTTTGGTTAATGTTTGTGACCTCATGAAAGACAATACAGCTACATTACCATAACTCTGTTTATACAGAAGCCTCCGTTATGAGGTTTGCGTCTAATTATTGTATAAAATGAATGAGTAAAGATGAAACTATTTGTGAAATTATGTAATGTTATTTTGAACTGTTAATGTGAGAGAATTGTATTCCCTTTAAAGTTTAACTAAGTCATTGGCCCGCGTCCATGAGCACCGACATGATCTGGCTTATGGAACAGCCATTTTCTACTGTAAGGAATAAAACCCCCACCTGAAGAAATCCTCTTGAGACCATGTGTACCTCGGTCACCGAGAGGGCAAAGGTTTGAGTAGAGACCACAAAAACCTCAGTATAAGCTAAGGTTGTAATGGTTGTTGAATTCCTAACCAAGCCACGTGGAGGATTGGCTACACGGCAGGAAATGGTTAAACTCTGAGACTATCGATCCCGACAGAATAAGAGTAAATCTTCTATACTAATTACTAGTCTGCAGCTAGAAATGATGTACCATTGAACGTGAATACCGACAACCGCCAAAACATCTATTCTATAAGAACATTTCTGAATGGTACTCTGAAGTACCCATTCTAACCACGAAAGACTTCAGGGGAGCAGAGAGAGACGCACAGATGAACTTTCCAACAGAAAGACGGACGATTCCAACAGAGATCACGACGACACACAGAGCGTAAATATATATTGATTGCAATTATTCCCGAATGAGTGAGCATTCATGTGCAAAGGATTAGTATTTCAATTATTATAATTATCAACTGTGTAGTGACTCTTGTCCTTCCCGCCCTTCTCAGTCCACACCCACTTCCCTTTGTCCACCAAGCCGTCATATCGGCTGAGCCCACTAGGGAACTTCCCCTATCATTTTCTGTGATTATTTAGTGAGTTAGTAAATAAATGATTAAGACAATTGATGTATGGATGATTCATAGCAAATGCTGGGTTCATGCAGATAACCAACAATTTACGACGTTTGGAATGAGACTAACGTGAGGTAAAGAATAATTCATTCATTAGAAGACTAATTGATCAGATATTAAAATATCTGACCGTTATGTTGTAAATATTGTAGAGTCATTAGATCAAGGGAGGTTTGAGTTTACGTTCAGACTTAGATCACCCCCATCTGGTAGATATATATACAGTATATAATTTTAACTGTTCAGGGAACAGTGAGTTTTAGTACAGGTCTGGTGCTGGTTTGTATCACTGTGGAGGCGAGCACAATAATAGATAACTTCAGTATGCAGACGCTGTCCTTTTAAAACAACATGTTGCTGGAAGTGTTGCTGGTGGTGCTGAACTTCTTTTTCAGTAATCATAATTATAAGCCATTCTTCCGCCACTTTTGTTATATCCAATCCACTCCAGTTTTTTCCCTGCAGGCTGTCGAATCTAAGCTGTATGCAAGCTAGTAACAGGATATGAGACCTTACAGGAGATGGTCAGTGGTTGACAATGCTGGACAGTCATAGAGGCTGGCTGAGTGAGTTCATAACTCTGTACACCTGTTGAAAGGAAATAATGAACAATATTAAGAATCCAAGTAACATGATTTTTGCATTACATTAAATTCTGATCCAATTTTCCTTATTGTGCCTGTCCCAATATAGACACTCACAGACAACTGCTGCAAGCAGCAGCAGCAGAGATGCAGGTAACATGGTTTGTGGGGACAGGCACAACGGTGGGAGCTGCTCTTCTCTACTCCCCAGGACTCAGAGGGATGTATTATGACACACACATATAGAGCCTGTGTATATAAAGAAGAGGGAGAGACAGGGTTAAGATTACATTTGAGTAATGACAATCAGGTATAAAGGACTGGGAATATCAGTGCAAAATGGGGGGAAATTATGTGATAATGTGTCAGTTTTTAACACTACACTTATGGGAGATGAAACAGCAATGGATAAACATTGTTTTCTTATTATTGGTAATCCTACTGTAAACTATATTTATCAAGTTATTATTTTAAAAACACATGTACGGGGCTGCTTGTGAACATTTTGCTATTAAGTCATTAATTTTTAAAAAGGAGGTTGTCTGTGTTGAATGGGGAAGTGCTTTTTGTACGGCTTCTCCCATTAGTTTAACCACTGTGACTCTCTAGCACAGTAATACACTGCTGTGTCTTCACTCTTCAAACTGTTGATCTGTAGGTACAGCTTACTGCTGGAGTCATCTCTGGAGATAGTGAATCTACCCTGGACTGACTGGGAGTAAGAGATTGGACTGCTAGATGTGCCTATATAAGCAACCCACTCCAGTCCTTTCCCAGGAGCCTGTCTAATCCAAGCCATGTAGTAGCTACTGAATGTGAACCCAGAGGCTGTACAGGTCAGTTGGTGGGATTCTCCAGGCTTTTTAACTACTGGTCCAGACTCAGTCAATGTCTGACCATAAACACCTGTTGAAAGAAATCACAGATGTTGTTAAAACAGTATGTAAAACTCAATTAGTAAATGTATTCACCATAAATCATTTTATAAAAGAGACTCACAGGAAGCAGCTACCAAAAGCAGCAGCAGAGATACAGGGAACATGGTTTGTGTTGAAGCTGAACTGGTGGGAGCTGCTCTTCTCTACTCTCCAGGACTCAGAGGGACGTACTAGGACTCTCACATACAGAGAGGTTTTTATATAAGGAGGAGGTAGAGGGAGTTAAAGGAAGAGGGGCTATTTGAAATTTGCATAAGGAGAGTATATATATTTTTTTTTCTGTTTATTTATTTAACATTTATTTAACTAGGCAAGTCAGTTAAGAACAAATTCTTATTTACAATGACGGCTTACCAAAAGGCAAAAGGCCTGCGGGGACGGGACCTGGGATTTAAAAAATAAAAAAATGTACACAATATAAATTTAGGACAAAACACACATCACAACAAGAGAGACACAACGCTACATAAAGAGAGACATAAGACAACAACATAACAAGGCAGCAACACATGACAACACAGCATGGTGGCAACACAACATGATAACAGCATGGTAGCAACACAAAAACATGGTACAAACATTATTGGGCACAGTCAACAGTACAAAGATCAAGAAGGTAGAGACAACAATACATCATACAAAGCAGCCACAACTGTCAGTAAGAGTGTCCATGTATAAGTCTTTGAATGAAGAGATTGAGATAAAACTGTCCAGTTTGAGTGTTTGTTGCAGCTTGTTCCAGTCGCTAGCTGCAACGAACTGAAAAGAGGAGCGACCCAGGGATATGTGTGCTTTGGGGACCTTTAACAGATCTACGGTCCCACAGTTGATAGTGCATGTCAGAGCAAAAACCAAGCCATAAGGTCGAAGGAATTGTCCATAGAGCTCCGAGATAGGATTGTGTCAATGCACAGATCTGGGGAAGGGTACCAACAAATGTCTGCATCATTGTAGGTCCCCTAGAACACAGTGGCCTCCATCATTCTTAAATGTAAGAAGTTTGGAACCACCAAGATTCTTCATAGAGCTTGCCGCCCGGCCAAACTGAGCAATCGGAGGAGAAGGGCCTTGGTCAGGAAGGTGACCAAGAACCCGATGGTCCCTCTGATAGAGCTCTACAAACCTCTACAAGGTTCTCCCATCTCTGTGGAGATGGGATAACCTTCCAGAAGGACAAACATCTCTGCAGCACTCCATCAATCAGGCCTTTATGGTAGAGTGGCCAGACGGAAGCCTCTCCTCAGTAAAAGAGACTTGGCAAACTCCAAGCGGGCTGTCATAAGGCACCTAAAGACTCTCAGACCATGAGAAACAAGATTCTCTGTACTGATGAAACCAAGATTGAACTCTTTGGACTGAATGCCAAGTGTCACATCTGGAGGAAACCTCGCACCGAACCTAAGCACACAGCCAAGACAACGCAGGAGTGGCTTCGGGACGAGTCTCTGAATGTCCTTGATTAGCTCAGCCAGAGCCCGGACTTGAACCCGATCGAACATCTCTGAAGTGACCTGAAAATAGTTGTGCAGCAACACTCCCCATCCAACCTGACAGAGCTTGAAAGGATCTGCAGTGAAGAATGGGAGAAACTCAAGCTTGTAACATCATACCCAAGACTCGAGTCTGTAATCGCTGTCAAAGGTGCTTCAACAAATTACTGAGTAAAGGGTCTAATAATTATGTAAATGTAATATTTCAGTTTTTTATTTTTAATAAATTAGCAGAAATATCTAAAAACCTGCTTTTGCTTTGTAATTATGGGATATTGTATGGAGATTGATGAGGGATTTTTTTTTTTAAATCAATTTTAGAATAAGGCAGTAACCTAACAAAATGTGGAAAAAGAGAAAGGGTCTGAATACTTTCCGAAGGCATTGTACATACTTACATTTTGGATCAGTAAGGAATGACTTTCAGTTGTGGCAGTGATGACCTGTGTTGTCATGACACCATCTTTTGGCCCGGGAAGATGAACGGCTTGTCATACATAATGTTGAAACATTTCAGACATTCTCATTGAGTATTTTATGGATAAAACATTTATTTTTCAATAAAATGAGTGGAACTGAGGAGCATTACATCTAATCTTCAGATTCCATATTCTATATAGTATCCCAGAGGATGGGTTTTTATACAGCTATGGTGCTGGTTTGTATCACTGTGAGGGTAGGCACAATAATACACAGCTGTTTCTTCAGTCTGAAGGTTCTGCCCTTTTAAAAACATGTTATTACTGCTAGAGTCTACTGAGAGGCTGAACTTGTTCTTCAGTAAATCCTTTAATTGTGTGTCTCCAGAATATACATTTCCATTCCACTCTAGTGTTTTCCCTGCAGGCTGTCGGATCCAAGTTGTCCAATAGCTACCAACAGAAGAAGAGACCTAACAGGAGATGGTCAGTTGTTGACCAGGCTGGACAGTCATAGAGGCTGGCTGAGTGAGTTAATAACTCTGTACACCTGTTGAAAGAAAATAATGAACAACATTAAATACACAAAATAGCAAAATGTTACACATACACTAGTATTTATGTTGAAGCCAGTTTTATACTGCAGGCAGATTTCTTTGACAAAGTGTTAAATATTTGTATCTACATTATACTTTTTTCTTGTAATAAAACTAATTAGCAGAGCTTCATCAGTACTATATTTTAATCATATGGAGAGTGACTTTCCCTGTTGGTGCATCAACAACACTAGCACCATGTATTTAACAGGTGTATCATTGTGTTATTATTTGATACATCATTAGAATTGTTCCTCATGTATCCCCTTGTCATGGTCTACTGGTTATACCATACATGTGTCTGTGTGTTTGTGCACATCCTTCCTTTCTGTACCAGATGGTTTTTGTATGGCTATTCTCATTAGTTTAACCATAGTGAATCTCTAGCACAGTAATACACTGCAGAGTCCTCTGGCTTCAACTGGCTCATGTGCAGCAGATTTAAATTAGTGCTGTCCTTCAATGCTGTGAATCAGCCCCTGTACAACCGGGGCATTGCTCTTGTCAGTGTCAGAATAATAGTAAATGATCCATTCAAGTACTTTTCCAAGTGCCTGGTGGATCCAGTACATATTAGTGCTGCTTAGAGTAAATCCACTACAGGCACATGTGAGTTTGAGGGATCCCCTAGCTGTCCCCTGGACTGACTGTTCAGCCTGTGCGAGTACGACCTGATTGTGGACACCTAAGGAGGGAGAGGAATGACAGGTCAGATCAATCAAGGAGTCACATCAGTATCACAGCAACACAGGTTATACTGATCAGACAACAGTCAGGAGTGAGTCTTAGTACAGGTCTGGTGCTGGTTTGTATAACTGTGGAGGCGAGCACAGTAATACTGTAAGTCTGAACCATCAATCTCCACTACATTATTTGCGATCTTGAGTGGCGCAGCAGTCTAATGCACTGCATTGCAGTGCTTGAGGTGTCACTACAGACCTGGGTTCGATCCCGGGCTGTATCACAACCGGCCGTGATTGGGAGTCCCATAGGGCGGTGCACAATTGGCCCACTATCGTCCGGGTTAGGGGAGGGTTTGGCTGGTGTAGGCCGTCATTGTAAATAAGGATTTGTTCTAAACTGACTTGCCTAGTTCAATAAAGGTTAAATAAAACAATTAAAAAGAGTGTGAGTTCAGTAATGTTCAAAAAATTATCAATAATACTAATACCAACATCTCACAATAGCAAAGTTTGTGTTTTTCACCCATACCCAGATTCACAGGAGGCAGCTGCCAGCAGCAGAAACAGAGATGCAGGGAACATGGTTTGTGTTGGAGCTGAACTGGTGTGAGCTGTTCTTCTCTACTCTCAAGTACTCATAGGGACGTACTAGGACTCTCAGATACATAGAGGTTTTATATAAGGAGGAGGTAGAGGGAGAGAAAGAAAGAGGGGCTCGTGAAATTTGCATAAGGAGAGGATATTTACAATTTATGGGAATATCAGTGGGATAAAAATATTTTAAATCTGTACAAGCTATACATATTATAATTGTTACATTCCCCAGCAGGAAACCAAAAATTGTCGCTCAAACAGAAGGGGGAACTAACAGAGTCCAAAAGACACTCATGGGGGTGTCGACTGAAACTTGACTAGCATCAACAACTGGAACCTTAAAGACACCCACCATGAGCACCAAATTAATTTGCCCAAGAAGAGGCAAACAAAATAAAAACCCACACTAAACTTAATGACAGGAAGCAACCCAAAAAGCGGCGCTAAACAAAAACAGGGAAGATCAGAAAAATGATTGTTTTTCTAGAACTCAAATAGGGAGCGCACTGGGCCAGCCACTTTTAAATATCACCTGGGCTAGCACAGGTGAAACACCTTCCGACAAACGAGATGGACAAGCCAGCACAGGTGTAACACATACTGACTAACGAGGTGACACCAATCAGTATGCCCCATGTGCTAACGTGCTAATGTCCAACTTCAAAATATAACTAGAAAAACCAAAGCTTCTAACATAATGTATTGTCCATGTAAAAAGCCAGACTTATACTGGAGGATAGTGTTAGGCAGGACTGTGATACAATGAGCTTCACACTGCTAATATTTGTTGTGTCATAGCCCATGAGTGTCAATGATCTGACGTTTTTTTATAAAAATATATTTCTAACATATTATTTGTTCTTTGTGTCTTTTTGAATATACAGAGCTTAGACCTTATTGTTCTGTATTGTTGAGGCCACCTTTATTAAATTAATGATTAAAACTATAAAGTAATGGATCATGAAGGAGTTCACTGAATGTTTGATAGACATCAATTAGAATTACCATCAAGTCTTATAAGGCAAACAACTCAGATATTAATTTCCAGCACCGCCAGTACTGAGCTTATAATTGTTTACAAATGTGATATTGAAAAACATCTCTCTTCTATTTAATTGAATAAGTCCTTATTATAAGCTACAATGAATCATTGAGGATGGGTTTTTGTACAGCTCTGGTCATGGTTTATATCACTGTGTCTCACAGACTCAGTAATAAACAGCTGTATCTTCAGTCTGGAAATTGTTCCTTTGCAGAAACACTATACTGCTGGAGCTGTCATATCTAGAAGTGATCTTGCTCTTCAGTGAATCTACAGTAGAAGTACTACTACTGCATGTATAACCAACATGCTCCAAAGCAGTGCCTTCAGCTTGTCGGATCCATCCAAGACAATAAGAAGATATAGAAAACCCAGAGAATTTGCAGGAGATGCTGAAAGACTTTCCTGGTTTTATAACCACTGGATCAGACTGGATGAGTTCAATATCACAGTAGACACCTGGAAGGAGAAACACACATCAAAACACATAGTTGACAGTTTCATCCAAAATTAGAAATGATCAATCCAGAGTTGTAATAAACCTCCATTTGTATTAACAGAGAGACTCACAGGGGGCAGCTACCAGCAGCAGCAGAGATGCAGGGAACATGGTTTGTGTTGAAGCTGAACAGGTAGGCGCTGCTCTTCTCTACTCTCCAGGACACAGAGTGCCTCTAAGGACAGACAGACAGACAGACATACACTGTTTAAGTAGGGAAAGAACAGGAGGGAGGGTTTGTATTGACGTGGAGAGATGGATGTAGGGAGGGGTTATACTGTAGAGGTGGGCATACTGAAGCTCATATTATATTGTCTAATAAAGAAGGTCCACAGTTTGGACATTTTGAGGTTGGAACTTGTGATTATATATTATATTATGGAGAAGGTTGGAGCTATACATTGAGCAAACATATATATTATGTCTAAGCCAATAATTTATTATAATTTCAAAGATACCAATGTAATATAAACTAAATTAGTCATTTCATGGGGGGATTTGACCGTATTTTATTTCATTAAGAAGGTTAATATCACCATTGCTCCAGCTGTTTAAGGGATGAGTGTTTTTTTACATGTCTGGCCCTGGTTCATATCACAGTGAGTCTCTGGCACAATAATACACAGCTGTGTCTTAGTCTGCAGGTTCTGTCCTGTTAAAGAGGAGTCTAAATTGAGGCTGAACTTGTTTTTCAGTGAATCCTTGTAGACTGTGTTTCCAGTATATTTTTGCCCAGTCCACTCCAGTCCTTTCCCTGCAGGTTGTCGGATCCAAGCTGTCCAATAGCTAGATAAAGAGTATGGAACCTTACAGGAGATGTTCAGTGGTTGACTGGCTGGACAGTCATAGAGGCTGGCTGAGTGAGTTATTCACAGTGAGCACCTTTGGGAAGAGAAAGAAGGAAGCTCCAAATAGTGTCAAATTATATCAGTCTAATTCAATTTTCATTAATGTGTTTATCCCCCAGATCCAAAGAGACTCAGCAGCGGCAGTAGAGATGCAGTGAACATGGTTTGTGTTGAAGCTGTACTGGTAGGAGATGCACTTCTCTCCTCTCCAGGACTCAGAGGGATAATCTATGGAACACACAATGAGAGACTGTTTGTATAATAGAAAGGTGGAGAGAGTGAGAGGCGTCGAGAGACAAGTGATATTTGCCAGAATAAAAGAACTGCCAATATTAGTGAAAAATGGTTGGGGTTATAAAGTGGTTGTTCCACTGGATATTATAAGGTGAATGCACCAATTTGTAAGTCGCTCTGGATAAGAGCGTCTGCTAAATGACTAAAATGTAAATGTAAAAGACCTCAATTATGGGACAGTAATTACATGGATAGTTTCTTGCATTGTTGGTAATCCTAATATGTTGAACAAAAAGTATTACAATTATGGTCATTGTTAAAATATATTTCCATGTTTGTGCTTGTGAACAATGTCTTTCTACAACATTAATCTGAGGGTATTGATGCTGCTTGTGCTGAATGGGGAAGTATTTTTTGTACAGCTCTCTCACTGTGTGTACCGGGCCCAGTAATACACTGCTGTGTCCTCACTCTTCAGGCTGTTCATCTGTAGGTACAGCTTACTGCTGGAGTCATCTCTGGAGATGGTGAATCTACCCTGGACTGACTGGGAATAGAATGGACTCGAACCACCAGTGTGTATAAAGGCAACAAACTCAAGTCCTTTCCCAGGAGCCTGTTTCATCCAAGCCATATGGTATCTACTGAATGTGAATCTAGGCTGTACAACTCAGTGTGTGGGATTCTCCAGGATTTTTAACCACCGGTCCAGACTCAGTCTCAGTCAGTGTCTGACCATGAACAACAGTGGAAATAGACAGCAGAGATCATATTGAAGTAAATAAATCCTAATGTGTTGACTTATTCATTTGATAAACATTGTTAATATCCTCACCTGTTAGATATACTGTCAGTAAGAGTATTCCTGTGGTAGGAAACATGTTGATCTGTGTAGTTCTCTAAAGGTAGTTGAGACAGTCCTCAGCAGACCTAAATAAAGATGGGCTGGAGAGCTTTACATGAGCTCCTCACTGGGAGGACATATCACAAGAGGCTTTGATAAATACCTACAGATCACTTGAATGAGGTCATCTTGAGATACTCTGTTATGAAGAAGAATTCCTGCTGTTTGTGTGTCTATATATCTATTTTACCAGGTAAATTGATGGAGAATACATTTCCATTACAACACAAACCTGAGGAGGAGTTGTAAGGACAGTATGAGAATTGCAGTACAAATTATTACTCATGACAGTAGAGTAATATTAGTAAACCTGTTATCATGTTATCATAGTATGATACAGGGGCATACTTCTGAAACAACCACCGGATCAATCCCACAATATTTTAATAACATTTAAAAAAAAAAAATTATACAGAGGGTATAACTCCAATCGTTTATGGGGTGGGTGAGTTTTTATACAGGTCTGCTGCTGGTTTGTATCACTGTGCGTAGCGAGCACAATAATACACAGCCTGCAGACTGGTGATGTCTAAGTACAATACATTACTACTGTCTCTGAAGATGGTGAATCTGTCACATTCTGATCTGTTTCACCTGTCTTGTGCTTGTCTCCACTAGGTGTCAGCCATTGTGCATTTACACCTGTGTTTTGTGTTTGTCTGTTGCCAGTTGGTCTTGTCTCTTCAAGCCTACCATGGTGGTCTTTCCCACACTCCTGTCTCGGCAGGCTCAGGCTCTGCCTGCCAGGCAGGCTCAGGGTCAGGCAAGATAGTTTCACTGTCTCTCCAGGAGGTTTGAGTTGAGCGGGTGAGGAGGTCTAACTCATGCTGTGTAGATCTGAAAGAAAGCATGGAGAAGAGAGAGACAGGAAACTTAACCGGACGAAAGATAATAAATTACTTTTTCCAACTATCTATGTCTTCATATGAAAATTAACTATTATTGCTCTTTCTTTAATTGATTTTTTCTCCAATCTCGTTTTATATCCTGTATTTGAAGAGATTAAAATGACCCCACTTACATGGCAGGAAGGCCAGGAGGAGGAGAGATGTAAGAAACATGTTTCTCTGTTGTATGGCAGACGATGTCTGCCTGGGTACTGACAGACAGGGTGGTTGCAGGGATGAAATTTGTGTCAGAATAGGTCATTGATACAGCAGAGGGAGGGAGTTAATTTGCATAATGTCTGTCCTAGAAAGAGAGGTGTCAGATACATTTCTGGATGCATTATTATAATGTACTCATAATATATACACATACATACATAGATTTGTTTTATTGTTTGTATATCGTTTTATTTTACATTTGTGTGACTCTCAGTGTTTTGTTACTTGTCATGTTTTGTGTTTTTTTTGTGGAACCCAGGAAGATGCCTCTGCAAAAGTTAAATATATAAACTTGCTGAAAATGCTATTGACTATGTACTGCTATGCGTAACACTCGTGGCTCCGTCAAGTAGGATTTGCAATGGTGAATGAACCTCTTTTACGCCAGAGTTTACGACAAAGGCTGGTCTTCGAACGTATAACCATTACATATTGCCGTTTACCTCAGCTCATTGGCTATCTTCTAAGCTAGACTTCAAGATGATCAGTGGTCATTGGGCCAAAATACAGTCAATCAACAATAGACCGGTCCTACCATTGGACCGCAATGAGGTCATTGATTGGTGTCTTCAAATCGGTTTGTTTCAGTCAATATGTCCCGGGAAAAGAACCATGAGTTTGGTTGTGCTACTAACACCCAGAGGATTGCAATGTAACCAACCTTGACTGGATAAACGTTTGTTTAGTGTGTGTAATTACCACAAATGTTTTGTCCAAAGTTGAATGAGACGGAAGTCACGACGCAAGCGGTTTACAAATGTTTCGATGTTAGGCTATAAAAATTGATTTTATCAAACAAAAAGAACATTAATTGTTTAGCTTATACACTTGGCATTGTCACCAGAGGAAGATCTTCAAAGGTAAGCAATTTATTTTATTGTTATTTCTGACTTTCGTGACGCTAATGCTTGGTTGGAAAATGCTAGTAATGCTATTGTGTGCTGGGCTCTGTCCTCAGATAATTGCATGATATGCTTTCGCCGTAAAGCCTTTTTGAAATCTGACACATCGGCGGGATTAACAAGAAGTTAAGCTTTTAAATTATGTAAAATACATGTATTTACAAGAATGTTTAATATTACGAATGGTGTATTTAGAATTTTAGCGCTATGCTATTTCAACGGATGTTGGCAGGTTGGGACGCTACTGTCCCACCTACCCTAGAGAGGTTAAATGTTCGGTTAATGTCTAATTACTACTATTCATTCTGTGCACTTTCAAGTTCAATTATTGAAAGAAACCAGTCTCACCCTTAACTTCACTAGGGTAGGGGGCAGCATTCGGAATTCTGGATAAAAAGCATGCCCAAATTAAACTGCCTGCTACTGCCTGCTACTGCTACGGCCCAGAAGGTAGGATATGCATATTATTAGTAGATTTGGATGGAAAACACTCTAAAGTTTCTAAAACTGTTTGAATGATGTCTGTGAGTATAACAGAACTCATATGGCAGGCAAAAACCTGAGAAAAATCCAACCAGGAAGTGTGGAAATCTGAGAGGGGAGAGAATAAGAGCTCCTGGAATTAGATGACTGAGAAAATGACATGAGCTTAGTGGCACAGGCTCCCGTGAGAGTTAGCTGTGTTCCTTTTCTTTTTTGAAGACAAAGGAATCGTCCGGTTGGAATATTATGGAAGATTTATGATAAAAACATCCTAAAGATTGATTCTATACATCGTTTGACATGTTTCTACGAACTGTAATCTAACTTTTTTGACTTTGTCTGAACCTAGTGCATGCGCCTACTGCATTTGGAATAGTGAACTGAACGCCCGAACAAAAAGGAGGTATTTGGACATATATATGGACTTTATCGAAACAAATGAACATTTATTGCGGGACTGGGAGTGCATTCCGATGAAGATCATCAAAGGTAAGTGAATATTTATAATGTTATTTCTGAGTTTTGTTGACTCCACAAAACGGCGGGTTTGGTTTCGAATCTGAGCGATGTACTCAGATTATTGCAAAGTGTGCTTTCGCTGTAAAGTTTTTTGAAATCTGCCACAGCGGTTGCATTGAGGAGATGTTTATCTATAATTCTTTGATTAACAGTTTAACCTGTTATGGCTAGGGGGCAGTATTTTCACGGCTGGATAAAAAACGTACCCGATTTAATCTGGTTACTACTCCTGCCCAGTAACTAGAATATGCATATAATTATTGGCTTTGGATAGAAAACACTCCAAAGTTTCTAAAACTGTTTGAATGGTGTCTGTGAGTATAACAGAACTCAAATGGCAGGTCATAACCTGAGAGATTCCTTTACAGGAAGTGGCCTGTCTGACCATTTCTTGAACTTCTTTGCCATCTCTATCTTTTACAAAGGATCTCTGCTCTAACGTGACACTTCCTACGTCTTCCATGGGCGCTCAGAGCCCGGGAAAAACCTGAATGTCGTCATCCCAGCCCCAGGCTGAAACACATTATCGCCTTTCTCAAGTGGCCGATCAAGGGACTGTGGGCTTAGGCGCGTGCCCTGGCCGCCCCTGTCTTTGTGATTTTTCCTCTGTTTGCCGAAAAGGAGATTCCCGGTCGGAATATTATCGCTTTTTTACGAGATAAATTACATAAAAATTGATTTTAAACAGTGGTTGACATGCTTCGAAGTACGGTAATGGAATATTTAGAATTTTTTTGTCACGAATTGCTCAATGCGCGCGACCCTGATTTACCATTTCGGATAGTGTCTGGGACGCACGAACAAAACGCCGCTATTCGGATATAACGATGGATTATTTTGGACCAAACCAACATTTGTTATTGAAGTAGCAGTCCTGGGAGTGCATTCTGACGAAGACAACAAAAGGTAATCAAACTTTTATAATAGTAAATCTGATTTTGGTGAAGGCTAAACTTGCCGGGTGTCTAAATAGCGAGCCCGTGATGCCTGGGCTATGTACTTAGAATATAGCAAAATGTGCTTTCACCAAAAAGCTATTTTAAAATCGGACATATCGAGTGCATAGAGGAGGTCTGTATCTATAATTCTTAAAATAATTGTTATGCTTTTTGTGAACGTTTATCGTGAGTAATTTAGTAAAATGTTAGCGAATTCCCCGGAAGTTTGCAAAATGTATGCTAGTTCTGAACGTCACATGCTAATGTAAAAAGCTGGTTTTTGATATAAATATGAACTTGATTGAACAAAACATGCATGTATTGTATAACATAATGTCCTAGGGTTGTCATCTGATGAAGATCATCAAAGGTGAGTGCTGCATTTAGCTGTCTTCTGGGTTTTGGTGACATTATATGCTGGCTTGAAAAATGGGTGTCTGATTATTTCTGGCTTGGTACTCTGCTGACATAATCTAATGTTTTGCTTTCGTTGTAAAGCCTTTTTGAAATCGGACAGTGTGGTTAGATTAACGAGAGTCTTGTCTTTAAATGGCTGTAAAATAGTCATATGTTTGAGAAATTGAAGTAATAGGATTTTTAAGGTTTTGAAAATCGCGCCACAGGATAGCAGTGGCTGTTACGTAGGTGGGACGAATTCGTCCCGCCTAGCCTAGAGAGGTTAATCAAATTCTGTTCGTAATGATGTATCCATTCAGCTGATGCTCACAGCCAGGTGGGGATCCGAACTGCTCCAAAGAGTGGAGAGTAGCTTTCCCCTGGTTGCATCTAATGCAACTCCCCGTGCACGGTTAACCTGAGTTTCACTGGGAGATATCAGAAAAATTAAGTTCATCCTCCCATCCTCATCACCAAAATTGTGGTGGATTTATTGTAATCAAAAGGACTTTTAAGATTTCTTCAAAACAATCAAACTTTATTATTTAATTACTGCAGTAATGGAGCTGGTCGGTAACCACCCCTGGAGGTGATCACTGAGAACTTCACGAGCTGGTTTGAGCCACAGCATTTTATAGCAAAGTCCATCCTCCTTCAGTTTATATGACACACAACAGATGTATGGGATAGGTCATAAGGTTAACCTCTCTAGGGTACGTGGGACGGTAGCGTCCCACCTGGCCAACATCCGGTGAAATTGCAGAGCGCGAAATTCAAAAATACTCAATTGAAATATTTAACATTCTTGAAAATATATGTGTTATACATCAAAATAAAGCTTAACGTCTTGTTAATCCAGCCACGGTGTCAGTTTTCAAAAAAGGCTTTACGACGAAAGCAAACCATGCGATTATCTGAGGACAGCGTCCTGCATACAAAACCATGACAAATATATTTCAACCAGGCAGGTGCGTCACAAAAGTCAGAAATAGCGATATAATTAATGCCTTACCTTTGAAGATCTTCTTCTGTTGGCACTCCAAAATGTCCCAGAAACATCACAAATGGTCCTTTTGTTCGATAATGTCCTTCTTTATGTTCCAAAATGTCCATTTATTTGGTGTGTTTGATTCAGAAATACACCGGTTTCAACTCGCCCAATATGCCTACAAAGTATCTAATAAGTTACCTGTAAACTTGGTCCAAACATTTCAAACAACATTCATAATCCAACCTCAGGTACCCTAAAACGTAAATAATCGATCAAATTTAAGACAGAATAAACCGTTTCTAATACCGGATAAAAACAACGTGGAGCGAGCTCCTGGTCAAGCGCACCAACACAGTAGAGTCCACCTGGAGTGACACTTACAATGAATAGGACTACTTCTTAATTTCTCAAAAGAAAAACATTGAACAATTTCTAAAGACTGTTGACATCTAGTGGAAGCCATAGGAACTGCAACCAGGTTCCTAATAATAAGGGCATCCCATAGAAACCTATTGGAAAATCCTATGACCTCAATTTCTTTTTTCCCTGGATGGTTTGTCCTCGGGGTTTCGCCTGCCAAATCAGTTCTGTTATACTCACAGACATTATTTTAACAGTTTTAGAAACTTTAGAGTGTTTTCTATCTACAAATCTATTATATGCATATCCTAGCTTCTGGGCCTGAGTAACAGGCAGTTTACTTTGGGCACGCTTTTCATCCGGATGTCAAAATACTGACCCCTACCCCAGAGAGGTTAAGATTTGTATGAAAGATACTTTTAATTCACAGCAGACAGTATCTGCTGTGTCAACAGTTTTCATTGTATGGAGACCAGTGTCTGGTCCCCCTAACTCCATACTGGACCCATGTCTCCCTTGTATCGTATAGAACAGAAACATTAACTCATGCTCTGGAATGCGGTATATCCCCAAAGACATTGTAAATCTCTTGTCAGTGTTTTCTCCCAGATGCCCATTTTCAGTTCACAGACACAATAGAGAGTTATAAGAACCCTCTATTCTGTTGCCTAAAACAACCATTTGATGCAATAAAAGTATTATAACATAGGCTTGTAATTTCCACCATAGAGAACAGATGATTTTTACGCGCTACACGGTTCAGCACTCCGCGGTCCCATTCTGTAAGCTTGTGTGGCCTACCACTTCATTCTAAAACTGGATAGCACCCATCTAGTGTCCAAGATCCTGCCAATTTTGCACAGCTGAATGTCTAAACTCTCTGTGCACTTCCTCATCTCCATTCCATTTTTGATGGATATAAAGCGCATATAACTTGTCCATATTTTTAAATGTCTCTTTTACCACATCGCCTACAGCGAGCTCAATCCTGTGTGCCAAGCATTGCCAAACAGTTATATTAGGGAAGAATGCCTGGAGCCTTGTTGCTACTTCTCTCTTGTGTCCCAGCATGACAGACGCACCATAATTTTAGAGAGAAAGTCCTCAGTAAACTTTACACCCTCTAATGAAGATAACAGATTACAGACAATTCCCCAAGCAGATAAATCCTCCAGTTCCACAAGATCAACAAAAATGTTTGCTGGTACGTCCATATCTGCCAACTGAAGTCTGATGTATACAATCAAGGCACTCTTTTTTTATTCAAACTAGTAGCCTCATCGAGCATTAGTCTGATTTTGGGAGAGCACTGTACTATTCTTTCAAATAGTTTTCGCTTAATTTCGGATGAAATATGTTTGTTGGAGCAAGCAACGTTGGAATGGAGAATTCTCCCCATGTCAAGTCCATTTAACTCCTGACAGTCAATTTCTTTCAAAACCGTGAGTGGATCTATGACGTTTAGCCTCCTTGTAAGCTGTTCGGAAGACTCTGGCTGTAGTGTCTATGTTTTTATTTTGAGAGTTAACTACAACCTGTGTTAAGGTGTCCTCTTCATCATTGTCTACAATGCTTGCTGGCGCTAAATGGTCCCTGGTTTGGGCATGTTCAAAAAAATGTTTTTTCTGAGGGCTCTTTGTTGATTTTGTACGTCGGAGGCAGAGGATGTTACTGTACATTCCACCCAGTCTTTTGCTAATTTCATCCCTCCAGTCTTTTCTGGGCCCAAACTCCCTAACTTTTGTGCATGTTGTACAGCCCAGCTTTGCAGTGTGCTTGACAAGCCAGGGGTTATAATTCTGCTTGGACTTGAACTGAGCCTCTGTCCAAACTGCACCTGCTTACTAGCTAGTTGAGGTGCCGGTGGTGATGCTGAACTAATGGGATAAGCAACGCTGCTAGCTAAGGCATCGCCGTCAGCAGCAGTTTGCTTCTCATTCCTCTCATCTGGCACAGTTTTCTGGCTCGTTTCAGTTTCGATTCACCATATTTTTCAAGATTTTGGGACTTGAAAAACTTCAAAGTTGATTGCCTTTTCTTATTCATTTCTGATTTGGCTTTCCCTCAGTTCAAATTTAGTTGGGAGACGAATAGCCTAGGCTACGTGACGTGATTATGTAGGGACCTCTTCACTATCTGCCCACCACTGCCAAGACCTGTTTCAAGATCAGTTTACTTACCTTGCCGGCCCGCCCCATAACCTATATGTGCAAATAAGAGAGCAGGTCTGAAATCAGTGTGGAAGGATTAGGATGATTGCACATAAGAATCATCGTGCTTTTACATTATGGTTTTTCTGGGAGGCAGGAGAAATAACCAGGAGGCAACTTTATTTAACTCGCTTAAAAAAAATATATAATAAAAAGTCCGATAAAGTCCATAATTTATGTCCAAATACCTCCTTTTTGTTCGCGCGTTTAGTCCACTACTCCAAATGCAGGAAGTGCGCACAAAATGTCACGACGAAAAGTAAAAAAAGTTATATTTACGTTCGTAGAAACATGTCAAACGATGTATAGCATCAATCTTTAGGATGTTTTTATCTTAAATCTTCAGTAATATTCCAACCGGAAAATTCCAATGTGTTCAAAAAGAAAAGGAACTCATGAACTCATGTCATTCTCTCAGTCATCTGACTCCAGGACCTCTTATTCTCTCCCTATTCACATTGAAATGCATGAAACAATGATCTAAAGACTGTTGACATCTAGTGGAAGCCTTAGGAAGTGCATAATGACCCCACAGACACTGTATACTGGATAGGGAATCACTTGAAAAACTACAAACCTCAGATTTCCACACTTCCTGGTTCGATTTTTCTCAGGTTTTTGCCTGCCATATGAGTTCTGTTATACTCACAGACAGTTTTAGAAACTTCAGAGTGTTTTCTATCCAAATCTACTAATAATATGCATATCCTACCTTCTGGGCCTGAGTAGCAGGCAGTTTAATTTGGGCATGTTATTCATCTGAATTTCCGAATACTGCCCCCTGTCACTAAAAAGTTAAATGTATTTGGCTTCAACTGTACATGAGGGGGCTGAGCACACACCCCTGAGGGGCCCCTGTGTTGTGGATCAGCGTGGCGCATATGTTATTACCTACCCTTACCACCTGGGGGGCGGTCCGTCAGGAAGTCCAGGATCCAGTTGCTGAGGGAAGTGTTTAGTCCCAGGGTACTTAGCTTTTTGATGAGCTTTGAGAGCACTATGGTGTTGAACGCTGAGCTGTAGTTTATGAATAGCATTCTCACATAGGTGTTCCTTTTGTCCAGTTGGGAAAGGGCAGTGTGGAGTGCAATGGAGATTGCATCATCTGTGGATCTGGTGGGGCGGTATGCAAATTGGAGTGGGTCTGGTGTTTCTGGGATAATGGTGTTGATGTGAGCCATGACCAGCCTTTCAAAGCACTTCATGGCTACAGACGTGAGTGCTATGGGTCAGTAGTCATTTAGGCAGGTTACCTTAGTGTTCTTGGGCACAGGGACTGTGGTGGTCTGCTTAAAACATGTTGGTATTACAGACCCGGACAGGGAGAGGTTGAAAATGTCAGTGAAGACAATTGCTAGTTGGTCAGCGCATGCTCGCAGTACACGTCCTGGTTATCCGTCTGGAGTCCCGCTCCTTGAAAGCGGCAGCCTTTAGCTCAGTACGGATGCTGCCTGTAATCCATGGTTTCTTGTTGGGGTATGTACTGTACTGTGGGGACAACTGTGGGGTCACTGTGGGGACAACGTCATCGACGACAGCACTTATTGATGAAGCCAATGACAGATGTGGTGTACTCCTCAATGCCATTGGAGGAAATCCGGAACATATTCCAGTCTGTGCTAGCAAAACAGTCCTGTAGCTTAGCATCTGCTTCATCTGACCACTTTTTTATTTATCTAGTCACTGGTGCTTCCAGCTTTAATTTTTGCTTGTAAGCAGGAATCAGGAGGATATAATTATGGTCAGATTTGCCAAATGGAGGGCGAGGGAGAGCTTTTTATGCATCTCTGTGTGTGGAGTACAGGTGGTCCAGAGTTATTTTCCCTCTGTTTCACATTTAACATGTTGATAGAAATTAGGTAAAACTGATTTAAGTTTCCCTCTATTTAAAGTCCCCGGCTACTAGGAGCGACGCCTCTGGGTGAGCGTTTTCTTGTTTGCTTACGGCGGAATACAGCTCATTCAATGCTATCTTAGTGCCAGCCTCTGACTGTGGTGGTATGTAAATAGCTACAAAGAATATAGATGAAAACTCTGGTCTGTAGCTTATCATGAGAAACTGTACCTCAGGTGAGCAATAGCTCGAGACCTCCTTAGATATCGTGCACCAGCTGTTGTTTACAAAAAATACATAGACCACCGCCCCTTGTCTTACCAGACGCCGCTGTTCAATCCTGCAAGTACATCGTATAACCAGCCAGCTGTATGTTGATATTGTCGTTGTTCAGCCACGACTCTGTGAAGCATAAGATGTTACAGTTTTTAATGTCTCGTTGGTAGTTTAATCTTCCCAATAACACGTCCATTTTATTGTCCAAAGATTGCATGTTTGCGAGCAGAATTGAGGGGAGTCGGGGATTATTCGATCGCCTTCTACTCCTCAGAAGGCAGCCCGCCCTCTGGCCTCTCTTTCTCCGCCTCCTCTTCACGCAAATCACTGGGGCCAGGGCCTGTTCCCGAGGGAGCCGTATAACCTCCGCTCGGGCTCGTCAGAGTCGTGAAAGAAGAAAAAGGATTCTGCTAGTCCGTGGTGAGTAATCGTAGTCCTGCTGTCTAGAAGTTATTTTCGGTCATAAGAGACGGTAGCAGCAACATTATGTACAAAAATAGTTACAAAATAAGTTACAAACAACACAGATAAACGAACAAAAAAACACAATCGTTTGGGGGCACGTAAAACATCTGCCTTCTGCCCCTGGCGCCATTTTACTACATTTTACAGTAGCTATTACAGTGAAAGTATTCCATGCTATTGTTTGAGGAGAGTGCACAATTACAAAATTGAAAATGTATGAATAACCAATTAGGCACATTTGGGAAGACTTGATACAACATTTTGAATAGATATGCAATAGTTCACTGGATAACTCCAAAACTTTCCACGTACAGTGCTGCCATCTACTGGCCAAATTCTAATTTGCACCTGGGCTAGAATAATTCATTATGGCCTTTCTCTTGCATTTCAAAAATGATGGTAAAAAAAAATTCAAAAAAACGGTTGGTTATTTCTTTGTGTTATCTTTTTCCAGATCTAATGTCTTATATTCTCCTACATTCCTTTCACATTTTCACAAACTCCAAAGTGTTTCCTTTCAAATGGTATCAAGAATATGCATATCCTTGCTTCAGGGTCTGATCTACAGGCAGTTAGATACGGGTATGTCATTTTGTGCGAAAATTGAAAAAAAGGGACGGATCCTTAAGAGGTTGTGTCAATACTCTCTTGGAGTGGTGGTGGTGGGGGGGGGGGGGGGGGGGGGGGGGTGAAGTCAGGCGCAGGAGACCAAATATGCACTAGCAGAGCGTTTATTCCTGAGTCCAAAACACCATGAACAGGCATAAAAAAATAGACAAAATAATCCACCCAAAAGTGCCGGAACGCAGTCCAGAAAGAAACGGCAGTCCACATAAGACCAAAAATATATAACGCAACCCCAAAACCACGACAGGTAAAACAAAACAATCCCGCACAAACCCAACCTGGTAGGGCGAGACTAAATAACCCACTAATGAACCTAACTCAAAACAGGTGAAACACAAGACAGACAAAACCAAACGAAAAAGGGATCGGTGGCAGCTAGTAGACCGGCGACAACGACCGCCGAGCGCCGCCCGAACAGGGAGAGGAGCCACCTTCGGTAGAAGTTGTGACAAGTTGATCAGGGGTCAACCTATGACTCATCTATAGGGCCAGGAGTTTTCATTGATCACATGCCATGTCACAGACTACTCTGTCCCAGTGCCCGAACCAGAGCCTGGAGATTTTCCTGCTCAGGTGACGGAGGTTGGTAAAACTGCAGGGAATCTGTGAGAATGATTTTCTAAATATTTATAGAAATCCTTCACCATTTGAGTTAATTTACTGTACATGTCAGATTAGGGATCAAGCTATCAAAGGACAGTCAAAGTGTTCTTCATGAAGGAACACAGCTATGTAGGCCTTTATGCGATTCCTCTTTACTTTCTATTTTTCGTGTCTTGATGTACAAGTAGTTCTGTTATTTTGGCTCTTAGAGGAATATTATACTTCAGTAGATATCACTATGTTGTACTGATGCTCTACTGCCCTCTGTTGACTCTGCTGCCAGTTAGATTCTCTGAGGGGTTTTTGTACAGATCCTCCACTCACTCACACCACTGTGTCTCTCTTGCACAGTAATACACAGCAGAGTCCTCTGCTCTCAGAACAGACAGCTTCAGATACACCATGCAGATGGTATTATCTCGGGTAATCTCGATCCGCCCTTCAACACTCTTTGTGTATTTACCAGTATATCCAATCCATTCCAATGATTTTCCTGCAGGTTGTCTTATCCAGCTCATACCATATTTTTCACATTGTGTATACCCAGATCCCTTACAGGAGTGGCTAAGAGTTTCTCCAGGCTTTTTCTGGAGAGGACTTGAGGGAATGGACTCCATACTCTGACCATTTAAACCTGATGGAGAGAAACAGAATGAAGAAGTGAACATGAGAGGGAGAATAGTAAAAATTTATCAAAACAAATGAAAAAACAACCAATTAAGAATATTCAAACGTTAGCTCATATTTTAGTGTAAGCACAGTAATTAAAGGAGTAGGCGGCTGCAGAACTCACACGGCAGACAGAGAGAGAGAAGCAGAAGGTAGAGTTTTCCCGTCATACTGAGGGTGGAGATATGAACTCAGCTGCTCCACAAAAGACAACAAGTCAGCAGCAGAATATTTGTATATATGAACTCTGAGGGATCTGGATTTACATTGTGATGTCATGGGGGAGGGACTGATGACTCTGAGGTCAGAGGTCAATATATGGCTCATCAGTAGTGCCAGGAGTTGTCACATGACCTGACCAGGAACAGTGTTTTTCCTGATCAGGTCACTTAGTCAGAAAAACCTACAGGCCTTACTCACCACACGCATAACTGACTTGATTTAATTTAATTGTGGATTATTTTAAATGTTAGATATAGACATCCATTTGTCAAGGAAAGACTCCTTGTTCATCATGATGAACACAGCTTAATGAGGTTCAACACCACACATAGCCTGTACTTTTTTTAGTTTCTGCATACATGTATATATACGCTGAGTGACAAAATATTACTTTCCATCACATGTGACTGACCAGCTGAATCCAGGTGAAAGCTATGATCTCTTATTGATGTCACCTGTTAAATCTACTTCAATCAGTGTAGATGAAGGGGAGGAGACAGGTTAAAGAAGGATTTTTGAGCCTTGAGACATGGATTGTGTATGTATGCCTTTCAGAGGGTGAATGGGCAAGACAAAATATTTGTGCCTTTGAACAGGGTACGGTAGTAGGTGCCAGGCTCACCAGTTTGTGTCAAAAACTGAAACGCTACTGAGTTTCAGACTCAACAGTTTCCCATGTGTATCAACAATGGTCCACAACCAAAAGGACATCCAGTCAACTTAACACAACTGTGGGAAGCATTAGCGACAACATGGGCCAGCATCTCTATGGAATTCTGTAGCCACCTTGTAGAGTTCACGGCATGTCGAATTGAGGCTGTTTTGAGGGCAAAATGGCCCCCAGAACAACGTTAGGAAGGTGTTCTTCGTGTTTTGTACCCTAAGTATAGATGATGTAATTGAGCAATAAGGCACAAGAGCTGAATACAGTCATAGGTAAATAGCGTTGTTCAGCCCGATGCAATAGCCCATGCGTTGCTGACGCCTGCCAAATCTTACAACGCCTGGATATGTCTCAGAGCTCTACAGACAATTCCTTTGACCTCATGGGTTGGTTTTGCTCTGACATGCACTGTCAACTGTGGGACCTTATATAGACAGGTGTGTGCTATTCCAAAGCATGTCCAATCAATTGAATTTACCATAGGTGGACTCCAATCAAGTTGTGGATACATCTCAAGGATGGTCAATGGAAACAGGATGCATCAGAGCTCAATTTCGAGTCTCATAGCAAAGGGTCTGAATACTTACGTCAATAAGATATCTGTTTTTTATCAATTTGCTAACAGTTCTAAAAAACTTTTTTTGCTTTGTCATTATGGGGTATTGTGTGTAGATTGATAAGGAATTGTATTTAGTTAATCCAATTTATTATTTATATTTAAATCATATTGCATTTTGATATTTATCACAACAATATCACAGAGACATTCATACAAGTGGCTCCTGAAATAAATTGCGGTATCTTGTCAGGATAGTTTTGAATCTGGCCTACTGCCCTTTGATAACCTCTATCTTTTATCACTGTCATCCTCTCTCTCTCTATCTGTTCAATAGTCATAAAATACATTTTTTTTCTTTATTTTCTTAATAAACACTTAAAACAAGATACCAAAAAAGAAATACTATTCAGATCCTTAAGTACTGTACCCTAAAATGTGTTCCCATTGTTTCAACAGTACATGGTCAGCAACTGTCGCCAAACAACTTGCCTTAGATGGCTACCCACAGGGCACACTACATAATTTCAAAGTGGATAATTGGGTAATATTTGGATGAGATGTTCATCAATGAGATTACAACCTATATTCACCCCCTAAAAAAGACAGCCAAAAGTTTGTTGGATTTCCAATGTGTCAGATTTTTGGTTTGGTTGTCACCCAAAGGGATATCACTGCTCTTTCAACCATTCAAAATCACAGCAAAATTAAAATGGGAATAGAATCTCAGATATTCTGTTTATTTATAGAACAAATTAATATGATTTCTCTATGCTTCATCTAATTGCAGAACCAAATGACCTGGATTGCAGTTGAGATTACATTAAATGTGCATGGTGCAAGTGATCAATGCCGTTGAAGATTTTGCACAGATTGTTACAACAATTGTGAAGATCTCCACAGACCTGTGATGACCTATGACCTCTTGAATATGCATGCTTTAAATGTTTACATAAGAAGAAATGTATAGTTACAGTAACCTAAAAATGTGGCCAGATTTAATTCAACCTTTAATCAACAATAGAACACATACACATACAAACAACGACATCATACGAACATCACACCTGCCCAGACCCACTAGCCCTCACCCATATCTCCAGCGGTGCCCGTATCACTGTCTGCCACATGGCCTCAAACTGCATTATTTTGTTTCTCTCCGTTGCCCATGCACTTTCAATATTTTGATAGAAAAGCATTTGACATTTGCATTGCGTGAACGACGGACGATTGATTGATTTTTAAATGTATTATGTATTTTTTTAAAGATAATTGATGAGAAAAGTATTTTCCAACCCACCAGGTGTCCCATTGCAGACTCATATGCCATGTCTTGAAATATGCAGACATACAAATTAAAAGTAAATTTACATTGTAATACTTCTGACAGCCATCTTTCCAACTCTGACCATAACTTTTGGACTTTATAACATTCCCAGAAGTCATGGATTATTGAGTAATTGTTAGTTTCACACTTCAGATATGACTCTGCCTTTGTGCTGTAGAATTTTTGAATGTTGTCACTTGTATAATAAATTCTATACATTAGTTTATTTTGGATTAAGCGTACATTTGCAATAACTGTAATCTCATAAATTATGTTCCAACATTCCCTCCATCTTGTGCCAATATCAGTTATTAAATCTTGGTTCCAATCATTTATATTTATTTGTAAGAGATTGCCAGTTGGATAGGCTATCTGCAATGGTTTGTATAGCTTACCAATCATATGAAAGTATGTTTACATTTCATTTGCTCTGTTAACTGTTAAACCTACCCTTTGGAATGACTTTGATTGCAACAGTATAATTTAGTTTAAAAGTGTTACTGCACTTTAACAATGATATTGGTCATTTTTTGGGTTAATCAAGATACTATACTAGGGAAATGTCTTTATCAGAGTGCAGGTGCATCCTGGGTAGAAGTCATGCTTGCGTAGCTTTGAACTACTGCGCCCAACACTAATTTTGATGGACACGCCTGATAAAAATACATTCTTAAACTCTATCCCATATAAATAATCACAATACATAATGTACTTAGGGGGAGGTGCCCAGGCTATGAGAAACCCGAGCAATTTGTTATTTTAGTTCATTAAGGACTCATTGTTCAATGCAATTCTTGATAAGTGTGTTATATTTATTACAAACCATGAATATGGCATGTCAATACAATTGTGTGTGATGAGTAGCAGTGAATGACTGAAAATATTAAATCATATAATTAATAGAACTGTTAACAAGGTATATCATATAAATTAAAGTGTGAATAAATTGTCAGATTATTTGATCATTCACACCATTTATTCAAACCAAATGCCAGTCGTGTTCATGTGGTTGAAACATTGTATGGTTACCAGCCACCAGCTGGCTTATAAGAAAAGCAGTTTCTCTTCAAATGAAACAAGGCAGTGAGAATTAGATAATGACAAAAAACAGTCCTGTAAGGTACTCTGACTATACATGGAACAACTACCCACAAACACAGTGACAAAAACCCCCTACTTAAATATGGCCTCCAATTAGAAGCAACGAAGAACAGCTGCTTCCAATTGAAGGCCAAACCAAACCTGAACATAGAAATAGACTAAATAGACATTCAAATATGAAAATACTGAAAATACATGAAAATACTGCCCCCTATAGTGAAGAGATAACACACATCGACAAAAATATAACTGTTTGGCAATAATGACCAGCGTTATGTTTGGAGGTAAAAGGGGGAGGCTTGCAACCCGAAGAACACCATCCCAACCGTGAAGCACGGGGGTGGCAGCATCATGTTGTGGGGTGCTTTGCTGCTAGAGTGGTGCACTTCACAAAATAGATGGCATCAGGAGGAAGGAAAATTATAATATGCATATCCTACCTTCTGGGCCCAAGTAGCAGGCAGTTTAATTTGGGCACGTTATTCATCTGAATTTCATAATACTGCCCCCGTCACCAAAAGGTTATAGCAAAGCTTATTATTCAAATCTCAATCATTTTATTATTCATATTTCTATATGTTACTATCCAAACTTCAGAATAAGACTCATTTCCACATTCACACGACTCTCATATCACATTCATACAATGCTATTCCCAAACATACCTAATCAATATTTATATAACCTGAAGGAATATTTTCTTCTATAACGGGCCCAAATTTGGCATGTGAAATCTATTATAGTAACATTTTACTATAACCAATTTCATCATCATAAATCTAAGGTTTACCATCTAAGGTTTCCAAATTTGGGAAACCTACAGCGGTCGGACCCACCGAGATACAATGGCCGGACCATCCCCCTAAAAGACTGACCGAAAAACAATGTCTAGACGTCATACAAACACACCGGTACATGCAACCTGTTCTTCCAACAGGATTCTCATGAACTTCAACTGAAGATCGCTACATTCTTAGGGTTCATATTAAGATACCTATTTATCTTTCTAAATTGTGGTGGAATTATTGTAATCAAAAGGAGAGACTTTTAGATTTCTTCAAAACAATCAAACTTTATTATTTAATTACTGCTGTAATGGAGCTTGTTGGTAATCACCCCTGGAGGTTCACTGAGAACTCAACAAGCGGATTTGAGCCACATAATTTTATAGCAAAGTCCATCCTCCTGGATGTTCATGACAAACAACAGATGTATGGAATGAGTCACAATGTTACTAATAATTCCCAGCAAACAGTATATGCTGTAAATACTGTCCTCATTGTGTAGAGACCAGGGTCTGGTCCTTAACAATCTCTCCCTGCTACCTTCCAGTCAGAAACATTAACTCATGCTATGGAATGCGGCATCACCCAACGACATCGTCAAATCTTCCAGAAGCCCATCCTCAGTAGAACACACACAGATGAGCGTTCTAATAACCCCTTGTTCTGTTGCATAAAACAACCATTTGATGCAATAACAGCATTCTGTCATAATATTGTAATTTCTCCTCCATAATACTGTCTGTCCTAGAAAGACAGGTGTCCTGATACATCGCTGGATGCATTATGTATGCATAATGTAATCATAATATATGCACATACAGAGCATTCGGAAAGTATTCAGACCCCTTGACCTTTTCCACATTTTTACAGCCTTATTCTAAAATTGATTTTTAAAAAGTCAGTCTACACACAATACCCCATAATAACAAATCGAAAACAGGTTTTAAGATTTTTTTGCAAATGTATTGAAAACAGAAATACCTTATTTACATAAGTATTCAGACCCTTTGCTATGAGACTTGAAATTAAGCTCAGGTGCATCCTGTTTCCATTGATCATCCTTGAGATGTTTCTACAACTTGATTGGAGTCCCCCTGTGGTAAATTCAATTGATTGGTCATGATTTGGAAAATCACACACCAGTCTATATAAGGTCCCACAGTTGACAGTGCATGTCAAAGTAAAAAACAAGCCATGAGGTGGAAGGAATTGTCGGTAGAAGTCCAAGACAGGATTGTGTCGAGGCACAGATCTGGGGAAGGGTACAGAGCACCATAGGAAACCTGGCACCATCCCTACGGCGATGCACGGTGGTAGCAGCATCATGCTGTGGGGATGTTTTTCAGCGGCAGGGACTGGGAGACTAGTCAGGATCTGCTCTTCAGCTTCTATATCTATATATTATACTGTATAGTATCTCCCAAGAGGATGGGTTTTTATACAGCTCTGGTGCTGGTTTGTATCACTGTGAGGGTA
Organism: Salmo salar; assembly: GCF_965601325.2. NCBI lineage: Eukaryota > Metazoa > Chordata > Actinopteri > Salmoniformes > Salmonidae > Salmo > Salmo salar. The sequence goes on along the minus strand of NC_138293.1, from coordinate 77,633,899 downwards.
GGCACAATAATACACAGCTGTGTCTTCAGTCTGGAAGTTGTTCCCTTCAAAAAGCACGGTGTTACTGCTAGAGTCTACTGAGAGGCTGAACTTGTTCTTCAATTATTTATTGTATTCTGTATCTCCAGTGTATACATTTCCAATCGACTCCAGTGCTTTCCATGCAGGTTGTTGGATCCAAGCTGTCCAAGTGTTATTAACAGAATAAGAGATCTGACTGGAGATGGTCAGTGGTTGACCTGGCTGGACAGTCATAGAGACTGGCTGAGTGAGTTCAGAACTCTATACACCTGTTGAAAGGAAATAATGAACAACTTGAAATACACAAAATAGCAACACGTTAGTTTAACTATATAAATTCTAGTAACCAGTTATGTTGAATTGGCAGAAATATAAGCAATTATAATGTATCTTTAAGTTTGTTGTATTTTTGTCTGAACTGATGGTAGCTGTTCCTCTCTACTCTCCAGGACTCCGAGGGACACACATAGACTCTTTATTTATTTTACCTTTATTTAGCTAGGCAAGTCAGTTAAGAACAAATTCTTATTTTCAATGACGGCCTAGGAACAGCGGGTTAACTGCCTTGTCAGCTCAGGGATTCGATATTGCAACCTATTGGTTACTATTTCAACGCTCTAACCACTAGGCTACCCTGCCGCCCCTTATACAAGGGAGAAGTGGAGAGGAAGAGAGGAGTGTGGTACAATCTGCATAGAGAGAAGAGGCAGACATGGGAGGAATGGGAATAGCAGTAAACCTTTCTTTCATAACTATATCAAAACTTTTCTTTGATAACTATGCCAGATTTGTATATTACATTCTATTGTACTAAGCTAGATTGTTACTAGTGAGTAAGTTTAATGTTTAGTTTTGATTTACATTTGATGGAGTTGTCATCTAATGTGAATACACAAAAAAAAATCTAAGTCATTGGATTTTGGTTAAAAGTTGAAAGAAAAGCAATCTAGAACCTAAAAGGGTTATTTGGTTGTCCCCATATGGACACAAATTCCATACATTCCTTTACATTGATGGCTTCTTGCAAATTCAATCAGTTTTCCACTTTATGTTAATGTCAACTGAAAGAAAACATAATATTGTTTTAAATGAAGTGAAGTGGAAACAACGTTGATTCAGACAGTTTGTGTCCAGTGGGATGACTCTTAATACTAGCAAAACCGATTGCCAATATTTTTGCATCACAAGACAGAAGTGATAGTGGTCTCCAGTTATTTAATTTCATTAGAATTTAGATATACATTTCCAGCATGGTCCTTTAATAGATGATATTGTATGTCAACAGTGATGAGTATGGTTTTCACACAGTGCGTGCTTGTGAAACCTTTTGCTCATAATGGAGGGACACAGAAGATACATCTGTTTACACATTTCCTATGTATACGTTCAGGAATATTCAATTGCAACTGAGAAGTAAACTGCTTCTCTCATCTTAAAGTCCCTTAACATCACCTACCCAAAGGGTGGGTTTTTGTACAGGTCTGGTCCTGGTTTGTATCAGTGTGGTAGTGAGCACAATAATACACAGCTGTGTCTTCAGTCTGCAGACTCTGTCCTTTTAAAAACAATGTGTTGCTGGAAGTGTCTCTGGTGATGCTGAACTTGTTTTTCAGTGAATCTTTATAAGCTGTGCTTCCACCACTATTAATATATCCAATCCACTCCAATGTTTTCCCTGCAGGCTGTCGAATCCAGAATGTAGCAACACTAGTAACAGAATATGAGACCTTACAGGAGATGGTCAGTAGTTGACCTGACTGGACAGTCATAAAGGCTGGCTGAGTGAGTTCTTCACACTGAACACCTGTGGAAAAAAGCATTTAAAATGATACTCAATACAAATAAAATCATATTAAAATTGGAATAAAAATGAAAGGCATCGCTGATTGTGTCTTTCCCCTTAAATCCAGAGACTCACAGGATACAGCTGCCAGCAGCAGCAGCAGCAGCGATCCAGGGAACATGGTTTGTGTTGAAGCTGAAGTGGTGGGAGCTGCTCTTCTCAACTCTCCGTGCACTCAAAGGGATGTAATAGGATAGACAGACAGACACTGTTTAAGTAGGAATCCAGTAGGTCCATAAGGTGGGATTCCATTGACGTAGTAAGATGGAAGGGGGAGGAGGTATACCGTAGAGGTGGACATAGTGAAGCACTGATCCATGTCTTGATGAAGAGGGTCAACAATTAAGGATTTGTATTTTATTGAAACAAGTTTGTTAGACAGTGAGGGAATACTCTAAAATATTAACGTTTACTCAAATGTATTGTACTATTTTAGAGTTTGGAACTAGCCAATACTTTGTTATCTTATCAAAGATAATCATCTAGTATAAATTAAATTCATCATTACATGAGGGGGTTTTGACTTTATTTTAATACAGTAAGAATGTTAATGTCACCCCCTCCTGATTGATACATGTAACTCCAACTGTTTAAGGGGTGAGTGGGTTTTTGTACAGGTCTGTATCACTGTGAGACTTGGGCACAATAGGTTCTGCCCTGTTAAAGTCACTGTATTGCTGGAGGAGTCTACTGTGAATCCTTGTAAACTGTTTTTCCAATATGTGTGCTTCCAATCCACTCCAGTGCTTTCCCTGCAGGCTGTCAAGTCCAAGCTTTGTAATAGATTCCTACATGTTATGAGTGTTATATCTAGCCTAGCTGTAGAAGAACGCACATCTGCACAGTTTCACATTGTACATCACTCTGTCGTTTAATGACATGTGCCACTCATTCTGACAACCCATTCATCCGTAAAGCAGCACACTGTCGTAAACCATAACAACGTACAGTATGACGTACAGCACGTCGTACCATACATAACATTTCCCCCCCCTTTCCAAAACCAGGGACTGGTACCATATATAAAATGTCCATAGGGCAAGAACCTAGAGTGATACCTGTAAGAAATAAACATTAACCCTAAAACGGAAGTACTCTCCAAACTAGCCAGTTCAGTCCATTAACCTGTTGGGGCTAGGGGGCAGTATTGACACGGCCGGATAAAAAAACGTAACCGATTTAATCTGGTTACTACTCCTGCACAGAAACTAGAATATGCATATAAGTATTAGCTTTGGATAGAAAACACTCCAAAGTTTCTAAAACTGTTTGAATGGTGTCTGTGAGTATAACAGAACTCATTTGGCAGGCCAAAACCTGAGAAGATTCCATGCAGGAAGTGCCCTGTCTGACAATTTCTTGCCCTTCTTGATTATCTCTATCCATTACAGAGGATCTCTGCTGTTACGTGACACTTCCTACGGCTCCCATGGGCTCTCAGAAGGCGGCAAAAAGCTGAATCGTGGCTTTGCAGGCTCTGGCTGAAAAAAAGTAGCGCGTTTGGGTAGTGGCTGGTTACAGTACTGTGAGACTCAGGCGTGTGCCCGAGTCGACCTCATGCTTTGTTTTCTTTCGTCTGTTTACCTAAACGCAGATTCCCGGTCGGAATATTATCGCTTTTTTACGAGAAAAATGGCATAAAAATTGATTTTAAACAGCGGTTGACATGCTTCGAAGTACAGTAATGGAATATTTAGAATTTTTTTGTCACGAAATGCGCCATGCTCGCCACCCTTATTTACCCTTTCGGATAGTGTCTTGAACGCACGAACAAAACGCCGCTATTTGGATATAACAATGGATTATTTTGGACCAAACCAACATTTGTTATTGAAGTAGCAGTCCTGGGAGTGCATTCTGACGAAGAACACCAAAGGTAATCAAACTTTTGTAATAGTAAATCGGAGTTTGTTCAGGGCTAAACTTGGTGGGTGTCTAAATAGCTCGCCGTGATGGCTGGGCTATGTACTCAGAATATTGCAAAATGTGCTTTCACCGAAAAGCTATTTTAACCTGTTATGGCTAGGGGGCAGTATTTTCACGGCTGGATAAAAAACGTACCCAATTTAATCTGGTTACTACTCCTGCCCAGTAACTAGAATATGCATATAATTATTGGCTTTGGATAGAAAATACCCTAAAGTTTCTAAAACTGTTTGAATGGTGTCTGTGAGTATAACAGAACTCATATGGCAGGCAAAAACCTGAGAAGATTTCATGCAGGAAGTGGCCTGTCTGACAAGGTGTCGTTCTTCTTGTCTCTGTTTATTGAAGAGTGAGGATCTTAGCTGTCCCGTGACACTTCCTACGGCTGCCATAGGCTCTCAGAAGGCGGCAAAACGCTGAATCGTGGCTTTGCAGGCTCTGGCTGAAACAAAGTAGCGCGTTTGGGTAGTGGCTGGTTACAGTACTGTGAGACTCAGGCTCGTGCCCGCGTCGACCGAAAGCTTTGTTTTCTTTCCTCTGTTTAGCTAAATGGACATTCCCGGTCTGAAATATTATCGCTTTTTTACGAGAAAAATGGCATAAAAATGGATTTTAAACAGCGGTTGACATGCTTCGAAGTACGGTAATGGAATATTTAGATTTTTTTTGTCACGAATTGCGCCATGCGCACGACCCTTCTTTACCATTCGGATAGTGTCTGGGACGCACGAACAAAACGCCGCTATTCGGATATAACGATGGATTATTTTGGACCAAACCAACATTTGTTATTGAAGTAGCAGTCCTGGGAGTGCATTCTGACGAAGACAACAAAAGGTAATCAAACTTTTATAATAGTAAATCTGATATTGGTGAGTGCTAAACTTGCTGGGTGTCTAAATAGCTAGCCCGTGATGTCTGGGCTATGTACTTAGAATATTGCAAAATGTGCTTTCACCAAAAAGCTATTTTAAAATCGGACAAATCGAGTGCATAGAGGAGTTCTGTATCTATAATTCTTAAAATAATTGTTATGCTTTTTGTGAACATTTATCGTGAGTAATTTAGTAAATTGATAGCAAATTCCCCGGAAGTTTGCGGGGGGTATGCTAGTTCTGAACGTCACATGCTAATGTAAAAAGCTGTTTTTTGATATAAATATGAACTTGATTGAACAAAACATGCATGTATTGTATAACATAATGTCCTAGGGTTGTCATCTGATGAAGATCATCAAAGGTTAGTGCTGCATTTAGCTGTCTTCTGGGTTTTTGTGACATTATATGCTAGCTTGAAAAATGGGTGTCTGATTATTTCTGGCTTGGTACTCTGCTGACATAATCTAATGTTTTGCTTTCGCTGTAAAGCCTTTTTGAAATCGGACAGTGTGGTTAGATAAAGGAGAGTCTTGTCTTTAAAATGCTGTGAAATAGTCATATGTTTGAAAAATTGAAGTTTTTGTATTTTTGAGGAATTTGTAATTCGCGCCACGCCTATCACTGGATATTGGAGCAGGTGTTCCGCTAGCGGAACGTCTAGATGTAAGAGGCTAAAATCGGACACCTCGATTGCACAAAGGAGTTCTGTATCTATAATTCTTAAAATAATTGTAAAGGCTGTGAGGCAGCCCAGTCCATCAAACAGAGTTGGCCAGTTCTGTTGCCATGTGCAGGTAACCTGGTGGATAGCTGACCCACTGTGATCTCTCAGTGTGAATCCCAAGCCTGTGAAGAGGTCGAGGCCCAAGAGGTTGGCACCCCGCTTTGCAACATGAAATGTGAATGATGGCAGATGCTTGGTGCCGTAGTGTACTGGGACCTGGAGGGTGCCTACAATGTCTATCTTGGATCTACCGTACCCACACAGGGCAGTGGAGGGCTGTTGGAGTGGTAGGTGACTGAAAAACTTGGAATAAGTGGCAAGGTTGAGCAACGACACCGCAGCGCCAGTATCCAGCAGCAAAGGCAAACCCACCTCACCCAGCTGCACAGTGCATGTCCTGAATGACACATGGTTGGTGGAGACAGTTCGGATTTCCGTGCGTTCATGTTGAGAGTGAGATGAAACTAAGGGCCTGTGCTGGGTGGAGCTAGTAGCTGGGGCAGTACAACACACTTTCGCAAAGTGATTGTATTTTGAACAGTTCTTGCATATTTTCCCACGGGCTGGGCAGTTTGAAGCCCTTGAATTGTGAGAGCTAGCCCCACAGTTGCCACAGCTACTTCTGTTTGTTTGTCCGTGTGCCTGCTGCACGGGCATGCCGGTGTCTGTGTCCATGCAGCTATCGACGTGGGAGGCCGTGCGCAGCGCGTGATCGTTGTAGTGCGCCTGCTCGGGCTGAAGCTGCTGTGTGAGAATGGCTGGGGACCGAGTGTATGCTGCAGAGCTGTCTGTTAGCATAGTAGAGCATTCCAACGCCGCTTCAACCTGGAGTGCTATTTTAATAGTTCCATCTAATTGTAAATGATCCGATTCCAAAAGCAGTTTCTCCCTTGTCTTTTCACATAACGTCCCCTCTATCAACTGATCCCTGATGATCTCATCCGAAAGTGTCCCGTAGTTACAAGAGCTAGCCAAATCCCTGAGATTAGCCACGTAGCTTTGAATGGACTCACCCGGCCGTTGGTGTCTCTTCCGTAGCCGGTAGCGTTGGAGGAGCACTCGCTCTTTCCCGGCGAAGTGGTTCCATAGGAGGCTGACTGCAGCAGTGAATGTAGGAGCCGATCCAAGCGCTCTGAAAATCCTCTGTCCCTCTGTAGCGAGGCAGTGACGGAGCAGTGCTGTCCTCCGCTTGTCAGAGATTGTAGAAAAGTCCATAGCTTCGAGATAAGTGTTAAAGCTTTCAAGCCAGTTATTCCACGGGACTGGAGGTTCGCCAGGCACGGCAAGGAGTGGTGCTGGCGGTGGTAAACTCAATTCAGCCATCTTTGTCGCCAATGTTATATCTAGCCTAGCTGTAGAAGAACGCACATCTGCACCGTTTCACATTGTACATCACTCTGTCGTTTAATGACATGTGCCACTCATTCTGACAACCCATTAATCCGTAAAGCAGCACACTGTCGTAAACCATAACAACGTACAGTATGATGTACAGCATTTCGTACCACACATAACAATGAGCCCTTGGAGGAGATGGCTGAGTGAGAGGCTGGCTGAGTGAGTTCTTCACAGTGAAGACCTGTGGACAAAACATTCAAAATGCAACTCACTACAAATTAAATATTATAAACGTTATAACAAAACTAAAGCCATCGCTAATTGTTCTGTCTTTCCCCCAAATTCAGAGAGACTCACAGGATACAGCTGCCAGCAGCAGCAGCAGCAGAGATGCAGGCAACATTTTTGTTGGTTACTACATGATTGAATATATTTGTTATTTCATAGTTTTGATGTCGTCACTATTATTCTACAATGTAGAAATTGTAAAAATAAAGAAAAACCCTGTAATGAGTAGGTGTGTCAAATTCTTTGACTGGTACTGTATACATATTTTTTATATCATAATGCCTTGTATCTTTTTGATAGTACAGAGCTTAGATCTTCTTGTTCGGTACTGGCAACCTTTATCATATGAATGACTAACATGTTAAAGTAATGGATCATGATTGAGTTCATTGAATGTTTGATAGACATCAATTAGAATACCATCAAGTCATATCAGGAGAATAATTGGTAAACAACTCAGATATACATTTCCAGCACCACCAGTGATGGGCTTGTGTTCGTTTACAAATTTGATGAGAATCATCTCTGTTCTATTTAATTGAATGAATCCTATTATACAATGAATCCCTGGATGAGTTTTTGTACAGCTCTTGCCATGGTTTGTATCACTGTGTCTCACAGACACAGTAATACTCAGCTGTGTCTTCAGTCTGTAAGTTGTTCCCTTGTAGAAACACTGTACTGCTGAAGCTGTCATAACTAGAGCTGATCTTGCTGTTCAGTGAATCTACAGTGTAAGTACTACTAGTGCAAGTATAACCAACATGCTTCAAAACTTTGCCTTCAGCTTGTTGTATACAGTGAGGACAGTAAGAATATATAGAAAACCCAGAGAATTTGCAAGAGTTGCTGAAAGACTCTCCTGTCACGTTCTGACCAGTAAAGTGGTTATTTGTTATTAAAGTTTGGTCAGGACGTGGCAGGGGGTATATGTTTTATATGGTTCGGGGTGTGTGTGTATGTAGAGGGGTGTTTGATTTATGTATTCCGGGGTTTTGGTCATTGTTCTATGTTAGTGTATTTTCTATGTTCTAGTCTAGTCTTTTTAGTTCTATGTTTAGTTTATTGATTTGGCCTTCAATTGGAGGCAACTGTTCCTCGTTGCCTCTGATTGAAGGTCCTATATAGAGGGGTGTGTTTTGTTTGGGTTTTGTGGGAAGTTGTTCTTTGTACTGCTGTGTGAGCCTACAAGACTGTTTGTTCGGTTATTGTTTTGTTTATTAGTCGTGTTCACAATAAAGTTAAGATGAGCACTCATCCCGCTGCGCCTTGGTCCAATTACTACGACGACCGTTACATCTCCTGGTTCTATAACCACTGGACCAGACTGGATGAGTTCAATACCACAGCAGACACCTGTAATGAGAAACACACATCAATACACAACATTGTCAGTTTTCATCAGAAATTAGATTTGATCATTTCAGAGTTGTAATAAATGTCCATTTGTACGAACAGAGAAACTCTCTGCCAGCAGCAGCAGAGATGCAGGAAACATGGATTGTGTTGAAGCTGAACTAGTGGGAGCTGCTCTTCTCTTCTTTCCAGTACTCAGAGGGCCTCTAAGGACAGACAGGCATTGTTTAAGTAGGGAATCAGAGGGAGAGTTTGCATTCACATGGAGAGATGGTGGGAGATACAGTATATAAGAGACACTTCAGGACCATTACCACCTGAAACTAAATAATTTAGTTCATCCACTTGTTCATAAAACTCTTTGGCATACGTCAGCAACAAAAGGCAGATAAGGATACATTAATTTTATTCTAAAATAAAAATTCTAGAAGAATGATTGTTATGAACTGAAATATTACATGATACATCAAGACATTGCAGATCCTCCATCAATTAACTGAAGTATTGTGACATCAGTAAAATGAAGATAATGGGATATTTCTTGGTGTATCAACAACACTATAACAACATATCTAACAGGTGTGTTATCTCTGTGTCACTGTATGATAATACGGTATGTGAACATCTATTTGGGTCTCATTTCCTTATCTCAGCCAGATGATGTGTGTGCTTGTGCAAGTACTTCCTTTCTATTACAGATGGTTTTTGTACAGATTCTCCCATTAGTTTAACCACTATGACTCTCTAGCACAGTAATACACTGCTGTGTCCTCACTCTTCACGCTGTTCATCTGTAGGTACAGCTTACTGCTGGAGTCGTATCTGGAGATGGTGAATCTACCCTGGACTGACTGGGAGGAAGAGATTGGACTACTACTTTAGATGTGCTAATAAAAACAATCCACTCCAGTCCTTTCCTAGGAGCCTGTCTGATCCAAGCCATCCCATAGCTACTGAATGTGAACCCAGAGGCTGTACATGTCAGTTTGTGGGACTATCCAGGCTTTTTAAACACTGGAATAGACTCAGTCAGTGTTTGACCATGAATACATGTGGAAATAGAGAGTGCAGATACTCCGCTCTCTCCACTGGCTTCCAGTCGAAGCTCGCATCCGCTACAAGACCATGGTGCTTGCCTACGGAGCTGTGAGGGGAACGGCACCTCCGTACCTTCAGGCTTTGATCAGGCCCTACACCCAAACAAGGGCACTCCGTTCATCCACCTCTGGCCTGCTCGCCTCCCTACCTCTGAGGAAGCACAGTTCCCGCTCAGCCCAGTCAAAACTGTTCGCTGCTCTGGCACCCCAATGGTGGAACAAGCTCCCTCACGACGCCAGGACAGCGGAGTCAATCACCACCTTCCGGAGACACCTGAAACCCCACCTCTTCAAGGAATACCTGGGATAGGATAAAGTAATCCTTCTAACCCCCCCCTTAAAAGATTTAGATGCACTATTGTAAAGTGGTTGTTCCACTGGATATTATAAGGTGAATGCACCAATTTGTAAGTCGCTCTGGATAAGAGCGTCTGCTAAATGACTTAAATGTAAATGTAAATGTAAAAGCTAATGTGTCCATTTATTTCCTTCATAAAAGTAAAACATACTGTTTCCTCATCTGTTAGACTGTCAGTAAGAGTATTCCTGTGGTAGGAAACATGATCTGTGTAGTTCTCTAAAGGTAGTTGAGACAGTCCTCAGCAGAAACAACCTTCAACAGAGACTAATAAAGATGGAGGACTGGTGAGTTTTGCATGAGCTCCTCCTTACTGGGAGCACATATCACAAGAGGCTTTGATATATACCCACAGTTCACCTTTGATATCTTTTGTGTATATTTATCTTTATTTTACTGAGTAAGTTGAAAAACACTCATTTACAACAACGATATGTGGAAGAGATGCAATGTCAAACTGTTGATTAGTTAGTTATGAAAGTGGATCAATGTTTCTGTACCATTTGTTACTGAAGTGTACCAGAGAGAAACCATGTTCTCTGAATCAACCCTTGAAAAATATCTTTATTGAATAACATTGTGGAAAGGTTTTCAATATAGGGGAAATCCTTAACTTAGCCTGCCTCCTAGAGTGTGAAATTGGAACTAAAGGTCACATCTCTGCTCTTCAGCTTCCATGTTCCATGTGTCCCCAGATAACGGGTTTTGTACAGCTCTGGCCATGGTTTGTATCATTGCGGGAATTGCGAGCACAGTAATACACAGCTGTGTCTTCAGTCTGAAAGTTCTTCCCTTGTAGAAACACTGTGCTACTGGAAGTGTCTACTGTGTAGCTGATTCTGCTCTTAAGGGGTCTATTATGCCGGTGCCGCCACTGCCAGTCCCGCAATCCCCATAACCAATCCACTCCATGGTTTTGCCCTCATAATGTGAAATCCAGTTAGTACAATAGCTAGCAAGAGTATAACCAGAGGTCTTACAGGAGATTGTAAAGGTGTAATGAATACTCAGGGAGAAAAAGGTGTAGATTCACGCGCAGAGCACGGCAGGTGTTTATTTCACCTTGGTAGAAAGCAGGAATCGTAGTCACAGGCAGGCAATGGTCATACACAGCTAGGCAAACAGGCAGGTGAATCAAAACTAGGACTGAAGGCTATAACTGGTTTTCACAAACGAGCTAGGAAAAGGCTTAGTAGAGTCAAAACTAACAATACCTCACAAAGGCACAAACAGAATGAACTGAAGTAAATAAGGTGCTGATGAGACCATGTGAATAACTAACACAGGTGAAATCAATGAACAAAAATGATAGACAGGGCTACGTTCAAGAACACAAAAACAGGGCTACGTTCAAGAACACCAAAAAACATGGCTACATTCAATAACACAAGGTTGACTAAGAAAATAAATACAGAACCTTACGAAAGGATTCTCCTGGCTTTACAACAATTGAACCAGGCTGAGTTAGTGTGATATCACAGTAAATACCTGTACGGATAAAATACACAAATATATTAACATTGTTCACAAACAACCTTAAAGCTACATTAGAATTGTTTATATTTCTGCCAATCCAAATATGTGTCGAGTTCCCCCCCCCAAATCCAGAGAGACTCACAGGATGCAGCAGCAGCAGACATGCAGGGAACACGGTTAATTTTGAAGCTGAACTGATAGAAGCTGCTCCTCTCTACTCTCGAGGACACAGAGGGACACACACAGAGACTGTTTATATAAGGGAGAGGTGGGGAGAAAGAGAGGAAGACAGGAGTGTGGTACAATCTGCATAGGGAGAAGAGGCAGGTGTGGGAGGAATGGGAATAGCAGTAAACCTTTCTTTCATAACTATATCGAAAGTTTTCTTTCATAACTATGCCAGATTTTTATATTCAATATCTATTGTACTAAGCTAGATTGTTACTAGTGAGTAATAGTTAACCCACTGGGCACCGACATCAGTTTAATGTCTAGTTTTGATTTACATTTGATTTAGTTGTCATCTAACGTGAATTCAAACACACAACTACAAAAAAACACGTTTTTGGATTTTGGTAAAAAGTTGAAAGAAAATTCATAAATTACCAGAAAATTCCTTTACATTGATGGCTTCTTGCAAATCCAATCATTTTTCCACCTTGTTTTAATGTCAACAGATGGAAAAAAGAATATTGTTTTAAACGAAGTGACGTGGAAACAACGTTGATTCAGACAGTTTGTGTCCAGTGGGATGACTCTTAATACTAGCAAAACCGATTGCCAATATTTTTGCATCACAAGTCAGAAGTGATAGTGGTCTCCAGTTATTTAATTTCATTAGAATTTAGATATTCATTTCCAGCATGGTCCTTAATAGATGATATTGTATGTCAACAGTGATAAGTATGGGTTTCACACAGTGCGTGCTTGTGAAAGTTTTGCTCATAATGGAGGGACACAGATGATACATCTGTTTACATATTTCCTATGTATACATTCAGGAACATTAAACTGCAACTGAGAAGTAAACTAAATATCTGTGTTTATGAGTCCCATCATCCACCCAGAAGGTGAGTTTTTGTACAGGTCTGGTGCTGGTTTCCAAAATTGCAAGAGACTCACAGGAGGCAGCTGCCAGCAGCAGCAGACATGCAGGGAACATGGTTTGTGTTGAAGCTGAACCAGTGGGAGCTGCTCTTCTCTACTCTCTAGGACTTACTAGGACAGACAGATACGGTTTAAGTAGGGAGAGAACCAGGTTTGCATATAAGAGGGTTAGAAACACTGTAGGACCATCACACCTATTACTGGACACAACCTTTGCACTCTGAAAACTCAGAGACCCTCTTTAGATTATATTTTTGAACAGGAGGGTGGGGTAAATATGAAACATTACATTTACAGCATTAGTTAATACTTGTGGTGGATGAAACATATTTAAGACATTACTTTTGTTTTGACAAACTAAAGCATTTTGAATCAACATCCAAATTATACTTTTTTTCTTGCAATAAAATGTATTATCAGAGCCTTCATCAGTACTGGTCATTATTTTAATCATATGGAGAGAGAGTGCCCCCTGTTGGTGCATCAACAACACTAGCAGCATGTATTTAACAGGTGTATCATTGTGTTATTATTTGATACATCATTAGAATTGTTCCTCATGTATCCCCTTGTCATGGTCTACTGGTCATACCATACGTGTGTCTGTGTGTTTGTGCACGTCCTTCCATTCTCTACCAGATGGTTTTTGTATGGCTATTCTCATTATTTTAACCATAGTGAGTCTCTAGCACAGTAATACACTGCAGAGTCCTCTGGCTTCAACTGGCTCATGTGCAGATAGAAATTAGTGCTGTCCTTTGATGCAGTGAATCGTCCCTGTACTACCTGGGCGTTGCTCTTGTCACTGTCAGAATAATAGTAAATTATCCATTCAAGTCCTTTTCCAGTTGCTTGGCGGATCCAGTACATATTAGTGCTGCTTAGAGTGAATCCACTGCAGGCACATGTGAGTTTGATGGATCCTTTGGGTGTCCCCTGGACTGACTGTTCAGCCTGTGTGAGTACGACCTGACAGTGGACACCTGAGGAGGGAGAGGAATGACAGGTCAGATCAATCAACGAGTCACATCAGTGTCACAGCAACACAAGTTATACTGATCAGATTACAGTCAGGAACTCACAGGAGGCAGCTGCCAGCATCAGCAGTAGAGATGCAGAGAACATGGTTTGTATTGAAGTTGAACAGGTGGGAGCTGCTCTTCTCTACTCTCCAGGACTCAGAGGGACGTACTAGGACTCTCAGATACAGAGAGGTTTTTATATAAGGAGGAGGGAGAGAAGGGAAGAGAGGGGCTAGGTGAAATTTGCATAAGGAGAGGATATATTATTAATGGAAATATCAGTAGGGAAACAATATGTAATAACTGTGCAAGCTATAAATACTCTAGTGTTGTCAGGGGTGTCAAAAGGAGCGGACCAAAGTGCAGCGTGTGTTTCGTTCCACATATTTATTTACTCTGTGAAACTATGCAATACATCAAATAACTGAAATAGACAACCCAAACCGTGACACAGAGGAGAAACAAACACTACTCACAAATAATCACCCACAACAACCAGGAAGAAAAACCCCTACTTAAGTATGATCTCCAATTAGAGACAACGAGGACCAGCTGCCTCTAATTGGAGATCATCCCAAACAAACCAACATAGAAATACAAAAACTAGAACCTAAGAACGTAGAAATATAACACATAGAATAAACCCCCCTGTCACGCCCTGACCTACTCTACCATAGAAAATAACAGCTTACCATGGTCAGGACGTGACAAGTGTGTTCTCCATGTAAAAATATAGACTTATACTGGAGGATGATGTTAGGCAGGACTGTGATACAATGAGCTTTACACTCTGCCAATATGTTTTGTATCACAACCCAATAGTGTGAATTGTCCCCAGTCTTTATGTTGTTGCATAAAAATGTATTTATATCATAATACTTTGTATCTTTTTGATAGTACAGAGCTTAGATCTTCTTGTTCGTTACTGGCCAACTTTATCATGTGAATAATTAAAACATTAAAGTAATGGATCATGAATGAGTTCATTGAATGTTTGATAGACATCAATTAGAATACCATCAAGTCATATCAGGAGTATAATTGGTAAACAACTCAGATATACATTTCCAGCACCACCAGTGATGGGCTTGTATTCGGTTACAAATTTGATGTGGTGAAGCATCTCTGTTCTATTTAATTTAAGGAGTCTTATTATACAATCAAACACTGTACTGCTAGAGCTGTCATAACTAGAAGTGATCTTCAGTGAGTCTACAGTAGAAGTACTACTAATACATGTACAACCAACATACTCCAAAGCTTTGCCTTCAGCTTGTCGTATCCAGCGAGGACAGTAAGAATATATAGAAAACCCTGAGAATTTGCAGAAGATGCTGAAAGACTCTCCTCGTTTTATAACCACTGGACCAGAATGGATGAGTTCAATATCACATCAGACACCTGTAATGAGAAATACACATCAATACACAGCATTGTCAGTTTTCATCAGAAATGAGACATTTTCAGTTCAGAGTAGTAATAAATATCAATTTGTATGAACAGAGAAACTCACAGGAGACAGATGCCAGCAGCAGCAGAGATGCAGGGAACATGGCTTGTTTTGAAGCTGAACTAGTGGGAGCTGCTTTTCTCTTCTCTCCAGTACACAGAGGGCATCTAATGACAGACAGACACTGTTTAAGTAGGGAAATAATCAGAGGGAGGGTTTGCATTGACATGGAGAGATGGTGGGAGATACGGTATATAAGAGACACTTCAGGACCACCACCACTATTACTGGACACAACCTTTACAATGTGAAAACTCACAGACCCTCTTTAGATTATGTTTGTGATTGTACCACATGCAACTAAATAATTTAGTTCATCCACATGTTCATAAAACTATTTGGCATACAGATGCTGCCACCCCCGTGCTTTACAAACAAAACGATGGGCATTATGGGCAAACAGTTCGATTTTTGTTTCATCAGACCAGAGGACATTTCTCCAAAAAGTACAATATTTGTCCCCATGTGCAGTTCCAAACCGTAGTCTGGCTTTTTTATGGCGATTTTGTAGCAGTGGCTTCTTCCTTGCTAAGCGGCCTTTCAGGTTATGTCGATATAGGACTTGTTTTACTATGGATATAGATACTTTTGTACCTGTTTCCTCCAGCATCTTCACAAGGTCCTTTGCTGTTGTTCTGGGATTGATTTGCACTTTCGCACCAAAGTACGTTCATCTCTAGGAGACAGATTGCATCTCCTTTCTGAGCGGTATGACGGCTGCGTGGTCCCATGGTGTTTATACTTGCGTACTATTGTTTGTACAGATGAACATGGTACCTTCAGGCGTTTGGAAATTGCTCCCAAGGATGAACCAGTCTTGTGGAGGTCTACACATTTTTTTCTAAAGTCTTGGCTGATTTCTTTTTTTCCCATGATGTCAAGCAAAGAGGCACTGAGTTTGAAGGTAGGCCTTGAAATACATCCACAGGTACACCTCCAATTGACTCAAATGATTTCAATAAGACTATCAGAAGCTTCTAAAGCCGTGACATCATTTTCTGGAATTGTCCAAGCTGTGTAACTTCTTATGGGCGGGTGGGAAGGTAACATCTCACCTGGCCAACATCTGGTGAAATTGCAGAGCGCGGAATTCAAACTACAGAACTATAAATATTTAACTTTCATAAAATCACAAGTGTAATATATCAAAATAAAGCTTAACTTCTTGTTAATCCAGCCGCTGTTGTATCCGATGTGAAATGGCTAGTTAGTTAGCGGTGGTGCGCGCTAATAGCGTTTCAATCAGTGACGTCACTCGCTCTGAGACTTGAAGAAGGGTTTCCCCTTGCGTTGCAAGGGCCGCGGCTTTTGTGGCGCGATGGGTAACTATGCTTCGTGGGTGTCAGTTGTAGATGTGTGCAAGGGTCCCTGGTTCGAGAGAGGGTTCGAGAGAGGGACTGAACCTACACTGTTACACTGTGTCAGATTTCAAAAAGACTTTACAGCAAAAGCACACCATGCGATTATCTGAGGACAGCGCCCCGCTTACAAAAGCATGAACAACATATTTCAACCAGGCAGGTGCGCCACGAAAGTCAGAAGTAGCGATATAATAAATGCCTTACCTTTGAGGATCTTCTTCTGTTTGCACTCCAAAAGGTCCCAGATACATCACAAATGGTACTTTTGTTCGATAATGTCCTTCTTTATATCCATAAAAACTCAGTTTAGTTTGCGCGCTTCAGTCATTAATCCACCCAGTTTGAGGTACAAAATCAGATTCATTTGACAAAATCCTCGCTCACATTCTGCACTGTAGATGGCGATAGTGCTGACCGCCATCACCAGCTGGAATCCATCTGAAATGTCTCTTTTATCATTACCATTAGTGTCCCTATACTGCCTGTAGGCCCATGGTGGATTGTCAATGCTAAACCGCTGGCAGAGAGATTCTATCTCTGTTTCTCCATACAGTGCTCCTGCGTCCTCCGGATAGTATTGCGCGTCAAGCACCTTCAGCTCCTCAATGAACTAGCTGAATCCTGTATTGTCCACTACCCGTCCTCCTTGAGAGAACATTCTAGCCTCCATGTTCCTCGCCAAGCTCTCGAAAAACTCCCTCTGATTAAGGACTCTGTTGCTGGGTCTTCCACCATGCAGTTTGATGCCTTGGAAAGAGTTCTCCTGAATGCCTCTCTGGCTGAGTTGTGTGTGTCACCTGGCTGCTCTGCCATTGCACTGAACACCCTCGCTTCCCTGGTGACTACCCTGTGTGCAGTAATCATTGTGCAGTCTCTCTTTTGGCGCTCGGGTGACAATTCAGTTAGTTCTTGAAGTGCATCACACATATGGCTTAGATTGTTTACAAACGCATGCGAAGATATGCGCATGGCAAGGCCACTCTAGATCTGATGGGTCATGCCGTCGTGGGAAGCATCCTCAGCTGCTGTGGTGATATGCTTGGTCATTTTTCCACACAGACTCTACAGTTCTAAAACTGGATGCCACCCATCTAGTGTCCAAGATCCTGCCAATTTTGCACAGCTGAATGTCTCAAATCTCTGTGCACTCCCTCAGCTCCATTCAGTGCCAAACAGTTATATTAGGGCTAGGGTTAGGGTTAGGGCCTGGAGCCGTGTTGCTACTCCGCTCTTGTGTCCCAGCATGACAGACGCACTATAATTCCATTGAGGGTTTTGGAGAGAAAGTCCTCAGTAAACTTTACACCTTCTAATGAAGATTACAGACAATTCCCCCAGCAGATAAATCCTCCAGTTCCACAAGATCAACATAAATGTTTGCCGGTACGTCCATATCTGCCAGTTGAAGTCTGATGTACACAATCAAGGAACTCTTTTTATTCAAACTAGTAGCCTCATCGAGCAATAGGCTGATTTTGGGAGAGCACTGTAGAATTCTTTCAAATAGTTTCCGCTTAATTTCGGATGAAATATGTTGCTGTATGTTGGAGCAAGCAACATTGGAATAGAGAATTCTCCCCATGTCAAGTCCATTTAACTCCTGACAGGATCTATGACGTGTAGCCTCCTTGTAAGCTGTTTGGAAGACTGGTTGTAGTGTCTATGTTTTTATTTTGAGCGTTAACTACAACCTGTGTTAAGGTGTCCTCTTTAGCCTTGTCTACAATGCTTGCTGCCGCTAAATGGGCCTTGGTTTGGGCATGTTCAAAAACCTTTTTTTCTGAGGTCTCTTTGTTGCTTTTTTACATTGGAGGAAGAGGATGTTACTGTACATTCCACCCAGTCTTTTGCTAGTTTCATCCCTCCAGTCTTTTACGGGCCCAAACTCCCTACCTTGTTGCATTTTGTACAGCCCAGCTTTGAATTTGCATAACAATCCAGGGGTTATAAGTTTGCTTGGTCTTGAACTGAGCCTCTGTCCAAATTGCACCTGCTTACTAGCTAGTTGAGGTGCCGGTGGTGATGCTGAACTAGCGGGATAAGCAGCACTGCTAGCTAAGGAATCGCCATCAGCAGCAGTTTGCTTCTCATTCCTCTCATCCGGCACTGACAGTTCTCTGTCTCGTTTCGGGTTCGATTCACCATATTTTTCAGGATTTTGGGACTTGAAAAACTTAATCAAAGTTGATTGTCTTTTCTTATTCATTTCTGATTTGGCTTTCCCTCAGTTTCAAATTCACTAGGGAGACGACTAGCCTAGACTAGGTGACGTGATTATGTAGGGACCTCTTCACTAGCTAACCACTGCCAAGTCCTGTTTCAAGTTCAGTTACTTACCTTGCCGACACGCCCCATAACCTGTATGTACAAATAAGAGAGCAGGTCTGAAATCAGTGTGGAAGTATTACGATGATTGCACAGAAGAATTGCAGCACTTTACATTATGGTTTTTCTGGGAGCCGGGAGAAATAACCAGGAGGCAACTTGATCTGAGAGGTGCCGGATTCTGTTACCGCAGGATCCGTATAAAAGTAAGCACTGGACCCAGGGATGTGTGTGCTTTGGGGACCTTTAACAGAATGTGACTGATAGAACGGGTGTTGTATGTGGAGGATGAGGGCTGCAGTACAGTAGGTATCTCTGATAGGGGGGAGTGAGGCCTAAGAGGGTTTCATAAATAAGCATCAACCAGTGGGTCTTGCGAAAGGTATACAGAGATTACCAGTTTACAGAGGAGTAAATAGTGCAGTGATGTGTCTTATAGGGAGCATTGGTGGCAAATCTGATGGACGAATGGTAAAGCACATCTAGCCGCTCAAGAGCACCCTTACATGCCGATCTATAAATTACGTCTCCGTAATCTACCATGGATAGGATGGTCATCTGAATCATGGTTAGTTAGGCAGCTGAGGTAAAAGAGGAGCGATTTACGATAGAGGAAACCAAGTCTAGATTTAACCTTAGCCTGCATCTTGGATATGTGCTGAGAGAAGGACAGTGTACCTTCTAGCCATTCTCCCAAGTCATACTGAGGGTGGAGATATGAACTCAGCTGCTCCACACAAGACAACAAGACAAGTCAGCAGCAGAACATGAGTATATATGAACTCTGAGAGATCTGGATTTACATCATGATGTCATGGGGGAGGGGCTGTTGACTCTGAGGCCAGGGGTCAAACTGTGACTCATTGGTAGGGCCAGGAGTTTTCGTTGATAACATGACATGCCTGGTGACACGGACAAACTCTGTCCCCATGCCATAACCAGGGCCTAGAGTCTTTCCTGAACTTGTCAATGTGTTTGGTAAAACTGTAGGGAATCTTGGAGGATGATTCTCAAAATATTTGTAGATATCCTTCATGATTAGGGTTAATTAACTGTAAATGTCAGATTAGGGATCAATCTATCGATGTACAGTCCAAGTGTTGATCATGAATGAACACAGCATCTGATTCCAATTTACTTTCTATCTCTCTCCTCAGGGAAATGTGAACCTTGTGTTGATGTACAAACAGTTATGTAGTTTTGGCTCTCAGGAGAATATTATTGTACTGTTAAGTGGAAACATCTAGGAGTAACAACGGCTCAGCCGTAAAGGGATAGGCCACACAAGCTCAGAGAATGGGACCACCGATTGCAGAAATGCTTAGCGCATAAAAATCGTCTTTCCTCGGTTACAACATTCACTACCAAGTTACAAACTGCCTCTGGAAGCAATGTCAGCGCAAGAACTGTTCGTCTGGAGCTTAAGATCACCATGTGCAATGCCAAGCGCCGGCTGGAGTGGTTTAAAGCTCGTCGCCATTGAACTCTGGAGCAGTGGAAACATGTTCTCTGGAATGATGAATCACGCTTCACCATCTGGCAGTCCGATGGACAAATCTGGTCTTGGCGGAGGCCAGGAGAATGCTACCTGCCCGAATGCATAGTGCCAACTGTAAAGTTTGGTGGAGGAAGAATAATAGTCTGGTGCTGTTGTTCATGGTTCGGGCTAGGTCCCTTAGTTCCAGTGAAGGGAAATCATAACTCTACAGCATACAATTACATTGTAGATGATTCTGTGCTTCCAACTTTGTGACAACAGTTTGGGGAAGGCCCTTTCCTGTTTCAGCATGACAATGCCCCCATGCACAAAGCGAGGTCTATACAGAAATGGTTTGTCGAGATCAGCGTGGAAGAAATTGATTGGCCTGCACAGAGCCCTGACCTCAGCCCCACCTTTGGGATGAATTGGAACGCCAACTGCGAGCCAGGCCTACTCGACCAACATCAGGGCCCAACCACACTAATGCTCTTGTAGCTGAATGGAAGCATGTTCCCGCAACAACGTTCCAACATCTAGTGGAAAGCCTTCCCTGAAGAGTGGAGGCTGTTATAGCACCACATACTTTTGGTCATGTAGTGTATGTGCCTTGTGTTGATGTACAGGTAGTTCTGTTGTTTTGACTCTCAGAATATTATACTTCAGTAGATGTTACTCTGTTGTTATGATGCTCTTCTGCCCTCTGTTGACTCTGCTGCCAGTTAGATTCTCTGAGGGGTTTTTGTACAGATCCTCCACTCACTCACACCACTGTGTCTGTCGTGCACAGTAATACACAGCAGAGTCCTCTGCTCTCAGACCAGACATTTTCAGGAATGACATGCTTTGGGCATTGTCCTTAGTTATTTCAAGGCGTCCACTAATGCTGTTGGCATACGTTGCTTCACCAGTATCTGTCCTCACACGTCCTATCCACTCCAGTCCTTTTCCTTTTGGTTGTCGTACCCAGTGCACGGCATGGTTTCCAAAAGTATACCCAGATCCTTTACAGGAGACATTGAGAGTGTCTCCAGGCTTTTTCATGACTGGACTGGAAGGAATGGACTCCATACTCTGACCATTTAGACCTGATGGAGAGAAAGAGAGAGGGGGGGGGTGATGATGATGAAATGAAAGAATAGACCAATACATTTCAAGGCATGGCCCAACAGTAAGCGTAACCACCATCGATAACAATTAAAACCAAGCAGAACTCACAGGGCAGACAGAGAGAGAGCAGTAGAAGGGAGAGTTTGTCAGTCATACTGAGGGTGGAGATATGAACTCAGCTGCTCCACACAAGACAACAAGACAACAAGTCAGCAGCAGAATATAAGTATATATGAACACTGAGGGATCTGAATTTACATAATGATCTCATGGGGAGGGGCTAATAACTCTGAGGTCAGGGGTCAAACTGTGACTCATTGGTAGGGCCAGGGGTTTCGTTGATAACATGAAATGTCAAGTGACACGGACAAACTCTGTCCCCATGTCATAATCAGGGCCTAGAGTTTTTCCTGCTCATGTCACGGAGGTTGGTAAAACGGTAGGGAATCTTGAAGAATGATTTTCTAAATATTTATAGAAATCCTTCACCTTTGGGGTTAATTAACTGTATATGTCAGATTAGGGATCAATCTATCAAGGACAGTCACCTTGTTATACAGGAATGAACACAGCTATGAAGGCCTGTATCCGATTCCTATTTACTTTCTATCTCTCTCCTAAGGGAAATGTGAACCTTGTGTTGATGTACAAGCAGTTATGTAGTTTTGGTTCTCAGGAGAATATTATGCTTCAGTAGATATTTTTCTGCTGTACTGATGCTCTACTGCCCTCTGTTGACTCTACTGCCAGTTAGATTCTCTGAGGGGTTTTTGTATAGATCCTCCACTCACTCACACCACTGTCTCTATTGCAGAGTTATACACAGCAGAGTCCTCTGCTCTCAGACCTGACAGCTTCAGATACACCATGCTGTTTCAATTCTCTCTGGTGACTTCTGTCCGTCCAACACTTTTTGCATATGCATTTCCACTAGCATCACTCCATGTAATGCCTATATATTCAAGTGCTCTTCCTGCAGGTTGATGTATCCAGGCCATGTTGTAGCTACTAAAGGTAAAGCCAGATCCCTTACAGGAGAGGCTGAGATAATCCCCAGGATTTTTCAGGACTGGACTGGAGGGTATGTCCTCCAGACTCTGACCTTACACCCCTAATAGAGAAAAGAGAAGGAAGACAATAGATCACTAATATGTTAACTCAATGGATATTATAATTATCTCTTTACGTAAAATACTTTCTTCCAATATATTGCTAGATTATTGAGTACATACTATAGAGGCCCAGCAAGACCAGGAGGAGGTGTAGTTTGCCTCATCTTTTCTGAAAAGTTTTGAATCTGGCCTATTGCCCTTTGACACAATCTTTCATCACTGTCATCCTCTCTCTCTGTCTGTTCAATAAATTCAGAAAATACCTTACACATGTATTTTTTTTAAACAACACAAAAAACAAAATAACAATAATAATGAAAAATGCACATCCTGAAGTACTGTACCCTAAAATGCCACTATCAACAAAACAATAGATGGCTAAACTTCACTCAATTACTTTTAAAATTATCATTTGTAATTTTCTCTCGCATCTGCAGTGCATCACTGTTTTTGTTTTTTTATATGTTACTGCACTTTTCCAATGATACTGTACCTTGTTCCTTTTTAAAGGTTAATCAAGATATTTTATCTGGGAAATGGCTTGAGTGAAGGTGCATCCTGGGTGGAAGTCATGCTTGAGTAGCTTTGAACTATTGCACCCAAAACTCATTTTGATAGACATTCCTTTTAAAAACATTCTTAAACTCTCTTCCCTATAAACAATTATAATGAAGACATAGTAAAGTATTTAGGTGGAGGTGCCCAAATTTGTTATTTTAGTTAAGGACTCGTTGTTCAATGCAATTCTTGAAAAGTGTACTTAATACCAACACAAACCATGAATATGGTCTGTCAATAACATTGTGTGTGATGAGTAGCAGTGAATGACTAAAAATATTAAATAATACAATTAATAAAACAGTTGATAATGGTCTATAACATAAATAAACATTGATTCAATTGTCTGATTCTTTCATCCATCTCACCATTTATTCAAACCAAATGCAAATTGTGTTCATGTGGTTGAAACATTGCATGGTTACCAGCCACCAGCTGGCTTATGCAAAATACAGTTTCTCCTCAGGTGAAACAAGACAGTGAGAATTAGATCATGAAAGTCTATAGGGACACTGCAGTCCCTGGGCGACCTAACTTCTTTAACTGTCTATCTGAATCATCAGAGATGCTAAACTGGGACCCTGAAACACACAGGTGACAGACTGGAGTTCACCAAGCATGATGCCACACAGCTGTGAGGGTCACAGAGGGGAAGAAAGAGGGGTGGGGTGTGTGAGAGAAACAGACACTACTGTGAAAAGGAGAGCAGGGCCGGTGTGGAACAGAATGGATTATCAAACATAAACCCTTAGACTATGGAATGGATGCATTACTAGTTACTTCTCATACAGTTTGACCAACATGATGGAAAATAGGTTGATTCTGTGTGACTTAAAGCTTAATAACTATGAAAAAAGTAGCTGTAAATATGTTTATTCTAAGTATGCACGTATTATTAAATAGTCAGTTTATTTTGATATATTCAGTAAATTTGGTCAGAATTTGTGACTATCCTATTTGGCTGCATCTGTTCAAAATGATCTGTTCATTTATATGTTTTGACACTACACTAATAGGAGATATTGTAGATATGTAATAACCCCTTAGAATGGTTAAACATTCTCTACGGGACACAAATGACATCAGTGCCTGCTTACTATTGGTAGTCCTGACTATGACTCCACTCTCTGAGGGTGTCTGGGGGGGAGTGGGATATGCAAAAAAATACATTTACAATTCACATGTGTATTTCACACACTTGAAGATGTGTGAAATAGGACAAATATAAGCACCCACCTAATCATTATTATTATTAATCGTATACATTATCAACACTTTGTGTGTTTTTTTGTGGCTGAGTGTGGCTGAGCTTGTGCTATTAAACCATTCATCAGAAATAAATTTGATTGTCTGTGCTCCATGGGGAAGTGGTTTTTATACAGCTCTCCCACCACTCTCTCTTACTGTGTGTACCGGGCACAGTAATACACTGCTGTGTCCTCACTCTTCAGGCTGTTCATCTGTAGGTACAGCTTACTGCTGGAGTCATCTCTGGAAATGGTGAATCTACCCTGAAATGACTGGGAGTAGTAAGTGGTACCACCATGAATATGACCAATCCACTCAAACTCTTTCCCTTTAGCTTGTCTGATCCAGCCCATATAATCGCTAGTGAATGTGAAGCCAGAGGCTGTACAGGTCAGTTGGTGGGATTCTCCAGGCTTTTTAACCACTGGTCCAGACTCAGTCAGTGTCTGACCATAAACACCTGTGGAAATAGAAAGCAGAGATGTTGTTGAAGTTGAAACTAAAATCTGATGTCAACTTGTTTATTTGATAGACAGCATAATTAAACATACTGTATCCTCACCTGTTAGATAGACTGTCAATAAGAATATTCCTGTGGTAGGAAACATGGTGATCTGTGTAGCTCTCTAAAGGTAGTTGAGACAGTCCTCAGCAGATACAACCTTCAACAGATACATTAATAAAGATGGAGGACTGGAGAGTTTAGAATGAGCTTCTCCTCACTAGGAGGACCAATCACAAGAGGCTTTGATATATATCCACATATCACCTGGTAGTCCATATTGAGATGTTCTGCTATGATACAATCCTGCTGTTCTATTTATTGTATCTATTTTATCAGGTAAATTGATGTATAATACATTTCCCATTTACAACACAAACCCTGAGGAAAAGTTGTAAAGACAGTGTGAGAATTACTTTACTAATTATTCCTCACGACAGTAGATTAATATTGCTACAAGCTATTATCATGTTATTATAGTATGATAATGGGCATCGCACTTGGCAAAAACAGGTTGAATCAATGTTGTTTCCACGTCATTTAAACCTCCAATCTATGTGATGATGTTGAATCAATGTGGAAAAGTGATTGAAATCGCAAAAAGTCACCAACGTAAGGGACTTTTTGTCTTTTTTTCACACAACTTTTAACCTAAATCCAATGACATGGTGACAGTTGTTGTTGATTTCATGACGAATTGACAATTCATCCAAATGTAAATCAAAACTAGACATTGAACTGACATCTGTGCCCAGTGGCATTGTTCTGAAAAAACACTGAATCAATCCCACAATATATATTTGTGAATAACATTTTAATACATTTTAGTAGTGACGGTATTCCATTATACCTACCGAAGCGAGAGTTTTTTTTAAATATTTTAATATATTACAAGTATACTAAAGTATACTTAAATATACTGGATATTCTAATAATATACTTCAAATACGAGATGTACTTTTCTTGTACAGTACCAGTCAAAAGTTTGGGACACACCTACTCATTCAAGGGTTTTTCTTTATTTGTACTATTTTCTAGATTGTATAATAATAGTGAAGACATCAACAACAATGAAATAACACATATGGAATCATGTAGTAACCAACAAAGCCCCCCTTTGCCTTGATGACAGCTTTGCACACTCTTGGAATTCTCTTAACCAGCTTCACCTGGAATGCTTTTCCAACAGTCTTGAAGGAGTTCCCACATATAATGAGCACTTGTTGGCTGCTTTTACTTCACTCTGCGGTCCAACTCATCCCAAACCATCTCAATTGGGTTGAGATCAGGTGATTGTGGAGGCCAGGTCATCTGATGCAGCACTTCATCACTCTCCTTCTTGGTCAAATAGCCCTTACACAGCCTGGAGGTGTGTTGGGTCCTTGTCCTGTTGAAAAACAAATGATACTCTGACTAAGCGCAAACCAGATGGGATGGAGTATCGCTTTGTAATATTGTGGTAGCCATGCTGGTTAAGTGTGCCTTGAATTCTAAATAAATCACTGACAGGGTCACCTGCAAAGCAACCCCATACTATCACACCTCCTCCTCCATGCTTCACAATGGGAACCACACGTGCGGAGATCATCCGTTCACCTACTCTGCATTGTTGTGTCTTTGGCTATGCCGGATTAAGTGATATGACATGCTATTCTATAAAATAATTTATCTGTAATTAATATTACCTGATTAAGCTAATCATGTAAATGTAATTAACTAGAAAGTCGGGGCACCACGAAATAATGTTTATAGAGCTGTTATCTTTCGAATAAACTCTTAAAGACCTGGGAATCTTTTACCTCAATAGCAGTCAATATTTAAATCCTCACCTCATTCAGTCTCATCTGAAAGTTGTAAATACTTGGTTATCTTCACGAACCCTGTTTAACAAGTTGAATCAGCAATAAAACATTTGGATTTATTAATTATTTACTAAGTACCTAACTAATCACACATAATTATATATCCTCTTGACGTTACCCTAGGATAGGGGGCGCCACAGCGCATTTTGGAAAGAATTCGTGCCCATTTTCAACGGCCTACTAATCAAACTCAGAAGCTAGGATATGCATATAATTAATACCTGTGGATAGAAAACACCCTAAAGTTTCTAAAACTGTTTGAATGGTGAGTACTGTGAGTATAACAGAACTCATATGGCAGTCAAAACCCCGAGACCGATTGAAACAGGAAGTGGAATTCTGAATTGTGGACTCAAATTCACGTCGTTGCCTATTATTCACACTGTGAGCTATCGTCCTATTGCTTCCACAAGATGTCCCCAGTCTTTACAAAGTGTTTTGAGCCTTCTACTGTCGAAACTCAGTGAATGAGACGCGTTGGAAATTGGTCACAGGGGGAGGGCCATCACCATTATGACGCCGGCGGCCCTGTCTACCCCCACCTTTCGAAACGTTTTGAAACACAATACAATCGTCCCCCTCGAATCTTATTGGCTCTCTTGTTGAAACAGGCCCTGAAGATTTATGTTATACAACGTTTGACATGTTTGAACGACCCTAAATGGGGAAAAAATGCTTTATTTCGAAACGGCTGTCCCGTGCCCGGCAGAGCATTTGGATACAGCATTCAGACGCGCTAACAACAGCAAGCTAATGGAACATAAAGGATGGACTTTTTCGACCGAAAATACATCTGTTGTGGACCTGGGATTCCTGGAAGTGCTTTCTGATGAAGACAACTAAAGGTAAGCGATTATTGACAATATTATACAAGATTAGATGTGATATGCGATTGTTCCATGATGGCGCCGAGCTCGGTTTACTAGCTCATTTTCTGAGTATCGCATCCCCTTTTATCGCTAAGTGTGATTACCCAGTAAAGTTATTTTTAAATCTGGTATGACAGGTGCTTTCAAGAGATATTCATCTATAAATCTTAGAATGACAATATTACATTTTAAAAATGTTTTCGAATAGTAATTCAGTAAATTGTAGCACTGTTTCCCGGGATGCATTTGACGGGAAAATAGTTAGTCAACGTCAGACGCCGATGTAAAATGCTGTTTTCATATATAAATATGAACTTTATTGAACAAAAGAATGCATGCATTGTGTAACATGATGTCCTAGGTGTGTCATCTGATGAAGTTTGTAAAAGGTTAGTGCTGCATTTAGCTGTTTTTTGGTTATTTGTGATGCATGTGGTTGGTCGGAAAATGGCTATGTTGCTGCTTTTACGATGGACTCCTCTAACATAATCTAATGATTTGCTTTTCCTGTAAAACCTTTTTGAAATCGGACGACGTGGGTCGATTCAGGAGAGGTGTATCTATAAAACGATATGAGACAGTCCTATATTTGAAAAAATATATATATTAAATTTCGTTATGCTAATGTCGCTAGGAGTTTTCGCTGGATTTTGATCCCGCATACGGGACGGGACACTGGAGAGGATATACACAGAATGAATCATACGTTGATGGACCTGGTGAACAGAGCTGATATAGCGGCTGGTTACACAAAGAAAAGAGGGGGGTTGGGTTTGAATGAAAGCGAGGGAAGACTATGGGATCTATGGGATCTCGTGAGCCAGCTATCGTAAATACAGAATCCTATGCATTCTAAACAACCGCTCATTTGAAAAAGGAAAATGCAAGGAAATATTTACTCTGGTGTTTCGCTTCGATAGATGATCGTAGATGTAAGGCTGGATTGCCCAGCCGGATCTCTTGTCCTCTGAAGAATGTCTAGTGGTGAACTGGAGCGTGGTAGAATGGATACTCTGTCCGTCCTCTCCTAGCCCACTTTCACAGCAATGGTTGCTAACGCAACAGCTAAGAGTTATCACTTCTTTAGTGAATAAGAGTTCAAAGTGAATAAGAGTTCAAAGTTCATATCAAGTGGCCATACTTTAAGCTCATGCTATATTCTGGCTGGTATAGTCGAAATTCATCCTTTCGGCGTATTGATCGTCATCTTCACATTGAAATTCGATGCTAATTTAGTTAGATTCTTGCCGTTCAACCAGAGCTCACGCTGAGGTTGGCTTAGTTCTGTAAATGATCTTTGTCCTTTCAACGTGGGGACCGCAAGTCCTCACGTCCTTGGAACAGAAAGTTACATTTCCGTAAAGGGGCTTATATAGGGTTGGGAGAGAGAGACGTGTTTTATAGTTTACAACAACTGTCTGTTCACATGGGCGGGGCCACTGAGTTGGCAGAGTTTACTCTATGACAAACCGTTCTCTCATTAAGAAGCTAAAATTACATTTCATATTTTCACAATAGTTTCATATTTAAACATTTAAATTGCACAAAAATTCCATGTGAATCTGAAAGCTAGAACGTGTCGACTTTCCAAGATACAGTTCATGTCATCCTGTAATTAGTAGTAATGTCTCAGACACCAACCAAACTGACATCATATTCATTAAGTACCAACACATATTTTCAACTGGTTGGATTACCGAAATATGGTTCCGTTTCCCACATTTTGATGTCCCCAGAATCTCTATGTTAACCAAGGGATTTTCAATAGTCACATCGGTAGAGTAGAGAGAGGAAAAAGGGGAAAGGTATTTATGGGGGTCATAAACCTCCCCCCTCAGGCCAGCGTCATGACAGCGTCTAGCAGTTGGAACAAAAATCTCAAATTTGGAGTCATCAGACCAAAGGACAGATTTCCACTGGTCTAATTTCCATTGCTCATGTTTCTTGGCACAAGCAAGTCTCTTATTGGTGTCCTTCAGTAGTGGTTTCTTTTCAGAAATGATTCACACAGCGTCCTCTGAACAGTTGATGTTGATGTTACTGTTACTCTGTGAAGCATTTATTTGGGCTGAAATCTGAGGTGCAGTTTACTCTAATGAACTTATCCTCTGCAGCAGAGGTAACTCTGGATCTTCCTTTCCTGTGGCGATCCTCATGAGAGCCAGTTTCATCATACCGCTTGATGGTTTTTGCGACTGTACTTGAAGAAACTTTCAGAGTTCTTGAAATTGTCTGTATAGACTGACCTTCATGTCTTAAAATAATGATGGACTGTCGTTTCTCTCTGCTTATTTGAGCTGTTCTTGCCATAATATGGACTTGGTCTTTTACCAAATAGGGCTATCTTCTGTATACCACCCCTACCTTGTCACAACACAACTGATTGGCTCAAACCCATTAAGAAGGAAATAAACACTTGTTCATTGAAATGCATTCCAGGTGACTACCACATTAAGCTGGTTGAGAGAATGCCAATAGTGTGCAAAGCTGTCATCAAGGCAAAGGGTGGCTACTTTGAAGAATCTAAAATCTAAAATATATTTAAAATTTGTCTAACACTTTTTTGGCTATTACTTGATTCCGTATGTGTTATTTCATAGTTTTGAATTCTTCACTATTATTCTACAATGTGTAAAATAGTACAAATAAAGAAAAACCCTTGAATGAGTAGGTGTGTCCAAACTTTTGACTGGTACTGTATATCTCAATTATACTATAAATATACAATCATTACACTCTAACACACTTATTAAAAGTGTACTTTAAATTCATAGTTTTTTCATTCACTATCACTACAGTCAAACACTCACTGTAATTTAGTATATTCATTCAAATACACTTGGATTTGCTTTTTTGTGAAGCATTGTTTAATTTTTTTTCTTAAACTCTGTTTGTTAGTGATAAAGTACAGAGTAAGTATAGTTTCAGTGCCAATAATAAGTACGGAAGAACTTCCGGAATTCCTATTCAGAAGAGTGCAGGGAAAGTTGACAATGATAAGGGCATATGCACAGCCATAGAACATGCTTCCCGAGAGTGTACTTTTTCATATGTCAAGAATATATACTTAAATGTACTTTTTTGAAAGTATACTTAACATGTCCACAAAATATATTTCAAGTATACTTTCAAAAACATTTTTTTTGCATATTACCCAGCATTCTTTTTCTGCATCTGAAGTTTTTATTTACGATATGATAATGTTCCTAATACTCAAATCAAATCAAAATCAAATCCAATTTTAATAGTAACACGTGCCGAATACATATACCTTAGAGTGAAATGCTTACTTACGAGCCCCTAACCAACAATGCAGTTATTAAAAAAAAAAATAAGAATAAGAAATAAAAGTAACAAGTAATAAAGAGCAGCAGCAAAATAACAATAGCGAGACTTTATACAGGGGGGCACCGGTACAGAGTCAATGTGCGGGGTCACCAGTTAGTTGAGGTAATATGTACATGTGGGTAGAGTTATTAAAGTGACTATGCATAGATGATAATAACAGAGAGTAGCAGCGGTGGAAAAGGGGGTGGGGCAATGAAAATATTCTGGGTAGCAATTTGATTAGATGTTCAGGAGTCTTATGGCTTGGGGGTAGAAGCTATTGAGAAGCCTCATGGACCTAGACTTGGCGCTCCTGTACCGCTTGTCGTGCGGTAGCAGAGAGAACAGTCTATGACTAGGGTGGCTGGAGTCTTTGACAATTTTTAGGGCCTTCCTCTGACACTGCCTGGTATAGAGGTCCTGGATAACAGGAAGCTTGGCCTCAGTGATGTACTGGGCCATACGCATTACCCTCTGCAGTGCCTTGCGGTCAGAGGTCGAGCAGTTGCCATACCAAGGAAGTGATGCAACCAGTCAGGATGCTCTTAATGCTGCAGCTGTATAACCTTTTAAGGATCTGAGGACCCATGCCAAATCTTTTCAGTCTCCTGGGGGGGAATAGGTTTTGTTGTGCCCTCTTCACGACTGTCTTGGTGTGCTTGGACCATGTTAGTTAGTTGGTGATGTCGATGCCAAGGAACTTGAATCTCTCAACCTGCTCTACTACAGCCCTGTCGATGAGAATGGGGGAGTGCTCAGTTCTCTTTTTCCTGTAATCCACAATCATCTCCTTTGTCTTGATCACTTTCAGGGAGAGGTTGTTGTCCTGGCACCACACGGCCAGGTCTCTGACCTCCTCCCTATCGGCTGTCTCATCGTTGTCGGTGATCAGGCCAACCACTGTTGTGTCATCGGCAAACTTAATGATGGTGTTGGAGTCATGCCTGGCCGTGCAGTCATAAGTGAATAGGTAGTAAAGGAGGGGACTAAGCACGCACACCTGTGTTGAGGATCAGTATGGCGGATGTGTTGTTACCTACCCTTACTACCTGGGGGCAGCCCGTCAAGAAGTCCAGGATCCAGTTGCAGAGGGAGGTGTTTAGTCCCAGGGTCCTTAGCTTATCGATGAGTTTTGAGGGCACTATGGTGTTGAACGCTGAGCTGTAGTCAATGAATAGCATTCTCACGTAGGTGTTCCTTTTGTCCAGGTGGAAAAGGGCAGTGTGGAGTGCAATAGAGATTGCATCATCTGTGGATCTGTTAGGGTGGTATGCAAATTGAGTGGGTCTAGGGTGTTGATGTGAGCCATGACCAGCCTTTCAAAGCACTTCATGGCTACATACGTGAGTGCTACAGGTTGGGGTAGTCATTTAGGCAGGTTACCTTAGTGTTCTTGGGCACAGGGACTATGGAGGTCGGCTTAAAACATGTTGGTATTTCAGAATCGGACAGGGAGAGGTTAAAAATGTCAGCGCATGCTCGCAGTACACGTCCTGGTATTCTGTCTGCCCCTACGGCCTTGTGAATGTTGACCTGTTAAAAACTTCTTCGGGATCTGTGTCTCTTCCATGGGATGGTTGAGCTAACGTAGGCTAATGCAATTAGTATGAGGTTGTAAGTAACAAGAACATTTCCCTGGACATAGACAAATCTGATATTGGCAGAAAGCTTAAATTCCTGTTAATCTAACTGCACTGTCCAATTTACAGTAGCTATTACAGTGAAAGATTACCATCCTATTGTTTGAGGAGAGTACACAATTTTGAACATGAATAGTTATTAACCTTTCTGGGATAGGGGGCAGTATTTTCACGGCCGGATAAAAAACGTACACGATTTAAACTGGTTACTACTCTTGCCCAGAAACGAGAATATGCATATTATTAGTAGATTTGGATAGAAAACACTCTAAAGTTTCTAAAACTGTTTGAATGGTGTCTGTGGGTATAACAGAACTCATATGGCAGGCAAAAACCTGAGAAAATTACAAGCAGGAAGTGGCCTGTCTGCGAATTTGTAGTCCTTCTGTTGCATCTCTATCGAAATTACAGTATCTGTGCTGTTACGTGACACTTTCTAAGGCTTCCATTGGCTCTCTAAAGCCTTCAGAAACTGGATTGACGCGTCTCCTGTCTCTGGGCAGATAACAGCAGCAGAGTTTGTCAGTGAACTGCCTGGTGACAGAGAGACTGGAGCTGCGCGTTCACGAGACCTCGCCATTTTTTCTTTCCCTCTTTGAATGAATACAACGTTGTCCAGTTGGAATATTATCGCTATTTTACAAGAAAAATAGCATAAAAATTGATTATAAACAGCGTTTGACATGCTTCTAATTACGGTAAAGGAACATTTTGAAATTTTTTGTCACGAAATGTGCTCGCATGTTACACTTTGGATAGTGACCTGAACACACGAACAAAACTGAGGTATTTGGATATAACTATGGATTATTTGGAACCAAAACAACATTTGTTGTTGAAGTAGAAGTCCTGGGAGTGCATTCTGACAAAGAACAGCAAAGGTAAT
This sequence comes from Salmo salar, assembly GCF_965601325.2. NCBI lineage: Eukaryota > Metazoa > Chordata > Actinopteri > Salmoniformes > Salmonidae > Salmo > Salmo salar. Next base: position 77,600,678 of record NC_138293.1, on the reverse strand, counting down.
CCAATTTTTCTAATAGTAATTCTGAGTTTAGGTTGCCCCAAACTTGGGGGGTGTCAAATTAGCTAGCCTTGATGGCTGAGCTATGTACTCAGAATATTGCAAAATGTGCTTTCGCCGAAAAGCTATTTTAAAATCTGACACCGCGATTGCATAAAGGAGTTCTGTATCTATAATTCTTAAAATAATTGTTGTGTATTTTGTCAATGTTTATGATGAGTAATTTAGTAAATTCACCGGAAGTTTTGGGTGGGTATGCTAGTTCTGAACATCATATGCTAATGTAAAAAGCTGTTTTTTGATATAAATATGAACTTGATTGAACAAAACATGCATATATTGTTTAACATAATGTCCTAGGAGTGTCATCTGATGAAGATCATCAAAGGTTAGTGCTGCATTTAGCTGTGGTTTTGGTTTTTGTGACATATATGCTTGCTTTGAAAATGGCTGTGTGATTATTTTTGGCTGGGTACTCTCCTGACATAATCTAAAGTTTTGCTTTCGCTATAAAGCCTTTTTGAAATCGGATAATGTGGTTGGATTAACGAGAGTCTTATCTTTCAAATGGTGTAAAATAGTCATATGTTTGAGAAATTGAAGTTATAGCATTTTTAAGTTTTTTTTTATTTCGCGCCACTCGATTCCACTGGCTGTTGACTAGGTGGGATGATTTCGTCCCACATACCCGAGAGAGGTTAAATCAATCCACGATTGTGCACCCCAATACATTTCAGACATGCTTTTAAATTATGTACCCAGTTGGTCCCTCAGATATTATGGCACTGGTCTTTTAAAAACCAATAGAAAAATCTTAAAATTCATGCTAAAACTCACAGGCAGCCAGTGCAGAGACCGTAAAATCGATGTTTGATTAACCTCTTGGGGCTAGGTGGGACGCTAGCGTGCCACCCGTGGTGCACTCCATCAACAGCAGGTGCATTTCAAGAGCGGCAAATTTGAATCCAAATAAATGTCAAAATTCAAATTTTTCAAAAATACAACTATGTTACACCATTTGAAAGATAAACATCTCCTTAATCTAACCACGTTTTACGATTTCAAAAAGGTTTTACGGCGAAAGCATAAATTTAGAGTATGTTAGGACAGTACATTTACAAGAGTTGTGTGTAATGTTTTGTCAAGTCAAAGACAGGGTCACCAAAACCATAAAACCAGCTAAAATGATACACTAACCTTTTACAATCTCCATCAGATGACACTCCTAGGACATTATGTTAGACAATGCATGCATTTTTAGTTCTATCAAGTTCATATTTATATACAAAAACAGCGTTTTACTATGGCATTGATGTTGAGGAAATCGTTTCCCTCCAATAACCGGCAGTCAAGTCAGCGTCACAAATTAAATAATTAAAATTATAAAACATTGGTAAAATATTATATTGTCATTTAAAGAATTATAGATTTACATCTTTTGAACGCAATCAACTTGCCAGATTTAAAAATAACCTTACTGGGAAATCACACTTTGCAATAATCTGAGCACTGTGCCCAGAAAAATACGCGTTGCGATACAGACTAGACGTCATGTTGGGGAGATCTAAAATCGAAAATACTATGTAAATAATCCATTACCTTTGATTCTCTTCATCAGATGTCACTTCCAGGTATCACAGGTCCATAACGAATGTAGTTTTGTTCAAAAAAGCTCATCATTTATGTCCAAAAATCTCCGTCTCGTTAGCACATGATGTAAGCCAGCCGGACTTCTCGTCATGAACGAGGGGAAAAAATATATTTCCGTTCGTTCAAACATGTCAAACGTTGTATAGCATAAATCATTAGGGCCTTTTTTAACCAGAACATGAATAATATTCAAGGTGGACGAATGCATAGTCTTTTATAACGTATTGGAACGAGGGTACCCAACATGAAGTAGCGCGCCAGGTGTCTAATGGGACATCACCGTTCCATGGCTCTTGTTCGGTCAGATCTCCCTCCAGAAGACTCAAAACACTTTGTAAAGGCTGGTGACATCTAGTGGAAGCAATAGGAAGTGCCAAAATATTCCTAAACCCTGTGTTTTTCAATGGGATAGGTTTAAAGTCAATACAACACATCAGGTATCCACTTCCTGTCAGAAAATGTCTCAGGGTTTTGCCTGCCAAATGAGTTCTGTTATACTCACAGACACCATTCAAACAGTTTTGGAAACTTTAGAGTGTTTTCTATCCATATATAATAAGTATATGCATATTCTAGTTACTGGGTAGGATTAGTAACCAGATTAAATCGGGTACATTTTTTTTATCCAGACGTGCAAATGCTGCCCCCTAGACCCAACAGGTTAATGTGTTTGACACCGTTCCATTTAAACTCCATTCCAGCCATTACAATGAGCCTATCCTCTGATAGCTCATCCCTCTAGCCTACATTGTGTTAATGTAGTTGTGTTGATAATATGCTGGTTGTTTAGGCTCTCGGGCATGTTGTGGTTGAGACTTTCATTGGATGTTACTCTGCTGTACTGATGCTCACTGTGGATTGCCAGTTAGATTCTCTGAGGGGTTTTTGTACAGATCCTCCACTCACTCACACCACTGTGTCTCTCGTGCACAGTAATAAAAAAGTCAACATGCTGTTGCTAGTATCTTTAGTGGTTTCCATACGTCCTTCAAACCTTCTAGCATGGTAACCTAGGCGTAATCCAGAATAACCCATCCACTCCAGGGATTTTCCTGCTGGCTGTCGTATCCAGTGTGTGTGGTGGCTGGTAACGGTATATCCAGATATCTTACAGGACAGACTGAGAGTTTCTCCAGGCTTTTTCTGGACTGGGCTGGAGGGAATGGACTCCAGATTCTGACCATCACAACCTGATGGAGAGAGAGAAAGAAATAGGAATAATGTGTGAGAGAATAGGAAGGAAGCAGCACATTTAAGAAAAGCTGAAACCTTTTTCCATGTTCAGTCATTCCACTAAGAACAGTTGATAAGGAGTAAAATCAAGCAGAACTCACAGGTCAGACAGAGAGAGAGCAGCAGAAGGTAGAGTTTTCCTGTCATACTGAGGGTGGAAATATGAACTCAGCTGCTCCACACAAGACAAGACAACAAGACAGCAGCAGAACATAAGTATATATGACATCATGATGTCATGGAGGAGGGGCTGATGAATGAGGTCAGAGGTCAATTTATGGCTCATCAGTAGTGCCAGGAGTTGTCCTTTATCACATGACCTGACCAGGAACAGTTGTCCCTGGTCAAGTCACTTAGTCAAAAAAAACTCCAGGGCCTACTCACCACACATAACTGACTCAAGGACAGGAGGAACTGTGGGGAACATGATGATTTTCTAGATATTGACAATCTTCATTTATTAATATAATTGTGGATTCATTTACATTTACATTTACATTTAAGTCATTTAGCAGACGCTCTTATCCAGAGCGACTTACAAATTGGTGCATTCACCTTATGATATCCAGTGGAACAACCACTTTACAATAGTGCATCTAAATCTTTTAGGGGGGGTTAGAAGGATTACTTTATCCTATCCTAGGTATTCCTTAAAGAGGTGGGGTTTCAGGTGTCTCCGGAAGGTGGTGATTGACTCCGCTGTCCTGGCGTCGCGAGGGAGCTTGTTCCACCATTGGGGTGCCAGAGCAGCGAACAGTTTTGACTGGGCTGAGCGGGAACTGTGCTTCCTCAGAGGTAGGGGGGCCAGCAGGCCAGAGGTGGATGAACGCAGTGCCCTTGTTTGGGTGTAGGGCCTGATCAGAGCCTGAAGGTATGGAGGTGCCGTTCCCTTCACAGCTCCGTAGGCAATCACCATGGTCTTGTAGCGGATGCGAGCTTCAACTGGAAGCCAGTGGAGAGAGCGGAGGAGCGGGGTGACGTGAGAGAACTTGGGAAGGTTGAACACCAGACGGGCTGCGGCGTTCTGGATGAGTTGTAGGGGTTTAATGGCACAGGCAGGGAGCCCAGCCAACAGCGAGTTGCAGTAATCCAGACGGGAGATGACAAGTGCCTGGATTAGGACCTGCGCCGCTTCCTGTGTGAGGCAGGGTCGTACTCTGCGAATGTTGTAGAGCATGAACCTACAGGATCGGGTCACCGCCTTGATGTTAGTGGAGAACGACAGGGTGTTGTCCAGGATCACGCCAAGGTTCTTAGCACTCTGGGAGGAGGACACAAGGGAGTTGTCAACCGTGATGGCGAGATCATGGAACGGGCAGTCCTTCCCCGGGAGGAAGAGCAGCTCCGTCTTGCCGAGGTTCAGCTTGAGGTGGTGATCCGTCATCCACACTGATATGTCTGACAGACATGCAGAGATGCGATTCGCCGCCTGGTTATCAGAAGGGGGAAAGGAGAAGATTAATTGTGTGTCGTCTGCATAGCAATGATAGGAGAGACCATGTGAGGATATGACAGAGCCAAGTGACTTGGTGTATAGCGAGAATAGGAGAGGGCCTAGAACAGAGCCCTGGGGGACACCAGTGGTGAGAGCGCATGGTGCGGAGACAGATTCTCGCCACGCCACCTGGTAGGAGCGACCTGTCAGGTAGGACGCAATCCAAGCGTGGGCCGCGCCGGAGATGCCCAACCCGGAGAGGGTGGAGAGGAGGATCTGATGGTTCACAGTATCAAAGGCAGCAGATAGGTCTAGAAGGATGAGAGCAGAGGAGAGAGAGTTAGCTTTAGCAGTGCGGAGAGCCTCCGTGACACAGAGAAGAGCAGTCTCAGTTGAATGCCCAGTCTTGAAACCTGACTGATTAGGATCAAGAAGGTCATTCTGAGAGAGATAGCAGGAGAGCTGGCCAAGGACGGCACGTTCAAGAGTTTTGGAGAGAAAAGAAAGAAGGGATACTGGTCTGTAGTTGTTGACATCGGAGGGATCGAGTGTAGGTTTTTTCAGAAGGGGTGCAACTCTCGCTCTCTTGAAGACGGAAGGGACGTAGCCAGCGGTCAAGGATGAGTTGATGAGCGAGGTGAGGTAGGGGAGAAGGTCTACGGAAATGGTCTGGAGAAGAGAGGAGGGGATAGGGTCAAGTGGGCAGGTTGTTGGGTGGCCGGCCGTCACAAGACGCGAGATTTCATCTGGAGAGAGAGGGGAGAAAGAGGTCAAAGCACAAGGTAGGGCAGTGTGAGCAGGACCAGCGGTGTCGTTTGACTTAGCAAACGAGGATCGGATATCGTCAACCTTCTTTTCAAAATGGTTGACGAAGTCATCCGCAGAGAGGGAGGGGGGAGGGAGGGGGAGGAGGATTCAGGAGGGAGGAGAAGGAAGCAAAGAGCTTCCTAGGGTTAGAGGCAGATGCTTGGAATTTAGAGTGGTAGAAAGTGGCTTTAGCAGCAGAGACAGAAGAGGAGAATGTAGAGAGGAGGGAGTGAAAGGATGCCAGGTCTGCAGGGAGGCGAGTTTTCCTCCATTTCCGCTCGGCTGCCCGGAGCCCTGTTCTGTGAGCTCGTAGTGAGTCGTCGAGCCACGGAGCAGGAGGGGAGGACCGAGCCGGCCTGGAGGATAGGGGACAGAGAAAATCAAAGGATGCAGAAAGGGAGGAGAGGAGGGTTGAGGAGGCAGAATCAGGAGATAGGTTGGAGAAGGTTTGAGCAGAGGGAAGAGTTGATAGGATGGAAGAGGAGAGAGTAGCGGGAGAGAGAGAGCGAAGGTTGGGACGGCGCAATACCATCCGAGTAGGGGCAGAGTGAGAAGTGTTGGATGAGAGCAAGAGGGAAAAGGATACAAGGTAGTGGTCGGAGATTTGGAGGGGAGTTGCAATGAGATTAGTGGAAGAACAGCATCTAGTAAAGATGAGGTCAAGCGTATTGCCTGCCTTGTGAGTAGGGGGGGAAGGTGAGAGGGTGAGGTCAAAAGAGGAGAGGAGTGGAAAGAAGGAGGCAGAGAGGAATGAGTCAAAGGTAGACGTGGGGAGGTTAAAGTCACCCAGAACTGTGAGAGGTGAGCCATCTTCAGGAAAGGAACATTTAAATGGCATGTACTGTATAGACATCCATTTGTCAAGGAAATAATTGAAAAGTATTGAAAAGTCCATACATATTGGGCATGGGTGACAAAAACAGTACAATACTATTCACAGGACCTGTTTCCAATGGGGCAGTTAACCAAAATAATTAATAGAAAAAGAGTCCATTTATACTTGAATGAACACAGCTTATTAATGAAATTTAACACCTCACATAGCCTGTCCTTTGTTTTGTTTCTGCATACATGTGTATAGATGATGTAATTAAGCAATTAGGCGCAAGAGGGTGTGCTATGTACTGAATACAGTCACAGGTAAATGACGTTGTTTGGCCCGAAAGCGATAGCCCATTTGTTGGTGACGCTTGTCAAATCTCTAACCACATTGTATGTTATAACAATCTACATAGATTTAGGAATTAGTAATTTACCAGGATCTCTATGGAAATCTGTCAGTTGATGACATGGCCAGTACAGCACAACTTGGAACGCTGCTTGTCCAATCACCATCCAGGATCCAAACATCCCGTTTTATAATGTATAATGTATTATAGCTGATACCAAATTGCATACTGTACTATGTTTTCATATTATTGCCTACAATGTCTCAAAACTCTGAGTGGTCCACAATGTGCTTCTGCATTTTGTTCTGTCAATTAATGTATCAGTATGTATTATGACAGTTTCATAAATGTTTCTAACTTCTAACTTTCTACTCTTGCCTAGAGGACAATGCTCATGTTAATAGTAGTTAATTTGATGGTTTACTGGTTACTTTGGTTCTCAGGGGAATGTGTGCAGTTTGTAGTCTGCTGTACTGATGCTCTACCACCCTCTGTTGACTCTGCTGTACAGATGCTCTACTGCCCTCTGTTGACTCTCTGTTGTACTGATGCTCTACCGCCCTCTGTTGACTCTGCTGTACTGATGCTCTACCGCCCTCTGTTGACTCTGCTGTACTAGATGCTCTACTGACCCTCTGTTGACTCTCTGTTGTACTGATGCTCTACTTCCCTCTGTTGACTCTGCTGTACTGATGCTCTACTGCCCTCTGTTGACTACGCTGTACTGATGCTCTACTGCCCTCTTTTGACTCTGCTGCCAGTTAGATTCTCTGTGGTTTTCTGTACAGATCCTCAACTCACTCACAGCACTGTCTTTCTTGCACAGTAATACACAGCAGAGTCATCTGCTCTCAGACCAGACAGCTTCAGATACACCATACTGTTAGAATTATCTCTGGTGACTTCTATCCGTCCTTCAATATTTTTTGCATATACAGTTCCACTAGCATCACTCCATATAGCGCCAATTCATTCTAGAGCTTTTTCTGCTGGTTGTCTTATCCAGTCCATATGGTAGCTACTAAATGTAAAGCCTGATCCCTTACAGGAGAGGCTGGGATAATCCCCAGGATTTTTCAGGAGTGGACTGGAGGGTATGTCCTCCAGACTCTGACCTTACACCCCTTATAGAGAAAAGAGAATGAAGACAATAGATCACAAATATGTTAACTCAACGGATATTACAATTATCTCATTACATAAAATACTTTGTTCTAATAAATTGTTAGATTATTGCGTACATACTACAGAGGCCCTGCAAGACCAGGAGGAGGTGTAGTTTGCCAGTCATCTTTTCATGATGGAATCCAATTAACCTATGGTTGAAAACATCACATAAGTACACAGACTTGGGAGACAGAATCTGCATGACAACGATGGTTGGGTGGTAGCATGTCACATGCCTATAAAATGATTATGTTTCATGTATTAAGAAGAGTCATGAAATTATTCATATTAAATCATATTACATTTTATACTTCCCAAAACAATATCACAAACACATTCATACACGTAGTCCCTGTAAGATATGCGGTATTTTGTCTCATACGTTTTAGGAAAAGTTTTGAATCCAGGCCTACTGCCCTTTGACACAACCTTTCATCTCTGTCATCCTCTCTCTCTAGCTGTTCAATAAAGTCAGAAAAAACATTACAAATGTATTTTTTTTAAACAACATATAAAACAAAATAATAATAATAATGAACAATTCACATCCTGAAGTACTGTACACTAAAATGTATTCCCGTTGTTTAACTGATCAGCAACTGTCACTAAATTAATACATGGCTAAAAGACACTCAATTACTGTTTAAATTCATAATTTGACATTTTGTCCCACATCTGCAATACATCACTGTTGTGAGTTGTTTTTTAAATGTGTTACTGCACTTTCACAATGATATATTGGTTCTTTTTTTGGTTAATAAAAAAAAAATGTATTTCACCTTTATTTAACCAGGTAGGCAAGTTGAGAACAAGTTCTCATTTGCAATTGCGACCTGGCCAAGATAACGCAAAGCAGTTTGACACATACAACAACAGAGTTACACATGGAGTAAAACAAACATACAGTCGATAATACAGTAGAAAAATAAGTCTATATACAATGTGGGCAAATGAGGTGAGATAAGGGAGGTAAAGGCAAAAAAGGCCATGGTGGCAAAGTAAATACAATATAGCAAGTAAAACACTGGAATGGTAGATTTGTAGTGGAAGAAAGTGCAAAGTAGAAATATAAATAATGGGGCGTCTCTCTTGGTTCCGGACAGTAGGCCGTCTCTCTTGGTTCCGGACAGTGGGCCGTCTCTCTACGGGGCACTGTCGCCGGAAGCTCTGGACGAGGCACTGTTGCCGGACACTCTGGAGGAGGCACTGTTGCCGGAGGTTCTGGACGAGGCACTGTTGCCGGACACTCCGGACGAGGTACTGTCGTCGGAAGCTCGGGACTGGGCTGACGCACTGGAAGGCTGATGCGTGGGGCTGGTAGTGGAGGTACCAGACTGGAGACACGAACATAGAAATACACTAACATAGAACAATGCCGAAAAATACATAAATCAAACACCACTCTACATAAACACACACCCCAAACCACATAAACCAAATACCCCCCTGCCACGTCCTGACCAAACTACAATAACAAATAACCCCTTACTGGTCAGAACGTGACACAAGTAGCCAAATCGTCACAGATTCTGACCAAATTGACTGAACATATCAATATAAATAAACGATTTAATTGTACATACTTGGAGTATTGAATATTTATAGTTACTTTTGTTATAATTATTATGCTTTAAGTCACACAGAAACAGCATATTTTCCATAATTTTGGTCAAACTATATGAAAAGTAACTATTAACGCATCCATTCCATACTCTAAGGGTTTATGTTTGATAATCCACTCTGTTCCACACCGGCCCTGCTCTCCTTTTCACAGTGTTGCCTGTTTCTCTCACACACCCCACCCTTCTTGTTTCCCCTCTGTGACCCTCACAGCTGTGTGGCACCATGCTTGGTGAACTCTAATTGGTGTGTTTCAGGGTCCCAGTTTAGCATCTCTGATGATTCAGATAGACAGTTATAGCAGTTAATTAGCCCAGGGACCGCAGGGACTGTTCCTATCCACTTTCATGATCTATTTCTCACTACCTTGTTTCAGCTGAGGAGAACCTGTCTTTTGCATAAGCTAGCTGGTGGCTGGTAACCATACAATGTTGGAACCACATGAACACGATTTGCATTTGGTTTGAATAAATGGGGAAATGGTTCAAAGAATGAGACAATTGAATCACTATTTCATTTATATTATAAGCCGTTGTCAACAGTTGTATTAATTTTATTATTTAATATTTTCAGTCATTCACTGCTACTCATCACACACAATGTTATTGACAGACCATATTCATGGTTTGTGTTTGTAATAGATATAATACACTTTTCAAGAATTGAATTGAACAATGAGTCCTTAATTTAAATAACAAATTGCTCTATGTCGTTTCTCATATCTGTCCTGGGCACCTCCACCTAAATACATAACTATGTCTTGATTGTAATTATTTGTAGGGGAGAAAGTTTAAGAATGTGTTTTTATCAGGTGTGTCTATCAAAATGAGTGTTGGGCACGGCAGTTCAAAGCTATCCAAGCATGACTTCTACCCAGGATGCACCTGCACTCTGATAAAGCCATTTCCCTGATATAGCATCTTGATTAGCGTTCAAACGATCTCCACTCATCACTGTCAAACGCTCCCTGAAACATTTCAGCGAGCAAGCCTTTCTAATCGACCTGGCCCGGGTATCCTGGAAGGATATTGACCTCATCCCGTCAGTAGAAGATGCCTGGTTATTTTTTTTAAATGCCTTCCTCACCATCTTAAATAAGCATGCCCCATTCAAGAAATTTAGAACCAGGAACAGATATATCCCTTGGTTCTCTCCAGACCTGACTGCCCTTAACACAAAAACATCCTGTGGTGTTCTGCATTAGCATCGAACAGCCCCCGTGATATGCAACTTTTCAGGGAAGTTAGAAACCAATATACACAGACAGTTAGAAAAGCCAAGGCTAGCTTTTTCAAGCAGAAATTTGCTTGCTGCAACACAAACTCCAAAAAGTTCTGGGACATTGTAAAGTCCATGGAGAATAAGAACACCTCCTCCCAGCTGCCCACTGCACTGAGGATAGGAAACTCTGTCACCACCGATAAATCCACTAAAATTGAGAATTTCAATAAGTATTTTTCTACGGCTGTTGCAACCCCTATTACTAGCCTGTTCAACCTCTCTTTCGTGTCGTCTGAGATTCCCAAAGATTGGAAAGCAGCTGCTGTCATCCCCCTATTCAAAGGATAGGACACTCTTGACTCAAACTGCCAAAGACCTATATCTATCATACCCTGCCTTTCTAAGGTCTTTGAAAGCAAAGTCAACAAACAGATTACCGACCATTTCGAATCCCACCGCACCTTCTCCGCTATGCAATCTGGTTTCAGAGCTGGTCATGGGAGCACCTCAGCCACGCTCAAGGTCCTAAACAATATCGTAACCGCCATCGATAAGAAACAGTACTGTGCTGCCGTATGCATTGACCTGGCCAAAGCTTTCAACTCTGTCAATCACCACATCCTCATCGGCAGACTCAATAGCCTTGGTTTCTCAAATGAGTGCTTCGCCTGGTTCACCAACTACTTCTCTGATAGAGCTCAATGTGTCAAATCGGATCTACTGTTGTCCGGGCGTCTGGTAGTCTCTATGGGGGTGCCACAGGGTTCAACTCTTGGGCCAACTCATTTCTCTGTATACATCAATGATGTTGCTCTTGCTGCTGGTGAGTCTCTATTCCACCTCTACGCAGACGACACCATTCTGTATACTTCTGGCCCTTCTTTGGACACTGTGTTAACTTCTATGGGTCTATTCAACAGCCAGTGGAAGTATGTGGCGCGAAATACAAAAACCTCAGAAATGCTATAATTTCAATATTTCAAACATACGACTATTTTACACCATTTGAAAGATAAGACTCTCGTTAATCTAACCATATTGTCTGATTTCAAAAAGGCTTTACAACGAAAGCAAAACATTAGATTATGTTAGAGTACATAGACACAAATAACCACACAGCCATTTTTCAAACAAGCATATATGTCACAAAAAACCAAAACACAGCTAAATGCAGCACTAACCTTTGATGATCTTCATCAGATGACACTCCTAGGACATTATGTTATACAATACATGCATGCTTTGTTCAATAAAGTTCATATTTATATCAAAAGACAGCTTTTTACATTGGCGTGTGATGTTCAGAAATTGTATTCCCACCGAAAACTTCCGGTGAATTTACTAAATTACTCATGATAAATGTTGACAAAATACATAACAATTATTTTAAGAATTATAGATACAGAACTCCTTTATGCAATCACGGTGTCAGATTTTAAAATAGCTTTTCGGCGAAAGCACATTTTGTAATATTCTGAGTACATAGCTCAGCCATCACGGCTAGCTAATTTGACACCCGCCAAGTTCGGGGCAACCTAAACTCAGAATTAGTATTAGAAAAATTGGATTACCTTTGCTGTTCTTCATCAGAATGCACTCCCAGGACTGCTACTTCCACAACAAATGTTGTTTTTGTTCCAAATAATACATAGTTATGTGTAAATATCTCTGCTTTGTTTATGCGTTCAGGTCACTATCCAAAGGGTAATGCGCGAGTTCATTTCGAGACAAAAAAATTCAAAATGTTCCATTACCGTACTTAGAAGCATGTCAAACGCTGTTTAAAATCCATTTTTATGCTATTTTTCTCGTAAAATAGCGATAACATTCCAACCGGACAATAGTGTTTTCATTCAAAAAGGAAGAGAAAAAACAGCGTGCTCACGTGAACGCGCATATCCAATCTCTTAGTCACCAGGCATGCCACTCAGAAACTGAGCTACCATACTCTGCCCAGAGACAGGAGACGCCTCAATCCACGTTCTGAAGGCTTTAGAAAGCCAATGGAAGCCTTAGGAAGTGCAACGTAACCCCACAGATACTGTAGTTTCGATAGAGAATCAAAAGAAGAACTACAAATTCTCAGACAGGCCACTTCCTGCTTGTAATTTTCTCAGGTTTTTGCCTGCCATATGAGTTCTGTTATACTCACAGACACCATTCAAACAGTTTTAGAAACTTTAGAGTGTTTTCTATCCAAATCTACTAATAATATGCATATTCTCCTTTCTGGGCAAGAGTAGTAACCAGTTTAAATTGGGTACGTTTTTTCATCCGGCCGTGAAAATACTGCAATACTGGACACCTCAATAAGACAGACATAAACTCAGCAAAAAAAGAAACGTCCTGTCTCCCTGTAGCACTGTCTTAGGCATCTCACAGTACAGACATTGCAATTTATTACCCTGGCCACATTTGTAGTCCACATGCCTCCTTGCAGCATGCATAAGGCACATTCACGCAGAAGAGCAGGGACCCTGGGGATATTTGTTTTGGTGTTTTTCAGAGTCAGTAGACAGGCCTTTTTAGTGTCCTAAGTTTTCATAACTGTGACCTTAATTGCCTACCGTCTGTAAGCTGTTAGTGTTTTCACTTCATGCGGATCAGTGGGACGCTAGCGTCCAATCTCGACAACTTCCGGTGAAATTGCAGAGCGCGAAATTCAATTTACAGAAATAGTAATATTCAACATTCAGGAAAATTTAAGTGCCATACATCAGTTAACCTGTTGGGGATAGGGGGCTGTATTTGCACGGCCGGATAAAAAACGTACCCGATTTAATCTGGTTACTACTCCTGCCCAGTAACTAGAATATGCATATAATTATTGGCTTTGGATAGAAAACACCCTAAAGTTTCTAAAACTGTTTGAATGGTGTCTGTGAGTATAACAGAACTCATATGGCAGGCAAAAACCTGAGAAGATTCCTTACAGGAAGTGGCCTGTCTGACCATTCCTTGAGCTTCTTGACTCTGTTTATTGAAGACTGGGGATCTTTGCTGTAACGTGACACTTTCTACGGCTCCCATAGGCTCTCAGAAGGCGGGAAAAAGCTGAATGATATAATTCCAGCCCCAGGCTAAAACACATTAGCGCTTTTGGCAAGTGCTCTATCAGAGGACAATGGGCTGAGGCGCGTGCACGAGTCGATGTTTTTATTTTGTATCGTCTTTGAACCTAAACACAGATTCCCGGTCGGAATATTATCGCTTTTTTACGAGAAAAATGGCATAAAAATTGATTTTAAACAGCGGTTGACATGCTTCGAAGTACGGTAATGGAATATTTAGAAATGTTTTGTCACAAAATGCGTCGTGCGCGTCACCCTTCTTTACCATTCGGATAGTGTCTTGAACGCATGAACAAAACAGAGGATATTTGAACATAACTATGGATTATTTTGAACCAAACCAACATTTGTTATTGAAGTAGAAGTCCTGGGAGTGCATTCTGACGAAGACAGCAAAGGTAATAACATTTTTCTTATAGTAAATCTGATTTTGGTGAGTGCTAAACTTGGTGGGTGTCTAAATAGCTAGCCCTGTGATGCTGGGCTATCTACTGAGAATATTGCAAAATGTGCTTTCACCGAAAATAGCGAGTGCATAGAGGAGTTCTCTATCTATAATTCTTAAAATAATTGTTATGTTTTTTGTGAACGTTTATCGTGAGTAATTTAGTAAATTCACCGGAAGTTTGCGGGGGGTATGCTAGTTCTGAACGTCACATGCTAATGTAAAAAGCTGTTTTTTGATATAAATATGAACTTGATTGAACAAAACATCCATGTATTGTATAACATAATGTCCTAGGGTTGTCATCTGATGAAGATCATCAAAGGTTAGTGCTGCATTTAGCTGTGGTTTGGGTTTATGTGACATTATATGCTAGCTTGAAAAATGGGTGTCTGATTATTTCTGGCTGGGTACTCTGCTGACATAATCGAATGTTTTGCTTTCGTTGTAAAGCCTTTTTGAAATCGGACAGTGTGGTTAGATTAACGAGAGTCTTGTCTTTAAAATGGTGTAAAATAGTCATATGTTTGAGAAATTGAAGTAATAGCATTTCTAAGGTATTTGAATAACGCGCCACGGGATTCAACTGGCTGTTGAGTAGGTGGGACGATTTCGTCCCGCCGACCCTAGAGAGGTTAAAGCTTGATTTCTTGTTAAAACCTGTTGGGGCTAGGGGGCAGTATTGAGAATCTTGAAAAAAATATGTGCCCATATTAAACTGCCTCCTACACAAACTCAGAAGCTAGGATATGCATATTATTATTCTTTTTGGATAGAAAACACTCTGAAGTTTCTAAAACTGTTTGAATGGTGTCTGTAAGTATAACAGAATTCATATGGCAATCAAAACCCTGAGACAAATCCTAACAGGAAGTGGAAATCTGATCTGTGGAATCACTTTCAAGCCTTTGCCTATGAAACACACAGTGAGTTAGGATTCATTTAGCACTTCCTAAGGCTTCCACTAGATGTCACCAGTCTTTACAAAGTGGTTTGAGTCTTCTCCGGTAAAAACTGACCTAACGAGAAGCCTGGAAAGTTTGTCATAAGGGGAAGGACATTACTACTATGACACGCATGCATGTGGGGACTCTTTCGTTCTGAAACGTTTTATAAGACAATGCAATCGTCTGCCTTGAATATTATTGAAGTTCTGATTGAAAAGTGCTCTAAAGATTTATGCTATACAACTTTTGACATGTTTGAACGAACGTAAATATGTTTTTTTTGTACTTTTCGTGGCGACATGTTCCGTGCGCTTCGTACATTTGGAGTAGCCTACAGAACGTGGAAACGACAAGGAGCTAATATCGAGCAAAACCAGATTTGTTGTGGATCAGGGATTCCTGTAAGTGCCTTCTGATGAAGTTTATCAAAGGTAGGTGAATATTTCTAATACAATTTATGATTGTAGATGGTTCCAAGATGGCGCTGGTATCTATCGCCTAGCTTATTTTTCTGAGCATAGTACCTCGTTTATTGCAAAGTGTGATTTCCCAGTAAAGTTATTTTGAAATCTGGCAATGCGGTTGCATTGATGAGATGTTAATCTATAATTCTTTGAATGACAATATTATATTTTACCAATGTTTTCGAATAGTAATTTTGTAAATTGTAGCGCTGATTCACTGGCGGTATAAGAGGGAAAATATTTTCTGAACATCACCGCCATCGCAAAATGCTGTTTTTGGATATAAATATGAACTTGATAGAACAAAACATGCATGTATTGTCTAACATAACGTCCTAGGAGTGTCATCTGATGAAGATTGTCAAAGGTTAGTGCATAATTTTAGCTGGTTTTCTGCTTTTGGTGACGCCTGTCTTTGCATTGAAAATGGCTGTATGTAATGTTTTGTCAATGTACTGTCCTAACATAATCTAACTTTATGCTTTCGCCGTAAAGCCTTTTTGAAATCGGACAACGTAGTTCGATTAAGGAGATGTTTATCTTTCAAAGGGTGTAAAATAGTTGTATGTTTGAGAAATTTGAATTATGACATAGAAGTTAATCCAGCCGCTGTGTCAGATTTCAAAAAGATTTACGGTGAAAGCACACTATGCGATTATCTGAGGACAGCGCCCAGCACACAAAAGCTTTAAGGATACGCCACTTTCTTTCAATTTTCGCCTAAATCTAACTGCCTATAGCTCAGGGCCTGAAGCAAGGATATGCATATTCTTGGTACCATTTGAAAGGAAACACTTTGAACTTTGTGGAAATGTGAAAGGAATGTAGGAGAATATAACAGAATAGATCTGGTAAAAGATAATACAAAGAAAAAAACAACTGTTCTCATGTTTTTTTTGCACCATCATCTTTGAAATGCAAGAGAAAGGCCATAATGTATTATTCCAGCCCATGTGCAATTTAGATTTTGTCCACTAGATGGCAGCAGTGTATGTGCAAAGTTTTAGACTGATTCAATGAACCATTGCATTTCTGTTAACAATATTGGCTTATATCAAGACAAATATATGGTAAAGAAAGAGTGTTCGCTTTCCAGTCTTTTCGGTCCTCTGAAGCAGTTGGTAGTCATCAAGTTGTCACCGTCAAAAACACCATCCTTGGAGAGCAATTCTGATGTAATAATTTTGTTCGAACTGAGCAAACATTTATGTGGTGAACTAGAACTGCCCGCATCCTCCTTCCTTCGCGACTGCTACAAGATCAAATAGAGCCAAGCAACCAGCATAGCAACGGACGCTTTCATTCATTATGTAATCCGGTCAGAATTTTGCAAGTTCTAGCAACAGCCCTAGCAACAGACGCTAGAATGCATTGAATCCCATTGTATGATAGTGATGGCGCCGGAAGGTAGGGCTGCTGCCTTATTGGCTCTCAACCAATCATGCTATTTTCTATTTATTTATTACGTTGTTCATAACTTTTTTTGTACATAATGTTGCTGCTACTGTCTCATGACCGAAAAGAGCTTCTGGACATCAGAACTGGGATTACTCACATCAAATTGAACGAGGAGTTCTTCTTCAATGAGTCGGCCACGAGGGATATACTGCAGACACCCGACCAGGCACCGATCCCCGTGATTCGCTGGAGAAGGAAACTGAGGTTTCGAGGCAAAAGATCCTGGTGCCTTGAGAGATCAGGCGGCGAGTGGCTAATCTGCCCTTGGCTTCCATTCTGCTAGCTGACGTTCAATCGCTGGAAAATAAATGGGATGAACTGAAAGCAAGTATATCCTACCAACGGGACATTAAAAACTGTAATATCTTATGTTTCACCGAGTTGTGACTGAACGGCGACATTAAGAACATACAGCTGGCGGGTTATACACTCTATCGGCAAGACAGAGGAGCAGCCTCTGGTAAGACACGGGGCGGGGGGCTATGCATTTATGTGAACAATGCTGGTGCACGATATCTAAGGAAGTCTCAAAGTTTTGCTCACCTGAGGTAGAGTATCTTATGAAAAGCTGTAGACTACACAATCTACCTAGAGAGTTTTCATTTGTATTTTTCGTAGCTGTCTACATAGCACCACAGAGCAAAGTTGGCACTTAAACCGCACTCAATGAGCTGTATTTCGCCAAAAGCAAACAGGAAAACGTTCACCCAGAGGTGGCGTTCCTCGTGGCCGGTGATGTTAATGCAAGGAAACTTAAATCAGTTTTACCAAATTTCTATCAGCATGTTAAATGTGAAACCAGAGGGAAAAAAATTCTAGACCACCTTTACTCCACACACAGAGACGCGTACAAAGCTCTCCCTTGCCCTCCATTTGGCAAATCTGACCATAACTCTATCCTCATAATTCCTGCTTACAAGCAAAAATTAAAGCAGGAAGCACCAGTAACTCGGTCTATAAAAAAGTAGTCAGATGAAGCAGATTCTTCCGATGGCATTGAGGAGTACACCACATCAGTCACTGGCTTTATCAATAAGTGCATCGAGGACATTGTCCCCACAGTGAATGTAGATACATACCCCAACCAGAAGTCATGGATTACAGACAACATTCGCACCGAGCTAAAGGGCAGAGCTGCCGCTTTCAAGGAGCGGGACTCTAACCCAGAAGCTTTTAAGAAATCCTGCTATGCCCTCCGACGAACCATCAAACAGGCAAAGCGCCAATACAGGACTAAGGTCGAGTCGTACTACACCAACTCCGACGCTCGTCGGATGTGGCAGGGCTTGCAAACTATTACAGACTGCAAAAGGAAGCACAACCGAGAGCTGAACAGTTTCACGAGCCCACTAGACGAGCTAAATAACTTCTATGCTTGCTTCGAGGCAAGTAACATTGAAAATATCATGAGAGCATCAGACGGATTACCAGGACGTGTACTCCGAGAATGCGCTGACCAACTGGCAAGTGTCTCTCTCCCTGTCTGAGTCTGTAATACCAACATGTTTCAAGCAGACCACCATAGTGTTCATGGGCACAGGGACTAAGGTAACCTGCATAAATAACTACCGACCCATGAAATATTTTGAAAGGTTGGTCCTGGACCACTTCAACACCATTATCCCTGAAACCCTAGACCCACTCCATTTGCATATCGCACCATCAGATCCACAGATGATGCAATCTCTATTGCACTCCACACTGCCCTTTCCAACCTGGACAAAAGGAATACCGACAGTGGCTTGCGAAAGTATTCACTCCCCTTGCCATTTTTCCTATTTTGTTGCCTTTTTGGGGGGTTTGTATCATTTGATTTACACAACATGCCTACCACTTTGAAGATGCAAAATATATTTTATTGTGAAACAAACAAGAAATAATAATAAAAAATTTGAGCATGCATAACTATTCACCCTCCCCCTAAGTCAATACTTTGTAGAGCCACCTTTTGCAGCAGTTACAGCTGCAAGTCTCTTGGGTATGTCTCTATAAGCTTGGCACATCTAGCCACTGGGATTTTTGGCCATTCTACAAGGCAAAACTGCTCCAGCTCATTCAAGTTCGATGGGTTCCGCTGGTGTACAGCAATCTTTAAGTAACACCACAGATTCTCCATTGGATTGAGGTCTGGGCTTTGTCTAGGTCATTCCAAGACATTTAAATGTTTCCCGTTAAACCACTCGAGTGTTGCTTTAGCAGTATGCTTAGGGTCATTGTCCTGTTGGAAGGTGAATCTCCGTCCCAGTCTCAAATCTCTGGAAAACTGAAACAGGTTTCCCTCAAGAATATTCTTGTATTTAGCGCCATCCATCATTCCTTCAATTCTGACTAGTTTCCCAGTCCCTGCCGATAAAGAACATCCCCACAGCATGATGCTGCAAAATAGCGTTTTCCTTGATGGCCAAAAAGCTACATTTTAGTCTCATCTGACCAGAGTTGTCAAAAGCGTCGTAAAGGACAGACCAAGGCGCAGCGGGTATAGTGCTCATCTTCTTTATTTTAATGAGAACACTTTTAACAAAATAACAAAAACGACAA
Source organism: Salmo salar (assembly GCF_965601325.2). Lineage (NCBI taxonomy): Eukaryota > Metazoa > Chordata > Actinopteri > Salmoniformes > Salmonidae > Salmo > Salmo salar. Next base: position 77,581,456 of record NC_138293.1, on the reverse strand, counting down.
CCAACAGTTCCGTCAGGTACGTAGACACAACGGAAAACCACCAACCACAAAACCCAAAGGAAAACAGGCTGCCTAAGTATGGCTTCCAATCAGAGACAACGAAAAACCCCTGCCTCTGATTGGAAACCATACTCAGCCAAACATGGAAAAATGAAACATAGAAATAGAAAACTAGAACCAAAATCCCCTAGAACAAAAAAACCCAAAACACACAAAACAAACACCCCATGCCACGCCCTGACCATACTACAATGACAAAAGACCCCTTTACTGGTCAGGACGTGACAAGAGTACCTTCTTCCATATGTTTGGAGAGTCTCCCACATGCCTTTTGGCGAACACCAAGTGTACGGCTTAAAGTGGTCCTATGGACAGATACTCCAATCTCCGCTGTGGAGCTTTGCAGCTCCTTCAGGGTTATCTTTGGTCTCTTTGTTGCCTCTCCGATTAATGCCCTCCCTGCCTGGTCCATGAGTTTTGGTGGACGGCCCTCTCTTGGCAGATTAGTTGTGGTGCCATATTCTTTATGATGGCTTTAATGGTGCTCTGTGGGATGTTCAAAGTTTCGGATATGTTTTCATAACCCAATCCTGATCTGTACTTCTCCACAACTTTGTCCCTGACCTGTTTGGAGAGCTCCTTGGTCTTCATGGTGCCGCTTGCTTGGTGGTGCTCCTTGCTTAGTGGTGTTGCAGACTCTGGGAATTTTCAGAACAGGTGTATATTTACTGAGGTCATGTGACAGATCATGTGACACTTAGATTGCACACATGTGGACTTTATTTAACTAATTATGTGACATCTGAAGGTAACTGGTTGCACCAGACCTTATTTAGGGGCTTCAAAGCAAAGAGGGCGAATACATATGCAAGCACCACAAAATACCTTTTAATAATAATTTCACTTCACCAATTTTGACTATTTTCTGTATGTCCATTACATGAAATCCAAATAAAAATCTATTTAAATGACAGGTTGAAATGCAACAAAAAATGAAAAACACCAATGGGGATGAACACTTCTGCAAGGCACTGGATGTTTTATTTATTTCACCTTTATTTAACCAGGTAGGCAAGTTGAGAACAAGTTCTCATTTACAATTGCGACCTGGCCAAGATAAAGCAAAGCAGTTCGACAACATACAACAACACAGAGTTACACATGGAGTAAAACAACATACAATCAATAATACAGTAGAAAAATAAGACTATATACAATGTGAGCAAATGAGGTGAGAATAGGGAGGTAAAGGCAAAAAAAGGCCATGGTGGCAGAGTAAATACAATACAGCAAGTAAAACACTGGAATGCTAGATTTGTAGTAGAAGAAAGTGCAAAGTAGAAATATAAATAATGGGGTGCAAAGGAGCAAAACAAATAAAATAGATAAATACAGTAGGGGAAGAGGTAGTTGTTTGGGCTAAATTATAGATGGGCTATGTACAGGTGCAGTGATCTGTGAGCTGCTCTGACAGCTGGTGCTTAAAGCTAGTGAGGGAGATAAGTGTTTCCAGTTTCAGAGATTTTTTAGTTCATTCCAGTCATTGGCAGCAGAGAACTGGAAGGAGAGACGGCCAAAGGAGGAATTGGCTTTGGGGGTGACCAGAGAGATATATCTGCTGGATCACATGCTACAGGTGGGTGCTGCTATGGTGACCAGTGAGCAGAGATAAAGGGGGACTTTACCTAGCAGGGTCTTGTAGATGACCTGGAGCCAGTGTGTTTGGCGACGATTATGAAGCGAAGGCCAGCCAACGAGAGCGTACAGGTCGCAGTGGTGGGTAGTATATGGGGCTTTGGTGACAAAACGGATGGCACTGTGATAGACTGCATCCAGCTTGTTGAGTAGGGTATTGGAGGCTATTTTGTAAATGACATCGCCGAAGTGGAGGATGGTCAGTTTTACGAGGGTATTTTTGGCAGTATGAGTGAAGGATGCTTTGTTGCGAAATAGGAAGCCAATTCTAGATTTAACTTTGGATTGGAGATGTTTGATGTGAGTCTGGAAAGAGAGTTTACAGTCTAACAAGACACCTAGGTATGTGTAGTTGTCCACATATTCTAAGTCAGAACCGTCCAGAGTAGTGATGCTGGACACCCGGGCAGGTGCAGGTGATGTCGGTTGAAGAGCATGCATTTAGTTTTACTTGTATTTAGGAGCAGTTGGAGGCCACGGAAGGAGAGTTGTATGGCATTGAAGCTCGTCTGGAGGGTTGTTAACCTCTATGGGCTAGGTGGGACGCAAGCGTCCCACCCGTGGTGCACTCCATCAACAGCAGGTGCATTTCAAGAGCGGCAAATTTGAATCCAAATAAATGTCAAAATTCAAATTTTTCAAACATACAACTATTTTACACCCTTTGAAAGATAAACATCTCCTTAATCTAACCACGTTTTACGATTTCAAAAAGGTTTTACGGCGAAAGCATAAATTTAGAGTATGTTAGGACAGTACATTTACAAGAGTTGTGTGTAATGTTTTGTCAAGTCAAAGACAGGGTCACCAAAACCATAAAACCAGCTAAAATGATGCACTAACCTTTTACAATCTCCATCAGATGACACTCCTAGGACATTATGTTAGACAAGGCATGCATTTTTAGTTCTATCAAGTTCATATTTATATCCAAAAACAGCGTTTTACTATGGCATTGATGTTGAGGAAATCGTTTCCCTCCAATAACCGGCAGTCAAGTCAGCAACACAAATTAAATAATTAAAATTAGAAAACATTGGTAAAATATTATATTGTCATTTAAAGAATTATAGATTTACATCTCTTGAACGCAATCAACTTGCCAGATTTAAAAATAACCTTACTGGGAAATCACACTTTGCAATAATCTGAGCACTGCGCCCAGAAAAATACGCGTTGCGATACAGACAAGCCGTCATGTTGGGGAGATCTAAAATCGAAAATACTATGTAAATAATCCATTACCTTTGATTCTCTTCATCAGATGTCACTTCCAGGTATCACAGGTCCATAACGAATGTAGTTTTGTTCAAAAAAGCTCATCATTTATGTCCAAAAATCTCCGTCTTGTTAGCACATGATCTAAGCCCGCCGGACTTCACTTCATGAACGAGGGGAAAAAATATATTTCCGTTCGTTCAAACATGTCAAACGTTGTATAGCATAAATCATTAGGGCCTTTTTTAACCAGAACATGAATAATATTCAAGGTGGACGAATGCATTCTCTTTTATAACGTATTGGAACGAGGGTACCCAACATGAACTCGCGCGCCAGGTGTCTAATGGGCCATCATCGTTCCATGGCTCTTGTTCGGTCAGATCTCCCTCCAGAAGACTCAAAACACTTTGTAAAGGCTGGTGACATCTAGTGGAAGCAATAGGAAGTGCCAAAATATTCCTCAGCCCCTGTGTTTTTCAATGGCATAGGTTTAAAAATAAATGTCAAAATTCAAATTTTTCAAAAATACAACTATGTTACACCATTTGAAAGATAAACATCTCCTTAATCTAACCACGTTTTACGATTTCAAAAAGGTTTTACGGCGAAAGCATAAATTTAGAGTATGTTAGGACAGTACATTTACAAGAGTTGTGTGTAATGTTTTGTCAAGTCAAAGACAGGGTCACCAAAACCATAAAACCAGCTAAAATGATACACTAACCTTTTACAATCTCCATCAGATGACACTCCTAGGACATTATGTTAGACAATGCATGCATTTTTAGTTCTATCAAGTTCATATTTATATACAAAAACAGCGTTTTACTATGGCATTGATGTTGAGGAAATCGTTTCCCTCCAATAACCGGCAGTCAAGTCAGCGTCACAAATTAAATAATTAAAATTAGAAAACATTGGTAAAATATTATATTGTCATTTAAAGAATTATAGATTTACATCTTTTGAACGCAATCAACTTGCCAGATTTAAAAATAACCTTACTGGGAAATCACACTTTGCAATAATCTGAGCACTGTGCCCAGAAAAATACGCGTTGCGATACAGACTAGACGTCATGTTGGGGAGATCTAAAATCGAAAATACTATGTAAATAATCCATTACCTTTGATTCTCTTCATCAGATGTCACTTCCAGGTATCACAGGTCCATAACGAATGTAGTTTTGTTCAAAAAAGCTCATCATTTATGTCCAAAAATCTCCGTCTTGTTAGCACATGATCTAAGCCCGCCGGACTTCACTTCATGAACGAGGGGAAAAAATATATTTCCGTTCGTTCAAACATGTCAAACGTTGTATAGCATAAATCATTAGGGCCTTTTTTAACCAGAACATGAATAATATTCAAGGTGGACGAATGCATTCTCTTTTATAACGCATTGGAACGAGGGTACCCAACATGAACTCGCGCGCCAGGTGTCTAATGGGCCATCATCGTTCCATGGCTCTTGTTCGGTCAGATCTCCCTCCAGAAGACTCAAAACACTTTGTAAAGGCTGGTGACATCTAGTGGAAGCAATAGGAAGTGCCAAAATATTCCTCAGCCCCTGTGTTTTTCAATGGCATAGGTTTAAAGGTAATACAACACATCAGGTATCCACTTCCTGTCAGAAAATGTCTCAGGGTTTTGCCTGCCAAATGAGTTCTGTTATACTCACAGACACCATTCAAACAGTTTTAGAAACTTTAGTGTTTTCTATCCATATATAATAAGTATATGCATATTCTAGTTACTGGGTAGGATTAGTAACCAGATTAAATCGGTTAAATTTTTTTATCCAGCCATGCAAATACTGCCCCCTAGCCCTATTAAGTTAACACAGTGTCCAAAGAAGGGCCAGAAGTATACAGAATGGTGTCGTCTGCATAGAGGTGGATTAGAGACTCACCAGCAGCAAGAGCGACATCATTGATGTATACAGAGAAAAGAGTTGGCCCAAGAATTGAACCCTGTGGTACCCCCATAGTGAGAATGATATTCATTGACTACAGCTCAGCGTTGAATACCATAGTGCCCTCAAAGCTCATCACTAAGCTAAGGACCCTGGGACTAAACACCTCCCTCTGCAACTGGATCCTACACTTCCTGAAGGGCTGCCCCCAGGTGGTAAGTGTAGGTAACAACACATCCGCCATGCTGATCCTCAACATGTGGGCCCCTCAGGGGTGTGTGATCAGTCCCCTCCTGTACTCCCTATTTGGCATGACAAATCGTGTCACCCTAAAAGGCTGAGGATTTTAGGGTGAAAAAGGTCCCACAAATCTGCTCCAGAAATAAACATTTTTAGCTACTGTAAAAAGAGACAAGCGGTTTTCTGCAATGTAAAGGCGCAACCACAGACACAAAGCCATGCTCCATTTGTTTCTATGGGAGAGGCTGTGGTATAGCTAAGCCCAGAGCCATATAGAAATAATTGACTCTGGCTAAATCTAATCATACTTTCCTGAGTTTAAATGGTTTTCACAGATAAAGTAAAATGATGATACAAATTTAACAGCCTGAGGGCACTGGACTTGCAACAACAATACAGAGGTAACCATGTGCCATTTAATGTATCATCTGACAGCCACTAGTGCTGCCAAGTCTAAATTACATGTGCATTCATTTTTGTGTTACATAATTATTTTTAAAATCAAGATCAGGAAAAGTTTCGAAGTATACCTGAGAGGTCCTCAACTCACACCAGTGTGCGGCGGCACATCGATAGGGAACCACTGATCTAAGTTACCAAATAATCAACATCTTAGATAAGAAACCTACGTTTGAACGAAAATGTTGTGACGGCTGTCTTTGGAGAGAGTGAACCAAGGTGCAGCGTGGTTAGTGCTCATCATGAATTTATTGAAGATAGAACACTATAAACACAAAAAACAAGAAACCGACAGCCAAACAGTTCTGTCAGGTGCAAAACACTAAACAGAAAATATCTACCCACAAACCCCAAAGGAAAAACAGGCTGCCTATGTATGACTCCCAATCAGCAACAACGATCTACAGCTGTTCCTGATTGAGAGCCACACATGGCCAAACCAAAGAAACAAACCAACATAGAAAAATAAACATAGAACGCCCACCCATGTAACACCCTGGCCTAACCAAAATAGAGAACCAAAAACCCCTCTCTATGGCCAGGGCGTTACAAATGTATGACTTTTATCACAGGAGATAATTCCAATCTATTGGAAATAGTGGAAAAATATATTGCGTGTGTGTAGTACTCCATTAAAGAAATACAAAGTGGCACGCCCGACTTTACACAACCATATGACGTACATAGGAAAATCAAATAACTAAAATACTTTTGTTCATATGTATTTATATACTGTATATGTGTGCATGCGTGCGTGTGTGCGTTGCTTTCATACATGCAGTCTTTCTCTTCTTTCAAGGAAGTGTATTTGTGTTCCTGGCAGTTGCTGGACAGTTTCAGTGCCACAGGTGTGGTATCAAGGGGATAGAGAGAGAGGAAGCTGCTTTTGCATGACACTATTATTAGACAAGTTAGAGAACCAAGAAACCACCTCAGATCAACTGATAACAGAATGTTGAAGTCTTAGTTGAGTATTACAGATATAGCCTAACGTTGTTTTAATCTGTCCTGGGAGGAAGTACAGCTGTAAATTGGCTCCATAGATAACTCTGCCAAGCAGAAACACTCCAATCAGTAATGTTTTTGGACAAAGGATGTGTCCTTCTCCCAGCATTAGCATCCAGTGGATGTCTCAGTAAAAACAAAATTACTTTATTAAAGTGAAAAAGGACACAGACATTACAGGATACACTTATATTTAAAGATACTGTACAATAGAAATGAATGAATTAAAAATAACATCACCACAATGCTTGTATAATATTGACAACAACAATACTAATCAATCATAATCAATAATATTTTGGATATATCCATACCATTATTACTAAAGAACACTACTGAACACCATAATCATCCCAGACCATTATCTTTCTAGTCTAGACTCATCTATCTCTGCAGTCCATCATGTGTTCTTCACTGCTTCATCTGAAAAGAGGCAGAGACAGATACAGGTTAATACAATAAGCAGACAGCAAAGTAGAGCAATGTAGGTTACCTTTGGCCCACAAAGAGTTTCTCATCTCTCCTCCGTGTATATAATCATATTTGGAAGGTAAAGGAGCAACTCTCACTCACAATCAAATCAAATCTAATGTTATTGGTCACATACACATATTTAGCAGATGCTATTGCGGGTGTAGCGAAATGTTCGTGTTCAATTAAACACTTGATACCTTATATTTTTATTTGAAATCGTGACGTTTCAGCTGCCAATGGCCTTCATCAGAAGTCTACAATCACATGAAATAAGTGGTGTCAGTACCTTGACCAGGCTGAGCACTGTGCTGTAGGTGAGAGAGAGAAGAAAGAGGATGATGAAGGAGGAGGTGGTGGACCACAGGCTGCTGAACTCATCCTCATCGTTGTCCGTGCAGCTCAGAGCGAAGCTCGCCTCAGGCTCAGTCAGTGGGATGTTCTCTGAGAACAGGGAGAGAGACAGGTGGTGAGGAATGGACATATACTTGTGTCTGTGTGTGTGTGCGTGTTCATGTGTGTCTGCGTGTTTACGTGTGTATGTGTTCATGTGTGTCTTTGTATTCTACACCTGTATTATTCTTTATCATTTTCTAACAAATACAGCTACATGAGTTCAAATGATATGGACACACACAGACAGACACACACAGACACACACATCAACACACAAAGAACACATGAAACTGACCTGTGCAGGCTCATATCTTGTCCTAATATTAACATGCACACCCACTCACATTATGTCAAACTACACTTATACACTAAATAGTACGTCCATGACCACCTGATTGGAAGCATAGTACTACTATGTAGGCTATTCAGTACTGTTGTGTCTTTTCATGCCAAACAATTGTCTTCATTCTGTTTTTATATGTACAGTAGACCAGTATATTTTCTAAGACTTGAAGTAATTGATATACGAACTCGAAACGATGTGATGTTAAATGCAGTATTGTTTATTAGCCAGCCTCCACATTAGGAAGACACATTGAATAATGACAAAGTACAACAATGGCAACACAAGGCTGTGCAGTAGGACTGACAACTTACAAAACAGTAGACTGGACAATATCACATTAGACAATATGTTACAGTCAACAAAACAATGACAACACTAACATGTTAACTTTAACTCAACAAGGACAACAATGAATGACATCAAAGAGGACAACAGGGGACAGTCCTAGCCATTGGCTATTCTGACCCACAGAGGAGTTAATAAGGAGAAAGAACAACACAACGCACACAGATTAAAATCACATATCTTGACATGAGTTACCCTTGGACTTCGACACACTGTCCTCCTTAGATGCGGTGTTGTTGTCCAAGCTGTCGTGCCTGACGGCGCATGTGAAAAGCACTTCCGTGTCCCAAACATTCTTGGTGGTGGTGAAGACGCTGGTGACAAGGTAGCTGCCTTTCTGGGTTTTCTGAGGAGGGCTGGTGACCCCCTCCTGATAATTGTCTTCGCCCACCTTCCCCACCTTCCCCACCTTCCACATGATGTAGACGTCACAGAGAGACGGACTGAGCACCAGGCACAACAGAGTCACTTCCCCCTCCAGGGGGTCTTCCTTTGGGACAAGGTGAACGGACACTGAAGGGGCTTGACCTGAAAGAGGATTGATTTTAAGGAGAAACATTACTCTTGTTCGTGTAACCCCAGGAGGTTGGTCGCGCGTTAATTGGGGAGGATGGGCTCGTGGTAATGGCTGGAGATTAATAAGTGGAACGGTGACAAATACATTAAACATGGTTTCCATGTGTTTGATGCCATTCCATTTACTACGTTCCAGCCATTATTATGAGCCGTCCTCCCACAAGCAACCTCCTGTGGTTTAGGCACATATGAAAACCAGTATGTGAATATCAGTTTAAAATCCAACCAAGTGGTCCTTATCCCTGGATCTGGAGCAACACAGGGGTGTGCTGGTTTCTGTTCTAGTCCAGCACTAACACACCTGATTCAACTAAGCAAAGGTGATGATAAGTTAATGATTAGTTGATTTGATGACTCAGGTGTGTAAGCGCTGGGCTGGAGCAAAAGTCTGCACATTCTGTGCCTCCCTCTCCAGAACCTGGAGTACGTGACCACTTATCACAACCACATTGAGATGTCTCAATGACCTACTTCCTTTGGTGAAGCTGAGTTCCTGAACGACCGGTGTGTCTTCACCACTCTTCATGGCAGAACACTGGACTTTGTTCACATTGGTCCACTCCATCTGGTTTATGGTCAGAGTGCTGACCCTGCTGTTCAGGTTGCCCTTTGATTCAATAGGTTTCAGGTCGACGTCATCAGTCTTGGCCTGTTCGTTGACCTGCCAGGTGATATTGGTACCAGACACTGTGTCTTGGTCTGTAGCAGTGATGACACAGTCCAGTACTGCTTGGTTGTCCATGAACACCTTTTTCACACTCGGTGGGTTCAGAGTCACCGTCAGCGGTTCTGAAAGGGGAAAGAAGCCGTGTGAAAGCAGGACATGTTAATGTTACTGATGAGGAACTACACTAAATAATAGAGATCCTGTATGTGAGCATGACATCAATTGTAGTACAGTCTTCTCCTATGTACAGACCTGTTTTGGAGATCGTCTTGATGGTGGTTTGTCCCTGGTGCTGCACCACACAGCTGTACTTGACCTTGTTGTTCCAGTCAGTGTTGATGACCTTCAGCAGACTGCTGGCTGAGAAGAGGCCTGACGGCTGTTGGCCTACAGTAGGGGTCGGGCCCTCCACCTCCGTTTCATTCTTCTTCCAGGTGACAGTGACTTTGTTGGGGGCGAAATCTTCAATCATACACATCAGGTACTGGGTTGTGCCAATAGGCCCCGACAGCAAAGACACTGTTGGAGGCTTTGAGACTGAGTAGGGGGAGGAAAATGTCTGCATGTTAGTTTAATCGCTTATTGAAATAAGACATCCAGGGTAAACACCAAGCATAATTTTATAGTCAGGTTTTCTAAACAGAAATAGTTTACATCACAAACATTAAAATGCAGTCTTTAGAAAAATAGAACCAACTTCATAGAAAAATACAATATAATGACCACATCATACCTGGTTTATTGATGACTGCTGTCTTTCCACCTCCAGGATGTTCCACAGAACAATGGAAAGACGTTGCAGTATCCCAGACATCCTTAGCCACACGGAGCTGACTGACTCCTGTGTAGGTTCCCCCGCTCTGGACTGCCGGGTATTGGACGAAGTCCGTCAGCGTACTCCTGCTGGCGTCTGTCCATTTGAAGGTGAGTGAGGAAGGTGAAAAGCCGGTAGCGAGACAACCGATGCTGTAGACATTGTTAGAAGGGGTTCCACAGTTCATAAGAGTGAGTAGAGTAGGGGGGGCTGTGGTTGCTGCAAGAAGGAAATAAATAAAGAAAGAAAGAAAGGTAACACTTTATTTGAATGTACAGAAATGACCAGGTATCTACTTGGAATTACCATGGTAAAAATGGTCATTACACAGTTATAACCTAATAACTACTTTTTAATTTAATCTGGCACTATAAGGCACCATTTAATTCCATGTAGTTGGTTATAATTACCACTACGTTTCTAGTTTTATTAGTTGTATGTACAGGATACAAATAGTTACTTTCAGGTTCCTTCTCAACAATGCAACAACAATAAGAAATAATAAAATATACGAATATGAACATAAAGTAACTGGCTCAGTAGAATACAATAAACATTTTAGAAAAGGTATAATACATGACGGCACAATTAAATACACATGAACACATTCAATTGTAGACACATTTACCAGTGAAAACAGAACTGTAAAATAAAACATACTGTTCCACTAATAAAACATTTGAATGTAATTATTTTTATGGATTAAGGTGATGCCAATTAATACTCAATTCAATACAGGCTAAGATTAACTCTTATAATTATACCCTATAATCGGTTTATGTGTTTGACTCCCATATGAATAGCCTACATTTTTGTTTTTACATGGTCATTTTAGACCTAAAACAAAGCCTACATAATCAACTAATTAAACATCAATCACAAAAAGTGAAAGACTTATGTGGACAGATGAACAAACGATATACTGCCTTACCTAGGTGTGCTACACTAACAACATTATCCAAGTAATAATGTCTACTTTTCTCCATAAAACAATTATTTATCTACAAACTACAACAATTTGATTGCATGAAAAAATTGATATATACAATGGCTTACCTGATGATACTGTGATCATTGTCCCTTTCCCCCAATAGTCAAAGTATCCATACACAGTGTGACAAGGGCATATGCCAAGCAATACAAAAACGACCCTCTTTACAACAATCTGTTTCAACTAATCATGATAACTTCAACTTCAATGTAAATTGGTTTGTAAAAACAAATCTAAATAGATACCACATTGTCACATAGTCACACTTGATCAACAATGTATTTCCACAACGAACGAATGGTTTTCTATTTATAAGACTTTAGGAAACAGACTTCTGCATTATTCTACAACAGCAGAATCTAGAAATTGAGGAACTATTTGACTTTCAAGGAAATAAGCAAATTGAGGTAAACCATTTCTATGGCGGACTATGAACAGGTCTATTCAATGACACTTTGCATCTGAAAAATGCAAAAGCCCAAAATATGTTCTTTCTACACTCAACATAGAATGGGAAAATTAAACATTTGATGGATATAATACATTTAAGTTTGCTTACCTGTTGAGACGGTGACTTGTGTCCCTTTACCCCAGTAGTCAAAAGCGTCACAGTGCTATGTCTCCATTCACTACCTGTACAAAAACCCTGCACCTCAATAGGCAGCTTTAAAGTTGTGATTCTGAATCCAACAGATGAAAATATAATGCCATATCATAATATAATCATACAGCTGATTTATTGAGGACAGATGTTGTGATTTCACTTTTGTATACCTTTTAAAAACTGATGCTCATGTCCATGTCATGACATCACTCCATCAAAACATACTTTTTAAAATGTAAAATAATGTACAATGGGGTTATATCAATATCAGACTGTCATTTGAAGAATACTGTATGGTTTCTCCCCATTGTCCCAATCCTTATGCAGATATAATGCAGGTTTAGTCTCTGAGGTTTCTGTACAGCCTCATTTCACTGTGCCCCCCAGCCCATATCACAGTGATATACCCCAGCACAAAAACACCACCTTCACATCTCCATAGGGATTCCATATGACTCTGCTCTCAGTGAGGTATAAGAAACTACATATTCTTATAGAATTATATTCTCTATGAGTTGGTGGATTAATCTTCATTGTTTTGTATTATTGTTTCTGACTAAAGGTGTATCCATTGTCAGTTTGTAACAGTTGTTTGCAAATGTATGGATTTATGTTGCAGTATAAAACCCAATATCATGGCTATGGCCAAAATCATGTTTATGGTGAGGATTCATTAGGGTTACATTGGTACCATTGTCCTGGGAGGTGTTTATTTGACCTGATCAGTGTTGATGTGTCCATACAGGAGCAAAGGGGTTTTTGTACGACGTAATATCACTGTGACCCCCATATAGTCACAGTGATAAACACCATAACAAAAACTTCCCACCAGTACCACACACCTGCTCTATGAGGACGGCAACACATTCAGATGGTTGTGGATAGGTGATCATACACATATCTATTATTTCTTTGAATATTTTACAATATTGTTTATCTTCAGTTAACTGTTATGTATTATATATTATAGAAAATGTATTTATTATTTCGAATTAGAACATTTTACCTAAATCTTGCTGGTACAATTCTTTATAACTGCTATAAACATGTATGAACCTTTCTTATAGTAAGCCTTTCTTATAATGATGTTTTAATTTTCACCTAACTCAAAATAATTGTTATTTAGTCAACATTAGTATGTATGGTTTAACCTTCATTAATAGTTGTTATTTAGTCAGCATCATTATGAATGGTTTAACCTTTAATAGTTGTTATTTAGTCAGCATCATTATGAATGGTTTAACCTTTAATAGTTGTTATTTAGTCAGCGTCATTATGAATGGTTTAACCTTTAATAGTTGTTATTTAGTCAGCATCATTATGAATGGTTTAACATTTAATAGTTGTTATTTAGTCAGCATCATTATTAATGGTTTAACCTTTAATAGTTGTTATTTAGTCAGCGTCATTATGAATGGTTTAACCTTTAATAGTTGTTATTTAGTCAGCATCATTATGAATGGTTTAACATTTAATAGTTGTTATTTAGTCAGCATCATTATGAATGGTTTAACATTTAATAGTTGTTATTTAGTCAGCATCATTATGAATGGTTTAAACTTTAATATGTGTTATTTAGTCAGCATCATTATTCATGGTTGAACCTTTAAAATGGGTTGGCAGGTAGCCTAGTGGTTAGAGCGTTGGACTAGTAACCGAAAGGTTGGAAGATCAAATCCCCGAGCTGACAAGGTAAAAATGTGTTGTTCTACCCTTAAACAAGGCAGTTAACCCACTAGGCCGTCATTGAAAATAAGAATTTGTTCTTAACTGACTTGCCTAGTTAAATAAAGGTAAAAAAATAGCCTTTGTTTAGTAAGAATCATTATGAATGGTTTAAACTTTAATAGTTGTTATTTAGTCAGCATCATTGTGAATGGTTGAACCTTTAATTGTGAATGGTTTGGATGTTCACAATCTTTATCACTAATTTAACAAAGAAAAAACTTTGTATCGCTTAATTAAAAAATCTGCTTATAACCTGCTTATAAACATGAAACAATTTTGTACTTACATGCACATGTCTGTTACTCATGGTTAAAATATGATTGCAGATATATGGTTCTAATTATGTATAAAGCTTTTCACACAGTTTATCTCATTCCCAGGAAGTGTCTATTTTGACTGTGACAATGTGAACTGGGTAATCCTTAGGGAACGATGGTTTCATGCGACAGACATCTTTGTTGTTTTTGTACAGGTCATGCTTTGCTTCACACCACTGTGTGTCATTATATCTGATACAGTAATACACAGCTGTGTCTTCAGTTTGAGTTATCTTCCCTTCTAAAGTCACTATGTTTTTGGATCCATCTTTGGAGATGCTGAACCTGCTTTTCAAAGAATCCTTGCAGTTTCCATCTGAACCATTCCATAGCTTTATCTACAGGATGTCTAATCCAGTCTGTGGTATAGCTATCATCACTGATAGAATTCCCAGATACCTTACAGGTGATGCTCCAAGACTCTCTGGGCTTTACAACCATAGAGCTTGGCTACTGAGTTCTGGGTCAACAATACCATGCTCACCTGTGGGGGGATTGAGATATTTGAAAATGGTCTAACATCAGCTACATGAAAAATGGATAAAGCTTGATTATGTTATAGTACTATCTATTTAATGAAAAAATAAACAGGAGGCAGCTGCCAGCAGCAGCAGCAGAGATGCAGGGAACATGGTTTATGTGGAAGCTGAACTGATGGGAACAGTACTTATTTACTCCAACTAGGTGAAGGAGAGACAGACCCTTCTATATATACTGTACAAAGGGGGGAATTGATTTGCATCAAAGTCTGAGATTTAGGATTAATGCAGAAGTACAGTTAGTAAATTTCTAGTACCACGGTGACATGTTGAGTAGAATATATTACAGTTTAATAATACAGTGTAATTACAGTGTAATAATACAGTTATCTGTTATGGAATGCATTGTGCAGCATTATGAATGGTTCTGTTCTGCTCGTGGTTTACAGTATGTTATTCTCATCATTATCATTGATGCACAGATGGAGATAATCTAACTTTTGGTGTCCACCAAAGATACAGTATATACAGTTGTCACGACTTCCGCCGAAGTCGGTTCCTCTCCTTGTTCGGGCGGCGTTCGGCGGTCGATGTCACCGGTCTTCTAGCCATCGCCGATCCACCTTTCATTTTCCATTTGTTTTGTCTTGTTTTCCTGCACACCTGGTTTACATCTCCTCATAATTACTATGTGTATTTAGCCCTCTGTTCCCTCCATGTCTGTGTGGGGTATTGTTTATTGTTCAGGTTGGCACGCTTGTACTTGGTTATTGTACAAGATGCTGCATCACTTGTTCTTTGGGCATTTGTTTTTGTGATGCAGTTGCGTTCTGTTCTATTAAATGCTTCAGCAAAGTGCTTTGTCCACTCATCTCTGCTCTCCTGCGCCTGACTTCCATGCACCAGCTACACCCACTGCCTGACAACAGCCTATTACTCTTTTCATATATCAGTCAAAGTCTGCTATCAAAATTCCTCTTTGATATTTCATTATGTTCAATGGCTACATTACTACCTACCAGTAACTCAAACTCTTAATTGGATTAGACTGATATACAGGTGAATGTAAATAAGCTGTAATCAAGATTATATTTACTGACTAACATGGTCAGAGTGGTTTAAGCTTCATTGAGCTTGATGAGGAATGGTATGCTGTGAATACACTTGTGCTGGATCCTCAGTTTATTGTCTGTCTTACATCCCATTAGACTCTTCCAGTGAGAGAAGTGCTTGATCAGTTTATGTACAGCTCTTTAGCCTCCTGTGTCACTGTGTCTCTGGCACAATAATAAACAGCAGAGTCTTCAGTCTTCAGACTGTTCATCTGGAGATACACCTGTTTCATGCTATTGTCTCTGGAGATGGTGAACCGACCCTGAACAGACTGGGGGTAGTAGGTGCTTCTGCTGTCATGGGTAATAGCTGCAACCCACTCCAGTCCTTTCCCAGGAGCCTGTCTGATCCAAGCCATCCGGTAGTTATTCATGTCTAAACCAGAGGCTATGCAGGTCAGTTTGTGTGGTTCTTCAGGCTTTTTAACTACTGGTCCAGACTCAATCAGCCTCTGACCCTGAAAACCTGTTGATAAAAAGAGAGTATTTCAAACTTGAAGAAGAGCTTTTAAGTACACACAACCATCTGTTGAAAGTAAAAACAAAGTGTTTACCTGACAGTCCTATAACCATTAGCAGTAGCCCTACTATGTAATCTTTGTTAAACATTTTTGACTATTGTCAGTGTCTATCACTCAGTCTAGTATTCAGAGCTTCAGCCCCTCTCTTCCACTCAGCAGTGAGATAAGTAGTGATGGAAGAGGTCAGAGTTTTGCATTGACTCCTCCTCACAGGAAGGGAAGATCACACAGAGATTAAATAGAGAACTCAGAGATGGGAAACAGATTCATATGTTCTGAATACTTTGTTAAATACTTGTTCATGTGACAACAAGAACGATCAACCAGACAGGGCAAGAGATCCTCTGATTGTGTAGTTAGAATGTTAGAGGCTGGACTCTTTTATAGTGTAGTGCTTTGTGATATTGTTTTATTATTTACAGTAATTATTCTTAGTATTATTCTAGTGTTACATAAAGAGAGGAAGTAGTACACCAGTTAGCCATATTGTTAGTTTTTTTTGTACAGCTGCTTCACCAGCTTCAATCAGTGTGTCTGTCGAGCACAGTAATAAACAGCAGAGTCCTCTGAACTAAGACTCTTGGCCTCTAAGAACTGGGTGTTTATGGAGACGTCCTCAGTCAAGGTGAACTGGCCTGTCAGGGTGTCTGAGTAGGTAGCAGAGTTTGAACCAGTGCTCATTCTCCCAATCCACTCCAGTCCTCTCCCAGGTTTCTGCCTTGTCTAGTGAATGTTATAATTAGTCATTGAAAAACAAGAGATGTAACATGACACCTGAGAAGGTGACTGATCCAGTCTGACATCAGAACAAACACCTTCAAAACAAAAACATCAAAATGCAGTTAAAGATGTGGTATTTACACTGATTTAGAGTTTGAACATGATACTCAGACATTCTTCAAAACCCCATTTTACATTGGCGTGTAATGTTCAGAAATGTTTTGCCTCCCAAAACTTCCGGTGAATGAGCACATAAATTTACAGAAATACTCATCATAAACCTTGATAAAATATTCAACAGTTATTTAAAGAATTATAGATACACTTCTCCTTAATGCAACTGCTGTGTCAGATTTTAAAAAAGCTTTACGGCGAAAGCAAATTTTACAATAATCTGAGTACAGCGTTCAGACACGAAACCATACTCGCCATTTTGTGGAGTCAACAAAACTCAGAAATAATATTATAAATATTCACTTACCTTTGATGATCTTCATCAGAATGCACTCCCAGGAATCCCAGGTCCACAATAAATGTTTGTTTTGTTCGATAAAGTCCATAATTTATGTCCAAATACCTCCTTTTGTTCACACGTTCAATCCACTACTCCAAATGCAGGAAGCGTGCACAAATGTTACGACGAAAAGTCAAAAAAAGTTATATTTACGTTCGTAGAAATATGTTGATGTATAGCATCAATCTTTAGGACGTTTTTAACATAAATCTTCAGCAATATTCCAACCGGACAATTCCAATGTCTTCAGAAAATAAAAGGAACACAGCTAACTCTCACCTGAGCGTGCGCCTCTAAGCTCATGTCATTTTCTCACTCATCAACTTCCAGGCCCTCTTGTTCGCTCCATATTCACAGTAGATGCATGAAACAATGTTCTAAAGATTGTTGCCATCTAGTGGAAGCCTTAGGAAGTGCAAAATGAACCCTAAGTCACTGTATACTGGATAGGGAATCACTTGAAAAACTACTGTTATACTCACAGACATTATTCAAACAGTTTTAGAAACTTCAGAGTGGTTTCTATCCAAATCTACTAATAATATGCATATCCTACCTTGTGAGCCTGAGTAGCAGGCAGTTTAGCCTTTTGGGGTATAGGGGGCAGTATTTTCATTTTCGGATGAAAAGCGTGCCCAGAGTAAACTGCCTAATACTCGGGCTCAGAGTCAAATATTTGCGTATTATTAGTAGATTTGGATAGAAAACACTCTGAAGTTTCTAAAACTGTTTGAATGATGTCTGTGAGTATAACAGAACTCATATGGCAGGCAAAAACCTGAGAAAAATTCAACCAGGAATTGTGGAAATCTGAGAATTGTAGTTCTATCAAAACTACAGTATCTGTGGGGTCACGTTGCACTTCCTAAGGCTTCCATTGGCTGTCAACAGCCTTCAGAAAGTTTTTCCATCATTCTCCTGTTACTGGGCAGAAAATAGGAGCTCAGTCAATGAGTGGACTGCCTGAGGACAAAGGACTTGGTGATGCGCGAGCCCGACAGTGCGCCCATCCTTCTTTTTCTTCTTGAATGAATACACTATTGTTCGGTTGGAATATTATCGATGTTTTATCTTAAAAATACCCTAAGGATTGATTGTAAACAACGTTTTACATGTTTCTATGAACGGTAATGGAACTATTTGACTTTTCGTCTCTGGTGCTGCGCTCGCGCATTATGCCTTTGGATAGTGATCTGAACGCACAACAAAACGGAGGTATTTGGACATAAATATGGAGTATTTCAAACAAAACTGAACATTTCTTGTGGAAGTAGGAGTCCTCGGAGTGCATTCTGACGAAGATTAGCAAAGGTAAGATAATATTTGTAATACAAATTCAGAGTTTTGTTGATGCCAGAACTTGGCATCAACAACAGCCGTATAGCTTGCTTCGATGGCTGAGCTATGTACTCAGAATATTGAACAATGTGCTTTCTCCGTAAAGTTATTTTGAAATCTGACAAAGCGGTTGCGTCAAGGGGTAGTGTATCTATAATTCTTTCAATAACTGTTGTAAATTTTATCAACGTTTATGATGATTATTTTTGTCAATTGATGTGCACATTCACCGGGGGGTTTGGTGGGTATACATTATCTGAACATCACGCGCCAACGTAAAATGCTGTTTTTGGATATAAATATGAACTTTATCGAGCAAAACATACATGTATTGTATAACATGAAGTCCTATGAGTGCCATCTGATGAAGATCATCAAAGGTTAGTGAATATTTTAGCTGTACTTTTGGTTTTTGTGATGCATGTCCTTGCTTGGAAAATGGCTGTGTGGATTTTCTTGTGAAGTTTATGTCCTAACATAATAAAATGTTATGCTTTAGCCGTAAACCCTTTTTGAAATCAGACAATGTGGTTAGATTAATGAGAGTCTTATCTTTAAAATGGTGTAAAATAGTTGATTGTTTGAGAAAATGAAATTATGATATTTTTGCTGTTTTTATATTTTGCGTCATGCTATTTCACTTGCTGTTGAGAAGTTAACCTGTTAGGGCTAGGGGGCAGTATTTACACGGCCGGATAAAAAACGTACCCGATTTAATCTGGTTACTACTCCTGCCCAGTAACTAGAATATGCATATAATTATTGGCTTTGGATAGAAAACACCCTAAAGTTTCTAAAACTGTTTGAATGGTGTCTGTGAGTATAACAGAACTCATATGGCAGGCAAAAACCTGAGAAGATTCTGAACAGGAAGTGCCCTCACTGACAAGATCTTGTTCTTCTTGTCTCTGTTTATTGAAGACTGAGGATCTTTGCTGTAACGTGACACTTCCTACAGCTCCCATAGGCTCTCAGAGCCCGGGAAAAAGCTGAACGATATCGAGGTAGCCTCTGGCTGAAACACATTATCGCCTTTGCCAAGTGGCCGATCAGAGGACAAAGGGCTTAGGCGCGTGCCCGAGTCGACCCCATGCTGTATTTTCTTTCGTCTGTTTACCTAATTGTAGATTCCCGGTCGGAATATTATCGCTTTTTTTACGAGAAAAATGGCATAAAAATTGATTTTAAACAGCGGTTGACATGCTTCGAAGTACGGTAATGAAATATTTAGAAATCTTTTGTCACAAAATGCGCCGTGCGCGTGACCCTTATTTACCTTTCGGATAGTGTCTTGAACGCACGAACAAAACGCCGCTGTTGGAACATAACTATGGATTATTTTGGACCAAACCAACATTTGTTATTGAAGTAGAAGTCCTGGGAGTGCATTCTGACGAAGAACAGGAAAGGTAATCAAACTTTTCTAATAGTAAATCGGAGTTTGGTGAAGGCTAAACTTGCTGGGTGTCTAAATAGCTAGCCCTGTGATGCCGGGCTATCTACTGAGAATAATGTAAAATGTGCTTTCACCGAAAAGCTATTTTAAAATCGGACATATCGAGTGCATAGAGGAGTTCTGTATCTATAATTCTTAAAATAATTGTTGTGCTTTTTGTGAACGTTTATCGTGAGTAATTTAGTAAATTGTTAGTAAATTCGCCGGAAGTTTGCGGGGAGTATGCTAGTTCTGAACATCACATGCTTATGTAAAAAGCTGTTTTTTGATATAAATATGAACTTCATTGAACAAAACAGGCATGTATTGTATAACATAATGTCCTAGGTGTGTCATCTGATGAAGATCATCAAAGGTTAGTGCTGCATTTAGCTGTCTTCTGGGTTTTTGTGACATTATATGCTAGCTTGAAAAATGGGTGTCTGATTATTTCTGGCTGGGTACTCTGCTGACATAATCTAATGTTTTGCTTTCGTTGTAAAGCCTTTTTGAAATCGGACAGTGTGGTTAGATTAACGAGAGTCTTGTCTTTAACCTCTATGGGCTAGGCGGGATGAATTCGTCCCACCTACGTAACAGCCACTTGAAGCCTGTGGCGCGATTTTCAAAACCTTAAAAATCCTATTACTTCAATTTCTCAAACATATGACTATTTTACAGCTATTTAAAGACAAGACTCTCGTTAATCTAACCACACTGTCCGATTTCAAAAAGGCTTTACAACGAAAGCAAAACATTAGATTATGTCAGCAGAGTACCAAGCCAGAAATAATCAGACACCCATTTTTCAAGCTAGCATATAATGTCACAAAAACCCAGAAGACAGCTAAATGCAACACTAACCTTTGATGATCTTCATCAGATGACAACCCTAGGACATTATGTTATACAATACATGCATGTTTTGTTCAATCAAGTTCATATTTATATCAAAAACCAGCTTTTTACATTAGCATGTGACGTTCAGAACTAGCATACTGCCGGGGAATTCGCTAATATTTTACTAAATTACTAACGAGAAACGTTCACAAAAAGCATAACAATTATTTTAAGAATTATAGATACAGACCTCCTCTATGCACTCGATATGTCCGATTTTAAAATAGCTTTTTGGTGAAAGCACATTTTGCAATATTCTAAGTACATAGCCCAGGCATCACGGGCTAGCTATTTAGACACCCGGCAAGTTTAGCACTCACCATAATCATATTTACTATTATAAAAGTTTGATTACCTTTTGTTGTCTTCGTCAGAATGCACTCCCATTACTGCTGCTTCAATAACAAATGTTGGTTTGGTCCAAAATAATCCATCGTTATATCCGAATAGCGGCGTTTTGTTCGTGCGTTCCAGACACTATCCGAAATGGTAAAGAAGGGTCGCGCGCATGGCGCAATTCGTGACAAAAAAAATCTAAATATTCCATTACCGTACTTCGAAGCATGTCAACCGCTGTTTAAAATCAATTTTTATGTAATTTTTCTCGTAGAAAAGCGATAATATTCCGACCGGGAATCTCCTTTTCGGCAAACAGAGGAAAAAAATCACAAAGACGGGGGCTGTCAGGTCACGCGCCTAAGCCCAGAGTCCCTTGATCGGCCACTTGAGAAAGGCGATAATGTGTTTCAGCCTGGGGCTGGGATGACGACATTCAGGTTTTTCCCGGGCTCTGAGCGCCTATGGACGACGTAGGAAGTGTCACGTTAGAGCAGAGATCCTTAGTAAAAGATAGAGATGGCAAAGAAGTTCCAGAAATGGTCAGACAGGCCCCTTCCTGTAAAGGAATCTCTCAGGTTTTGACCTGCCATTTGAGTTCTGTTATACTCACAGACACCATTCAAACAGTTTTAGAAAATGTAGGGTGTTTTCTATCCATATGTAATAAGTATATGCATATTCTAGTTACTGGGTAGGAGTGGTAACCAGATTAAATCGGGTATGTTTTTTATCCAGCCGTGTCAATACTGCCCCCTAGCCCTAACAGGTTAAACTTCAAAACTGAATGGTCAGGGCTCTTAGCGTTGTGAACTTTTGATGCCTCAAAAGCTGTGCTTGCAAGCTCTCTGAGTTGTAAGATAGGCAAGCCAACGTGGGCTGCAGGGCCCAAGTAGGTAATGAAGGTGGGATACATGTTCGACAGAAACATTTGTTTGAATGGTAACAGCTCTTCCATTCCTGTTTCTGTGAGTAGGCCAAAGTAAGCTGAACGAAGCCTATGATAGAAAGCTTGTGGGTGTTCGTTCCGAGCTTGTTTGACGGTGTTAGCCAGTGAGCTATCGTGTTTGCGAGTCGCAGAACCACTGAATTCTAATTTCAAAGCTGTGGCAAGTTTAGCATAGTCATTTAGCACGTGTTGCTGTTGTAGACGAATGAACCTTGTCACGTGTCTATTCGACGTTCGCTTCAACAGGTAAACCCTGTCAGAACCCGTAGCGTTCGGGTAGCCACCCAGCGCGTCCTCTATGTCAGCTAGGAACGTCTCAGCATCGTTTGGCTGACCTGGAACGGGGTCAAAGGTGGGGAAATTCTTGACGAGTTTGTCAAGGTATTCTGCACCAAGCGGGCGGAGAGGGTTGGCTTCATCCTGTGGAGAGATTGGGGCCGAAAGGCCAAGAGAAGAAGCCAAGCCTTGTTGTTGTTGGCCAAGAGGCGCCATATTACTAAGTGCCGAAGGGCCAAGAGGAGAAGACTGAGGGACACATGAGGGAGGCAAGGTCTGAAACCTATTGTCTTCACTCCTGTGAGTACAGGGCTCCGGTTGCTTGGATGGGAAGTCGCGCTGTAGAGCGTGACCATTCTGGATTTCCTCCAGATGGTACCTAAGGGTGGAATTCTGCTGCATTGCAGAGTCCACTTGAGCGCTTAGAGTACTGATTTTGGACACGTGAGTGTCACACCTGCTCCTTTCGTTCTCAAACTTATCTGTCATGGTTTGCAGATAGAGGTCTTGAGTACGGAGCGAGAGATTCAGTGATGAGATTTCCTCTGCTTGCTTAGAAATCAATATTTCCAACCTCATCACCTGAGTTCTCTCATCATTCATTTGGTCAGCGACTTCAATAAGTTCTGCTGATTTATCATCCAACTTTGTCATTGTGTTCATTAACTGATCGTCTTTGGTCTGCAGCGCTTTGAGGAGCACCGTGTTATTTTGAGTAACATTCAACAAAACAGCATGCATGTTGTCAAGTTGAGCGCTCCTGTTTGTAGATAACTCTTCAGATTTATCTAGTTTGGCGTGGACATCATCGTATTTAGTTTTGGCTAAATCGAGTTGTTCCTGTAGCATATGATTTTGTTCCTGTAGAAAACGATTTTGTTGAAGAGCTTGTGCTTGTTCATCGTCGTACGTTTTTGCAATTACATTTAATTGTTCAGTTTTCGAACGCAGTTCCATAGCTAGCAGAATTTTTCCCTTTTCTGCATTTGTGATTGGTTTCCCGGTTCTCTCCACCTGTCCCTTTATGTCTACCGTTACCTGCTCGTGCTTCAGCTGTGCACTGCGGTATTGGACAGATGGCAATCTCGGATGGCAAGACATCAGAGCTAGACTGGAGAGAACCTTTACGAGGCCTGCGCCCGATGGTTGATTTTGGAAAACATTGTTGTCTGCTTTTCCACTAATGGCATAATTAGGGTTGTTATCGCTGCTGAGGTCAGAGATCAATCCATTTACGGGTGGAGGTTCACTAATTAGCGGACGAGTGGGAACCACCCCCTCTGATAGCTTGCACATTATTAGAACATTTGAAAGGAAAAATTGTTTTTCCTAATTTTCCAAAATTTGGTTTTGGAATGTGGAAAACTGCAAAGACGATTTTAATCTATTTATAGACGTTAATGAACCATCAGTACTGTACAGTACTGTGGAAGTTGGACGTGAATGAATTTGCAAAAGCAAATTGAATTAATCAATGCCAATGATTAGTCCTACCTGGGTAGGCTATCTGGGTATTAAACTTGAATTACCTGAGAGGTTGCTTCATCCAGGTTAATATGCAAAGTTTAAGTTGTCTCATTTAATTGGAAGAACCTAGAAAGTTATGTTCGACAATTTAACTAAATAAATTGAATGAGACGATAATCCATACAATCTCCATTGATTGGATATCATAAGTGTAAACCGTAGTTCAAATGTTGGGACCCTTCACCACTAGGGTACGCACCTCCCTGGGGCTGAACGTCCGTAAAGGGGTTTTACTGACTGTGCCTTGCTAAAGCAGATTTTACTGATTAATCTATTTATGATATATCAAACCTGTATAGGCTATCTGGGAATTAACTTTGAATTAACCTGAGAGCATTGCTTCATCTAAGTTAAGTTTGGAAAAAGTTAATCATGTCTCATTGTAGACGCCCAATCAATTTTGGATATTATTTGAAAGATCCACTTGAAAAGGTAAATCTGGCAATTAAATTAAATTGAATGAGACGTGCTCCACGTTTGAATTTCCCCTAGAGATGTACTGGCAATTCTTCACCACCAGGGTGCAGAATGCTGAAATTTAAACGGAAGTACAAAGGTCGGACTTCCGTCGCGCTAGTGGAGAAATTTTAAACGTGTTACGGTGGGGGTAAAATGTTCCCTCTCTGTTAGCTTACCCGTAATGCTAAGCTATTGCTACTTGGTTCAGGAGTATCCTTCCAAGCACCAAAATAGGATCCTTTCCCTTATGGAAAGGGTGGGTTTTCTAGTGACGTCTCACCTTAACCCCATTCAGCATACTCTGCTAGCGTTTATGTTGACCGGAGCGACACGGTACTTAACTACAAATACGCATACGGTCTGCCCACAGTCCTAGTGCGGTAGGCAAACCACTCGGCTCGGTTCCCTGACAGCTAACCTCTAATTTCTAACCTTACTCTAGAAGTTAATATTTACCGACAGAAATAGTACCGTTTGGCCTAACGGACTAAATCTGGAATTTAATCCTCACTGCTATCGACATAAGACCGGAGCTATTCTAAATAGCTTCTCTCAATGGAAAATGCACAATCACTTTGTTTACATAGCAGGCTGTTTGTACACTTCTGTTTGCACAATTGATATATAGAATTTCACAGCAAAGTCCAATTCTATCTTAGATTCCTCGCACGGGGGCTCCAATATGTCGCGTCTTTGGGGGTACCATTAAACGAAAGATATGTTTATCAATTAGCTCCCTGTAATTATTATCACGCGATTAAACTGATTAATCGTTTAATTGTAATTAACTAGGAGGTCGGGGCACCAAGGAGAATATTCAGATTACAAAGCTATAATTTTCCTAATATAACTTTCCTGTACTATAATATTATATTCTATTATAGTATAGGTCGATTATCTTCTAAATTTAAATGGTGGATTTACCTCTAGTCCAGTCTCATTCCAAAACGTCGTAAATTGTTGTATCTGCACGAACCCAGTCTTTACTAAAATCATCCATACATCAATTGTCTTAAAATCATTTATTTACTACACTAAGTAATTAACAGAAAAACATACAAACAGTAATTATCGTCAACAAAGGATTGGTATCGGAATGTGCCCTTGTGGGCTAAACAGGCTGGTCGGCCTGTTGAACAATGGGTCATAAATGGTCAGCTGAGAAGTTTACACAGAGTTCATTAACAATTGACAATTGAAGGCTCACTCATTCGGGAACAATTGCAATCAATATATATATTTACGCTCAGTGTGTCGTTCTGATTCTTGTTGGAGAGTAGTTCTGTTGGGGAGTTTTGTCCGCGTTCTCTCTCTCTCTCTCTCTCGGTTAGAATGGATCTTTCAGAGCGACATTCATTAATGTCGTCATCGAATGGTTGTTTCGTTGGTCTTCGCGTTCGATGATATAATTTACTTAGCTGCAGACTAATAATTAATATCAAAGACTTGTTCTTATTCTGTCGGTATCAATAGTCTAAAAGTTAAGCACGTGGTATGGTTCACTTTCAGTAGAGTACTTGGATGGTCAAACCTCTGGCCATAGAGTGTAGGCCTGGTCTGGAGAAATGTAAATCAGGGAGTGTTTTATAGTGCCCATCGAACAGGCTGGTCAAATGACGCCTGGTCCTGTATATGTCCCTGGGGCGTGCCTATGACTGAGTTAGATTTGGTTACAGAAATACAATTCTATCACATTACATCAGTACATAGCATCTCAATGTCTTACAAAAGCTTTATCCTTATCAATACATTCCATACACCCATATGAGGCAAGTCTTAAACTGAGTCTATTATATAAACAGTTTTATGGTAATATGGCTATATTGTCTCTTCTGAGTATCACAAAATGGTACCAGCGGATCAGTTCGTAGCTGGATTCTTCAATTCTATGAGTTGGAAGAATTTCCTTTGTCTCTCTATGGGCCATGTGGCCAGAGACTTTCCTGGAATTTTAGAGTTTTTTCTACCCTTTACACACAGGGTGGATTGTGTGCAAAAGGGAGAGGCCAACGTCATGACACCATGGAAACGAGAAATGCCAGAACTCCAAGACAACTATAGAATCGCCAAGAAACTGTTTGAAGGTCTGAAGAAAAGACTGAAGAAGGATGTGACATTGTACAGCAGATACAATGAAGTAGTAGAGGACTACTTACAACAGGATATGGCAGAGGACGTGCCCAAGGACAACGCTTCAAGCGCAGACAACGTAAAATACTACTTACCTCACCATGCAGATAAGGTGACGACAAAACCGAGACGATAAGGTGACGACAAAACTGAGAGTGGTGTTTGATGCCTCGTCCCATGAAGATGGCTGTCCATCCCTCAATGACTGTCTACTCACAGGACCGAACCTGAATCCGGATCTGCTCAGCGTTCTGATAAAGTTCAGGCTACATGAGATCGCATTCATGGCAGACATCAAGAAGGCTTTCCTGCAGATATCCCTAGCAGAGAGAGACAGAGACACCGTGACAGGCCCACCAAGGGGAGAAAATGAAGAGAAGCTGCGTGTTCTGAGGATGAAAAGAGTGGTATTTGGAGCTTCCCCAAGTCCATTCTTGCTGGCAGCTACAATCAGGAAGCACCTGAAACAATATGAAACAGAACAACCAGAAGTTGTAGAGATACTGAGAGAGTCACTCTATGTAGATGACTTCATTGCATGTCCACGCAATGTTGAAGAGGCTTACTTTGTGACAACAACTGTAAAGCGAATGCTGTCGATTGCAGGCATGGACCTCTGCAAGTGGATGACCAACTCTCCTGAATTGAAAACAAAATGGGAGGAGAGTACGACAACTGACCACCGGTTGACGCTAGAAACACAAGGAGCAGTGCTTAACCTCTTGGGGCTAGGTGGGACGCTAGCGTGCCACCCGTGGTGCACTCCATCAACAGCAGGTGCATTTCAAGAGCGGCAAATTTGAATCCAAATAAATGTCAAAATTCAAATTTTTCAAAAATACAACTATGTTACACCATTTGAAAGATAAACATCTCCTTAATCTAACCACGTTTTACGATTTCAAAAAGGTTTTACGGCGAAAGCATAAATTTAGAGTATGTTAGGACAGTACATTTACAAGAGTTGTGTGTAATGTTTTGTCAAGTCAAAGACAGGGTCACCAAAACCATAAAACCAGCTAAAATGATGCACTAACCTTTTACAATCTCCATCAGATGACACTCCTAGGACATTATGTTAGACAATGCATGCATTTTTAGTTCTATCAAGTTCATATTTATATCCAAAAACAGCGTTTTACTATGGCATTGATGTTGAGGAAATCGTTTCCCTCCAATAACCGGCAGTCAAGTCAGCGTAACAAATTAAATAATTAAAATTAGAAAACATTGGTAAAATATTATATTGTCATTTAAAGAATTATAGATTTACATCTCTTGAACGCAATCAACTTGCCAGATTTAAAAATAACCTTACTGGGAAATCACACTTTGCAATAATCTGAGCACTGCGCCCAGAAAAATACGCGTTGCGATACAGACTAGACGTCATGTTGGGGAGATCTAAAATCGAAAATACTATGTAAATAATCCATTACCTTTGATTCTCTTCATCAGATGTCACTTCCAGGTATCACAGGTCCATAACGAATGTAGTTTTGTTCAAAAAAGCTCATCATTTATGTCCAAAAATCTCCGTCTCGTTAGCACATGATGTAAGCCAGCCGGACTTCTCGTCATGAACGAGGGGAAAAAATATATTTCCGTTCGTTCAAACATGTCAAACGTTGTATAGCATAAATCATTAGGGCCTTTTTTAACCAGAACATGAATAATATTCAAGATGGTGACCAGAAACAGATGACTTTGTGTTTGACCTCAGGCCGCTACTGAGCATTCTAAAGCAAAGGGAAAACACAAAGAGAAGTGTTCTGCAGTTGTCTGCAAGTATCTTCGACCCTCTTGGTTTCCTGACCCTCTTCACCATCGGGATCAAGTGCAAGTTCCAGGAAATGTGGGAGAGGGGACTCACCTGGGACGAAGAATTACCACCTGATCTGACACGAGAATGGCAACAGTGGTGTTCAGAACTACCCCAGTTACACCAGCTCACCATACCAAGGTGGTACAGAACAGACATGCGTCCACAGAATAGCCACAATAGCCACCTGAAACTACACGTCTTCTGTGATGCAGGTGAAAGGGCTTACTGTGCAGTAGCTTACTTGCAAGGTTAATCACAAGACCAGGAAACAACAAGTCTAGTCGCATCCAAGTCCAGAGTAGCCCCACTCAAGAAAATGACGCTGCCACGCCTGGAGCTCATGGGAGCTGTGATTGGAGCGAGACTAGCAAACAACCTGATGACCACACTGAAAATGTAAGAAAAACAGATCAAAATGTGGACAGACTCGATGATCATGCTGCATTGGATTTGCAGCTCAGCTCAGAAATGGAAACAGTTTGTCGCGAACAGAGTGACGGAAATCCAGTCCATGACCAATCCAGAGTCATGGTCGCATATTGAAGGGGAAACTAATCCAGCTGACCTCCCTACAAGAGGACAAACTGTTCAAAACTTGACACATAGCGAGCTATGGTGGAATGGACTCAGAATTCTGACATCACCCAATCAGTCTGAGGAGCCTGATGATAACAAGGTTCCAGAAGAGGTAAATACAGAACTCAAATTCAGTTGCCAGGTTACTGTACAACTCGCAGCAAACAGCACAGACATCACTGAACCTGTGTTGGAGCTTGAAAGGTACAGCAAACTGAAAAGATTGTTCAGAGTCACCGCCTGGATAAAGAGATTCATAGCCAATGCTTGTACAAACATAAAGATGCAAGGTGAACTGACTGCTGACGAACTGTTCGATGCAGAAAAGTACTGGATTAAGGTAACACAATGATAAGGGAATTATATAATAAAGGTAAATGAATAAAGAATCCATCCCTGAAACATAACTGACTAGTAATTCATAGTTATGTAGCATGTATAATGAATAATTAAAGTACTAATCGAAAGGCCCATAAGGTCTAGTAGAGGCCCGGGACAAAATGTGTGTGTGTGTGTTTTAGTGGGCCTAAGATAACAACAAGTAGACTGTGATTGACCCGGCAGCTGAGGAACTTTGAGTAACTTAGAGAAGAAAGGGAGTGACCCTCATGGTTTCTCTAATCCTGGGGGAAAGGAACAGACAGCACTGGGTAGTGATTAACCATGGTGAAAAGTCTGGGGAGGGATACAATTCACCTACTGTTCGTGTGTATGTATGTGCGTAGGATATCTATTGTTTGTGTGAAGGTATGTGCGTAAGCGGGTAGTGAGCATAAAATGAACATCTTTGTGTAATGTACTTCAGAACGTTCTCTGAATAAACTGTACGAACCTTTTGCAGAAAGCTGAGTCCTTGCCTAATTATTCTTTACCCAGTGTCTTACAAACCTTGGGAATTAGTCAAGGCTTATTTATTGTTAATTATTATCATTGGGATAGAAAATTCCACTGACACACAACAACAGAGTTTCGGACAGGAGATCAAACTACTGAAGGCAGGAAAAAGGCTAAACAATGACTGTAAAATCAGAGAACTGAAACCGTTCTTGGACGAACACGAACTACTCAGAGTAGGAGGAAGACTGCAACAGTCCAACTTCACATTCAGAGAGCAGCACCCATGGGATCTGCCCAACAAGTACAGATACTCAGAAATGCTGATACAGTGCAACCATGAGAAGGTGATGCATTCTGGAGCAAGAGACACTCTAGTACAAATCAGAGAGCGATACTGGATCTTGCGTGCTAGGCAGCTAGTCAAGAGCACAGTGGCAAGATGTATAGTGTGCAAGAGATTCAAGGCAAAGGCCGGACAGCAGGTCACTGCGCCTTTACCAATAGCCAGAATAACTGAATCCCCACCATTCGAAGTCACAGGTGTGGATTTTGCAGGACCGCTCTATGTGAAAGAAAATGGTTCTGTGAAGAAGTCATACATTGCACTGTTCACTTGTGCTGTAACCAGAGCAGTGCATTTGGAACTGGTCTCAGATCAGTCAACAGAGACATTCCTGTTAGCTCTAAAAAGATTAATCTCAAAGAGAGGATTATGCAAGGTAATCTACTCAGACAATGCAAAAACGTTCAAGAGAGCTGATCAGGACTTGAAAGGGCTGTGGAAGGCAATCGAAGAGCCCCAACTCTTGGCATTCTTTTCAGAAGGGGGCATCACCTGGAGGTTCATTGCCGAGCGAGCAGCCTGGTGGGGCGGATTCTGGGAAAGACTCGTCAGGTCAGTGAAAACATGCCTGCGAAAGGTTCTTGGGAGAGCTTCACTCAACTTTGAAGAGATGTGCACAGTCCTGACAGAGGTTGAAGCTATCCTAAATTCTAGGCCTCTGACCATCGTGCACAATGAAGTGGATGAACCACAACCCCTGAACCCAACACACTTCCTGGTGGGTAAAAGACTAACCTCTTTGCCTCCAAAGCCATTTCCAGCTGACACTCAGCACCCAATGCTAAACAAGGAGGAAATTACATGCAGATGGAAGTACAGGCAGAGAATTGTGACCAGCTTCTGGAACTACTTGCTGGATCTAAAGTCAGCACACCGATGTGACACGCCACAGCCCACCCCACTGAAAGCGGGTGACGTTGTACTCATTGGAGAAGATAACACACCCAGACAAACCTGGAAACTAGGAAAGATTGAGGAACTGTTTCCAGGCCGAGATGGCCTAGTTAGGTCATGTTCAGTTCGTACTGCTTCATGGACTTTGTTGAGGAGACCTATTCAGCTGATATACTGCCTAGAGATTTAGATGAACACAGTTGTTCATCGGGGGGAGGATGTTGTAACGTTAATGGGTTACAGAGTTAATGTTTAAGTTAATTCATTGAGCTGTATCTACAGATATTTTCTTTACAGTTATTTACATATGCAATTGTATTAGAATTTGTGTGTTGGAGATTGAGAGAACTACGTACATACTTTGTTGTATTGGTTAGTATTGAATTACGCTTTTGACTGCAATTTCCAGAATGCCTTGCGACAGGAGGTAGAGAGAGAACGCGCCAGTTATGTCAAGTGACAAGTAATTATCCTGACTTTCGCTAGCAACTTACTTTTATTGTTTTATAGAATCTAAAGTTGTTAAATGTAACGTGAACAAGTATTATTACTAAAAGAAGCTTTCATCTCAAACCTGACGTCCCAAGTCATTACTTTGAAGATAGTTATTCTATACTGAGTCTTCAGTCTTCAAGCTGTTCATCTGGAGAAACACCTGTTTCATCTTATTTTTTCTGGAGATGGTCAACCGACCCTGAACTGAGTGGGGGTAGTAAGTGCTGTCACCATCACTTCCAGTAATAGCTGCAATCTACTCCAGTCCTTTCCCAGGACCCTGTCTGATCCAAGCCATGTAGTAGCTACTGAATGTGAACCCAGAGACTGTACAGGTCAGTTGGTGGGATTCTCCAGGCTTTTTAACCACTGGTCCAGAATTAGTCAATGTCTGACCATAAACACCTGTGGAAATAGAAAGCAGAGATGTTGTTGAAGTTGAAACTAAAATCTGATGTCAACTTGTTTATTTGATAGACAGCATAATTAAACATACTGTATCCTCACCTGTTAGATAGACTGTCAGTAAGAACATTCCTGTGGTAGGAAACATGGTGATTTGTGTAGTTCTCTAAAGGTAGTTGAGACAGTCCTCAGCAGATACAACCTTCAACAGAGACATTAATAAAGATGAAGGACTAGAATGTTTTGCATGAGCTCCTCCTTACTGGGAGGACCAATCACAAGAGGCTTTATGACAGAGCATCTTGAGATGCTCTGTCATAAAGAAGAAATCCTGCTGTTTGTGTTTCCATGTATCTATTTTATCAGGTAAATTGATGGAGAATACATTTCCATCACATCAGGTGTTGTAAGGACAGTTTCAGAATTAATGTACAAATTATTACTCATGACAGTAAAGTAATATTGGTACAAGCTGCCATCATGTTGTCATAGCATGATAAAGAAGCATACTTCTGAAACAACCACTGAATCAATCCCAAAATACGTATTTGTTGAATAACATGTTAATCAATGGTGCAAAGTACTTAAGTAAAAATTATTTAAAGTACTACTTAAGTAATTTTTTGGGGTATCTGTACTTCACTTTACTATTTATATTTTTGAGTACTTTTACTTTTACTTCACTAAAGAAAATAATGTACTTTTTACTCCATACATTTTCCCTGACATCCAAAAGTTTTCATTACATTTTGAATGCTTAGTAGGACAGGAAAATGGTCCAATTCACGCCTTTATCAAGAGAACATCCCTGGTCATCCCTACTGCCTCTGATCTGACGGACTCACTAAACACACATGCTTCATTTGTAGTGTTGGAGTGTGCCGCTGGCTATCTGTCAATTAAAAAAAAACGGAAAATTGTGCCATCTGGTTTGCTTAATAAGGATTTTGAAATGATTTATACATTTACTTTTACTTTTAATACTTAAGTATATTTAAAACCAAATACTTTTTGACTTTTACTCAAGTAGTATTTTACTGGGTGCCTTTTGCTTTTACTTGAGTCATTTTCTATATCTTTACTTGTACACCACTGATATTAACACATGTTCAATAGTGAGGGTATTGAGTTATACCTATATCTTTTCATATCCTACAGTAGTCCTATGTTATGACTAGTGACTGATACTACATCTAGTTCATACAGTCATCAGATCATAGTAGGATGTATTTCATGTAAAGGCTAAGATTGTCCACTCCTGGTGGGTACATATAACGCCAACCGTTTATGGGGTGGGTGAGTTTTTGTACAGCTCTGTTGCTAGTTTGTATCACCGTGACCCCCGAGCACAATAATACACAGCTGTGTCCTCAGCCTGCAGACTGGTGATGTCTAAGTACAGTACATTACTACTGTCTCTGGAGATGGTGAATCTGCTCTTAAAAGAGGCTCCAGAAATGATGGATCCACCAGCCCAGATGATCCCAATCCACTCCAGTGTTTTCGCTGGCTGATGTCATATCCAACCTGTACCATAGTCTGTCAGGGCATAACCAGAGACTTGGCAAGATAGTTTCACTGGACTGTCCAGGAGATTTGAGTTGAGCAGGGGAGGAGTTCAAACTAATGCTGTGTATACCTGAATGAGAGCAGGGAGAAGAGAGAGAGACAGGGAACTTAACCTGACAAAAGATAATAAATTACTTTTTCCAACCATCTACGTCTTTATACAAAAATGAACACATGGGAAAAACATGGATTTACTGGATTTACTGTGCAATCTTGTTTTGTACCCTGTATTTGAAGAGAGAAAAATCACCCCACGTACATGGCAGGAAGGCCAGGAGGAGGAGAGAAATAATAAAGACGTTTCTCTGTTGAATGGCAGACAGGTTGGTTGCAGTGATGAAGATTGTGTCTGTGTGTGTCTGTGTGTGTGGCTACCCCTCAGAGCTGTTTGTACAGTTTATAGCAGAGGGGATTATCTGCATATTGTCCGTCTTTTATTGACAGAGTAAACAGGAGTCAACAGTGAGACATCAATCTAGGATCCGGAAAATATGCATAAGCTGGTCAGATTCCCATGCATACATACATGACCAACTCAACAATGCTGTTCTACAGTGATCATTGAGGATATAGAGACAGATAGTTAGTTAGCTCGATGTGTCATTCACGACAGAGATTTGGAACATTAAACTTGGAGAGATACCTGGTGAAACCTTTAGTTCAGCTCAACATACATTTTTATTTATTTATTTTTATTTATTTTATTTTATTTATTTCACTTTTATTTAACCAGGTAGGGAAGTTGAGAACAAGTTCTCATTTACAATTGCGACCTGGCCAAGATAAAGCAAAGCAGTTCGACAACATACAAAAACACAGAGTTACACATGGAGTAAAACAACATACAATCAATGATACAGTAGAAAAAAATAAGACTATATACAATGTGAGCAAATGATGTGAGATAAGGGAGGTAAAGGCAAAAAAGGCCATGATGGCAAAGTAAATAAAGTATAGCAAGTAAAACACTGGAATGGTAGATTTGTAATTTGAAGAAAGTTCAAAGTTAAAATATAAATAATATGGTGCAAAGGAGCAAAATAAATAAATACAGTAGGGGAAGAGGTAGTAGTTTGGGCTAAATTATAGATGGGCTATGTACAGGTGCAGTGATCTGGGAGCTGCTCTGATAGCTGGTGCTTAAAGCTAGTGAGGGAGATAAGTGTTTCCAGTTTCAGAGATTTTTGTAGTTCGTTCCAGTCATTGGCAGCAGAGAACTGGAAGGAGAGACGACCAAAGGAGGAGTTGGCTTTAGGGGTGACCAGAGAGATATACAGTGGGGGAAAAAAGTATTTAGTCAGCCACCAATTGTGCAAGTTCTCCCACTTAAAAAGATGAGAGAGGCCTGTAATTTTCATCATAGGTACACGTCAACTATGACAGACAAAATGAGAGAAAAAGAATCCAGAAAATCACATTGTAGGATTTTTAATGAATTTATTTGCAAATTATGGTGGAAAATAAGTATTTGGTCAATAACAAAAGTTTATCTCAATACTTTGTTATATACCCTTTGTTGGCAATGATACAGGTCAAACGTTTTCTGTAAGTCTTCACAAGGTTTTCACACACTGTTGCTGGTATTTTGGCCCATTCCTCCATGCAGATCTCCTCTAGAGCAGTGATGTTTTGGGGCTGTCGCTGGGCAACACGGACTTTCAACTCCCTCCAAAGATTTTCTATGGGGTTGAGATCTGGAGACTGGCTAGGCCACTCCAGGACCTTGAAATGCTTCTTACGAAGCCACTCCTTCGTTGCCCGGGCGGTGTGTTTGGGATCATTGTCATGCTGAAAGACCCAGCCACGTTTCATCTTCAATGCCCTTGCTGATGGAAGGAGGTTTTCTCTCAAAATCTCATGATACATGGCCCCATTCATTCTTTCCTTTACACGGATCAGTCGTCCTGGTCCCTTTGCAGAAAAACAGCCCCAAAGCATGATGTTTCCACCCCCATGCTTCATAGTAGGTATGGTGTTCTTTGGATGCAACTCAGCATTCTTTGTCCTCCAAACACGACGAGTTGAGTTTTTACCAAAAAGTTATATTTTGGTTTCATCTGACCATATGACATTCTCCCAATCCTCTTCTGGATCATCCAAATGCTCTCTAGCAAACTTCAGACGGGCCTGGACATGTACTGGCTTAACCTCTCTAGGCTAGGCGGGACGAATTCGTCCCATCTACGTAACAGCCACTGCCAGCCTGTGGCGCGATTTTCAAAACCTTAAAAATCCTATTACTTCAATTTCTCAAACATATGACTATTTTACAGCCATTTAAAGACAAGACTCTCGTTAATCTAACCACACTGTCCGATTTCAAAAAGGCTTTACAACGAAAGCAAAACATTAGATTATGTCAGCAGAGTACCAAGCCAGAAATAATCAGACACCCATTTTTCAAGCCAGCATATAATGTCACCAAAACCCAGAAGACAGCTAAATGCAGCACTCACCTTTGATGATCTTCATCAGATGACAACCCTAGGACATTATGTTATACAATACATGCATGTTTTGTTCAATCAAGTTCATATTTATATCAAAAACCAGCTTTTTACATTAGCATGTGACGTTCAGAACTAGCATACCCCCCGCAAACTTCCGGGGAATTCGCTAAAATTTTACTAAATTACTCACGATAAACGTTCACAAAAAGCATAACAATTATTTTAAGAATTATAGATACAGACCTCCTCTATGCACTCGATATGTCCGATTTTAAAATAGCTTTTTGGTGAAAGCACATTTTGCAATATTCTAAGTACATAGCCCAGGCATCACGGGCTCGCTATTTAGACACCCGGCAAGTTTAGCACTCACCATAATCATATTTACTATTATAAAAGTTTGATTACCTTTTGTTGTCTTCGTCAGAATGCACACCCAGGACTGCTACTTCAATAACAAATGTTGGTTTGGTCCAAAATAATCCATCGTTATATCCGAATAGCGGCGTTTTGTTCGTGCGTTCCAGACACTATACGAAATAGTAAAGAAGTGTCGCGCGCATGGCGCAATTCGTGACAATAAAATTCTAAGTATTCCATTACCGTACTTCGAAGCATGTCAACCGCTGTTTAAAATCAATTTTTACGACATTTTTCTCGTAGAAAAGCGATAATATTCCGACAGGGAATCTCCTTTTCGGCAAACAGAGGAAAAAATCCCAAAGGCGGGGGCGGTCGGGGTCACGCGCATAAGCCCAGTGTCCCTTGATCGGCCACTTGAGAAAGGCGATAATGTGTTTCAGCCTGGGGCTGGAATGACGACATTCTGTTTTTTCCCGGGCTCTGAGCGCCTATGGACGACGTGGGAAGTGTCACGTTAGAGCAGAGATCCTTAGTAAATGATAGAGATGGAAAAGAAGTTCAACAAATGGTCAGACAGGCCACTTCCTGTAAAGGAATCTCTCAGGTTTTGACCTGCCATTTGAGTTCTGTTATACTCACAGACACCATTCAAACAGTTTTAGAAAATTTAGGGTGTTTTCTATCCATATGTAATAAGTATATGCATATTCTAGTTACTGGGTAGGAGTGGTAACCAGATTAAATCGGGTATGTTTTTTATCCAGCCGTGTCAATACTGCCCCCTATCCTAAACAGGTTAAGCAGGGGGACACGTCTGGCACTGCAGGATTTGAGTCCCTGGCGGCGTAGTGTGTTACTGATGGTAGGCTTTGTTACTTTGGTCCCAGCTCTCTGCAGGTCATTCACTAGGTCCCCCCGTGTGGTTCTGGGATTTTTGCTCACTGTTCTTGTGATCATTTTGACCCCACGGGGTGAGATCTTGCGTGGAGCCCCAGATCGAGGGAGATTATCAGTGGTCTTGTATGTCTTCCATTTCCTAATAATTGCTCCCACAGTTTATTTCTTCAAACCAAGCTGCTTACCTATTGCAGATTCAGTCTTCCCAGCCTGGTGCAGGTCTACAATTTTGTTTCTGGTGTCCTTTGACAGCTCTTTGGTCTTGGCCATAGTGGAGTTTGGAGTGTGACTGTTTGAGGTTGTGGACAGGTGTCTTTTATACTGATAACAAGTTCAAACAGGTGCCATTAATACAGGTAACGAGTGGAGGACAGAGGAGCCTCTTAAAGAAGAAGTTACAGGTCTGTGAGAGCCAGAAATCTTGCTTGTTTGTAGGTGACCAAATACTTATTTGTGAAGACTTACAGAAAACGTTTGACCTGTGTCATTGCCAACAAAGGGTATATAACAAAGTATTGAGATAAACTTTTGTTATAGACCAAATAATTATTTTCCACCATATTTTGCAAATAAATTCATTAAAAATCCTACAATGTGATTTTCTTGATTCTTTTTCTCTCATTTTGTCTGTCATAGTTGACGTGTACCTATGATGAAAATTACTGGCCTCTCTCATCTTTTTAAGTGGGAGAACTTGCACAATTGGTGGCTGACTAAATACTTTTTTCCCCCACTGTACCTGCTGGAGCATGTGCTACAGGTGGGTGCTGCTATGGTGACCAGTGAGCGGAGATAAGGGGGGACTTTACCTAGCAGGGTCTTGTAGATCACCTGGAGTCAGTGGGTTTGGTGACGATTATGAAGCGAAGGCCAGCCAATGAGAGCGTACAGGTCGCAGTAGTGGGTAGTATATGGGGCTTTGGTGACAAAACGGATGGCATTGTGATAGACTGCATCCAGCTTGTTGAGTAGGGTATTGGAGGCAATTTTGTAAATGACATCGCCGAAGTCGAGGATTGGTAGGATCGTCAGTTTTACGAGGGTATGTTTGGCAGCATGAGTGAAGGATGCTTTGTTGCGAAATAGGAAGCCAATTCTAGATTTAACTTTGGATTGGAGATGATTGATGTGAGTCTGGAAGGAGAGTTTACAGTCTAACCAGACACCTAGGTATTTGTAGTTGTCCACAAATTCTAAGTCAGAACCGTCCAGAGAAGTGATGCTGGACAGGCGGGCAGGCAGCGATCGGTTGAAGAGCATGCATTTAATTTTACTTGTATTTAGGAGCAGTTGGAGACCACGGAAGGAGAGTTGTATGGCATTGAAGCTCGTCTGGAGGGTTGTTAACCTCTATGGGCTAGGTGGGACGCTAGCGTGCCACCCGTGGTGCACTCCATCAACAGCAGGTGCATTTCAAGAGCGGCAAATTTGAATCCAAATAAATGTCAAAATTCAAATTTTTCAAACATACAACTATTTTACACCCTTTGAAAGATAAACATCTCCTTAATCTAACCACGTTTTACGATTTCAAAAAGGTTTTACGGCGAAAGCATAAATTTAGAGTATGTTAGGACAGTACATTTACAAGAGTTGTGTGTAATGTTTTGTCAAGTCAAAGACAGGGTCACCAAAACCATAAAACCAGCTAAAATGATGCACTAACCTTTTACAATCTCCATCAGATGACACTCCTAGGACATTATGTTAGACAATGCATGCATTTTTAGTTCTATCAAGTTCATATTTATATCCAAAAACAGCGTTTTACTATGGCATTGATGTTGAGGAAATCGTTTCCCTCCAATAACCGGCAGTCAAGTCAGCGTCACAAATTAAATAATTAAAATTAGAAAACATTGGTAAAATATTATATTGTCATTTAAAGAATTATAGATTTACATCTCTTGAACGCAATCAACTTGCCAGATTTAAAAATAACCTTACTGGGAAATCACACTTTGCAATAATCTGAGCACTGCGCCCAGAAAAATACGCGTTGCGATACAGACTAGACGTCATGTTGGGGAGATCTAAAATCGAAAATACTATGTAAATAATCCATTACCTTTGATTCTC
Organism: Salmo salar; assembly: GCF_965601325.2. Taxonomy (NCBI): domain Eukaryota; kingdom Metazoa; phylum Chordata; class Actinopteri; order Salmoniformes; family Salmonidae; genus Salmo; species Salmo salar. The sequence goes on along the minus strand of NC_138293.1, from coordinate 77,542,238 downwards.
TTCATCAGATGTCACTTCCAGGTATCACAGGTCCATAACGAATGTAGTTTTGTTCAAAAAAGCTCATCATTTATGTCCAAAAATCTCCGTCTTGTTAGCACATGATCTAAGCCAGCCGGACTTCTCGTCATGAACGAGGGGAAAAAATATATTTACGTTCGTTCAAACATGTCAAACGTTGTATAGCATAAATCATTAGGGCCTTTTTTAACCAGAACATGAATAATATTCAAGGTGGACGAATGCATACTCTTTTATAACGTATTGGAACGAGGGTACCCAACATGAACTCGCGCGCCAGGTGTCTAATGGGACATCATCGTTCCATGGCTCTTGTTCGGTCAGATCTCCCTCCAGAAGACTCAAAACACTTTGTAAAGGCTGGTGACATCTAGTGGAAGCAATAGGAAGTGCCAAAATATTCCTCAGCCCCTGTGTTTTTCAATGGGATAGGTTTAAAGGTAATACAACACATCAGGTTTCCACTTCCTGTCAGAAAATGTCTCAGGGTTTTGCCTGCCAAATGAGTTCTGTTATACTCACAGACACCATTCAAACAGTTTTAGAAACTTTAGAGTGTTTTCTATCCATATATAATAAGTATATGCATATTCTAGTTACTGGGTAGGATTAGTAACCAGATTAAATCGGGTAAATTTTTTTATCCAGACGTGCAAATGCTGCCCCCTAGCCCTAACAGGTTAACACAGTGTCCAAAGAAGGGCCAGAAGTATACAGAATGGTGTCGTCTGCGTAGAGGTGGATCAGAGATTCACCAGCAGCAAGAGCGACATCATTGATGTATACAGAGAAAAGAGTTGGCCCAAGAATTGAACCCTGTGGTACCCCCATAGAGGTCCGGACAGCAGGCCCTCCGATTTGACACACTGAACTCTATCAGAGAAGTAGTTGGTGAACCAGGCGACGCAATCGTTTGAGAAACCAAGGCTACTGAGTCTGCCGATGAGGATGTGGTGATTAACAGAGTCAAAAGCTTTGGCCAGGTCAATGAATACGGCGGCACAGTATTGTTTCATATCGATGGCGGTTACGATGTCGTTTAGGACCTTGAGCGTGGCTGAGGTGAACCCATGACCAGCTCTGAAACCAGATTGCATAGCGGAGAGGGTGCGGTGGGATTCGAAATGGTCGGTAATCTGTTTGTTGACTTGGCTTTCAAAGACCTTAGAAAGGCAGGGTAGGATGGATATAGGTCTGTAGCAATTTGGGTCAGGAGTGTCACCTCCTTTGAAGAGGGGGATGACAGCAGCTGCTTTCCAATCTATGGGAATCTCAGACGACACGAAAGAGAGGTTGAACAGGCTAGTAATAGGGGTTGCAATAATTTCAGCAGATAATTTTAGAAAGAAAGGGTCCAGATTGTCAAGCCCAGCTGATTTGTAGGGGTCCAGATGTTGCAGCTCTTTCAGAACATCAGCTGAATGGACTTGGGAGAAGGGAAAATGGGGAAGGCTTGGGCGAGTAGCTGTGGGGGGTACAGTGCTGTTGAATGCAGTAAGGGTAGTTAGGTGGAAAGCATGGCCAGCAGTAGAAAAATGCTTATTGAAATTCTCAATTATAGTGGGCTTATCGGTGGTGACAGAGTTTCCTATCCTCAGTGCAGTGGGCAGTTGGGAGGAGGTGTTCTTATTCTCCATGGACTTTACAATGTCCCAGAACTTTTTAGAGTTTGAGTTGCATGAAGCAAATTTCTGTTTGAAAAAGCTAGCCTTGGCATTTCTAACTGCCTGTGTGTATTGGTTTCTAACTTCCCTGAAAAGTTGCATATCGCGGGGGCAGTTCGATGCTAATGCAGAACGCCACAGGATATTTTTGTGTTGGTTAACGGGCAGTCAGGTCTGGGGAGAACCAATGGCTATATCTGTTCCTGGTTCTAAATTTCTTGAATGGGGCATGCTTATTTAAGATGGTGAGGAAGGCATTTAAAAAAAATAACCAGGCATCCTCTACTGACGGGATGAGGTCAATATCCTTCCAGGATACCAGGGCCAGGTCGATTAGAAAGGCTTGCTCGTTGAAATGTTTCAGGGAGCGTTTGACAGTGATGAGTGGAGTTCGTTTGACCGCTGACCCATTACGGGTGCAGGCAATGAGGCAGTGATCGCTGAGATCTTGGTTGAAAACAGCAGAGGTGTATTTAGAGGGCACGTTGGTTAGGATGATATCTATGAGGGTGCCAGTGTTTGCGGCTTTGGGGTTGTACCTGGTGGGTTCATTAATATTTTGTGTGAGATTGAGGGCATCAAGCTTAGATTGTAGGATGGCTGGGGTGTTAAGCATGTCCCAGTTTAGGTCACCTAGTAGTACGAGCTCTGAAGATAGATGGGGGGCAATCAGTTCACATATGGTGTCCAGAGCACAGCTAGGGGCCGAGGGGGTCTATAGCAGGCGGCGACGGTGAGAGACTTGTTTTTGGAGAGGTGGATTTTTAACCTGTTGGGGATAGGGGGCAGTATTTGCACGGCTGGATAAAAAACATACCCGATTTAATCTGGTTACTACTCCTGCCCAGTAACTAGAATATGCATATAATTATTGGCTTTGGATAGAAAACACCCTAAAGTTTCTAAAACTGTTTGAATGGTGTCTGTGAGTATAACAGAACTCCTATGGCAGGCCAAAACCTGAGAAGATTTCAAGCAGGAAGTGGCCTGTCTGAGAAGTAGTGTTTCATCTTGGCTCTTTTTATTGAAGACTCAGGATCTGTGCAATAACGTGACACTTCCTACGTCGTCCATAGGGTCTCAGAGCCCGGGAAAACGTTGAACGATATCGAGGCAGGCTCTGGCTGAAACACTTTATCGCTTTTGGCAAGTGGCCACTCAGAGTACTATGGGCTTAGGCGCGTGCCCGCTTCGACCGAATGGTTTCTTTTCCTTTGTCTGTTTATCTAAACGCAGATTCCCGGTCGGAATATTATCGCTTTTTGATGAGAAAAATGGCATAAAAATTGATTTTAAACAGCGGTTGACATGCTTCGAAGTACGGTAATGGAATATTTAGAATTCTTTTGTCACGAATTGCGCCATGCTCGTCACCCTTATTTAGCCTTTAGGATAGTGTCTAGAACGCACGAACAAAACGCCGCTGTTTGGATATAAAGTAGAAGTCCTGGGAGTGCATTCTGACGAAGACAACAAAGGTAAGAACATTTTTCTTATAGTAAATCTGACTTTGATGAGTGCTAAACCTGCTGGGTGTCTAAATAGCTAGCCCTGTGATGCCGAGCTATCTACTGAGAATATTGCAAAATGTGCTTTCACCGAAAAGCTATTTTAAAATCGGACATATCGAGTGCATAGAGGAGTTCTGTATCTATAATTCTTAAAATAATTGTTATGCTTTTTGTGAACGTTTATCGTGAGTAATTTAGTAAATTCACCGGCAGTGTTCGGTGGGAATGCTAGTCACATGCTAGTCACATGCTAATGTAAAAAGCTGTTTTTTGATATAAATATGAACTTGATTGAACAAAACATGCATGTATTGTATAACATAATGTCCTAGGGTTGTCATCTGATGAAGATCATCAAAGGTTAGTGCTACATTTAGCTGTGGTTTGGGTTTATGTGACATTATATGCTAGCTTGAAAAATGGGTGTCTGATTATTTCTGGCTCGGTACTCTGCTGACATAATCTAATGTTTTGCTTTCGTTGTAAAGCCTTTTTGAAATCGGACAGTGTGGTTAGATTAACGAGAGTCTTATCTTTAAAATGGTGTGAAATAATCATATTTTTGAAAAATTGAAGTAATAGCATATCTAAGGATTTGAATAACGCGCCACAGGATTCAACTGGCTGTTGAGTAGGTGGGACGCACCTAGCCCAGAGAGGTTAAAAGTAGAAGTTCAAATTTTTGGGTACAGACCTGGATAGCAGGACAGAACTCTGCAGGCTATCTCTGCAGTAGATTGCAACACCGCCCCCTTTGGTCGTTCTATCTTGTCTGAAAACGTTGTAGTTAGGGATGAAGATTTCTGAGTCAGTTTGACAATCAGGGAGGACGGATTTGATTTTGATATGCCTGAAGTGCAGTTCGATTTTGATGAAGCTGACATAGAGATGGATCCCTATGGTGATGTTGAAGAGGAGGGACAAGAAGAAGAAGAAGAGAAGGGAGATCGTGGACGCTCAGGCCAGCCCAGATGACCCCGAAAGTCATAACAGCAGTAGGTTCTAAGACACATGGGAGTCCAGATTAAAGCCTACTTCTGTTGCTCTGTGTTTAACACCATGTTCTGCAACTGCCTCTTCCTAGGGCTCCGGGCCCTGCTCTGCTCTTATCAGGTAAGATGTCTGACATTGATTGGATCAAGTGATAACGAAGCACTCAGAAATAAGATGGTTTTCATGGTGAGCTGTGTGTGTACAATGATGGCTCCAATCTACCTAGGCACTTTGTTATAGGTTGAAGAGTTTTAGTCCAATCAGGGATGAGACTTTTTAAGTCTCCCAACCGCCATTATGTAAAATTGAGAGTTATACAATGCACTTTCTGCAGTTATTGTTGGTCTAGCATGAGTAAAATGTGACCAGTTTTGCTGACATTTTAGTGACATTGAAATCAGAAAAGTACAAAACCCTTTATTCCCCTGTCTATGTCTATTTTGGTCATTCTCTTTCTGACACAAGCGTGCCATATGAAATATTGTCATCACATTCTAATAGTTATGATGCTCCCAAAAGCTACCGCCCCCCCAAGTTCTGACCGCAGCCCCAGTTCCGGCCACCGGGCGAGTCAAGGAGGACACCCCAGGGGGAGAGGATAGGGTCAGAAAGAGAGAGTCAGTACACATTAATAATACTAGACTTAATAGCCAGGGACATTAATGCTACAGGCCTATAGTCGTTTAGCACAGATGGGTTTGTTGAATTGGAGATGGGTACTAAAGTAGAGCTTTTTCATAGCATACAGTAGGTGCATGTTGTTGATCCAAAGAGGAGTGAAAAAGAAAAGAGAAAATACCAGCCAGTTCCTCTGCTCAGTGCTTTAAAACATGACCACAGTTGTTGTCTGGATGGGTACATTCATGGTTAACTTGGTTTTCACATGGGACATTCACATTAATGTATTACCATTTAGTAAGCTTTACTGATTGCCTCATAAATGTAAGAATGTATAATCATATAGCCTATGAAGAGACCATGGATTGTATGCATCAATGCAGAGTGTGCAGAATAATACTGATTTACTTTCCTTATGCCCATCAGTACTCTTTCTAAGAGAGGTCTTGGTGGAACCCTGCTTGGTGGTCTCTGAGCTTGGCATTCAACATAGTTTTTACTCTTTACCCTGTCAAAAACATTCCTGCAGAATCCATGCTCGGCTAATATTTATGTGTGATTTTACTGAATCGTAGCACTATTCTTTCAATTTCAGTTACACAACTAAAAATAAAAGTCGTACATTAGCTACACATAGTATTAGTATATGGAATGTAAAAAACATATATCACTTTAATATTAAATCAAATGCTTTTTCACAATTCAATGTTCCATACTGTTAAGTCACTGTTAAGTGTTAAGTCAAAGTTGGCCAACCCTCTTCTTTTGGACAGTCAAGGTCCTTATGGGCAGATGTTTTGATTTGGTTGTGTTAGATTAGGGATAGAGCGAAATCCTTGTCATTGTAAAAGATGACTCCAATACACAATGACTGGTGCGTGTTTAATGTACTTTCTGCTCTTTCTGAAAAGAAGACAGGTCACAACATAAGGGAAAACTCAGAGAGCGAACTCATGAAGCACAGACAGTGTTTCTGAGGTTCGGGACATTTAATTAAAGTAGAAGGTTGTCTATCCCTGCTGTGTGCAGAGAAGGGTTAGTGAATTGTCTACATGTTCCTCAGCCTGTCTCTATCTATATACTGAACAAAAGTATTTAAAGTGTTGGTCCCATGTTTCATGAGCTGAAATAAAAGATCCCAGAAAGATTCCATACACACAAAAAGCTTATTTGTCTCAAATTTGGTGCAGAAATTAGTTTACGTCCCTATTAGTGGGCATTTCTCCTTTGCCAATATAATCCATCCACCTAACAGTTGTGGAATATCAAGAAGCTGATTAAACAGCATGATCATTACACAGATCCACCTTGTGCTGGAAACAATAAAAGGCCGCTCTAAAATGTGCAGTTTTGTCACACAACACAATGCCACAGATCTCTCAAATTTTGAGGGAGCGTGCAATTGGCATGCTGACTGCAGGAAGATCCACCAGAGCTGATGCCAGATAATTTAATGTTAATTTGTCTACCAAAAGCCGCCTCCAAGGTCGTTTTAGAGAATTCAGCAGTATGTCCAACTGGTCTCACAACCACAGACCACATGTAGCCACTCCAGCCTAGGACCTCCACATCCAGCTTCTTCACCTTTGGGATCGAAACAGTTTAGAGAAAATAAAACCAAGCAGAACTCACAGGGCATACAGGTAAAGGTTTCCCATCATACTGACGGTGGAGATATGAATTCAGCTGCTCCATACAAGACAACAAGACAACAAGTCAGCAGCAAAACAGAAGTATATATGAACTCTGAGGGATCTGGATTTACATCATGATGTCATAGTTGATGGTCTGATGACTTCTTCAGGATTGGTGTCCCGTCCGCAGGCTTGGTTGAGCTAACATAGGCTAATGTGATTAACATGAGGTTGTATGAAACAAAAAAAATCCCAGGACAGAGACATATCTGATATGGGCTTACTGCACTGTCCAATTTACAGTAGCTATTACAATGAAATAATACCATGCTATTGTTTGAGGAGAGTGCACAATTATGAACATGAAAATGTATGAATTAGGCACATTTGAGCAGTCTTGATACAATATTTTGAATAGATATGCAATAGTTCACCGGAAATTTACACTTACAGCGCTGCCATCTACTGGTCAAAGTCTAAATTGCGCCTGGGATAAAGTATTTTATTATGGCCTTTCTCCTGCATTTCAAAGACTATGGTACAAAAACGGTTGGTTTTTTTCTTTTTTTCTTTGTATTATCTTTAAGTACCATACTGTGATTGTTTTCAATGACAACTGTAAAAATAAAAAGCTTTACATCAAAGAGCAATTTATCAAGCAAGAATTTTGCTAGGACTGTCTGGGTGTCACGTCCTGACCAGTAGAGGGAGTATTTGTTTTTTATTTTGGTCAGGACGTGGCAGAGGGTATTTGTTTTATGTGGTTCGGGGTGGTGGTTTATTTAGTAGGGTGTTTGATTTATTATTTCAGGGTTTTTGGGTACTGTTCTATGTTAGTGTATATCTATGTTCTGTCTAGTCTTTTGTATTTCTATGTTTTGTTTATTGGGGTTGGACTCTCAATTGGAGGCAGGTGTTTTCTCGTTGCCTCTGATTGGGAGTCCTATATATGGGTATGTGTTTGGTTTAGTGTTTGTGTGAGATTGTTCCATGTATAGCTTATGGCCTTACAGGACTGTTTATTCGACGTTGTGTTCTTTTGGTGTACATGTTTATTTTGGTTTTTCCTTCTTTCCGTAATAAAAGAATATGAGTACACATATACCCGCTGCGTTTTGGTCTCAATCCGACGACAACCGTTACAGAATCTCCCACCAAATAAGGACCAAGCAGCGGAGGAAGGAGCAACGGAGGGACGATCGTGAGAAGTGGTCGTGGGAGGAGATTATGGCCGGAGAAGGTCCTTGGAGGAAGTGGGGCGAAGACCGGGAATGCTACAGGGGAACACGACTGGCGTTTAAGCCTGAGAGGCAGCCCCAATAATTTTTTTGGGGGGGGCACACGGGTAGTTTGGCTGGGCGAGGATGGAGCCCCAGGCCAACTCCCCGTACCTTTTTTGGGCAGAGACTAACTGGACAGGTCCCGTGTTCTGGGGTGATGGGTGCTGTGGCGAGGCCGGGTATTTTCAGGCCGGTACGCGCAGTACCAGCGCCCCGCATTTGCCAGGGGAAAGTGGGCATCCAGCCAATATGGGGGATGTCAGTCCTGCGCTCGAGACCGCCAGTGCGCCTCTACGGTCCAGTACGTCAACCCAGTACAACCCGTCCTATTCCTGCTCCCCGCACTAGCCCTGAGGTGCGTGTCCACAAACTGGCACTTCCAGTACCAGCACCACGCATCAGGCTTCCAGTGCGTCAGCCCAGTCCGACTCGGCCTGTTCCCGCTCCCCGCACTAGCCCTGAGGTGCGTGTCCCCAGACTGGCACATCCAGTACCAGTACCACACATCAGGCTTCCAGTGCATCAGCCCAGTCCGACTCGTCCTGTTCCCGCTCCCCGCACTAGCCCTGAGGTGCGTGTTCCCAGGCTGATACCTCCAGTACCAGCACCACGCATCAGGCTTCCAGTGCGTCAACCCAGTCCGACTCGGCCTGTTCCTGCTCCCCGCACTAGCCCTGAGGTGCGTGTTCCCAGGCTGATACCTCCAGTACCAGCACCACGCATCAGGCTACCAGTGCGTCAACCCAGTCCGACTCGGCCTGTTCCCGCTCCCCGCACTAGCCCTGAGGTGCGTGTTCCCAGGCTGATACCTCCAGAGTATCCGGCAACAGTGTCCAGTCCAGAGTATCCGGCAACAGTGTCCAGTCCAGAGTATCCGGCAACAGTGTCCAGTCCAGAGTATCCGGCAACAGTGTCCAGTCCAGAGTATCCGGCAATAGTGTGCAGTCCGGAACCGAGTGAGTCTGCATACAATCCGGAACCGAGTGAGTCTGCCTGCGATCCGGAACCAAGTGAGTCTGCCTGCGATCCGGAACCGAGTGAGTCTGCCTGCGATCCGGAACCGAGTGAGTCTGCCTGCGATCCGGAACCGAGTGAGCCTGTCAACGGTCCGGAACCGAGTGATTCTGCCTACGGTCCGGAGCAAAGAGACTCTGTCTACAGTCTGGAGGACAGTAGGCCAGAACCAAAGCCACCTCCAGTATAGGTGGGTTGGGGAGGGGGGGTGTAGCACAGGTGCCGACGTTGACGGCAGCCACCCTCCCTTCCCTCCCTTTAGTTTAGGGGGTTTATTATTATTATTTATTTTTTGGTTGTGTTTTGTTTAGGTGCATTCGGGGTATGCACCTTTGAGGGGGAGGGGGGGGAATTGTCACGTCCTGACCAGTAGATGGAGTATTTGTTTTTTATTTTGGTCAGGACGTGGCAGAGGGTATTAGTTTTATGTGGTTCGGGGTGGTGGTTTATTTAGTAGGGTGTTTGATTTATTATTTCAGGGTTTTTGGGTACTGTTCTATGTTAGTGTATTTCTATGTTCTGTCTAGTCTTTTGTATTTCTATGTTTTGTTTATTGGGGTTGGACTCTCAATTGGAAGCAGGTGTTTTCTCGTTGCCTCTGATTGAGAGTCCTATATGTGGGTATGTGTTTGGTTTAGTGTTTGTGTGAGATTGTTCCATGTATAGCTTATGGCCTTACAGGACTGTTTATTCGTCGTTGTTCTTTTGGTGTACATGTTTATTTTGGTTTTTCCTTCTTTCCGTAATAAAAGAATATGAGTACACGTATACCCGCTGCGTTTTGGTCTCAATCCGACGACAACTGTTACACTGGGAGTGGTCTGAGTGGGGAGGGGAAAACAGAGAATGTGCTGTTATTGGCAGAGAGGTTTGCAACTCTCCTTCTTATCGGTGTATTAACTCATTTACTGCATGGTGATGTCACCATGGAAGGCCAAAACTCCCTCCCGCCTAAAAAGGCTGAAATTTCAGCTGTTTTTTCCCCAAAAGCTCTTACACTAACATGGCATTATCATGATTTTCACAATTTCAAAGTATTATTCCAACCTCAGTGTGGAAATATATAAAACACAGGGTAATCTAGTTTTTGACTGTACTGGATCTTTAAAAACTTGTTTTTGTGACAAAAAAGAAAGCTTGACCAGACTGGGCAAGAGATAGCTGGAATGTTAGAGGCTGGATACTTTTAGTGTGTAGTTCTTTGTGATATTTTTGCATTCTTTACAGTAATGATACTCAGTATAATTCTAGTGTGACACAAACTGAGAAAGTAGTACACCACCTATCCATGTTGTTAGGGTGGTTTCTGTACAGCTGGTTCACCAGCTTCAGTCAGTGTGTCTCTCGACTGCAATAATAAACAGCAGAATCCTCTGATCTCAGACTCTTGGCCTCTAAGAACTGTGTGCTTGTGGAGACGTCCTCAGTCAGGATGAACTGGCCTTTCAGGGAGTCTGAGTAGTCTGGAGAATTGCTATTCATTCTCCCGATCCACTCCAGTGCTTTGCCTGGTTCCTGCCTTATCCAGTACATGTAGAAGCTTGTCATTGTAAACCCAGATGTTTTACATGACAATTTAACAGTGTCTTCAGGTCTTTTCAAATGAGAAAGAGACTGATCAAGCTTGATAGCACAACAAACACCTGCGAAACAAAAACATTTCAACATTCAGTTGGATATATGGTATTTACACTCATTTGGAGTTTAACCATGATACTCAGACATTCATCAGTCACCATGTAGTGTTTAAATTACTGTGTATGGACATCACCATGACAACTAAACTCCAGACTGTCATCAGTTCCATTGTTCAGTGATAGATAGTGCAGGGCTCGCTGTAATGTCAGTCCAAGCTACCTATAATGAAGAGGCCAGAGCTGACTGTCTGATTATAAATAGATGAAGGGGAGGTAGACTTTGCATAGACCGCCCTCTAGAGGCTTAAATAGAGACTGAGATGGAGGTGTTCTTTCAGTGTTGATATTGGCAGCATTGTTTCTCAGAACAGCACAGGATGACAATCTATTGGGATTAATACAATAAACTTCTTCCATCTAAACTTGTTCCTTTTATACTTGTTCCATATATATTTGTTACATCTCAACTTGTTCCATCTATACTTGTTCCACCTAAACTCTTTCCATCTAAACTTGTTCCATCTACAGTATACTTGTTCCATCTTAACTTGTTCCATCTATACTTTAGCAATACTTTAACATTATTGACCTTCACGGTTCTGTATTTAATATTGTACTCATTTGACATCTAGTTTAAATAATGAAACTCACCAAATTGAAAGATAAATAGGCCTAAATGGTTTTAGCTTCTAGAGATTGATAATTCATTTGACTGAATGACTGCATATATTATGGATCCTGTTTGGGGTTATTTGCCATTATCAACTCACTTTGAATGGCTGTAAGGTTTTCGGTTAAAGTTTCATCAGGATATTCATATTCATCTTGACAGGTTGTCATGTATATTTTATGTTTATCAAGTAAACATGTATGTTATGGTTATAGTATGATGTGTCTACTATCTCCTATAGTGTTGGTGAGGCCATGGGATTTATGTTAACAGAGACTGGAGATCAGAAAAACAGACTCTCACAGTGAGAGAAGTGATTGACCAGTTTTTGTACAGCGCTGTAGCCTCCTATGTCACTGTGACTATCTGGCACAATATTAAACAGCAGAGTCTTCAGTCTTCAGTCTGTTCATCTGGAGATACACCTGCTGTTTGCTGTTGTCTCTGGAGATGGTGAACCAACCCCGAACAGACTGGGAGTAGTAGATAGTACTACCACTGCTAATATAGGAAACCCACTCCAGATCTTTTCCAGGAGTCTGTCTGTTCCAAGCTGCATTAGTATTTCCATCAAACCCAGAATATGAACACATCAGTTTGTGGGATACTCCAGGCTTTTTAACTACTGGTCCAGACTCAGTGTCTGACCATGAACACCTGTGGAGAAAAAAAGTACTATTAGAGAAAATACCTGGACTCAAAACCTTAGCAAACATTCTGTTACAAATAAAATGGTCTAAAAGTGTTCCTGTCAAGCCTATTGTCATCAGTAGAAACACAATAGTAAACGTCATGATGAATTCATAGTACAATATGTCTCTGTTCCTCTCCTCCACTCTACAGGGATGGATGAGGTCAGAGTTTTGCATTGACTCCTCCTTACAAGGCAGTAGGGAACAGGAAAATGTAATATATAATATAACGTATATGCCAAAAATATATTTGCCATTTAACAGACGCTTTTATCCAAAGTGACAGCCATGTTTGCATTCATTTTAGGTATAAGTGGTCCCGTGGATTGAACTGACAATTTTGGGTTATATGCCCTAAAACAGTACTATTCAAGAGAATGGATAACATTTGAATGTAAATTGTAACAAGGTGAATTAATCCCCACATTTGGGTTTGTTTTCTTGTTCGTCTTTAGGTCCGAGCAGCACCAGGACATTTATAAAATGTGCTTTAGACATAATGTTTCATGATGGAGGTGATTACTATTGTTTTATCAGACATTCACATGTTAACATGTCTTTCTTTGATGTAACCTAGCTCATCCTCTAAGGGCTTGGAGAGAGATGGTTGATAACTTCTTTCTATATAATAGTTTAAATATTAACTAAATATAGTCATCCTTTCATATAATAATTACATAATTGTTTTAGATGTTTGATGGACCAAGAATTGCAGTACAAATGAACATGGATCATACTGCAGCACATCACTTCAGTTATTGCATATACAAAACGTCCACAGCCATTATGAGCATGTTTTTTACTCATGGGACTAGAGGTTTTTGTACAGGTCCTGCGTTGGTTTGCATCACTGTGGTCGTCGAGCACAATAATACACAGCTGTGTCTTCAGTCTGCAGGTTCTGTCCTGTTAGAGTTGCAGTACTGCTGGAAGTGTATCTTCTAAAGCTGAAATTATTTTTTTGTGCGTCGTTTGTCAAAACTACCACCACCTCAAATATGAAACATTTATTCCATTGGTTTCCCTGCAGGCTGTCGGATCCAGGCTACCGGGTAGCTGTTGTCTGTAAGAGAATACCCAGTGCACATTTGTAAAAACAACAAAGCAATTGATTAGATTCTAAATAGTATACATCAGTAATACTTGTTTATGCTGTTGATAGAATTGCTTCTATTATAAATATTATTTTCTTTGTCATCATTTCATTCCATCCCCAGAATAACTTACAGGATACAGCTGCCAACAGCAGCAGTAGTGTAACAGTCGAGAAGCAGGTGGTAAGTTTAGGTTTGTCGAGACGTTGTTTATTAGGTTATTAACGTCATTAGCATACTGGTTATTGTTCGCAATTTCGGATGACTGACATGTCCAAAGTAAACTGCCTGTTAGTCAGGCCCAGAAGCTAGGATATGCATATACATTTGATAGAAAACACTCTGAAGTTTCTAAAACTGTTAACCTCTCTGGGCTAGGTGGCACCAAATCGTCCCACCTACGCAACAGCCAGTGTAATCCCGTGGCGCGATTTTCAAATACCTTAGAAATGCTATTACTTCAATTTCTAAAACATATGACTATTTTACACCATTTTAAAGACAAGACTCTCGTTAATCTAACCACACTGTCCGATTTCAAAAAGGCTTTACAACGAAAGCAAAACATTAGATTATGTCAGCAGAGTAGCCAGAAATAATCAGACACCCATTTTTCAAGCTAGCATATAATGTCACAAAAACCCAGAAGACAGCTAAATGCAGCACTAACCTTTGATGATCTTCATCAGATGACACACCTAGGACATTATGTTATACAATACATGCATGTTTTGTTCAATCAAGTTCATATTTATATCAAAAAACAGCTTTTTACATTAGCATGTGACGTTCAGAACAAGCACCCCCCCCCCCGCAAACCTCCGGTGAATTTACTGAATTACTCACGATAAACGTTCACAAAATACATAACAATTATTTTAAGAATTATAGATACAGAACTCCTTTATGCAATCGCTATGTCCGATTTTAAAATAGCTTTTCGGCGAAAGCACATTTTGCAATATTCTGAGTACATAGCTCGGCCATCACGGCTATCTATTTTGACATCCGCCAACTTCGGGGTCACCTAAACTCAGAATTACTATTAGAAAAATTGGATTACCTTTGCTGTTCTTCTTCAGAATGCACTCCCAGGACTTCTACTTCAACAACAAATGTTGTTTTGGTTCCAAATAATCCATAGTTATATCCAAATACCTCCGTTTTGTTCGTGCGTTCAGGTCACTATCCGAAGGGTAACGTGCGAGCGCATATGTTGACAAAAAATGTCTAAATATTCCATTACCGTACTTAGAAGCATGTCAAACGCTGTTTAAAATCAATTTTTATGCTATTTTTCTCATAAAATACCGATAATATTCCAACCAGGCAACGTTGTATTCATTCAAAGACTGAAAGAAAAACATGGCGAGTTCTCGTGACCGCGCATCTCCAGTCTCACTGTCCCCAGGCTGACCACTTATAAACACTGCTCCTATACTTTGCCCAGAGACAGCAGACACCCCATTCCACTTTCTGGCGGCTTTAGAGAGCCAATGGAAGCATTAGAAAGTGTCACGTTACAGCACAGATGCTGTAATGTCGATAGAGATGCAACAGAAGGACAACAAATTGTCAGACAGGGCACTTCCTGTATAGAATATTCTCAGGTTTTGGTCTGCCATATGAGTTCTGTTATAATCACAGACACCATTCAAACAGTTTTAGAAACTTTCGAGTGTTTTCTATCCAAATCTACTAATTATATGCATATTCTAGTTTCTGGGCAAGAGTAGTAACCAGTTTAAATCGGGTACGTTTTTTATCCAGCCGTGAAAATACTGCCCCCTATCCAAAAGAAGTTAACAAGAAGTTAAGCTTTTAAATTATGTATGACACTTGTATTTTCATGAATGTTTAATATTACGATTTTTGTATTTTGAACTTCGCGCTCTGCAATTTCACCGGATGTTTTCGTAGGTGTCCCGCTAGCAGTTCATGTGCCCAAAGAGGTTTTAAATTATTGCATCTGATCTTTTTATATTGTAAATTTAAATATAAAGATACAATATAGGAGTAGCGTCTAGACATGAACAACAAACAATACTGCCTGGGGAAGGAAACGAAGGGAGTGCCAGATAAAAGGGGAGGTAATGGAGTCCAGGCGTACGTTATGATGAAGTGCAGGCGTGCGTAATGATGAAGTGCAGATGCGCGTAATGATGAAGTGCAGATGCGAGTAATGAAGTTTCCCAGGACCGGTGGTTTGAAAACTGGCAACGTGGAAATCACAGATGATGTTGGGATCCAGAATGTCCTCCACCGGAACCCAACACCGCTCCTCTGGGCCATACCCCTCCCAGTCCACCAGGTACTGCAGCCGACCCCCACGACATTGGGAGTCCTGTAGGGATCTGACCGCATAGGCGGGAGCTCTCTTGACGTCCAGGGTGTCGGAGGGGTGTCGTGGGGACAAGGAACCACTGACCTGAGAAGGGAGACATGAAAAGATGAGATATGGTAGTCATTGGGAAGCTGTGACCTATACGTCACCTCGTTGACCCTCTTCTGAATAGCGTACAAAGTGCTGACTCATGCCATCCGCTGGATGCTGCTACTGTCCGGAAGGTGAGCGTGCACTCGGCAGCCGTCTGCTCACCCCCTCTTTGCCCTCCGGTGGATGATCAAAGATACCTCTTAACCGAGCCATGAACCACTCATACGAATCCAGCTCCTCCTCTCTCCCAGACAACCAAGGTCCATTCCGACGCCCGCCCAGTCAGCAGAGAAATAACCGTGGCAACCTTCGTCCTCTCGGTGGTAGGAGCTCCCATCTGTTGCGCAAAGTATAGGGAACACTGTAGTCGAAAGCCATGGCATTTAGATGGGGAGCCGTCATATTTAACGGTCATCGCTGAACTGGGCAGGTTGCTGAATGGGCTGGTGTGCTGGCTCGCTGGATCGACTGATGGTAGAGTATCCTCCACTAGCTGAAGGCAACGGCTCTCGTAACGACGTTGAACGCTGGATGGGAGGAGTGGGAGTAGACGTGACAAGTAGAGATGAAGGGATCACGGTTTGTTTTGAAGCTAAACTAATGGGAGCTGCTTTTACAGCAGCTGAGTGAAAGACAGACAGACACTTCTCTTTTAATACAGAGAGGAGAGTTGCTTTGCATAGTGTGAGAGAGTTGGCTTGAAAGGGAGAGATAAATAAACGACTAGTATCACTGTGCATGCTTATTAGAATGGTTGTTGCTTTTTGGAACAGAATGAGAACGTCAGAATGTAACTATTGGCTTCCCCAATGAGACCTATACTGTACTTGGTTCATTACAATATTTACATTAATAACCCTTATATGCTACCCAAAAGTATGTTCATTCTTATGTTTGCTGATGTAACATCTCTGATTTGCATACATTTGAAATCTGATTTCATTCAAACGAGCGTACCTATTTGAAAGGCATTACAAAATAAATGGTTTGAGCTGCTTGACATTGATGATACTTTTACTGAATGACCACATGTATTATTGATACTGTTGGTTATTTGACATTGTTAACCTGTTATGGCTAGGGGGCAGTATTTTCACGGCTGGATAAAAAACGTACCCGATTTAATCTGGTTACTACTCCTGCCCAGTAACGAGAATATGCATATAATTATTGGCTTTGGATAGAAAACACCCTAAAGTTTCTAAAACTGTTTGAATGGTGTCTGTGAGTATAACAGAACTCATATGGCAGGCCAAAATCTGAGAAGGTTTCATTCAGGAAGTGGCCTGTCTGACAAGGTGTCGTTCTTCTTGTCTCTGTTTATTGAAGAGTGAGGATCTTAGCTGTCCCGTGACACTTCCTACGGCTGCCATAGGTTCTCAGAAGGCGGCAAAAAGCGGAATCGTGGCTTTGCAGGCTCTGGCTGAAACAAAGTAGCGCGTTTGGGTAGTGGCTGATTACAGTACTGTGAGACTCAGGCTCGTGCCCACGTCGACCGAAAGGTTTTTTTTCATTCCTCTGTTTAGCTAAATGGACATTCCCGGTCGGAATATTATCGCTTTTTTACGAGAAAAATGGCATAAAAATTGATTTTAAACAGCGGTTGACATGCTTCGAAGTACGGTAATGGAATATTTAGATTTTTTTTGTCATGAATTGCGCCATGCGCACGACCCTTCTTTACCATTCGGATAGTGTCTGGGACGCACGAACAAAACGCCACTATTCGGATATAACGATGGATTATTTTGGACCAAACCAACATTTGTTATTGAAGTAGCAGTCCTGGGAGTGCATTCTGACGAAGACAACAAAAGGTAATCAAACTTTTATAATAGTAAATCTGATATTGGTGAGTGCTAAACTTGCCGGGTGTCTAAATAGCTAGCCCGTGATGGCTGGGCTATGTACTTAGAATATTGCAAAATGTGCTTTCACCAAAAAGCTATTTTAAAATCAGACATATCGAGTGAATAGAGGAGTTATGTATCTATAATTCTTAAAATAATTGTTATGCTTTTTGTGAACATTTATCGTGAGTAATTTAGTAAATTGTTAGCAAATTCCCCGGAAGTTTGCGGGGGGTATGCTAGTTCTGAACGTCACATGCTAATGTAAAAAGCTGTTTTTTTATATAAATATGAACTTGATTGAACAAAACATGCATGTATTGTATAACATAATGTCCTAGATGTGTCATCTGATGAAGATCATCAAAGGTTAGTGCTGCATTTAGCTGTCTTCTGGGTTTTTGTGACATTATATGCTAGCTTGAAAAATGGGTGTCTGATTATTTCTGGCTTGGTACTCTGCTGACATAATCTAATGTTTTGCTTTCGCTGTAAAGCCTTTTTGAAATCGGACAGTGTGGTTAGATAAAGGAGAGTCTTATCTTTAAAATGCTGTGAAATAGTCATATGTTTGAAAAATTGAAGTTTTTGTATTTTTGAGGAATTTGTAATTCGCGCCACGCCTATCATTGGATATTGGAGCAAGTGTTCCGCTAGCGGAACGTCTAGATGTAAGAGGTTAACTAACTTTGAATGGCATCAGGTGTATTTCCAGGTGCTGTTTATTATAGATGCACATCAAGACACAGTGACACAGGAGGCTGCAGCGTTGTAAGAAAACTGATCAAGCACTTCTCTTAGAAAAAAAGGGTTCCAAAGGGGTTATTTGGCTGTCCCCATAGGATAACCCTTTGAAGAACCCTTTTTAGTTCCAGGTAGAACCCTTTTGGGTTTCCATATACTACAGAGACAGCCAAAGAACCCTTTTGGAACCTTTTTTTCTAAGAGCGTCAGAGTAACTGATCAAGCAATTTTCTTACAACGCTGCAGCCTCCTGTGTCACTGTGTTTTGACGTGCATCAATAATAAACAGCATCTGGAGATACACCTGCTGCTTGCTATTGTCTCTGGAGATGGTGAACTGACCCTGAACTGACTAGGGGAAGTAGAGCGACTACCACTGCTAATATAGGAAACCCACTTCAGTCCTTTCCCAGGAGCCTGTCTGATCCAAGCTGCGGAAATATCACCACAACATTGCATAGATCTTAATTTGAGCCAGTTTTCTACATCAGGAAAATTATCCTGCAGCAACAGGAAATGTGGATTATAATTAATGGACATTTTATCGAATCTGACATTTTGAAGTGGAAATGAAAAGCCTTAGAAGCCATTTTAAACCTTTAATACACTACGGTTTGGCATGAAAATACTCAGCATTCTTCTCTCTGTTATTTTCAGATTTTTCATATGGGATGTTCAGACTATAATTTTTCTTTTCTTTTATACAGTCAAGAAAAGTACAGAAACAAGAAAATGTGCCTATGTGGGACAATACAATTAGTATCCCCTCTTGGAAGTCTATTGTGGAGTTCCTCAAGGATCTATAATTGGTTAATTACTGTTTTTAGTTTATTTTGTTTGCTGATCACATTAATATAATTCTGTCCGATAAAGATGTTCAAAACAGAATAGCTAATATGAAGTCTGAGTTGCATTAAATGGCCTTCTGTGTTATTGTAAATAGTGTTCTTTTCACTGTTCATAATGTATGTGGATGTTTTATGTGGATAACATTGATATCAATGGACAGTGTTTCCACTACTGTTGCAGTGTGTGTGTGTTTCAAAAACCGATGCGCCTCATTACTTCTCAAACTGGGTTCAGTGTTGAGCAGTTTTTGTACGCCGCTGCAGCCTCCTGTGTCACTGTGTCTCTGGCACAATAATAAACAGCAGAATCTTCAGTCTTCAGGCTTTTCACCTCTAAGTACAGCTGGTTTTTGGAGTTGTCTTTGGTGATGGTGAACTGACCCTGTAGAGACTGGGAAAATATAGTGCCAGTGCCACTGTCAATGCGTCCAATCCACTCTAGACCTTTCCCTGGTTTCTGACGGATCCAGTGTAACCAGCTCAGGGGCAGACCAGACACAGTACAGTACAGTGTTACTGACTCTCCAGGGCTCTTCACTAATGGCTCAGAAGAGGTGAGTGACTGCCCTGAACAGCTGAAAAACAGACAGAGTTTAGATTACTGTGACCCTCCAGCCAAGTAGCACAGCTCCTCTCCTCTCTCCTACACTGGAATGAAATAACTCCAGTTAACTCACCTGAGATGAGAGCCAGGAGGAACACACATTCTACAACTCTCATTGTGAAAAAGTTCTAAAATTCTGTAAAAGTAGAAGCACAGACTGGGAGTGGTTGTCTTGACTGAGGTAGATGGTCTGTGGAGGGCAGTTATATCAGACTATTGAAATGGGAGGAGACCTTGGGTCGATGTGAACAGTAACACATTTGCATCTCTATGGTATTAAATGTTTCTCCCCGTAGCTCTAGCGGTCTAAATACTACATATATTGGCACTGTTGTGAAAGTTTTGGTGAAGACTCAAGGTGTACATGTAATAGTGACATAGACACGTATCGTTTTTAATTTTTTTATTTAACCTTTATTTAACTAGGCAAGTCAGTTAAAACCTCTTACATCTAGGCGTTCCGCTAGCGGAACACCTGCTCCAATATCCAATGATAGGCGTGGCGCGAATGACAAATTCCTCAAAAATACAAAAACTTCAATTTTTCAAACATATGACTATTTTACAGCATTTTAAAGACAAGACTCTCCTTTATCTAACCACACTGTCCGATTTCAAAAAGGCTTTACAGCGAAAGCAAAACATTAGATTATGTCAGCAGAGTACCCAGCCAGAAATAATCAGACACCCATTTTTCAAGCTAGCATATAATGTCACAAAAAACAAAACCACAGCTAAATGCAGCACTAACCTTTGATGATCTTCATCAGATGACACACCTAGGACATTATGTTATACAATACATGCATGTTTTGTTCAATCAAGTTCATATTTATATCAAAAACCAGCTTTTTACCTTAGCATGTGACGTTCAGAACTAGCATACCCCCGCAAACCTCCGGTGAATTTACTAAATTACTCACGATAAACGTTCACAAAAAACATAACAATTATTTTAAGAATTATAGATACAGAACTCCTTTGTGCAATCGAGGTGTCCGATTTTAAAATAGCTTTTCGGTGAAAGCACATTTTGCAATATTCTGAGTAGATAGCCCAGCCATCACGGCTAGCTATTTAGACACCCACCAAGTTTAGCCCTGACCAAACTCCGATTTACTATTAGAAAAGTTTGATTACCTTTGGTGTTTTTTGTCTGAATGCACTCCCAGGACTGCTACTTCAATAACAAATGTTGGTTTGGTTCAAAATAATCCATTGTTATATCCAAATAGCGGCGTTTTGTTCGTGCGTTCAAGACACTATCCGAAGTGTAAATAAGGGTCACGAGCACGATGCATTTCGTGACAAAAAAATTCTAAATATTCCATTACCGTACTTCGAAGCATGTCAACCGCTGTTTAAAATCAATTTTTATGCAATTTTTCTCGTAAAAAAGCGATAATGTTCCGACCGGGAAAGTGTGTATACGTACAAAGAGAGAGAAAATAAAAGCATGGGATCCCCTCGTGCACGAGCCTGAGTTTCATAGTACTGTGACCGGCCACTATCCAAACGCGCTACTTTTTTTCAGCCAGAGCCTGCAAAGCCACGATTCAGCTTTTTGCCGCCTTCTGAGAGCCCATGGGAGCCATAGGAAGTGTCACGTAACAGCAGAGATCCCCTATATTGGATAGAGATAATCAAGAAGGGCAAGAAATGGTCAGACAGGGCACTTTCTGTAAGGAATCTTCTCAGGTTTTGGCCTGCCAAATGAGTTCTGTTATACTCACAGACACCATTCAAACAGTTTTAGAAACTTTTGAGTGTTTTCCATCCAAAGCTAATAATTATATGCATATTCTAGTTACTGGGCAGGAGTAATAATCAGATTAAATCGGGTACGTTTTTTATCCGGCCGTGAAAATACTGCCCCCTAGCCATAACAGGTTAAGAACAAATTCTTATTTTCAATGACGGCCTAGGAACAGTGGGTTAACTGCCTTGTTCAGGGGCAGAGCGACAGATTTTTACCTTGTCAGCTCGGGGATTTAAACTAGCAACCTTTCTGTTACTGGCCCAACACTCTAACCACTAGGCTACCTGCCGCCCAGTGTGACAGTGTATCAATAAGAAGTTTTGGGTCCTTGAAAAGGGCTACATATGTCCCATGTTTATTATTACAGTTTCCACTGACCCCTATGTTTGAGTTATCTGTTTTTAATAATCAGTTTAGAAACAGGTCATTATGTGCTGTGTAGAATACGTTTACTGAACACTTGCACTGTTCTAGTGAAGATAACACACACTCCCTTACAGTGTATGGACATCACCATGAATACTAAACACCAGACAGTCATCAGTTCCATTGTTCAGTGCTTGTCAGGTTAGTGCAGGGCTTGTTGTAATGTCAGTCCAAGCTACCTATAATGAGAAGGCCAGAGCTGGGTGTCTGATTATAAAGGGATGGATGGGAGGGAGACTTTGCATACACCGCCCTCTAGAGGCTTAAATAGAGAATGAAAGGGATACATTTACTCTGTTCCTTGATTATCTTCCCTCCCTGTCCTTTATTCTGCTCGCTGATTTTCAGATTTTACCTATGGGATGTTCAGACTAGATATGTTTAATATTTTATACAGTACTGAACAGCACAGAAACGAGCACATTTCCCTATGTGGGACAATACAAGTTGTATTGAATTAGATATATCTCTTACTGCTTATCCCCTCTTGGGAAACTATTATGGAGTTCCCCAAATATCTATAAATGGTCCATTACTGTATTTAGTTTGAATATATTTCTGTTTGCTGATCACAATAACTTCTTACGGATCAGTGGGGCACTAGCGCCCCACCTCAACAACATCCGGTGAAATTGCAGAGCGCCAAATTCAAAATACAAAAGTCGTAATATTAATATAATTCTGTCCGATACAAATACTCAAAGCGCAACAGCTAATATGAACTCAATTCTGTAAAGTTGACTTTGGGTTCATGTAAATAATGTGCTTTTCAGGTTATAATGTGTGTGGATTACTTTATGGGTTTAATATTGATATCAGAGTTTTTACACTACTGTTGAGTACTTTTGCTCTCTCATAGAGAGCGTGTCTGAACGACAGATGCGCCTCATTGCCTCTCATACTGGGATCAGTGTTGATCAGTTTTTATACGGTGCTGCAGGATCCTGTGTCACTGTGTCTCTGGCACAATAATAAACAGCAGAGTCTTCATGCTTTAGGCTTTTCACCTCTAAATGCAGCTGGTTTTTGGAGCTGTATTTGGTGATGGTGAACTGGCCCTGGAGGGACTGGGCAAATATAGTGCCAGTGCCACTGTAAATGAGCCCAATCCACTCTAGTCCTTTCCCTGGTTTCTGACGGATCCAGTGCATGTTGTAGCTACCCATGGAGAATCCAGACACAGTACAGGACAGTGTAACTGACTCTCCAGGTCTCTTCACCACTGGCTCAGAGGAGGTGAGTGACTGTCCCTGAACAACTGAAAAACAGACAGAGTTTAGATTACTGTGACCCTCCAGCCAAGTAGCACAGCTCCTCTCCTCTCTCCTACACTGGAATGAAATAACTCCAGTTAACTCACCTGAGATGAGAGCCAGGAGGAACACACATTCTAGAACTCTCATTGTGGGAGACTTCTAAGTTTCTGTAAAAGGAGGAGCAAAGACTGGGAGTGTTTGTCTTGGCTGAGGGAGATGGTCTGTGAAGGGCAGTTATATCAGACTACTGAAATGGGAGGAGACCTTGGGTATACATGAACAGACACACATTTGCACCTCCCACATATTATTATTTTGGATCCTTGAAAAGCACTAAACTCAGAAAAAAAAAGAAATGTCCCTTTTCAGGACCCTGTCTTTCAAAGATAATTCGTAAAAATCCAAATAACTTCACATATTTTCATTGTAAAGGGTTTAAACACTGTTTCCCATGCTTGTTCAATGAACAATAAACAAATGAATGAACATGCACCTGTGGAACGGTTGTTAAGACACTAGCAGCTTGTAGACGGTAGGCAATTAAGGTCACAGTTATGAAAAGTCAGGACACTAAAGAGGCCTTTCTACTGACTCTGAAAAATACCAAAAGAAATATGCCAGGGGTCCCTGCTCTTCTGTGTGAATGAGCCTTAGGCATGCTGCAAGGAGGCATGAGGACTGCAGATGTGGCCAGGGCAATAAATTGCAATGTCCGTACTGTGAGATACCTAAGACAGCGCTACAGGGAGACAGGACGGACAGCTGATCGTCCTCGCAGTGGCAGACCATGTGTAACAACACCTGCACAGGATCGGTACATCCAAACATCACATCTGCGGGACAGGTACAGGATGGCAACATCAACTGCCTGAGTTACACCAGGAACGCACAATCACTCCATCAGTGCTCAAACTGTCCGCAATAGGCTGAGAGAGGCTGGACTGAGGGCTTGAAGGCCTGTTGTAAGGCAGGCCCTCACCAGACATCACCGGCAACAACGTCGCCTATGGGCACAAACCCATCGCCACTGGACCAGACAGGACTGGCAAAAAGTGCTCTTCACTGACGAATGGACTGTTTTGTCTCACCAGGGTGATGGGCTTTGTGTCACAACATCATCGGACTGAGCTTGTTGTCATTGCAGGCAATCTCAGCGCTGTGCGTTACAGGGAAGACATTCTCCTCCCTCATGTGGTACCCTTCCTGCAGGCTCATCCTGACATGACACTCCAGCATGACAATGCCACCAGCCATACTGCTCGTTCGATTTCCTGCAAGACAGGAATGTCAGTGTTCTGCCATGGCCAGCGAAGAGCCCGGATCTCAATCCCATTGAGCACGTCTGGGACCTGTTGGATCAGAGGGTGAGGGCTAGGGCCATTCCCCCCCAGAAATGTCCGGGAACTTGCAGGTGCCTTGGTGGAAGAGTGGGGTAACATCTGACAGCAAGAACTGGCAAATCTGGTGCAGTCCATGAGGAGGAGATGCACTGCAGTACTTAATGCAGCTGGTGGCCACACCTGATACTGACTGTTACTTTTGATTTTGACCCCCCCCCTTTGTTCAGGGACACATTACTCCATTTCTTTTAGTCACATGTCTGTGGAACTTGTTCAGTTTATGTCTCAGTTGTTGAATCGTGTTATGTTCATATAAATATTTACATATGTTAAGTCTGCTGAAAACAAAAGCAGTAGACAGTGAGAGGACGTTTATTTTCCTACTGTTCATATGTCCCATGTATTTTTGTTATTATTAGTAGTAGTATTACCATTTATCATCCACCCCTATGTTTTAGTTATGTGTTCTTAATAAGTAGTTCTAGTGAACATAACACACAATATGTTTACTGAACACTTGTACTGTTCTAGTGAACATAACACATGCCCACTTGCTGTGTATGGACATCACCATGACTACTGAACACCATACAGTCATCAGTTCCATTGTTTAGTGATAGTCAGGTTAGTGCAGGGCTTGCTGTAATGTCAGTCCAAGCTACCTATAATGAGAAGGCCAGAGCTGAGTGTCTGAGTTAAATGGGAGGGATACTTTGCATACACCGCCCTCTAGAGGCTTAGAGACTGAGAGGGAGATATCTTCTGCTCTATTCCTTGATTCTCTCCCATCCATGTCCTGTATTCTGCTCTCTGTTATTTTCAGATTTTACATATGGGATGTTCAGACTCAATATGTTTGATTTTATACAATGCTGAACTGCACTGAAAGAAGTACATTTCCCTATGTGGGACAATACAAGTTGTATTGAATTAGATGTGTCTCTTACTTCTTATCCCTTCTTGAGAATCTATTGTGGAGTTCCCCAAGGATCTATAAATAGTCCATTACTGTTTTTAATTTTCGTACATTTCTGTTTGCTGATCACATTAATATAACTATGTCTGATAAAGATACTCAAAGTTTAATAGCTAATATGAACTCAATTCCATAAAGTTGACTTTGGGTTCATGTAGATAATGTGCTTTTCACAGTTATATTGTAAGTGGATTATTTTATCAGGATAATCTTGATATCAGTGTTTTTTCCACTCCTGTTGAGAAATTCTGCTCTCTCACAGAGAGCGTGTCTGAATGACAGATGCGCCTCATTGCCTCTCATACTGGGATCAGTGTTGATCAGTTTTTGTACGGTGCTGCAGGATCCTGTGTCACTGTGTCTCTGGCACAATAATAAACAGCAGAGTCTTCAGTCTTCAGACTGTTTACCTTTAAGTTTAGCTGGCTTTTAGAGTTGTCTTTGGTGATGGTGAACTACCCCTGGAAGGACTGGGCATAATAAGCTGTGGTTCCAGTGTTAATGTATCCAATCCACTCAAGTCCTTTCCCTGGTTTCTGACGGATACAGTAGCTACCCATGGAAATTCCAGACACAGTACAGTACAGTGTTACTGTCTCTCCAGGTTTCTTCACCACTGAATCAGAAGAGGTGAGTGACTGCCCCTGAACAACTGAAAAACAGAAAGAGTTTAGACGACTGTGACCAACAAGCCAAGTAGCACAGCTCCCCCCCTGTCTACTACACTGGAAAGACATAACACACCTGAGATGAGAGCCAGGAGGAACACACATCCCAGAACTCTCATTGTGGGACAGATATAAAATTCTGTAAAAGTAGTAGCACAGACTGGGAGTGGTTGTCTTGACTGAGGGAGATGGTCTGTGGAGGGCAGTTAAATCAGACAACGTAAATGGGAGGAGAACTTGGGTCAATGTGAACAGAAACACATTTGCATCTCTATGGTGTTAAATGTTTCTCCCCATAGCTCCCCATAGTTCTAAATGCTACATACCTTGGCACTGTTGAGAAATGTTTTGGTGAAGACGGAAGATGTACATGTTATAGTGACATAGACTTATTGTACTAATGTATCAATAAGAAGTTGTATTTTATAGAGCAGTTCTTCAATTCATATTATTATATTATATTGAGTCATGGAGGGCCATATGTTGCACTTGTGCTTGATTCACCATTATATTCAGTTATTGCACAGGTCCGGTCCTGGTTTAAAGAAGAGACCAGACGAGGAATCAGTGGTAAAGGATAAACATAATACTTTACTGAGAACCGGTAAACAAACTATCACAGTAACACTGGGAAAACAACAAACACACTGGGAAAACACCAAACACACAGTCTCAAACTCACTCATGAGACAGACACACCCAATTCAAGCTTCTGCAAAGGAAAACAGAATACATACCTCTTTTAATTGGCATTGTATAAAGTGACTAGTGACTCACGAATTGCGCCATGCGCGCGACACTTCTTTACCATTTCGGATAGTGTCTGGAACGCACTAACAAAACGCCGCTATTCGGATATAACGATGGATTATTTTGGACCAAACCAACATTTGTTATTGAAGTAGCAGTCCTGGGTGTGCATTCTGACGAAGACAACAAAAGGTAATGAAACTTTTATAATAGTAAATATGATTATGGTGAGTCCTAAACTTGCCGGGTGTCTAAATAGCGAGCCCGTGATGCCTGGGCTATGTACTTAGAATATTGCAAAATGTGCTTTCACCAAATAGCTATTTTAAAATCGGACATATCGAGTGCATAGAGGAGGTCTGTATCTATAATTCTTAAAATAATTGTTATGCTTTTTGTGAACGTTTATCGTGAGTAATTTAGTAAAATGTTAGCGAATTCCCCGGAAGTTTGCGGGGGGTATGCTAGTTCTGAACGTCACATGCTAATGTAAAAAGCAGGTTTTTGATATAAATATGAACTTGATTGAACAAAACATGCATGTATTGTATAACATAATGTCCTAGGGTTGTCATCTGATGAAGATCATCAAAGGTGAGTGCTGCATTTAGCTGTCTTCTGGGTTTTGGTGACATTATATGCTGGCATGAAAAATGGGTGTCTGATTATTTCTGGCTTGGTACTCTGCTGACATAATCTAATGTTTTGCTTTCGTTGTAAAGCCTTTTTGAAATCGGACAGTGTGGTTAGATTAACGAGAGTCTTGTCTTTAAATAGCTGTAAAATAGTCATATGTTTGAGAAATTGAAGTAATAGGATTTTTAAGGTTTTGAAAATCGCGCCACAGGCTGCAAGTGGCTGTTACGTAGGTGGGACGAATTCGTCCCGCCTAGCCCAGAGAGGTTAACGAGAGTCTTGTCTTTAAAATGGTGTAAAATAGTCGTATGTTTGAGAAAGTTGAATTATGACATTTTGTTGTTTTTGAATTTGCCGCCCTGACATTTCACTGGCTGTGTCCCGCAGGTGGGACGCCAGAGTCCCACGTAGCCCTGAGAAGTTAACCTGTTAGGGCTAGGGGGCAGTATTTGCACGGCCGGATAAAAAACGTACCCGATTTAATCTGGTTACTACTCCTGCCCAGTAACTAGAATATGCATATAATTGTTTGATTTGGATAGAAAACACCCTACAGTTTCTAAAACTGTTTGAATGGTGTCTGTGAGTATAACAGAACTCATATGGCAGTCAAAACCCTGAGACAAATCCTGACAGGAAACTGAAATCTGATATGTGGATATCACTTCAAACATTTGCCATTGAAACACACAGGCGCTTGTGAATCATTTAGCACTTCCTATGGCTTCCACTAGATGTCCCCAGTCTTTACAAAGTGGTTTGAGTCTCCTATGGTAGTAACTGACCCAAAGAGAGGCTGTGGCACTTGGTCATAGGGGATGGGCCATTACCATTGTGACGTCGGCGCCCATGACTACTCTCCCTTTTCGAAACGTTTTGAAAAACAATGCAACCGTCCCAATGGAATATTATTGAAGCCCTGGTTGAAAATGCCCCTAAAGATTTATATTATACAACGTTTGACATGTTTGAACGAACTTAAATATATTTTTTTTGCTCATTCCTGACGACAAGTCAAAAGGCACACGGTACATTTTCACTAGCCTTCGGAGCGCGCTAACACTATTGGGACATAAATTATTAACTTTTTTGAACAAAACTCAATTTGTTATGGACCTGGGATCCCTAGAAGTGCCTTCTGATAAAGATAATCAAAGGTAAGGGATTATTTACAATAGTATTTTTGATGGTTGATCGTTCCAAGTTGGCTCCAACATGTATAGCCTAGACTTTTTTTCTGGGCATACCACGTCGTTTATTGCAAAGTGTGATTTCCGAGTAAAGTTATTTTTAAATCTGGCAAACCGATGGCATTCAAGACATGTTAATCTATAAGTCTTTGAATGACAATATTACATTTTAACAATGTTTTCGAATAGTAATTTTGTAAATTGTAGCGCTAATAAACCGGAAGCATTTGAGGGAAAAGATTTTCTGAACGTCATGCGCCGATGTAAAATGCTGTTTTAAAATATAAATATGAACTTTATCGAACGAAAAATGCATGTATTGTGTAACATGATGTCCTAGGAGTGTCATCTGATGAAGGTTGTCAAAGGTTAGTGCTGCATTTAGCTGTGTTATGGGTATTTGTGATGCATGCTAGTTGCTTTGAAAATGGCTGTGTGATTATTTCTGGCTGGGTACTCTGCTGACATAATCTAATGTTTTGTTTTTGCTGTAAAGCCTTTTTGAAATCGAACAGCGTGGTTCGATTCAGGAGAGGTGTATCTATAAAACGGTGTAAAATAGTCATATGTTTGAGAAATTGAAGTTATAGCATTTATGAGGTTTTGCATTTAGCGCGACGCGATTCCACTGGCTGTTGATTAGGGTGGGACGCAAGCGTCCCACTGGCCCAGACAGGTTAATCTAACCACATTGTGTAACGCCCTGGCCATAGAGAGGGGTTTTTGTTGTTTATTTTGGTTAGGCCAGGGTGTTACATTGGTTGGGCGTTCTATGTGCATTTTTCTATGTTGGTTTGTTTCATTGATTTTGGCCGTGTGGCTTCCAATCAGGCACAGCTGTAGAGTGTTGTTGCTGATTGGGAGTCACACATAAGAGCCTGTTTTTCCGTTGGGGTTTTGTGGGTAATTGTTTCTGTTAGTGTTTTGCACCTGACAGGACTGTTTGGCTGTCGGTTTTCTTGTTTTGTTTCATATAGTGTTCTTTCTGTTCTTAAATTCAATGATGAACACTAACGCCGCTGCACCTTGGTCTACTCTCTCTCCCGACAGCCGTTACACATTGTCCGATTTCAAAAAGGCTTTACAGCGAAAGCAAAACATTAGATTTAGGAGAGTACATAGACAAAAATAATCACACAGCCATTTTCCAAGCAAGCATATATGTCACAAAAACCCCAAACACAGCTAAATGAAGCACTAACCTTTGATGATCTTCATCAGATGACACTCCTAGGACATTATGTTATACAATACATGTATGTTTTGTTCAATCAAGTTCATATTTATATCCAAAAACAGCTTTTTACATTGGCGTGTGATGTTCAGAACATGCATTCCCACCAAAAACTTCCGGTGAATTTACTAAATTACTCATCATAAACATTGACAAAATACATAACAATCATTTTAAGGAGATGTTCATCTATAATTCTTTGAATAACAGTTTAATATTTTATCAACGTTTATGATGAGTATTTCCATAATTATTAATATATTTCTATAAATGTATGTGCTCATTCACCGGAAGTTTTTGAAGGAAAAACATTTCTGAACATTATGGGCCAATGTAAAATGGGGTTTTTGGATATAAATATGAACTGTATCGAGCAAAACATACATGTATTGTGTAACATGAAGTCCTATGAGTGCCATCTGATGAAGATCATCAAAGGTTAGTGCTTAATTTTAGCTGTATTTCTGGTTTTTGTGACGCCTCTCCTTGCTTGGAAAATGGCTGTGAGGCTTTTATGTTTTAGGCGCTGTCCTAACATAATCTAATGTTTTGCTTTCGCCATAAAGCCTTTTTGAAATCAGACAATGTGGTTGGATTAAGGAGAAGTGTATCTTTAAAATGGTGTAAAATAGTTGTATGTTTGAGAAATTTGAATTATGAGATTTGTGTTGTTTTGAATTTGCCACCCTGCTATTTCACTGGCTTTTGAATAGTGTGTACCGTGGGTGGAACGGTAGCGTCCCACGTAGCGCAGAGAGGTTTTAAGACATGAAGCTCAGTCCATACGGAAAATGTCAAGATCTTTGAACATTTCTTCAAGTGCAGATGCAAAAAACATCAAGCGCTTTGATGAAACTGGCTCTAATGAGGACCGTCACAGGAATGGAAGACCCAGAGTTACCACTGCTGCAGAGAATAAGTTCATTAAAGTTACCAGCCTCAGAAACTGCAGCCTGTCTTTTGTGAGACGCGGTGTGGGTGAATGGATGATCTACACATGTGTAAAGCGTGGAGGAGGAGGTGTTATGGTGCTTTGCTGGTGACGCTGTCTGGGATTTACTTATTCAAGTCACTCTTAACCAGCATGGCTACAACAGCATTCTGCAGTGATTCACCATCCCATCTGGTTTGCGCTTATGTAACTGGTTCTGCACCGGTACCTTTCTGCATTGTGTTCTGGTAAGGTGTAGGTGGAAGATAAGGCTCTGGACACAATTCTGCCAGTTGTCTCTCTTTTAATGACTGCGTGGAATGGAAACAAATACAAGTCAAAAGTTACTGCTGCAGTCTGGACTCCATACAAGTATATTTGCCTCTCCTCATCACGCTCTGAGCAAACTGTAGTAAGAGTATCAACAAAAAAATACAGTGTACAAAATGTACATGTTCATATTTCCAAAAGACTCATTACATTTTATAAAAATGTTATACACCAATACACAAATAAATTGCTATTAAGTGCAAAATATTTCTTAGAGAGTGTACTATTGTACCATTATACCTGAAGCATACTAATGGGGCAACAATGCCATTTTTTACATGCCTGGGCAAGTAACAAAATGAACGACAGCGAACTAGGCACATTAAACATGAAATACAAAATTGTCACATTTCACAACATTCCTGCATGGAATGGGTACAAATACAAGGCAAAAGTTACTGCTGCAGTCTGGACTCCATACAAGTATATTTGCCTGATAAAAGACAAAAGACAGTGCAGAAAACCAATGAGAAAATAATTTAAAAAACTCACGATGTCTGCACCTGAAATAGACCCTCTCCCACCACAAAGCTAATGATAGTTGAGCTAGCCTTGCAAAGTTGCACTCAAACATTATCCCCATTCACATGAATATATGTTCCTATAAACAGTAATGCAACTCTAAATCGGTGACGATATAACCTTTGCTTGTCTTATCTTGTGAATTTGTGAACATGTGCATACGAAACACCTACCTCTCCTCATCATGCTCTGAGCAAACTGAGGAGTACGAGCACGGCTCTCGTTGATGACATCACAGCATTAACACAATTTAGAAAATAAATACAATAAAATAATTCACTCTTGCAAGTAATGTAATACATCTTAAAATAAACTTAAAATAATACATTTAAATAAATATGAATGATTTTTGGTGAAATACATGAAGTATATTTTACACCTGTTACATTTAGTGGGACTATCATTTGTTTTTTCTACAGGACAATGACCCGACAAACCTCCAGGCTGTGTAAGGGCTATTTTACCAAAAAGGAGAGTGATGGAGTGCTGCATCAGATGACCTGCCCTCCACAATCCCCCGACCTCAACCAAATTGAGATGGTTTTGAATGAGTCAGACTGCAGAGTGAAGGAAAAGCAGCCAACAAGTGCTCAGCATATGTGGGAACTCCTTCAAGACTGTTGGAAAAGCATTCAAGGTGAAGCTGGTTGAGAGAATGCCAGGAGTGTGCAAAGATGTCATCAAGGCAAATGGTGGCTATTTCAATAAAATATACTTCGATTTGTTTAACTTTTTTTTGTTAATACATGATTCCATATGTGTTATTTTATAGTTTTGATGTCTTCACTAATATTCTACAATGTAACAAATAGGAAAAATAAGGAAAAACCCTTTGAATGTGTTTGTGTTCGAAAACTTTTGATCATGAACTGTCAGTAGTTATGTTGTTTGTGTCCCTGTTCTTCAGTCTAGTCAGTGCTTCAGTCCCTTTCCATCACTCTGCAAAGAGATAAGTAGTGATGGATGAGGTCAGAGTTTTGCATTGACTCCTCCTCAGTGGGTGGGAAGATGGAGAGTCAGAGACTGGGAACAGGTTCATTTGACCTAAAAAGTTCACTTATAGAGACAGTGAGTTCATTTACATTTTAATAAGGGGGAATTAATGACGGTATAATGATACCTTACTATAAAAACCATTCAGTTCACCTTAACCTAGCTCACCCTCTAGTGGCCTAAAGAAGGGATGATTAGTTAATCTGCACTCTCCGTACATAAAGACAGAATACACCAAACAAATGAAGAAGGGAACGTAAAACTAACACTTTGAGCAGATTTGATGGATGGAGTATAACTGCTAAGAGATTGTAGTAATACAGTAATTGGGTATAAAGTATGTGTTTTAATTGTTTAAAAGTTTGTATTGTAGTGTCATGTTTAGTGTTCGGATACCTTTATATTCATATGAATGTCATGGAGTCTTTGTACAGGTTCTGTGTTGGTTTGTATCAGTGTGGATAACAAGCACAATAATACACAGCTGTGTCTTCAGTCTGCAGATTCTGTCCTGCTAAAGTTACTGTGCTGCTGGACATATCTCTGGAGATACTGAACTTGTTTTTCAGTTTATCACTGTATTATGTGCTACCATCGTGACAAATTAATCCTAACCACTCCAGTGCTTTTCCTGCAAGTTGGCGATTCACCCCTGTACAGTAACTGGTGCTGGTTAAAGAATACCCAGAAGCCTTACAGAGAAAGTCAGAGGCTGTTCAGGCTGCAGGGTGATAGAGCCTGGCTGTGTGAGTTCAGTCTGACAGAACACACCTGTGAAACAAAACAAAAAATGTTGTTAACCTCTTGCATCTAGACGTTCCGCTAGCGGAAACTCGTTCCGCCAGCGGAACCCCTAGCCAACAGCCAATGGCGTCGCATGGCGCGAAATACA
Organism: Salmo salar; assembly: GCF_965601325.2. Classification (NCBI taxonomy): domain Eukaryota; kingdom Metazoa; phylum Chordata; class Actinopteri; order Salmoniformes; family Salmonidae; genus Salmo; species Salmo salar. The sequence continues at coordinate 77,509,024 of NC_138293.1, read as the reverse complement.
AATACCTCAAAAAATCTATAATTTCAATTTCTCAAACATATGACTATTTTACACCATTTGAAAGACAAGACTCTCGTTAATCTAACCACATTGTCCGATTTCAAAAAGGCTTTACAGCGAAAGCAAAACATTAGATTATGTCAGGAGAGTACCCAGCCAGAAATAATCACACAGCCATTTTCAAAGCAAGCATATATGTCACAAAAAAACTAAAACACACAAACAAAAACCTACAACAAACACACCACCCCGAACCACATAAACCAAATACCCTCTGCCACGTCCTGACCAAACTACAATAACAATTAACCCTTATTCTGGCCAGGACGTGACAATGCAGATGTTTTCAGCTACAATTGTGGTCTGTAGCACCACCAAGGACCATGCTGAACCAGGCAAACTTTACCTCGTAAGAATCAGAGTTTCTGGGCTTGAGATACTGAAACTTTAACCTGTTAGGGCTAGGGGGCAGTATTTGCACAGCCGGATAAAAAACATACCCGATTTAATCTGGTTACCACTCCTACTCAGTAACTAGAATATGCATATACTTATTACATATGGATAGAAAACACCCTAAATTTTCTAAAACTGTTTGAATGGTGTCTGTGAGTATAACAGAACTCAAATGGCAGGTCAAAACCTGAGAGATTCCTTTACAGGAAGTGGCCTGTCTGACCATTTGTTGAACTTCTTTTCCATCTCTATCATTTACTAAGGATCTCTGCTCTAACGTGACACTTCCCACGTCGTCCATAGGCGCTCAGAGCCCGGGAAAAAACAGAATGTCGTCATTCCAGCCCCAGGCTGAAACACATTATCGCCTTTCTCAAGTGGCCCATCAAGAGACACTGGCTTATGCGCGTGACCCCGACCGCCCCCGCCTTTGGGATTTTTTCCTCTGTTTGCCGAAAAGGAGATTCCCTGTCGGAATATTATCGCTTTTCTACGAGAAAAGTGTCGTAAAAATTGATTTTAAACAGCGGTTGACATGCTTCGAAGTACGGTAATGGAATACTTAGAATTTTATTGTCACGAATTGCGCCAAGCGCGTGACACTTCTTTACTATTTCGCATAGTGTCTGGAACGCACGAACAAAACGCCGCTATTCGGATATAACGATGGATTATTTTGGACCAAACCAACATTTGTTATTGAAGTAGCTGTCCTGGGTGTGTATTCTGACGAAGACAACAAAAGGTAATGAAATTTTTTCATGCTAATGTAAAAAGCTGTTTTTTGATATAAATATGAACTTGATTGAACAAAACATGCATGTATTGTATAACATAATGTCCTAGGTGTGTCATCTGATGAAGATCATCAAAGGTTAGTGCTGCATTTAGCTGTCTTCTGGGTTTTTGTGACATTATATGCTAGCTTTCGTTGTAAAGCCTTTTTGAAATCTGTAACGGCTGTCTTCTGTAGAAATGGACCAAGGCGAAGCAGGTATGTGAATACTCATCTTTAATTAAAATAAAGAAGTAAAGTATCCACTTAACAATGCAAACAAAGTGACAACAGCTACAGTTCTGCAGGCTAGAAACGCAGTGCAAAAACAACCACCCACAACCCCAAAGAAAAACACACACACCTATATAGGACTTCCAATCAAAGGCAACTATACACACCTGCCTTCAATTGGAAGTCCCAATCATCCACCCAACATTTAACCAACACAAACATGCCACGTCCTGACCCAACTACACCCTCTACTGGTCAGGACGTGACAGTACCCCCCCCTCAAGGTGCAGACCCCGGGATGCACCTAAAAAAAGGAAAACACACAAAAATAAAAATAAAAATCCCCAACAAAAAGGAACACCTAAACAATAAGGGAGGGAAGGGAGGGTGGCTGCCGTCACCGACGGCACTGTGCTACATCCTCCCTCCCCAACCCACCTATCCTGGAGGTGGCTCAGGTGCAGGACGTGGACCTCGCTCCACCTTCGGCGTCGCCCACTCTGTTGGCGCCGATCGCAGCGCCGGGCAGACGGGCCACTCGGGCTGACCCTGGCAGACGGACCACTCGGGCTGGGTCGGAAGACATGCGGGCCACTCGGGCTGGGCCGGAAGGCATGCGGGCCACTCGGGCTGGGCTGGAAGGCATGCGGGCCACTCGGGCTGGGCCGGAGGGCAGGAGGACCACTCGGGCTGGACCGGAGGGCAGGAGGACCACTCGGGCTGGACCGGAGGGCAGGAGGACCACTCGGGCTGATCCTGACAGGCCGGGCACCCTGGCAGATCAGGGCAGGCGGGCACCTCTGGCAGATCAGGGCAGGCGGGCACCTCTGGCAGAACAGGGCAGTCCGGCCACTCTGGCAGAAAAGGGCAGTCCGGCCACTCTGGCAGAACAGGGCAGTCCGGCCACTCTGGCAGAACAGGGCAGTCCGGCCACTCTGGCAGAACAGGGCAGTCCGGCCACTCTGGCAGAACAGGGCAGTCCGGCCACTCTGGCAGTTCAGGGCAGTCCGGCCACTCTGGCAGTTCAGGGCAGTCCGGCCACTCCGGCAGTTCAGGGCCGTCCGGCCACTCCGGCAGTTCAGGGCAGTCCGGCCACTCCGGCAGTTCAGGGCAGTCTGGCCACTCCGGCAGTTCAACGCAGTCTGGCCACTCCGGCAGTTCAGCGCAGTCTGGCCACTCCGGCAGTTCAGCGCAGTCTGGCCACTCCGGCAGTTCAGCGCAGTCTGGCCACTCCGGCAGTTCAGCGCAGTCTGGCCACTCCGGCAGTTCAGCGCAGTCTGGCCACTCCGGCAGTTCAGCGCAGTCTGGCCACTCCGGCGACTGTTGACTGGCGGGCAGCTCCGACGACTGTTGACTGGCGGGCAGCTCCGACGACTGTTGACTGGCGGGCAGCTCCGACGACTGTTGACTGGCGGGCAGCTCCGACGACTGTTGACTGGCGGGCAGCTCTGACGACTGTTGACTGGCGGGCAGCTCTGGTGACTGTTGACTGGCGGGCAGCTCTGGTGACTGTTGACTGGCGGGCAGCTCTGATGACGACTGTTGACTCCTGATGCGTGGGGCAGGTATTGGACGTACCAGCCTGGAGACACGCACCTCCATGCTAGTGTGTCTAGCGGGAAACACCGGACCGAAAGGGCGCACTGGCGGTCTTGAGTGCAGGGTTGGCATCACCCCTTCCGGCTCGAAGCTCCCCTTGCCCTGGCACCTGCGGGGCGCTGGTACTGGGCAAAGTGGGCTGTGCGTCCGTATAGGCGAGATAGTGCGCACCTCCCTGTAGTCACGGGTAGCTGGCTTACGGCTCTTCCCTGGCCTGGCCAAACTACCCGTGTGCCCCCCCCCAAAAAAATCTTGGGGCTGCCTCTCGGGTTCCCTTAGCTGCCTTAACTTGTCCGCCCAGAATTTTCTTTCGTCCTGCCAGGTCCATTCCTCCATTTTCTTCTCCTGTGGCTTCCTCCTCTTCTGCTGCTTGGTCCTTTGGTGGGTGGTTCTGTAATGGCTGTCTTCTGTAGAAATGGACCAAGGCGCAGCAGGTATGTGAATACTCATCTTTAATTAAAATAAAGAAGTAAAGTATCCACTTAACAATGCAAACAAAGTGACAACAGCTACAGTTCTGCAGGCTAGAAACGCAGTGCAAAAACAACCACCCACAACCCCAAAGAAAAACACACACACCTATATAGGACTTCCAATCAAAGGCAACTATACACACCTGCCTTCAATTGGAAGTCCCAATCATCCACCCAACATTTAACCAACACAAACATGCCACGTCCTGACCCAACTACACCCTCTACTGGTCAGGACGTGACAAAATCGGACAGTGTGGTTAGATTAACCTCTCTGGGTTAGGCGGGACGAATTTGTCCCACCTACGCAACAGCCAGTCTAATCCAGTGGCGCGATTTTCAAATACCTTAGAAATGCTATTACTTCAATTTCTCAAACATATGACTATTTTACAGCTATTTAAAGACAAGACTCTCGTTAATCTAACCACACTGTCCGATTTCAAAAAGGCTTTACAACGAAAGCAAAACATTAGATTATGTCAGCAGAGTACCCAGCCAGAAATAATCAGACACCCATTTTTCAAGCTAGCATATAAGGTCACAAAAACCCAGAAGACAGCTAAATGCAGCACTAACCTTTGATGATCTTCATCAGATGACACACCTAGGACATTATGTTATACAATACATGCATGTTTTGTTCAATCAAGTTCATATTTATATCAAAAAACAGCTTTTACATTAGCATGTGACGTTCAGAACTAGCATACCCCCCCGCAAACTTCCGGCGAATTTACTAACAATTTACTAAATTACTCACGATAAACGTTCACAAAAAGCATAACAATTATTTTAAGAATTATAGATACATTACTCCTCTATGCACTCGATATGTCCGATTTTGCATGTACCCGATTTAATCTGTTTATTACTCCTGCCCGGAAACTAGAATATGCATATAATTGTTTGATTTGGATAGAAAATACCCTAAAGTTTCTAAAACTGTTTGAATGGTGTCTTCGAGTATAACAGAACTCATATGGCAGGCCAAAACCTGAGAAGATTCCAAACAGGAAGTGCCCTCTCTGACCATTTCTTGGCCTTCTTTAGCCTCTTTATTGAAAACAGAGGATCTCTGCCGTAACGTGACACTTTCTAAGGCTCCCATAGGCTCTCAGAAGGCGCCAGAACATTGAATGATGACTCTGCAGTCCATGGCTGAAAAACAGTAGCGCATTTGGATAGTGGTCGATCTGAGAACAATGAGACGGGTGTGTGCGTGCACATGAAGAGTCCATTTTACATTTTCAGTCTTTGAACGAAAATGACGTCTCCCGTTCGGAATATTATCGCTATTTTACGAGAAAAATCGCATAAAAATTGATTTTAACTTCTACGGGCTAGGTGGGACGCAAGCGTCCCTCCTGCCTAACATCCGGTGAAATATCAGAGAGAAAAAATTCTAAATACCCAATTCGTAATATTAAACATTTTTGTAAATACATGTATCTTACATAATTCAAAAGATTAACATCTTGTTAATCCAGCCACAGTGTCCGATTTCAAAAAGGCTTTGCGGTGAAAACATACATTATAATAATCTGAGGACAACGTCCCGCAAACACAAGCATTACTAGCATTTTCCAACCAAGCATTAGCGTCACTAAAGTCAGAAATAGCAATAAAATAATCAATTACCTTTGAAGATCTTCTTCTTTTGGTGATACAAAAGGCCCAATCTTCACAATAAATGGTCGTTTGTTCTATAAAATCCATTTTTATAGCATAACACAAAACATTTCCTAACCGGCTAATGTCATGAATTCCGACTCCTTCAACTTTCGACGAAGCATTCGATGTAATTACTCCCGCTAAACACACGTTTATCCAGTCATGGTTGGCTTCATTGCAATCCTCTGTTTGCTAGTAACACAACCATACTTGATTGTTCTTTTTGCGGGACGTATTGACCGAAAAGACCTGATTTGAACACACCTAACAATGACCTCATTGCGCGCCAATGATATGACCAGTGCTTCGTTGATTGACTGTATTTCGGACCAATGACCACTGATCGTCTTGAAATCTAGCTTGGCAGATAGCCAATGAGCTAAGGTAAACGGCAATATGTAATGGTAATACCCGGGATGACCAGCTCTTGAACGAAAGCCGAGCGTAACACAGCCATTCGCCATTGAAACTTCTACCTGCAGGAGCCACATTTGTTTGCACGCAGCAGTTTTGAGTCGAGATAATTTTCAGCTATTTCATAGATAAAATTATGGCGAGTAAATCTGGAAAATCAAAGGCTAAGTCCAGGTATACAGATGTACATGATGACATAATTGATGAAATAGATAGAGATAGTGAGAGCGAATTACTTGAAGAGGAGTCGGATTGTGAGTCAAGTTTGGACTCCGAGTTTGAGGAAATGTTTTTGCATGGAAAGGACGCGATTTTGGACGGGTGAGTACCTCTCATGCCGTTGTTTGAAATGAATAATATCAAATATTATTCATTTGAGTTGTTTGGAGATTATATATATATATATATATATATATATATATATATTGTTTTATTTTATTTATTTGACATATATATATATGTAATGAACTGTGTGAAGTACACATGGCTAAACATTATGAGTGTGTGTCTGTGTCTGTATATATTAGATACATGTAAAAAAAATATCTATATGTTTTCCATGTATTTTATCTAGACATGGGGTTCACAACTCTATATATAATCTGTCTGTATATATAAAATATTTTTTACATGTATTTTATCTAGACATGGGGTTCACAACTCTATATATAATCTGTCTGTATATATAAAATATTTTTTCCATGTATTTTATCTAGACATGGGGTTCACAACTCTATATATAATCTGTCTGTATATATAAAATATTTTTTCCATGTATTTTATCTACACATGGGGTTCACAACTCTATATATAATCTGTCTGTATATATAAAATATTTTTTACATGTATTTTATCTAGACATGGGGTTCACAACTCTATATATAATCTGTCTGTATATATAAAATATTTTTTACATGTATTTTATCTAGACATGGGGTTCACAACTCTATATATAATCTGTGTGTCTGTGTCTTCACAGTCCTTCTGATTCTGACTGGGAGCCCCCACTGCCAAGGTGCCCATCCCCCACAGGAGCTGAATCATCTAGCCGGACCCTGCTGTCTCCGGCTCCACACCTACCCCCACCCGGCCAGGTGTGAAGTCTGTGACAAAGAAGCGGAGGTGGGGCAAAGCTAAACCAGCAATCAGAGAGGAGGAGGGTCATTGGCACTCTGTGATGGTGGAGGATGTGGGCCCACCACCTCCAATATTCAGACCGAAAAGGCCACCAGGACCTCAGCTGGACATGACCTCCAACTACAGCCCCATGCAACTTTTTCAACTGTTTTTTACGTCTTCAGTTATTGATTCCCTTGTCTTCAACACTAATAAATATGGTGCTAAGAAGCAGGCAGGCAAAAAAGAGGCATGGAAGCCTATTTCCATGTCAGATATTTTTTGTTATTTGTCAATGGTCATATACATGGGTCTAGTGAAGCTGAAAACCCTGAAACAGTATTGGAAAACTGCACCCCTCTATCAACTGCCTTTCCCCTCCACTGTCATGTCGTGCAAAAGGTTTCTGACAATCTCACGGGCGCTTCATATCAGTGACCCAGAAGTTGACGGGGACAACGACAAGAAGCGAGGCACAGCAGGGTATGATAGTGTAACGGCTTGTCTGTGGTGTGGAGGAAAGAAGCGCAGGAAGCAGCGAACACTGTGTGGTAATTTTAATAAACCACATGTACAAAATAAAAGGTTTCCCAACAACAGAGAAAAACATAAACGACAAGCACAGTCGAACAAACCTCAGTCGACACACAGAAGGGCAATCCCGCACAATAGAGAGCGGGCCAGCTGAACTAAATAGCCCTCTTAATTGACTAACTCAGGGCAGGTGAGACAACATAAAAAAAGGGAAAAACAAAAAGGGAATCGGTGGTAGCTAATAGGCCGGTGACGACGACCGCCGAGCGCCACCCGAGCAGGAGGGGGCGCCATCGTCGGTAGGAATCGTGACAGATAGGCTCTGCAAAATTAAACCTCTCTACCACAGTATGGTTGAGGCCTGCAAGACCTATTTTCAGCCCGCCCAGAACCTTTCCATCGATGAGAGGATGGTAGCCTCAAAGGCCAGAATCAGCCTAAAACAGTACATGCGTAACAAACCAACTAAATGGGGTTACAAACTGTTTGTTTTGGCTGATTCTGCGTGTGCATACACGTGCAATTTTTTTGTTTATGAGGGGAAGAGCAGTTTGCGACCGGTAAGGGACTGTCATGGCATTACTGTCATGGCATTACTAGATTTTCAACTGCTGGGGAAGGGCTACAAACTTTTTGTGGACAACTTTTACACAAGCCCTACCCTGTTCACAGACCTGAGAAAGCTGGATATGTGGGCTTGTGGCACCATTCGGCCTAACAGAGTGGGCTTTCCAAAAACCAAGGAGAACGACATGCCTAAGCGGGCTGAGCGGGGTACCGTGCGATGGATTCGCCAAGATGGCCTGCTCTTTGTGAAGTGGATGGATACCAGAGAGGTGGTCATGTGCTCCAGTATCCACAAGTCCTTCAGTGGAGATCAGGTCGTCAGGCGTGTGAAGGGCGCTACTGGGGCATAGACAGTCAAAAATGTCCCCATTCCTGGAGCTATCAAGGACTATAACAAGAGCATGGGGGGTGTAGACCTGTCAGATGCGCTGATAGGCTACTATAATGTGCTCCACAAGACCATGAAATGGTACAATACTTTTTTTATCATTTCATTGACATTGCTGTTGTGAATTCCTTCATCATACAGAAGGAAATGGCCAAGAGCTGTGGCAAGCCCCCCATCTCACAGCTAGCCTTCCGAGAGCTGCTCATCCAGGAGGTTGCTGGCTACAGCAAGTCCACTGCAGCACCTTCTGTCCCCTCTACCTCTGTCCCCTCTACCTCTATCCCCTCTACCTCTTCTGCTCTTTCAACCAGTGGTGTTCACCTGCCCAAATTCATCTCTGCAGGCATGAATGTGCCTCAGGGCAAAAAGGGCACAGTGGGGAGGCGACGCTGTGCCCTTTGTCACAGGAAATGCCCCATCACCTGCACCACTTGTTCAGTAACCCTCTGCTTTACAGCAGAAAGAGACTGCTATGGGCCATGGCACAAGCAGCACAATTTTGTGTAGAGGACTGAGGGTCCTCACAACATTGTACATTGTACATTGAATGTGTGTAAATAGTTACCCTTGTTATTAAAATATTTTCTAAATGTTATATTTGTATTTTTTGGTACTTTTTTTGAGGGGTGTGTTAGAATATAATTGTTGTATTTTGTATATAGTTTTTTACATCAAAATGTATCACTGTACCAATTTGGCCACTTGGGTACATTTGGGTACATTTGTGTGGGACACCTGGGTGACTTCATGCTCAATGTCATGTAGCTCGCTCATTCCTGAAGATATGTTTCTCAGATACTGTTGCCCTCTTACATTCTGCATAGAAATTATCCCCAGCATCCTATCTGAATGTTTGGCTGTTCCTGTTCAGGTGAAAGATGGTGCAACAACAATAAAAAACAGAAAACGTATGTTTGTTTCCTTGTATTTTCTTCTACCAGATCTATTGTGTTATATTCTCCTACATTCAATTCACATTTCCACAAACTTCAGAGTGTTTCCTTTCAAATGAAACCAAGAAAATGCATATCCTTGCTACTGGGCCTGAGCTACAGACAGTTAGATTTGGGTATGTCTTCAGGCGGAAATTAAGAGAAGCTATTTTAAAATCGGACACCGCGATTGCATAAAGGAGTTCTGTATCTATAATTCTTAAAATAATTTATGTTTTTTTGTGAACGTTTATCGTGAGTAATTTAGTAAATTCACCGGAAGTGTTCGGTGGGAATGCTAGTCACATGCTAATGTAAAAAGCTGGTATTTGATATAAATATGAACTTGATTGAACAAAACATGCATGTATTGTATAACATAATGTCCTAGGAGTGTCATCTGATGAAGATCATCAAAGGTTAGTGCTGCATTTAGCTGTGGTTTTGGTTTTTGTGACATTATATGCTAGCTTGAAAAATGGGTGTCTGATTATTTCTGGCTGGATACTCTCCTGACATAATCTAATGTTTTGCTTTCGTTGTAAAGCCTTTTTGAAATCGGACAGTGTGGTTAGATAAAGGAGAGTCTTGACTTTAAAATGGTGTAAAATAGTCATATGTTTGAAAAATGGAAGTTTTCGGATTTTCGAGGAATTTGTAATTCGCGCCATGCCCTATCATTGGATATTGGAACGGTGTTCCGCTAGCGGAACATCTAGATGTAAGAGGTTAAAATGAATCGCTTACCTTTGATGATCTTTCTTCTGATTGTACTCCCAGGTCTCCATGTTAGACAATAAATGTTAGTTTTGTTTGATCTTTATGTCCAAATACCTCCTTTTTGTTCGCGCGTTTAGTCCAGGAATCCAAATGCACAAAGCGCGGGCACAAAGTCCAGACTAAAAGTCAAAAAGGTTCCATTAGAGTTAGTAGAAACATGTCAAACGATGTATATAATCAATCTTTAGGATGTTTTTATCATAAATCTTCAATAATATTCCAACCGGACAATTCCGTTGTCATTAGAAAGGAAAGAGAACGAGCGTCGCGCTCACGGCCACGCGCAAGACTGAACTAATGTCTTTCAGCTTGACCACTTGTTGAAACAGCTCTTATTCGATCCCCTTTCACAATACAAGCCTGAAACAACTTCTAAAGACTGTTGACATCTACTGGAAGCCTTAGGAAGTGCAATCTGACCCCACAGACACAGGATGTTGGATAGGCAATCACTTTAAAAAAACGACAAACCTCAGATTTCCCACTTCCTGGTTGGATTTGTCTCAGGTTTTTGCCTGCCATATGAGTTCTGTTATACTCACAGATATTATCTCAACAGTTTTGGAAACGTTAGAGTGTTTTCTAATTAAATCTACCAATTATATGCATATCCTAGCTTCTGGGCCAGAGTAGCAGGCAGTTTAGTTTGGGCACGCTTTTCATCCAAAATTCTGAATGCTGCCCCCAATCCTAGTGAAGTTTTAATGAGAGGGTCCACAGTTTGGAGTGTGTGAGGTTGGAACTTGGGATTATATATTATATTACGTAGAAGGTTGGAGCAAACCTATTATGTCTCAGCCAATTATTTTTTATCCCGTCAAAGATACCCATGTAGTATAAACTAAATGAGTCATTGGGCTCCCGAGTGGTGCAGTGGTCTATTTTTTTATCCCGTCAAAGATCCCCATGTAGTATAAACTAAATGAGTCATTGGGCTCCCGAGTGGTGCAGTGGTCTATTTTTTTATCCCGTCAAAGATACCCATGTAGTATAAACTAAATTAGTCATTGGGCTACCGAGTGGTGCAGTGGTCTAAGACACTGCATCTCAGTGCAAGAGGTGTCACTGTAGTATCTGGTTTGAATCTTGGCTGCATCACTTCTGGCCGTGATTGGGAATCCCATAGGGCAGCGCACAATTGGCCCAACATCATCGAGGTTTGGCCGGAGTAGGCCGTCATTTTAAATAAGATTTTGTTCTTGACTTGCCTAGTTAAATAAAGGATAAATGTACACCAAAAATAATCATTTAAAATCATTCAATGGGCGGATTTGACTTTATTTTATGACAGTAAGAAGATTAATATCGCCCCCTACTGATGCATATATTAATCCAACTGTTTAATTTTTTAACTAGGCAAGTCATTTAACCTCTCTAGGGCAGGCGGGACGAATTCGTCCCACCTACGTAACAGCCAGTTGAATCCTGTGCCGCGATTTTCAAATATTAGGTTATATATAATAATAGGTTTTGACCTGCCATTTGAGTTCTGTTATACTCACAGACACCATTCAAACAGTTTTAGAAACTTTAGGGTATTTTCTATCCAAAGCCAATAATTCTATGCATATTCTAGTTACTGGGCAGGAGTAGTAACCAGATTAAATCGGGTACGTTTTTTATCCAGCCGTGAAAATACTGCCCCCTAGCCATAACAGGTTAACGAGAGTCTTGTCTTTAAAATGGTGTAAAATAGTCATATGTTTGAGAAATTGAAGTAATAGCATTTCTAAGGTACAGTATGAACTCAGCTGCTCCACACTAGACAACAAGTCAGCAGCAGGACATACAGTGGAGAGAACAAGTATTTGATACACTGCCGATTTTGCAGGTTTTCCTACTTACAAAGCATGTAGAGGTCTGTAATTTTTATCATAGGTACACTTTAACTGTGAGAGACGGAATCTAAAACAAAAATCCAGAAAATCACATTGTATGATTTTTAAGTAATTAATTTGCATTTTATTGCATGACATAAGTATTTGATACATCAGAAAAGCAGAATTTAATATTTTGTACAGAAACCTTTGTTTGCAATTACAGAGTATAGAGCATTTCAAACTTGAAGAAAGCTTTTAAGTACACACAACCATCTGTTGAAAGTGAAAACAAAGTGACAGTCGTATAATCAGTAGCAGATCATGTGGAACAACAAGAAAGCTTGACCAGACAGGGCAGGAGTTGGAATGTTAGATACTTGTTCATGTGACAACAAGTAAGATTGACCAGACTGGACAGTATATCATATTTTTGTGTAGTTTGAATGTTAGAGGTTGGAGTCTTATTTTGTGGTGCTTTGTGATATTGTTGTTTGTAGTATTTACAGTAATGATACTCAGTATTATTCTAGTGTGACACAAAGAGAGGAAGCATTACACCAGCTAGCCATGTTGTTAGAGGGGTTTTTGTACAGCTGCTTCACCAGCTTCAGTCAGTGTGTCTGTCGAGCACAATAATAAACAGCAGAGTCCTCTGAACTTAGACTCTTGGCCTCTAAGAACTGGGTGCTTGTAGAGACGTCCTCAGTCAGAGTGAACTGGCCTTTCAGGGAGTCTGCATAGATAACATCTGTTCCTGAACCAGTGTTCATTCTCCCAATCCACTCAAGTCCTTTCCCTGGTTTCTGCCTTATCCAGTGAATGTTATGGCTAGTCATTGAATAACCAGAGATTATACAGGACACTTTAACAGAGTGTCCAGGTATTTTCACCTGAGAAGGTGACTGATCCAGTCTGATATCACAACAAACACCTGCAATATAAAAACATGTCAGCGCTCTTTAAGATGTGTTATTTACACACATTTTCAGTTTAACTATGATACTCAGACATCCTTAAAGTCACAATGTATTGCTTTACTTACTGTGTACGGACATTACTATGACAACTGAACTCCAGACAGTCATCAGTTCCATTGTTCAGTGATAGTCAGGTTAGTGCAGGGCTTGCTGTAATGTCAGTCCACGTTGCCTATGATGAGAAGGCCAGAGCTGAGCGTCTGATTATAAAGGGGTGAAAGGATGGAAGACTTTGCATAGACCGCCCTCTAGAGGTTTAAATAGAGACTGAGAGAGATGTTCTTTGACAGTTGATAATGTCAGCATTGTTTCTCAGAACAGCACAAGATATCAGGATCTATTAGGATCCCCGAAGATCTATATTTGTTCCATTACTGTTTAACATTAATGACCTTCAATGTACATGTATTCAATATTGTATTCATTGTTTGATGAAATTTGACATCTGGTTTCATTTAAATAAGATCACCAAATAGGCCAAAATGGGTTTAGCTTCTAGAGATTGATAAATCATTTTACTAAGTGACTGCATTTATTATTGACAATGTTAGTTAATTCCTATTGTCAACTGACTTTGAATGGCTTTAAAGATTTCAGTGAAAGTTTCAATAGGATATTCATACATTTATCTTACAAAGATGACAGGCATGTTTTATGCTTTTCGAGTAATTATGGTTAAAATTTAGAGAATGATGTGTCTATTCTTTCCTATAGTGTTTATGGGGCCATAGGATTGATGTAGACAGAGACTGGAGCACAGAATTGTCTCACAGACTCTCACAGTAAGGGAAGTGCTTGATCAGTTTTTATACAGTGCTGCAAACTCCTGTATCACTGGGTCTCTGGCACAAAATTACATAGCAGAGTCTTCAGTCTTCAGATTGTTCATCTGGAGATACTCCTGCTGCTTGCTGGAAAAGGTGAACCTATACCGAACAGACTGGGAGTAGTTGATGTAACTGCTGGAACCACGAATGGTAGCAACCTTTCCCAGAAGCTTGTCTGATCCAAGCATTCCAATAGCTGCTTCTAAACCCAGCATATGTGCAAGTCAGTAAAACGACTAACAAACGCAATGGAAAAACAACTGACTGGCACAATAGTAAACAACTGACAAACACAATGGCAAAACAACTAACTAACTAACATAAAGGCAAAACAATTGACTAACACAATGGGGAAACAACTGACTAACACAATGGGAAAACAACTTACTAACACAATAGCAAAACAACTGACTAACACAATAGCAAAACAACTGACATACACAATGGGAAAACAAATGACTAACACAGTGGCAAAACAACTGACTAACACAATGTTGTCATGACGTGGCCCTCTTTGGGTATAGCGAGTAGCTTCCCCCTCTCTCCCTCCAACACCCAGGTTCTGTTATCTCAGGTCATAAATTCCTGGAGGAGACTCTCTCCTCCTGGCCATGCAGAAAGAGACACATAGAGAGAACAAAGGAACTTCTTCTGCATCACAGAACTTGAGAACTGACCAATATCCATGTTTTGGAGAATGTGTAAACGGTCAGTGGAGAAGCCAGCTACGACCCGGTCCATTTTGGTTAATGTTTGTGACCTCATGAAAGACAATACAGCTACATTACCATAACTCTGTTTATACAGAAGCCTCCGTTATGAGGTTTGCGTCTAATTATTGTATAAAATGAATGAGTAAAGATGAAACTATTTGTGAAATTATGTAATGTTATTTTGAACTGTTAATGTGAGAGAATTGTATTCCCTTTAAAGTTTAACTAAGTCATTGGCCCGCGTCCATGAGCACCGACATGATCTGGCTTATGGAACAGCCATTTTCTACTGTAAGGAATAAAACCCCCACCTGAAGAAATCCTCTTGAGACCATGTGTACCTCGGTCACCGAGAGGGCAAAGGTTTGAGTAGAGACCACAAAAACCTCAGTATAAGCTAAGGTTGTAATGGTTGTTGAATTCCTAACCAAGCCACGTGGAGGATTGGCTACACGGCAGGAAATGGTTAAACTCTGAGACTATCGATCCCGACAGAATAAGAGTAAATCTTCTATACTAATTACTAGTCTGCAGCTAGAAATGATGTACCATTGAACGTGAATACCGACAACCGCCAAAACATCTATTCTATAAGAACATTTCTGAATGGTACTCTGAAGTACCCATTCTAACCACGAAAGACTTCAGGGGAGCAGAGAGAGACGCACAGATGAACTTTCCAACAGAAAGACGGACGATTCCAACAGAGATCACGACGACACACAGAGCGTAAATATATATTGATTGCAATTATTCCCGAATGAGTGAGCATTCATGTGCAAAGGATTAGTATTTCAATTATTATAATTATCAACTGTGTAGTGACTCTTGTCCTTCCCGCCCTTCTCAGTCCACACCCACTTCCCTTTGTCCACCAAGCCGTCATATCGGCTGAGCCCACTAGGGAACTTCCCCTATCATTTTCTGTGATTATTTAGTGAGTTAGTAAATAAATGATTAAGACAATTGATGTATGGATGATTCATAGCAAATGCTGGGTTCATGCAGATAACCAACAATTTACAACGTTTGGAATGAGACTAACGTGAGGTAAAGAATAATTCATTCATTAGAAGACTAATTGATCAGATATTAAAATATCTGACCGTTATGTTGTAAATATTGTAGAGTCATTAGATCAAGGGAGGTTTGAGTTTACGTTCAGACTTAGATCACCCCCATCTGGTAGATATATATACAGTATATAATTTTAACTGTTCAGGGAACAGTGAGTTTTAGTACAGGTCTGGTGCTGGTTTGTATCACTGTGGAGGCGAGCACAATAATAGATAACTTCAGTATGCAGACGCTGTCCTTTTAAAACAACATGTTGCTGGAAGTGTTGCTGGTGGTGCTGAACTTCTTTTTCAGTAATCATAATTATAAGCCATTCTTCCGCCACTTTTGTTATATCCAATCCACTCCAGTTTTTTCCCTGCAGGCTGTCGAATCTAAGCTGTATGCAAGCTAGTAACAGGATATGAGACCTTACAGGAGATGGTCAGTGGTTGACAATGCTGGACAGTCATAGAGGCTGGCTGAGTGAGTTCATAACTCTGTACACCTGTTGAAAGGAAATAATGAACAATATTAAGAATCCAAGTAACATGATTTTTGCATTACATTAAATTCTGATCCAATTTTCCTTATTGTGCCTGTCCCAATATAGACACTCACAGACAACAGCTGCAAGCAGCAGCAGCAGAGATGCAGGTAACATGGTTTGTGGGGACAGGCACAACGGTGGGAGCTGCTCTTCTCTACTCCCCAGGACTCAGAGGGATGTATTATGACACACACATATAGAGCCTGTGTATATAAAGAAGAGGGAGAGACAGGGTTAAGATTACATTTGAGTAATGACAATCAGGTATAAAGGACTGGGAATATCAGTGCAAAATGGGGGGAAATTATGTGATAATGTGTCAGTTTTTAACACTACACTTATGGGAGATGAAACAGCAATGGATAAACATTGTTTTCTTATTATTGGTAATCCTACTGTAAACTATATTTATCAAGTTATTATTTTAAAAACACATGTACGGGGCTGCTTGTGAACATTTTGCTATTAAGTCATTAATTTTTTAAAAAGGAGGTTGTCTGTGTTGAATGGGGAAGTGCTTTTTGTACGGCTTCTCCCATTAGTTTAACCACTGTGACTCTCTAGCACAGTAATACACTGCTGTGTCTTCACTCTTCAAACTGTTGATCTGTAGGTACAGCTTACTGCTGGAGTCATCTCTGGAGATAGTGAATCTACCCTGGACTGACTGGGAGTAAGAGATTGGACTGCTAGATGTGCCTATATAAGCAACCCACTCCAGTCCTTTCCCAGGAGCCTGTCTAATCCAAGCCATGTAGTAGCTACTGAATGTGAACCCAGAGGCTGTACAGGTCAGTTGGTGGGATTCTCCAGGCTTTTTAACTACTGGTCCAGACTCAGTCAATGTCTGACCATAAACACCTGTTGAAAGAAATCACAGATGTTGTTAAAACAGTATGTAAAACTCAATTAGTAAATGTATTCACCATAAATCATTTTATAAAAGAGACTCACAGGAAGCAGCTACCAAAAGCAGCAGCAGAGATACAGGGAACATGGTTTGTGTTGAAGCTGAACTGGTGGGAGCTGCTCTTCTCTACTCTCCAGGACTCAGAGGGACGTACTAGGACTCTCACATACAGAGAGGTTTTTATATAAGGAGGAGGTAGAGGGAGTTAAAGGAAGAGGGGCTATTTGAAATTTGCATAAGGAGAGTATATATATATTTTTTTTCTGTTTATTTATTTAACATTTATTTAACTAGGCAAGTCAGTTAAGAACAAATTCTTATTTACAATGACGGCTTACCAAAAGGCAAAAGGCCTGCGGGGAGGGGACCTGGGATTTAAAAAAAAAAAAAATGTACACAATATAAATTTAGGACAAAACACACATCACAACAAGAGAGACACAACGCTACATAAAGAGAGACATAAGACAACAACATAACAAGGCAGCAACACATGACAACACAGCATGGTGGCAACACAACATGATAACAGCATGGTAGCAACACAAAAACATGGTACAAACATTATTGGGCACAGTCAACAGTACAAAGATCAAGAAGGTAGAGACAACAATACATCATACAAAGCAGCCACAACTGTCAGTAAGAGTGTCCATGTATAAGTCTTTGAATGAAGAGATTGAGATAAAACTGTCCAGTTTGAGTGTTTGTTGCAGCTTGTTCCAGTCGCTAGCTGCAACGAACTGAAAAGAGGAGCGACCCAGGGATATGTGTGCTTTGGGGACCTTTAACAGATCTACGGTCCCACAGTTGATAGTGCATGTCAGAGCAAAAACCAAGCCATAAGGTCGAAGGAATTGTCCATAGAGCTCCGAGATAGGATTGTGTCAATGCACAGATCTGGGGAAGGGTACCAACAAATGTCTGCATCATTGTAGGTCCCCTAGAACACAGTGGCCTCCATCATTCTTAAATGTAAGAAGTTTGGAACCACCAAGATTCTTCATAGAGCTTGCCGCCCGGCCAAACTGAGCAATCGGAGGAGAAGGGCCTTGGTCAGGAAGGTGACCAAGAACCCGATGGTCCCTCTGATAGAGCTCTACAAACCTCTACAAGGTTCTCCCATCTCTGTGGAGATGGGATAACCTTCCAGAAGGACAAACATCTCTGCAGCACTCCATCAATCAGGCCTTTATGGTAGAGTGGCCAGACGGAAGCCTCTCCTCAGTAAAAGAGACTTGGCAAACTCCAAGCGGGCTGTCATAAGGCACCTAAAGACTCTCAGACCATGAGAAACAAGATTCTCTGTACTGATGAAACCAAGATTGAACTCTTTGGACTGAATGCCAAGTGTCACATCTGGAGGAAACCTCGCACCGAACCTAAGCACACAGCCAAGACAACGCAGGAGTGGCTTCGGGACGAGTCTCTGAATGTCCTTGATTAGCTCAGCCAGAGCCCGGACTTGAACCCGATCGAACATCTCTGAAGTGACCTGAAAATAGTTGTGCAGCAACACTCCCCATCCAACCTGACAGAGCTTGAAAGGATCTGCAGTGAAGAATGGGAGAAACTCAAGCTTGTAACATCATACCCAAGACTCGAGTCTGTAATCGCTGTCAAAGGTGCTTCAACAAATTACTGAGTAAAGGGTCTAATAATTATGTAAATGTAATATTTCAGTTTTTTATTTTTAATAAATTAGCAGAAATATCTAAAAACCTGGTTTTGCTTTGTAATTATGGGATATTGTATGGAGATTGATGAGGGATTTTTTTTTTAAATCAATTTTAGAATAAGGCAGTAACCTAACAAAATGTGGAAAAAGAGAAAGGGTCTGAATACTTTCCGAAGGCATTGTACATACTTACATTTTGGATCAGTAAGGAATGACTTTCAGTTGTGGCAGTGATGACCTGTGTTGTCATGACACCATCTTTTGGCCCGGGAAGATGAACGGCTTGTCATACATAATGTTGAAACATTTCAGACATTCTCATTGAGTATTTTATGGATAAAACATTTATTTTTCAATAAAATGAGTGGAACTGAGGAGCATTACATCTAATCTTCAGATTCCATATTCTATATAGTATCCCAGAGGATGGGTTTTTATACAGCTATGGTGCTGGTTTGTATCACTGTGAGGGTAGGCACAATAATACACAGCTGTTTCTTCAGTCTGAAGGTTCTGCCCTTTTAAAAACATGTTATTACTGCTAGAGTCTACTGAGAGGCTGAACTTGTTCTTCAGTAAATCCTTTAATTGTGTGTCTCCAGAATATACATTTCCATTCCACTCTAGTGTTTTCCCTGCAGGCTGTCGGATCCAAGTTGTCCAATAGCTACCAACAGAAGAAGAGACCTAACAGGAGATGGTCAGTTGTTGACCAGGCTGGACAGTCATAGAGGCTGGCTGAGTGAGTTAATAACTCTGTACACCTGTTGAAAGAAAATAATGAACAACATTAAATACACAAAATAGCAAAATGTTACACATACACTAGTATTTATGTTGAAGCCAGTTTTATACTGCAGGCAGATTTCTTTGACAAAGTGTTAAATATTTGTATCTACATTATACTTTTTTCTTGTAATAAAACTAATTAGCAGAGCTTCATCAGTACTATATTTTAATCATATGGAGAGTGACTTTCCCTGTTGGTGCATCAACAACACTAGCACCATGTATTTAACAGGTGTATCATTGTGTTATTATTTGATACATCATTAGAATTGTTCCTCATGTATCCCCTTGTCATGGTCTACTGGTTATACCATACATGTGTCTGTGTGTTTGTGCACATCCTTCCTTTCTGTACCAGATGGTTTTTGTATGGCTATTCTCATTAGTTTAACCATAGTGAATCTCTAGCACAGTAATACACTGCAGAGTCCTCTGGCTTCAACTGGCTCATGTGCAGCAGATTTAAATTAGTGCTGTCCTTCAATGCTGTGAATCAGCCCCTGTACAACCGGGGCATTGCTCTTGTCAGTGTCAGAATAATAGTAAATGATCCATTCAAGTACTTTTCCAAGTGCCTGGTGGATCCAGTACATATTAGTGCTGCTTAGAGTAAATCCACTACAGGCACATGTGAGTTTGAGGGATCCCCTAGCTGTCCCCTGGACTGACTGTTCAGCCTGTGCGAGTACGACCTGATTGTGGACACCTAAGGAGGGAGAGGAATGACAGGTCAGATCAATCAAGGAGTCACATCAGTATCACAGCAACACAGGTTATACTGATCAGACAACAGTCAGGAGTGAGTCTTAGTACAGGTCTGGTGCTGGTTTGTATAACTGTGGAGGCGAGCACAGTAATACTGTAAGTCTGAACCATCAATCTCCACTACATTATTTGCGATCTTGAGTGGCGCAGCAGTCTAATGCACTGCATTGCAGTGCTTGAGGTGTCACTACAGACCTGGGTTCGATCCCGGGCTGTATCACAACCGGCCGTGATTGGGAGTCCCATAGGGCGGTGCACAATTGGCCCACTATCGTCCGGGTTAGGGGAGGGTTTGGCTGGTGTAGGCCGTCATTGTAAATAAGGATTTGTTCTAAACTGACTTGCCTAGTTCAATAAAGGTTAAATAAAACAATTAAAAAGAGTGTGAGTTCAGTAATGTTCAAAAAATTATCAATAATACTAATACCAACATCTCACAATAGCAAAGTTTGTGTTTTTCACCCATACCCAGATTCACAGGAGGCAGCTGCCAGCAGCAGAAACAGAGATGCAGGGAACATGGTTTGTGTTGGAGCTGAACTGGTGTGAGCTGTTCTTCTCTACTCTCAAGTACTCATAGGGACGTACTAGGACTCTCAGATACATAGAGGTTTTATATAAGGAGGAGGTAGAGGGAGAGAAAGAAAGAGGGGCTCGTGAAATTTGCATAAGGAGAGGATATTTACAATTTATGGGAATATCAGTGGGATAAAAATATTTTAAATCTGTACAAGCTATACATATTATAATTGTTACATTCCCCAGCAGGAAACCAAAAATTGTCGCTCAAACAGAAGGGGGAACTAACAGAGTCCAAAAGACACTCATGGGGGTGTCGACTGAAACTTGACTAGCATCAACAACTGGAACCTTAAAGACACCCACCATGAGCACCAAATTAATTTGCCCAAGAAGAGGCAAACAAAATAAAAACCCACACTAAACTTAATGACAGGAAGCAACCCAAAAAGCGGCGCTAAACAAAAACAGGGAAGATCAGAAAAATGATTGTTTTTCTAGAACTCAAATAGGGAGCGCACTGGGCCAGCCACTTTTAAATATCACCTGGGCTAGCACAGGTGAAACACCTTCCGACAAACGAGATGGACAAGCCAGCACAGGTGTAACACATACTGACTAACGAGGTGACACCAATCAGTATGCCCCATGTGCTAACGTGCTAATGTCCAACTTCAAAATATAAATAGAAAAACCAAAGCTTCTAACATAATGTATTGTCCATGTAAAAAGCCAGACTTATACTGGAGGATAGTGTTAGGCAGGACTGTGATACAATGAGCTTCACACTGCTAATATTTGTTGTGTCATAGCCCATGAGTGTCAATGATCTGACGTTTTTTTATAAAAATATATTTCTAACATATTATTTGTTCTTTGTGTCTTTTTGAATATACAGAGCTTAGACCTTATTGTTCTGTATTGTTGAGGCCACCTTTATTAAATTAATGATTAAAACTATAAAGTAATGGATCATGAAGGAGTTCACTGAATGTTTGATAGACATCAATTAGAATTACCATCAAGTCTTATAAGGCAAACAACTCAGATATTAATTTCCAGCACCGCCAGTACTGAGCTTATAATTGTTTACAAATGTGATATTGAAAAACATCTCTCTTCTATTTAATTGAATAAGTCCTTATTATAAGCTACAATGAATCATTGAGGATGGGTTTTTGTACAGCTCTGGTCATGGTTTATATCACTGTGTCTCACAGACTCAGTAATAAACAGCTGTATCTTCAGTCTGGAAATTGTTCCTTTGCAGAAACACTATACTGCTGGAGCTGTCATATCTAGAAGTGATCTTGCTCTTCAGTGAATCTACAGTAGAAGTACTACTACTGCATGTATAACCAACATGCTCCAAAGCAGTGCCTTCAGCTTGTCGGATCCATCCAAGACAATAAGAAGATATAGAAAACCCAGAGAATTTGCAGGAGATGCTGAAAGACTTTCCTGGTTTTATAACCACTGGATCAGACTGGATGAGTTCAATATCACAGTAGACACCTGGAAGGAGAAACACACATCAAAACACATAGTTGACAGTTTCATCCAAAATTAGAAATGATCAATCCAGAGTTGTAATAAACCTCCATTTGTATTAACAGAGAGACTCACAGGGGGCAGCTACCAGCAGCAGCAGAGATGCAGGGAACATGGTTTGTGTTGAAGCTGAACAGGTAGGCGCTGCTCTTCTCTACTCTCCAGGACACAGAGTGCCTCTAAGGACAGACAGACAGACAGACATACACTGTTTAAGTAGGGAAAGAACAGGAGGGAGGGTTTGTATTGACGTGGAGAGATGGATGTAGGGAGGGGTTATACTGTAGAGGTGGGCATACTGAAGCTCATATTATATTGTCTAATAAAGAAGGTCCACAGTTTGGACATTTTGAGGTTGGAACTTGTGATTATATATTATATTATGGAGAAGGTTGGAGCTATACATTGAGCAAACATATATATTATGTCTAAGCCAATAATTTATTATAATTTCAAAGATACCAATGTAATATAAACTAAATTAGTCATTTCATGGGGGGATTTGACCGTATTTTATTTCATTAAGAAGGTTAATATCACCATTGCTCCAGCTGTTTAAGGGATGAGTGTTTTTTTACATGTCTGGCCCTGGTTCATATCACAGTGAGTCTCTGGCACAATAATACACAGCTGTGTCTTAGTCTGCAGGTTCTGTCCTGTTAAAGAGGAGTCTAAATTGAGGCTGAACTTGTTTTTCAGTGAATCCTTGTAGACTGTGTTTCCAGTATATTTTTGCCCAGTCCACTCCAGTCCTTTCCCTGCAGGTTGTCGGATCCAAGCTGTCCAATAGCTAGATAAAGAGTATGGAACCTTACAGGAGATGTTCAGTGGTTGACTGGCTGGACAGTCATAGAGGCTGGCTGAGTGAGTTATTCACAGTGAGCACCTTTGGGAAGAGAAAGAAGGAAGCTCCAAATAGTGTCAAATTATATCAGTCTAATTCAATTTTCATTAATGTGTTTATCCCCCAGATCCAAAGAGACTCAGCAGCGGCAGTAGAGATGCAGTGAACATGGTTTGTGTTGAAGCTGTACTGGTAGGAGATGCACTTCTCTCCTCTCCAGGACTCAGAGGGATAATCTATGGAACACACAATGAGAGACTGTTTGTATAATAGAAAGGTGGAGAGAGTGAGAGGCGTCGAGAGACAAGTGATATTTGCCAGAATAAAAGAACTGCCAATATTAGTGAAAAATGGTTGGGGTTATAAAAGACCTCAATTATGGGACAGTAATTACATGGATAGTTTCTTGCATTGTTGGTAATCCTAATATGTTGAACAAAAAGTATTACAATTATGGTCATTGTTAAAATATATTTCCATGTTTGTGCTTGTGAACAATGTCTTTCTACAACATTAATCTGAGGGTATTGATGCTGCTTGTGCTGAATGGGGAAGTATTTTTTGTACAGCTCTCTCACTGTGTGTACCGGGCCCAGTAATACACTGCTGTGTCCTCACTCTTCAGGCTGTTCATCTGTAGGTACAGCTTACTGCTGGAGTCATCTCTGGAGATGGTGAATCTACCCTGGACTGACTGGGAATAGAATGGACTCGAACCACCAGTGTGTATAAAGGCAACAAACTCAAGTCCTTTCCCAGGAGCCTGTTTCATCCAAGCCATATGGTATCTACTGAATGTGAATCTAGGCTGTACAACTCAGTGTGTGGGATTCTCCAGGATTTTTAACCACCGGTCCAGACCGTCTCAGTCAGTGTCTGACCATGAACAACAGTGGAAATAGACAGCAGAGATCATATTGAAGTAAATAAATCCTAATGTGTTGACTTATTCATTTGATAAACATTGTTAATATCCTCACCTGTTAGATATACTGTCAGTAAGAGTATTCCTGTGGTAGGAAACATGTTGATCTGTGTAGTTCTCTAAAGGTAGTTGAGACAGTCCTCAGCAGACCTAAATAAAGATGGGCTGGAGAGCTTTACATGAGCTCCTCACTGGGAGGACATATCACAAGAGGCTTTGATAAATACCTACAGATCACTTGAATGAGGTCATCTTGAGATACTCTGTTATGAAGAAGAATTCCTGCTGTTTGTGTGTCTATATATCTATTTTACCAGGTAAATTGATGGAGAATACATTTCCATTACAACACAAACCTGAGGAGGAGTTGTAAGGACAGTATGAGAATTGCAGTACAAATTATTACTCATGACAGTAGAGTAATATTAGTAAACCTGTTATCATGTTATCATAGTATGATACAGGGGCATACTTCTGAAACAACCACCGGATCAATCCCACAATATTTTAATAACATTTAAAAAAAAAAAATTATACAGAGGGTATAACTCCAATCGTTTATGGGGTGGGTGAGTTTTTATACAGGTCTGCTGCTGGTTTGTATCACTGTGCGTAGCGAGCACAATAATACACAGCCTGCAGACTGGTGATGTCTAAGTACAATACATTACTACTGTCTCTGAAGATGGTGAATCTGTCACATTCTGATCTGTTTCACCTGTCTTGTGCTTGTCTCCACTAGGTGTCAGCCATTGTGCATTTACACCTGTGTTTTGTGTTTGTCTGTTGCCAGTTGGTCTTGTCTCTTCAAGCCTACCATGGTGGTCTTTCCCACACTCCTGTCTCGGCAGGCTCAGGCTCTGCCTGCCAGGCAGGCTCAGGGTCAGGCAAGATAGTTTCACTGTCTCTCCAGGAGGTTTGAGTTGAGCGGGTGAGGAGGTCTAACTCATGCTGTGTAGATCTGAAAGAAAGCATGGAGAAGAGAGAGACAGGAAACTTAACCGGACGAAAGATAATAAATTACTTTTTCCAACTATCTATGTCTTCATATGAAAATTAACTATTATTGCTCTTTCTTTAATTGATTTTTTCTCCAATCTCGTTTTATATCCTGTATTTGAAGAGATTAAAATGACCCCACTTACATGGCAGGAAGGCCAGGAGGAGGAGAGATGTAAGAAACATGTTTCTCTGTTGTATGGCAGACGATGTCTGCCTGGGTACTGACAGACAGGGTGGTTGCAGGGATGAAATTTGTGTCAGAATAGGTCATTGATACAGCAGAGGGAGGGAGTTAATTTGCATAATGTCTGTCCTAGAAAGAGAGGTGTCAGATACATTTCTGGATGCATTATTATAATGTACTCATAATATATACACATACATACATAGATTTGTTTTATTGTTTGTATATCGTTTTATTTTACATTTGTGTGACTCTCAGTGTTTTGTTACTTGTCATGTTTTGTGTTTTTTTTGTGGAACCCAGGAAGATGCCTCTGCAAAAGTTAAATATATAAACTTGCTGAAAATGCTATTGACTATGTACTGCTATGCGTAACACTCGTGGCTCCGTCAAGTAGGATTTGCAATGGTGAATGAACCTCTTTTACGCCAGAGTTTACGACAAAGGCTGGTCTTCGAACGTATAACCATTACATATTGCCGTTTACCTCAGCTCATTGGCTATCTTCTAAGCTAGACTTCAAGATGATCAGTGGTCATTGGGCCAAAATACAGTCAATCAACAATAGACCGGTCCTACCATTGGACCGCAATGAGGTCATTGATTGGTGTCTTCAAATCGGTTTGTTTCAGTCAATATGTCCCGGGAAAAGAACCATGAGTTTGGTTGTGCTACTAACACCCAGAGGATTGCAATGTAACCAACCTTGACTGGATAAACGTTTGTTTAGTGTGTGTAATTACCACAAATGTTTTGTCCAAAGTTGAATGAGACGGAAGTCACGACGCAAGCGGTTTACAAATGTTTCGATGTTAGGCTATAAAAATTGATTTTATCAAACAAAAAGAACATTAATTGTTTAGCTTATACACTTGGCATTGTCACCAGAGGAAGATCTTCAAAGGTAAGCAATTTATTTTATTGTTATTTCTGACTTTCGTGACGCTAATGCTTGGTTGGAAAATGCTAGTAATGCTATTGTGTGCTGGGCTCTGTCCTCAGATAATTGCATGATATGCTTTCGCCGTAAAGCCTTTTTGAAATCTGACACATCGGCGGGATTAACAAGAAGTTAAGCTTTTAAATTATGTAAAATACATGTATTTACAAGAATGTTTAATATTACGAATGGTGTATTTAGAATTTTAGCGCTATGCTATTTCAACGGATGTTGGCAGGTTGGGACGCTACTGTCCCACCTACCCTAGAGAGGTTAAATGTTCGGTTAATGTCTAATTACTACTATTAATTCTGTGCACTTTCAAGTTCAATTATTGAAAGAAACCAGTCTCACCCTTAACTTCACTAGGGTAGGGGGCAGCATTCGGAATTCTGGATAAAAAGCATGCCCAAATTAAACTGCCTGCTACTGCCTGCTACTGCTACGGCCCAGAAGGTAGGATATGCATATTATTAGTAGATTTGGATGGAAAACACTCTAAAGTTTCTAAAGCTGTTTGAATGATGTCTGTGAGTATAACAGAACTCATATGGCAGGCAAAAACCTGAGAAAAATCCAACCAGGAAGTGTGGAAATCTGAGAGGGGAGAGAATAAGAGCTCCTGGAATTAGATGACTGAGAAAATGACATGAGCTTAGTGGCACAGGCTCCCGTGAGAGTTAGCTGTGTTCCTTTTCTTTTTTGAAGACAAAGGAATCGTCCGGTTGGAATATTATAGAAGATTTATGATAAAAACATCCTAAAGATTGATTCTATACATCGTTTGACATGTTTCTACGAACTGTAATCTAACTTTTTTGACTTTGTCTGAACCTAGTGCATGCGCCTACTGCATTTGGAATAGTGAACTGAACGCCCGAACAAAAAGGAGGTATTTGGACATATATATGGACTTTATCGAAACAAATGAACATTTATTGCGGGACTGGGAGTGCATTCCGATGAAGATCATCAAAGGTAAGTGAATATTTATAATGTTATTTCTGAGTTTTGTTGACTCCACAAAACGGCGGGTTTGGTTTCGTATCTGAGCGATGTACTCAGATTATTGCAAAGTGTGCTTTCGCTGTAAAGTTTTTTGAAATCTGCCACAGCGGTTGCATTGAGGAGATGTTTATCTATAATTCTTTGATTAACAGTTTAACCTGTTATGGCTAGGGGGCAGTATTTTCACGGCTGGATAAAAAACGTACCCGATTTAATCTGGTTACTACTCCTGCCCAGTAACTAGAATATGCATATAATTATTGGCTTTGGATAGAAAACACTCCAAAGTTTCTAAAACTGTTTGAATGGTGTCTGTGAGTATAACAGAACTCAAATGGCAGGTCATAACCTGAGAGATTCCTTTACAGGAAGTGGCCTGTCTGACCATTTCTTGAACTTCTTTGCCATCTCTATCTTTTACAAAGGATCTCTGCTCTAACGTGACACTTCCTACGTCTTCCATGGGCGCTCAGAGCCCGGGAAAAACCTGAATGTCGTCATCCCAGCCCCAGGCTGAAACACATTATCGCCTTTCTCAAGTGGCCGATCAAGGGACTGTGGGCTTAGGCGCGTGCCCTGGCCGCCCCCGTCTTTGTGATTTTTCCTCTGTTTGCCGAAAAGGAGATTCCCGGTCGGAATATTATCGCTTTTTTACGAGATAAATTACATAAAAATTGATTTTAAACAGCGGTTGACATGCTTCGAAGTACGGTAATGGAATATTTAGAATTTTTTGTCACGAATTGCTCAATGCGCGCGACCCTGATTTACCATTTCGGATAGTGTCTGGGACGCACGAACAAAACGCCGCTATTCGGATATAACGATGGATTATTTTGGACCAAACCAACATTTGTTATTGAAGTAGCAGTCCTGGGAGTGCATTCTGACGAAGACAACAAAAGGTAATCAAACTTTTATAATAGTAAATCTGATTTTGGTGAAGGCTAAACTTGCCGGGTGTCTAAATAGCTAGCCCGTGATGGCTGGGCTATGTACTTAGAATATTGCAAAATGTGCTTTCACCAAAAAGCTATTTTAAAATCGGACATATCGAGTGCATAGAGGAGTTCTGTATCTATAATTCTTAAAATAATTGTTATGCTTTTTGTGAACGTTTATCGTGAGTAATTTAGTAAATTGTTAGTAAATTCCCCGGAAGTTTACGGGGGGTATGCTAGTTCTGAACGTCACATGCTAATGTAAAAAGCTGTTTTTTTATATAAATATGAACTTGATTGAACAAAACATGAATGTATTGTATAACATAATGTCCTAGGTGTGTCATCTGATGAAGATCATCAAAGGTTAGTGCTGCATTTAGCTGTCTTCTGGGTTTTTGTGACATTATATGCTAGCTTGAAAAATGGGTGTCTGATTATTTCTGGCTTGGTACTCTGCTGACATAATCTAATGTTTTGCTTTCGCTGTAAAGCCTTTTTGAAATCGGACAGTGTGGTTAGATAAAGGAGAGTCTTGTCTTTAAAATGCTGTGAAATAGTCATATGTTTGAAAAATTGAAGTTTTTGTATTTTTGAGGAATTTGTAATTCGCGCCACGCCCATCATTGGATATTGGAGCAGGTGTTCCGCTAGTGGAACGTCTAGATGTAAGAGGTTAATATTTTATCAATGTTTATGATGAGTATTTCTGTAAATTGATGTGCTCATTCACAGGAAGTTTTGGGAGGCAAAACATTTCTGAACATTACACGCCAATATAAAATTGGGTTTTTGGATATAAATATGAACTTTATCGAGCAAAACATACATGTATTGTGTAACATGAAGTCCTATGAGTGCCATCTGATGAAGATCATCAAAATTGAGTGATTCATTTTAGCTGTATTTCTGGTTTTTGTGACGCCTCTCCTTGCTTGGAAAATGGCTGTGTGGTTTTTCTTGTCTAGGTGCTGTCCTAACATAATCTAATGCTATGCTTTCGCCGTAAAGCCATTTTGAAATCGGACAATGTGGTTGGATTAACGAGAAGTGTATTTTTTAAATGGTGTAAAATAGTTGTATGTTTGAGAAATTTGAATTATGAGATTTTTGTTGTTTTGAATTTGGCGCCCTGCAATTTCACTGGCTTTTGGCAGTGTGTCCTGCATGTGGGACGTTAGCGTCCCACATACCCAGAGAGGTTAATCAAATTCTGTTCGTAATGATGTATCCATTCAGCTGATGCTCACAGCCAGGTGGGGATCCGAACTGCTCCAAAGAGTGGAGAGTAGCTTTCCCCTGGTTGCATCTAATGCAACTCCCCGTGCACGGTTAACCTGAGTTTCACTGGGAGATATCAGAAAAATTAAGTTCATCCTCCCATCCTCATCACCAAAATTGTGGTGGATTTATTGTAATCAAAAGGACTTTTAAGATTTCTTCAAAACAATCAAACTTTATTATTTAATTACTGCAGTAATGGAGCTGGTCGGTAACCACCCCTGGAGGTGATCACTGAGAACTTCACGAGCTGGTTTGAGCCACAGCATTTTATAGCAAAGTCCATCCTCCTTCAGTTTATATGACACACAACAGATGTATGGGATAGGTCATAAGGTTAACCTCTCTAGGGTACGTGGGACGGTAGCGTCCCACCTGGCCAACATCCGGTGAAATTGCAGAGCGCGAAATTCAAAAATACTCAATTGAAATATTTAACATTCTTGAAAATATATGTGTTATACATCAAAATAAAGCTTAACTTCTTGTTAATCCAGCCAAGGTGTCAGTTTTCAAAAAAGGCTTTACGACAAAAGCAAACCATGCGATTATCTGAGGACAGCGTCCTGCATACAAAACCATGAAAAATATATTTCAACCAGGCAGGTGCGTCACAAAAGTCAGAAATAGCGATATAATTAATGCCTTACCTTTGAAGATCTTCTTCTGTTGGCACTCCAAAATGTCCCAGAAACATCACAAATGGTCCTTTTGTTCGATAATGTCCTTCTTTATGTTCCAAAATGTCCATTTATTTGGTGTGTTTGATTCAGAAATACACCGGTTTCAACTCGCCCAATATGCCTACAAAGTATCTAATAAGTTACCTGTAAACTTGGTCCAAACATTTCAAACAACATTCCTAATCCAACCTCAGGTACCCTAAAACGTAAATAATCAATCAAATTTAAGACAGAATAAACCGTTTCTAATACCGGATAAAAACAACGTGGAGCGAGCTCCTGGTCAAGCGCACCAACACAGTAGAGTCCACCTGGAGTGACACTTACAATGAATAGGACTACTTCTTAATTTCTCAAAAGAAAAACATTGAACAATTTCTAAAGACTGTTGACATCTAGTGGAAGCCATAGGAACTGCAACCAGGTTCCTAATAATAAGGGCATCCCATAGAAACCTATTGGAAAATCCTATGACCTCAATTTCTTTTTTCCCTGGATGGTTTGTCCTCGGGGTTTCGCCTGCCAAATCAGTTCTGTTATACTCACAGACATTATTTTAACAGTTTTAGAAACTTTAGAGTGTTTTCTATCTACAAATCTATTATATGCATATCCTAGCTTCTGGGCCTGAGTAACAGGCAGTTTACTTTGGGCACGCTTTTCATCCGGATGTCAAAATACTGACCCCTACCCCAGAGAGGTTAAGATTTGTATGAAAGATACTTTTAATTCACAGCAGACAGTATCTGCTGTGTCAACAGTTTTCATTGTATGGAGACCAGTGTCTGGTCCCCCTAACTCCATACTGGACCCATGTCTCCCTTGTATCGTATAGAACAGAAACATTAACTCGTGCTCTGGAATGCGGTATATCCCCAAAGACATTGTAAATCTCTTGTCAGTGTTTTCTCCCAGATGCCCATTTTCAGTTCACAGACACAATAGAGAGTTATAAGAACCCTCTATTCTGTTGCTTAAAACAACCATTTGATGCAATAAAAGTATTATAACATAGGCTTGTAATTTCCACCATAGAGAACAGATGATTTTTACGCGCTACACGGTTCAGCACTCCGCGGTCCCATTCTGTAAGCTTGTGTGGCCTACCACTTCATTCTAAAACTGGATAGCACCCATCTAGTGTCCAAGATCCTGCCAATTTTGCACAGCTGAATGTCTAAACTCTCTGTGCACTTCCTCATCTCCATTACATTTTTGATGGATATAAAGCGCATATAACTTGTCCATATTTTTCAATGTCTCTTTTACCACATCGCCTACAGCGAGCTCAATCCTGTGTGCCAAGCAGTGCCAAACAGTTATATTAGGGAAGAATGCCTGGAGCCTTGTTGCTACTTCTCTCTTGTGTCCCAGCATGACAGACGCACCATAATTTTAGAGAGAAAGTCCTCAGTAAACTTTACACCCTCTAATGAAGATAACAGATTACAGACAATTCCCCCAGCAGATAAATCCTCCAGTTCCACAAGATCAACAAAAATGTTTGCTGGTACGTCCATATCTGCCAACTGAAGTCTGATGTATACAATCAAGGCACTCTTTTTTTATTCAAACTAGTAGCCTCATCGAGCATTAGTCTGATTTTGGGAGAGCACTGTACTATTCTTTCAAATAGTTTTCGCTTAATTTCGGATGAAATATGTTTGTTGGAGCAAGAAACGTTGGAATGGAGAATTCTCCCCATGTCAAGTCCATTTAACTCCTGACAGTCAATTTCTTTCAAAACCGTGAGCGGATCTATGACGTTTAGCCTCCTTGTAAGCTGTTCGGAAGACTCTGGCTGTAGTGTCTATGTTTTTATTTTGAGAGATAACTACAACCTGTGTTAAGGTGTCCTCTTCATCATTGTCTACAATGCTTGCTGGCGCTAAATGGTCCCTGGTTTGGGCATGTTCCAAAAAATTTTTTTTCGGAGGGCTCTTTGTTGATTTTGTACGTCGGAGGCAGAGGATGTTACTGTACATTCCACCCAGTCTTTTGCTAATTTCATCCCTCCAGTCTTTTCTGGGCCCAAACTCCCTAACTTTTGTGCATGTTGTACAGCCCAGCTTTGCAGTGTGCTTGACAAGCCAGGGGTTATAATTCTGCTTGGACTTGAACTGAGCCTCTGTCCAAACTGCACCTGCTTACTAGCTAGTTGAGGTGCCGGTGGTGATGCTGAACTAATGGGATAAGCAACGCTGCTAGCTAAGGCATCGCCGTCAGCAGCAGTTTGCTTCTCATTCCTCTCATCTGGCACAGTTTTCTGGCTTGTTTCAGTTTCGATTCACCATATTTTTCAAGATTTTGGGACTTGAAAAACTTCAAAGTTGATTGCCTTTTCTTATTCATTTCTGATTTGGCTTTCCCTCAGTTCAAATTTAGTTGGGAGACGAATAGCCTAGGCTACGTGACGTGATTATGTAGGGACCTCTTCACTATCTACCCACCACTGCCAAGACCTGTTTCAAGATCAGTTTACTTACCTTGCCGGCCCGCCCCATAACCTATATGTGCAAATAAGAGAGCAGGTCTGAAATCAGTGTGGAAGGATTAGGATGATTGCACATAAGAATCATCGTGCTTTTACATTATGGTTTTTCTGGGAGGCAGGAGAAATAACCAGGAGGCAACTTTATTTAACTCGCTTAAAAAAAATATATAATAAAAAGTCCGATAAAGTCCATAATTTATGTCCAAATACCTCCTTTTTGTTCGCGCGTTTAGTCCACTACTCCAAATGCAGGAAGTGCGCACAAAATGTCACGACGAAAAGTAAAAAAAGTTATATTTACGTTCGTAGAAACATGTCAAACGATGTATAGCATCAATCTTTAGGATGTTTTTATCTTAAATCTTCAGTAATATTCCAACCGGAAAATTCCAATGTGTTCAAAAAGAAAAGGAACTCATGAACTCATGTCATTCTCTCAGTCATCTGACTCCAGGACCTCTTATTCTCTCCCTATTCACATTGAAATGCATGAAACAATGATCTAAAGACTGTTGACATCTAGTGGAAGCCTTAGGAAGTGCATAATGACCCCACAGACACTGTATACTGGATAGGGAATCACTTGAAAAACTACAAACCTCAGATTTCCACACTTCCTGGTTCGATTTTTCTCAGGTTTTTGCCTGCCATATGAGTTCTGTTATACTCACAGACAGTTTTAGAAACTTCAGAGTGTTTTCTATCCAAATCTACTAATAATATGCATATCCTACCTTCTGGGCCTGAGTAGCAGGCAGTTTAATTTGGGCATGTTATTCATCTGAATTTCCGAATACTGCCCCCTGTCACTAAAAAGTTAAATGTATTTGGCTTCAACTGTACATGAGGGGGCTGAGCACGCACCCCTGAGGGGCCCCTGTGTTGTGGATCAGCGTGGCGCATATGTTATTACCTACCCTTACCACCTGGGGGGCGGTCCGTCAGGAAGTCCAGGATCCAGTTGCTGAGGGAAGTGTTTAGTCCCAGGGTACTTAGCTTTTTGATGAGCTTTGAGAGCACTATGGTGTTGAACGCTGAGCTGTAGTTTATGAATAGCATTCTCACATAGGTGTTCCTTTTGTCCAGTTGGGAAAGGGCAGTGTGGAGTGCAATGGAGATTGCATCATCTGTGGATCTGGTGGGGCGGTATGCAAATTGGAGTGGGTCTGGTGTTTCTGGGATAATGGTGTTGATGTGAGCCATGACCAGCCTTTCAAAGCACTTCATGGCTACAGACGTGAGTGCTATGGGTCAGTAGTCATTTAGGCAGGTTACCTTAGTGTTCTTGGGCACAGGGACTGTGGTGGTCTGCTTAAAACATGTTGGTATTACAGACCCGGACAGGGAGAGGTTGAAAATGTCAGTGAAGACAATTGCTAGTTGGTCAGCGCATGCTCGCAGTACACGTCCTGGTTATCCGTCTGGAGTCCCGCTCCTTGAAAGCGGCAGCCTTTAGCTCAGTACGGATGCTGCCTGTAATCCATGGTTTCTTGTTGGGGTATGTACTGTACTGTGGGGACAACTGTGGGGTCACTGTGGGGACAACGTCATCGACGACAGCACTTATTGATGAAGCCAATGACAGATGTGGTGTACTCCTCAATGCCATTGGAGGAAATCCGGAACATATTCCAGTCTGTGCTAGCAAAACAGTCCTGTAGCTTAGCATCTGCTTCATCTGACCACTTTTTTATTTATCTAGTCACTGGTGCTTCCAGCTTTAATTTTTGCTTGTAAGCAGGAATCAGGAGGATATAATTATGGTCAGATTTGCCAAATGGAGGGCGAGGGAGAGCTTTTTATGCATCTCTGTGTGTGGAGTACAGGTGGTCCAGAGTTATTTTCCCTCTGTTTCACATTTAACATTTAACAGGTAAAACTGATTTAAGTTTCCCTCTATTTAAAGTCCCCGGCTACTAGGAGCGACGCCTCTGGGTGAGCGTTTTCTTGTTTGCTTACGGCGGAATACAGCTCATTCAATGCTATCTTAGTGCCAGCCTCTGACTGTGGTGGTATGTAAATAGCTACAAAGAATATAGATGAAAACTCTCTTGGTAGGTAATGTGGTCTGTAGCTTATCATGAGAAACTGTACCTCAGGTGAGCAATAGCTCGAGACCTCCTTAGATATCGTGCACCAGCTGTTGTTTACAAAAAATACATAGACCACCGCCCCTTGTCTTACCAGACGCCGCTGTTCAATCCTGCAAGTACATCGTATAACCAGCCAGCTGTATGTTGATATTGTCGTTGTTCAGCCACGACTCTGTGAAGCATAAGATGTTACAGTTTTTAATGTCTCGTTGGTAGTTTAATCTTCCCAATAACACGTCCATTTTATTGTCCAAAGATTGCATGTTTGCGAGCAGAATTGAGGGGAGTCGGGGATTATTCGATCGCCTTCTACTCCTCAGAAGGCAGCCCGCCCTCTGGCCTCTCTTTCTCCGCCTCCTCTTCACGCAAATCACTGGGGCCAGGGCCTGTTCCCGAGGGAGCCGTATAACCTCCGCTCGGGCTCGTCAGAGTCGTGAAAGAAGAAAAAGGATTCTGCTAGTCCGTGGTGAGTAATCGTAGTCCTGCTGTCTAGAAGTTATTTTCGGTCATAAGAGACGGTAGCAGCAACATTATGTACAAAAATAGTTACAAAATAAGTTACAAACAACACAGATAAACGAACAAAAAAACACAATCGTTTGGGGGCACGTAAAACATCTGCCTTCTGCCCCTGGCGCCATTTTACTACATTTTACAGTAGCTATTACAGTGAAAGTATTCCATGCTATTGTTTGAGGAGAGTGCACAATTACAAAATTGAAAATGTATGAATAACCAATTAGGCACATTTGGGAAGACTTGATACAACATTTTGAATAGATATGCAATAGTTCACTGGATAACTCCAAAACTTTGCACGTACAGTGCTGCCATCTACTGGCCAAATTCTAATTTGCACCTGGGCTAGAATAATTCATTATGGCCTTTCTCTTGCATTTCAAAAATGATGGTAAAAAAAAATTCAAAAAAACGGTTGGTTATTTCTTTGTATTATCTTTTTCCAGATCTAATGTCTTATATTCTCCTACATTCCTTTCACATTTTCACAAACTCCAAAGTGTTTCCTTTCAAATGGTATCAAGAATATGCATATCCTTGCTTCAGGGTCTGATCTACAGGCAGTTAGATACGGGTATGTCATTTTGTGCGAAAATTGAAAAAAAGGGACGGATCCTTAAGAGGTTGTGTCAATACTCTCTTGGAGTGGTGGTGGGGGGGGGGGGGGGGGGGGTGAAGTCAGGCGCAGGAGACCAAATATGCACTAGCAGAGCGTTTATTCCTGAGTCCAAAACACCATGAACAGGCATAAAAAAATAGACAAAATAATCCACCCAAAAGTGCCGGAACGCAGTCCAGAAAGAAACGGCAGTCCACATAAGACCAAAAATATATAACGCAACCCCAAAACCACGACAGGTAAAACAAAACAATCCCGCACAAACCCAACCTGGTAGGGCGAGACTAAATAACCCACTAATGAACCTAACTCAAAACAGGTGAAACACAAGACAGACAAAACCAAACGAAAAGGGAAAAAGGGATCGGTGGCAGCTAGTAGACCGGCGACAACGACCGCCGAGCGCCGCCCGAACAGGGAGAGGAGCCACCTTCGGTAGAAGTTGTGACAAGTTGATCAGGGGTCAACCTATGACTCATCTATAGGGCCAGGAGTTTTCATTGATCACATGCCATGTCACAGACTACTCTGTCCCAGTGCCCGAACCAGAGCCTGGAGATTTTCCTGCTCAGGTGACGGAGGTTGGTAAAACTGCAGGGAATCTGTGAGAATGATTTTCTAAATATTTATAGAAATCCTTCACCATTTGAGTTAATTTACTGTACATGTCAGATTAGGGATCAAGCTATCAAAGGACAGTCAAAGTGTTCTTCATGAAGGAACACAGCTATGTAGGCCTTTATGCGATTCCTCTTTACTTTCTATTTTTCTTGTCTTGATGTACAAGTAGTTCTGTTATTTTGGCTCTTAGAGGAATATTATACTTCAGTAGATATCACTATGTTGTACTGATGCTCTACTGCCCTCTGTTGACTCTGCTGCCAGTTAGATTCTCTGAGGGGTTTTTGTACAGATCCTCCACTCACTCACACCACTGTGTCTCTCTTGCACAGTAATACACAGCAGAGTCCTCTGCTCTCAGAACAGACAGCTTCAGATACACCATGCAGATGGTATTATCTCGGGTAATCTCGATCCGCCCTTCAACACTCTTTGTGTATTTACCAGTATATCCAATCCATTCCAATGATTTTCCTGCAGGTTGTCTTATCCAGCTCATACCATATTTTTCACATTGTGTATACCCAGATCCCTTACAGGAGTGGCTAAGAGTTTCTCCAGGCTTTTTCTGGAGAGGACTTGAGGGAATGGACTCCATACTCTGACCATTTAAACCTGATGGAGAGAAACAGAATGAAGAAGTGAACATGAGAGGGAGAATAGTAAAAATTGAT
The DNA here is from genome assembly GCF_965601325.2 of Salmo salar. NCBI lineage: Eukaryota > Metazoa > Chordata > Actinopteri > Salmoniformes > Salmonidae > Salmo > Salmo salar. Next base: position 77,472,099 of record NC_138293.1, on the reverse strand, counting down.
CAAAACAAATGAAAAAACAACCAATTAAGAATATTCAAACGTTAGCTCATATTTTAGTGTAAGCACAGTAATTAAAGGAGTAGGCGGCTGCAGAACTCACACGGCAGACAGAGAGAGAGAAGCAGAAGGTAGAGTTTTCCCGTCATACTGAGGGTGGAGATATGAACTCAGCTGCTCCACAAAAGACAACAAGTCAGCAGCAGAATATTTGTATATATGAACTCTGAGGGATCTGGATTTACATTGTGATGTCATGGAGGAGGGACTGATGACTCTGAGGTCAGAGGTCAATCTATGGCTCATCAGTAGTGCCAGGAGTTGTCACATGACCTGACCAGGAACAGTGTTTTTCCTGATCAGGTCACTTAGTCAGAAAAACCTACAGGCCTTACTCACCACACGCATAACTGACTTGATTTAATTTAATTGTGGATTATTTTAAATGTTAGATATAGACATCCATTTGTCAAGGAAAGACTCCTTGTTCATCATGATGAACACAGCTTAATGAGGTTCAACACCACACATAGCCTGTACTTTTTTTAGTTTCTGCATACATGTATATATACGCTGAGTGACAAAATATTACTTTCCATCACATGTGACTGACCAACTGAATCCAGGTGAAAGCTATGATCTCTTATTGATGTCACCTGTTAAATCTACTTCAATCAGTGTAGATGAAGGGGAGGAGACAGGTTAAAGAAGGATTTTTGAGCCTTGAGACATGGATTGTGTATGTATGCCTTTCAGAGGGTGAATGGGCAAGACAAAATATTTGTGCCTTTGAACAGGGTACGGTAGTAGGTGCCAGGCTCACCAGTTTGTGTCAAAAACTGAAACGCTACTGAGTTTCAGACTCAACAGTTTCCCATGTGTATCAACAATGGTCCACAACCAAAAGGACATCCAGTCAACTTAACACAACTGTGGGAAGCATTAGCGACAACATGGGCCAGCATCTCTATGGAATTCTGTAGCCACCTTGTAGAGTTCACGGCATGTCGAATTGAGGCTGTTTTGAGGGCAAAATGGCCCCCAGAACAACGTTAGGAAGGTGTTCTTCGTGTTTTGTACCCTAAGTATAGATGATGTAATTGAGCAATAAGGCACAAGAGCTGAATACAGTCATAGGTAAATAGCGTTGTTCAGCCCGATGCAATAGCCCATGCGTTGCTGACGCCTGCCAAATCTTACAACGCCTGGATATGTCTCAGAGCTCTACAGACAATTCCTTTGACCTCATGGGTTGGTTTTGCTCTGACATGCACTGTCAACTGTGGGACCTTATATAGACAGGTGTGTGCTATTCCAAAGCATGTCCAATCAATTGAATTTACCATAGGTGGACTCCAATCAAGTTGTGGAAACATCTCAAGGATGGTCAATGGAAACAGGATGCATCAGAGCTCAATTTCGAGTCTCATAGCAAAGGGTCTGAATACTTACGTCAATAAGATATCTGTTTTTTATCAATTTGCTAACAGTTCTAAAAAACTTTTTTTGCTTTGTCATTATGGGGTATTGTGTGTAGATTGATAAGGAATTGTATTTAGTTAATCCAATTTATTATTTATATTTAAATCATATTGCATTTTGATATTTATCACAACAATATCACAGAGACATTCATACAAGTGGCTCCTGAAATAAATTGCGGTATCTTGTCAGGATAGTTTTGAATCTGGCCTACTGCCCTTTGATAACCTCTATCTTTTATCACTGTCATCCTCTCTCTCTCTATCTGTTCAATAGTCATAAAATACATTTTTTTTCTTTATTTTCTTAATAAACACTTAAAACAAGATACCAAAAAAGAAATACTATTCAGATCCTTAAGTACTGTACCCTAAAATGTGTTCCCATTGTTTCAACAGTACATGGTCAGCAACTGTCGCCAAACAACTTGCCTTAGATGGCTACCCACAGGGCACACTACATAATTTCAAAGTGGATAATTGGGTAATATTTGGATGAGATGTTCATCAATGAGATTACAACCTATATTCACCCCCTCAAAAAGACAGCCAAAAGTTTGTTGGATTTCCAATGTGTCAGATTTTTGGTTTGGTTGTCACCCAAAGGGATATCACTGCTCTTTCAACCATTCAAAATCACAGCAAAATTAAAATGGGAATAGAATCTCAGATATTCTGTTTATTTATAGAACAAATTAATATGATTTCTCTATGCTTCATCTAATTGCAGAACCAAATGACCTGGATTGCAGTTGAGATTACATTAAATGTGCATGGTGCAAGTGATCAATGCCGTTGAAGATTTTGCACAGATTGTTACAACAATTGTGAAGATCTCCACAGACCTGTGATGACCTATGACCTCTTGAATATGCATGCTTTAAATGTTTACATAAGAAGAAATGTATAGTTACAGTAACCTAAAAATGTGGCCAGATTTAATTCAACCTTTAATCAACAATAGAACACATACACATACAAACAACGACATCATACGAACATCACACCTGCCCAGACCCACTAGCCCTCACCCATATCTCCAGCGGTGCCCGTATCACTGTCTGCCACATGGCCTCAAACTGCATTATTTTGTTTCTCTCCGTTGCCCATGCACTTTCAATATTTTGATAGAAAAGCATTTGACATTTGCATTGCGTGAACGACGGACGATTGATTGATTTTTAAATGTATTATGTATTTTTTTTAAGATAATTGATGAGAAAAGTATTTTCCAACCCACCAGGTGTCCCATTGCAGACTCATATGCCATGTCTTGAAATATGCAGACATACAAATTAAAAGTAAATTTACATTGTAATACTTCTGACAGCCATCTTTCCAACTCTGACCATAACTTTTGGACTTTATAACATTCCCAGAAGTCATGGATTATTGAGTAATTGTTAGCTTCACACTTCAGATATGACTCTGCCTTTGTGCTGTAGAATTTTTGAATGTTGTCACTTGTATAATAAATTCTATACATTAGTTTATTTTGGATTAAGCGTACATTTGCAATAACTGTAATCTCATAAATTATGTTCCAACATTCCCTCCATCTTGTGCCAATATCAGTTATTAAATCTTGGTTCCAATCATTTATATTTATTTGTAAGAGATTGCTAGTTGGATAGGCTATCTGCAATGGTTTGTATAGCTTACCAATCATATGAAAGTATGTTTACATTTCATTTGCTCTGTTAACTGTTAAACCTACCCTTTGGAATGACTTTGATTGCAACAGTATAATTTAGTTTAAAAGTGTTACTGCACTTTAACAATGATATTGGTCATTTTTTGGGTTAATCAAGATACTATACTAGGGAAATGTCTTTATCAGAGTGCAGGTGCATCCTGGGTAGAAGTCATGCTTGCGTAGCTTTGAACTACTGCGCCCAACACTAATTTTGATGGACACGCCTGATAAAAATACATTCTTAAACTCTATCCCATATAAATAATCACAATACATAATGTACTTAGGGGGAGGTGCCCAGGCTATGAGAAACCCGAGCAATTTGTTATTTTAGTTCATTAAGGACTCATTGTTCAATGCAATTCTTGATAAGTGTGTTATATTTATTACAAACCATGAATATGGCGTGTCAATACAATTGTGTGTGATGAGTAGCAGTGAATGACTGAAAATATTAAATCATATAATTAATAGAACTGTTAACAAGGTATATCACATAAATTAAAGCGTGAATAAATTGTCAGATTATTTGATCATTCACACCATTTATTCAAACCAAATGCCAGTCGTGTTCATGTGGTTGAAACATTGTATGGTTACCAGCCACCAGCTGGCTTATAAGAAAAGCAGTTTCTCTTCAAATGAAACAAGGCAGTGAGAATTAGATAATGACAAAAAACAGTCCTGTAAGGTACTCTGACTATACATGGAACAACTACCCACAAACACAGTGACAAAAAACCCCTACTTAAATATGGCCTCCAATTAGAAGCAACGAAGAACAGCTGCTTCCAATTGAAGGCCAAACCAAACCTGAACATAGAAATAGACTAAATAGACATTCAAATATGAAAATACTGAAAATACATGAAAATACTGCCCCCTATAGTGAAGAGATAACACACATCGACAAAAATATAACTGTTTGGCAATAATGACCAGCGTTATGTTTGGAGGTAAAAGGGGGAGGCTTGCAACCCGAAGAACACCATCCCAACCGTGAAGCACGGGGGTGGCAGCATCATGTTGTGGGGTGCTTTGCTGCTAGAGTGGTGCACTTCACAAAATAGATGGCATCAGGAGGAAGGAAAATTATAATATGCATATCCTACCTTCTGGGCCCAAGTAGCAGGCAGTTTAATTTGGGCACGTTATTCATCTGAATTTCATAATACTGCCCCCGTCACCAAAAGGTTATAGCAAAGCTTATTATTCAAATCTCAATCATTTTATTATTCATATTTCTATATGTTACTATCCAAACTTCAGAATAAGACTCATTTCCACATTCACACGACTCTCATATCACATTCATACAATGCTATTCCCAAACATACCTAATCAATATTTATATAACCTGAAGGAATATTTTCTTCTATAACGGGCCCAAATTTGGCATGTGAAATCTATTATAGTAACATTTTACTATAACCAATTTCATCATCATAAATCTAAGGTTTACCATCTAAGGTTTCCAAATTTGGGAAACCTACAGCGGTCGGACCCACCGAGATACAATGGCCGGACCATCCCCCTAAAAGACTGACCGAAAAACAATGTCTAGACGTCATACAAACACACCGGTACATGCAACCTGTTCTTCCAACAGGATTCTCATGAACTTCAACTGAAGATCGCTACATTCTTAGGGTTCATATTAAGATACCTATTTATCTTTCTAAATTGTGGTGGAATTATTGTAATCAAAAGGAGAGACTTTTAGATTTCTTCAAAACAATCAAACTTTATTATTTAATTACTGCTGTAATGGAGCTTGTTGGTAATCACCCCTGGAGGTTCACTGAGAACTCAACAAGCGGATTTGAGCCACATAATTTTATAGCAAAGTCCATCCTCCTGGATGTTCATGACAAACAACAGATGTATAGAATGAGTCACAATGTTACTAATAATTCCCCGCAAACAGTATATGCTGTAAATACTGTCCTCATTGTGTAGAGACCAGGGTCTGGTCCTTAACAATCTCTCCCTGCTACCTTCCAGTCAGAAACATTAACTCATGCTATGGAATGCGGCATCACCCAACGACATCGTCAAATCTTCCAGAAGCCCATCCTCAGTAGAACACACACAGATGAGCGTTCTAATAACCCCTTGTTCTGTTGCATAAAACAACCATTTGATGCAATAACAGCATTCTGTCATAATATTGTAATTTCTCCTCCATAATACTGTCTGTCCTAGAAAGACAGGTGTCCTGATACATCGCTGGATGCATTATGTATGCATAATGTAATCATAATATATGCACATACAGAGCATTCGGAAAGTATTCAGACCCCTTGACCTTTTCCACATTTTTACAGCCTTATTCTAAAATTGATTTTTAAAAAGTCAGTCTACACACAATACCCCATAAAAACAAATCGAAAACAGGTTTTAAGATTTTTTTGCAAATGTATTGAAAACAGAAATACCTTATTTACATAAGTATTCAGACCCTTTGCTATGAGACTTGAAATTAAGCTCAGGTGCATCCTGTTTCCATTGATCATCCTTGAGATGTTTCTACAACTTGATTGGAGTCCCCCTGTGGTAAATTCAATTGATTGGTCATGATTTGGAAAATCACACACCAGTCTATATAAGGTCCCACAGTTGACAGTGCATGTCAAAGTAAAAAACAAGCCATGAGGTGGAAGGAATTGTCGGTAGAAGTCCAAGACAGGATTGTGTCGAGGCACAGATCTGGGGAAGGGTACAGAGCACCATAGGAAACCTGGCACCATCCCTACGGCGATGCACGGTGGTAGCAGCATCATGCTGTGGGGATGTTTTTCAGCGGCAGGGACTGGGAGACTAGTCAGGATCTGCTCTTCAGCTTCTATATCTATATATTATACTGTATAGTATCTCCCAAGAGGATGGGTTTTTATACAGCTCTGGTGCTGGTTTGTATCACTGTGAGGGTAGGCACAATAATACACAGCTGTGTCTTCAGTCTGGAAGTTGTTCCCTTCAAAAAGCACGGTGTTACTGCTAGAGTCTACTGAGAGGCTGAACTTGTTCTTCAATTATTTATTGTATTCTGTATCTCCAGTGTATACATTTCCAATCGACTCCAGTGCTTTCCATGCAGGTTGTTGGATCCAAGCTGTCCAAGTGTTATTAACAGAATAAGAGATCTGACTGGAGATGGTCAGTGGTTGACCTGGCTGGACAGTCATAGAGACTGGCTGAGTGAGTTCAGAACTCTATACACCTGTTGAAAGGAAATAATGAACAACTTGAAATACACAAAATAGCAACACGTTAGTTTAACTATATAAATTCTAGTAACCAGTTATGTTGAATTGGCAGAAATATAAGCAATTATAATGTATCTTTAAGTTTGTTGTATTTTTGTCTGAACTGATGGTAGCTGTTCCTCTCTACTCTCCAGGACTCCGAGGGACACACATAGACTCTTTATTTATTTTACCTTTATTTAGCTAGGCAAGTCAGTTAAGAACAAATTCTTATTTTCAATGACGGCCTAGGAACAGCGGGTTAACTGCCTTGTCAGCTCAGGGATTCGATATTGCAACCTATTGGTTACTATTTCAACGCTCTAACCACTAGGCTACCCTGCCGCCCCTTATACAAGGGAGAAGTGGAGAGGAAGAGAGGAGTGTGGTACAATCTGCATAGAGAGAAGAGGCAGACATGGGAGGAATGGGAATAGCAGTAAACCTTTCTTTCATAACTATATCAAAACTTTTCTTTGATAACTATGCCAGATTTGTATATTACATTCTATTGTACTAAGCTAGATTGTTACTAGTGAGTAAGTTTAATGTTTAGTTTTGATTTACATTTGATGGAGTTGTCATCTAATGTGAATACACAAAAAAAAATCTAAGTCATTGGATTTTGGTTAAAAGTTGAAAGAAAAGCAATCTAGAACCTAAAAGGGTTATTTGGTTGTCCCCATATGGACACAAATTCCATACATTCCTTTACATTGATGGCTTCTTGCAAATTCAATCAGTTTTCCACTTTATGTTAATGTCAACTGAAAGAAAACATAATATTGTTTTAAATGAAGTGAAGTGGAAACAACGTTGATTCAGACAGTTTGTGTCCAGTGGGATGACTCTTAATACTAGCAAAACCGATTGCCAATATTTTTGCATCACAAGACAGAAGTGATAGTGGTCTCCAGTTATTTAATTTCATTAGAATTTAGATATACATTTCCAGCATGGTCCTTTAATAGATGATATTGTATGTCAACAGTGATGAGTATGGTTTTCACACAGTGCGTGCTTGTGAAACCTTTTGCTCATAATGGAGGGACACAGAAGATACATCTGTTTACACATTTCCTATGTATACGTTCAGGAATATTCAATTGCAACTGAGAAGTAAACTGCTTCTCTCATCTTAAAGTCCCTTAACATCACCTACCCAAAGGGTGGGTTTTTGTACAGGTCTGGTCCTGGTTTGTATCAGTGTGGTAGTGAGCACAATAATACACAGCTGTGTCTTCAGTCTGCAGACTCTGTCCTTTTAAAAACAATGTGTTGCTGGAAGTGTCTCTGGTGATGCTGAACTTGTTTTTCAGTGAATCTTTATAAGCTGTGCTTCCACCACTATTAATATATCCAATCCACTCCAATGTTTTCCCTGCAGGCTGTCGAATCCAGAATGTAGCAACACTAGTAACAGAATATGAGACCTTACAGGAGATGGTCAGTAGTTGACCTGACTGGACAGTCATAAAGGCTGGCTGAGTGAGTTCTTCACACTGAACACCTGTGGAAAAAAGCATTTAAAATGATACTCAATACAAATAAAATCATATTAAAATTGGAATAAAAATGAAAGGCATCGCTGATTGTGTCTTTCCCCTTAAATCCAGAGACTCACAGGATACAGCTGCCAGCAGCAGCAGCAGCAGCGATCCAGGGAACATGGTTTGTGTTGAAGCTGAAGTGGTGGGAGCTGCTCTTCTCAACTCTCCGTGCACTCAAAGGGATGTAATAGGATAGACAGACAGACACTGTTTAAGTAGGAATCCAGTAGGTCCATAAGGTGGGATTCCATTGACGTAGTAAGATGGAAGGGGGAGGAGGTATACCGTAGAGGTGGACATAGTGAAGCACTGATCCATGTCTTGATGAAGAGGGTCAACAATTAAGGATTTGTATTTTATTGAAACAAGTTTGTTAGACAGTGAGGGAATACTCTAAAATATTAACGTTTACTCAAATGTATTGTACTATTTTAGAGTTTGGAACTAGCCAATACTTTGTTATCTTATCAAAGATAATCATCTAGTATAAATTAAATTCATCATTACATGAGGGGGTTTTGACTTTATTTTAATACAGTAAGAATGTTAATGTCACCCCCTCCTGATTGATACATGTAACTCCAACTGTTTAAGGGGTGAGTGGGTTTTTGTACAGGTCTGTATCACTGTGAGACTTGGGCACAATAGGTTCTGCCCTGTTAAAGTCACTGTATTGCTGGAGGAGTCTACTGTGAATCCTTGTAAACTGTTTTTCCAATATGTGTGCTTCCAATCCACTCCAGTGCTTTCCCTGCAGGCTGTCAAGTCCAAGCTTTGTAATAGATTCCTACATGTTATGAGTGTTATATCTAGCCTAGCTGTAGAAGAACGCACATCTGCACAGTTTCACATTGTACATCACTCTGTCGTTTAATGACATGTGCCACTCATTCTGACAACCCATTCATCCGTAAAGCAGCACACTGTCGTAAACCATAACAACGTACAGTATGACGTACAGCACGTCGTACCATACATAACATTTCCCCCCCCTTTCCAAAACCAGGGACTGGTACCATATATAAAATGTCCATAGGGCAAGAACCTAGAGTGATACCTGTAAGAAATAAACATTAACCCTAAAACGGAAGTACTCTCCAAACTAGCCAGTTCAGTCCATTAACCTGTTGGGGCTAGGGGGCAGTATTGACACGGCCGGATAAAAAAACGTAACCGATTTAATCTGGTTACTACTCCTGCACAGAAACGTAGAATATGCATATAAGCATTAGCTTTGGATAGAAAACACTCCAAAGTTTCTAAAACTGTTTGAATGGTGTCTGTGAGTATAACAGAACTCATTTGGCAGAAGATTCCATGCAGGAAGTGCCCTGTCTGACAATTTCTTGCCCTTCTTGATTATCTCTATCCATTACAGAGGATCTCTGCTGTTACGTGACACTTCCTACGGCTCCCATGGGCTCTCAGAAGGCGGCAAAAAGCTGAATCGTGGCTTTGCAGGCTCTGGCTGAAAAAAAGTAGCGCGTTTGGGTAGTGGCTGGTTACAGTACTGTGAGACTCAGGCGTGTGCCCGAGTCGACCTCATGCTTTGTTTTCTTTCGTCTGTTTACCTAAACGCAGATTCCCCGTCGGAATATTATCGCTTTTTTACGAGAAAAATGGCATAAAAATTGATTTTAAACAGCGGTTGACATGCTTCGAAGTACAGTAATGGAATATTTAGAATTTTTTTGTCACGAAATGCGCCATGCTCGCCACCCTTATTTACCCTTTCGGATAGTGTCTTGAACGCACGAACAAAACGCCTATATTTGGATATAACGATGGATTATTTTGGACCAAACCAACATTTGTTATTGAAGTAGCAGTCCTGGGAGTGCATTCTGACAAAGAACACCAAAGGTAATCAAACTTTTGTAATAGTAAATCGGAGTTTGTTCAGGGCTAAACTTGGTGGGTGTCTAAATAGCTCGCCGTGATGGCTGGGCTATGTACTCAGAATATTGCAAAATGTGCTTTCAACGAAAAGCTATTTTAACCTGTTATGGCTAGGGGGCAGTATTTTCACGGCTGGATAAAAAACGTACCCAATTTAATCTGGTTACTACTCCTGCCCAGTAACTAGAATATGCATATAATTATTGGCTTTGGATAGAAAATACCATAAAGTTTCTAAAACTGTTTGAATGGTGTCTGTGAGTATAACAGAACTCATATGGCAGGCAAAAACCTGAGAAGATTTCATGCAGGAAGTGGCCTGTCTGACAAGGTGTCGTTCTTCTTGTCTCTGTTTATTGAAGAGTGAGGATCTTAGCTGTCCCGTGACACTTCCTACGGCTGCCATAGGCTCTCAGAAGGCGGCAAAACGCTGAATCGTGGCTTTGCAGGCTCTGGCTGAAACAAAGTAGCGCGTTTGGGTATTGGCTGGTTACAGTACTGTGAGACTCAGGCTCGTGCCCGCGTCGACCGAAAGCTTTGTTTTCTTTCCTCTGTTTAGCTAAATGGACATTCCCGGTCTGAAATATTATCGCTTTTTTACGAGAAAAATGGCATAAAAATGGATTTTAAACAGCGGTTGACATGCTTCGAAGTACGGTAATGGAATATTTAGATTTTTTTTGTCACGAATTGCGCCATGCGAGCGACCCTTCTTTACCATTCGGATAGTGTCTGGGACGCACGAACAAAACGCCGCTATTCGGATATAACGATGGATTATTTTGGACCAAACCAACATTTGTTATTGAAGTAGCAGTCCTGGGAGTGCATTCTGACGAAGACAACAAAAGGTAATCAAACTTTTATAATAGTAAATCTGATATTGGTGAGTGCTAAACTTGCTGGGTGTCTAAATAGCTAGCCCGTGATGTCTGGGCTATGTACTTAGAATATTGCAAAATGTGCTTTCACCAAAAAGCTATTTTAAAATCGGACAAATCGAGTGCATAGAGGAGTTCTGTATCTATAATTCTTAAAATAATTGTTATGCTTTTTGTGAACATTTATCGTGAGTAATTTAGTAAATTGATAGCAAATTCCCCGGAAGTTTGCGGGGGGTATGCTAGTTCTGAACGTCACATGCTAATGTAAAAAGCTGTTTTTTGATATAAATATGAACTTGATTGAACAAAACATGCATGTATTGTATAACATAATGTCCTAGGGTTGTCATCTGATGAAGATCATCAAAGGTTAGTGCTGCATTTAGCTGTCTTCTGGGTTTTTGTGACATTATATGCTAGCTTGAAAAATGGGTGTCTGATTATTTCTGGCTTGGTACTCTGCTGACATAATCTAATGTTTTGCTTTCGCTGTAAAGCCTTTTTGAAATCGGACAGTGTGGTTAGATAAAGGAGAGTCTTGTCTTTAAAATGCTGTGAAATAGTCATATGTTTGAAAAATTGAAGTTTTTGTATTTTTGAGGAATTTGTAATTCGCGCCACGCCTATCACTGGATATTGGAGCAGGTGTTCCGCTAGCGGAACGTCTAGATGTAAGAGGCTAAAATCGGACACCTCGATTGCACAAAGGAGTTCTGTATCTATAATTCTTAAAATAATTGTAAAGGCTGTGAGGCAGCCCAGTCCATCAAACAGAGTTGGCCAGTTCTGTTGCCATGTGCAGGTAACCTGGTGGATAGCTGACCCACTGTGATCTCTCAGTGTGAATCCCAAGCCTGTGAAGAGGTCGAGGCCCAAGAGGTTGGCACCCCGCTTTGCAACATGAAATGTGAATGATGGCAGATGCTTGGTGCCGTAGTGTACTGGGACCTGGAGGGTGCCTACAATGTCTATCTTGGATCTACCGTACCCACACAGGGCAGTGGAGGGCTGTTGGAGTGGTAGGTGACTGAAAAACTTGGAATAAGTGGCAAGGTTGAGCAACGACACCGCAGCGCCAGTATCCAGCAGCAAAGGCAAACCCACCTCACCCAGCTGCACAGTGCATGTCCTGAATGACACATGGTTGGTGGAGACAGTTCGGATTTCCGTGCGTTCATGTTGAGAGTGAGATGAAACTAAGGGCCTGTGCTGGGTGGAGCTAGTAGCTGGGGCAGTACAACACACTTTCGCAAAGTGATTGTATTTTGAACAGTTCTTGCATATTTTCCCACGGGCTGGGCAGTTTGAAGCCCTTGAATTGTGAGAGCTAGCCCCACAGTTGCCACAGCTACTTCTGTTTGTTTGTCCGTGTGCCTGCTGCACGGGCATGCCGGTGTCTGTGTCCATGCAGCTATCGACGTGGGAGGCCGTGCGCAGCGCGTGATCGTTGTAGTGCGCCTGCTCGGGCTGAAGCTGCTGTGTGAGAATGGCTGGGGACCGAGTGTATGCTGCAGAGCTGTCTGTTAGCATAGTAGAGCATTCCAACGCCGCTTCAACCTGGAGTGCTATTTTAATAGTTCCATCTAATTGTAAATGATCCGATTCCAAAAGCAGTTTCTCCCTTGTCTTTTCACATAACGTCCCCTCTATCAACTGATCCCTGATGATCTCATCCGAAAGTGTCCCGTAGTTACAAGAGCTAGCCAAATCCCTGAGATTAGCCACGTAGCTTTGAATGGACTCACCCGGCCGTTGGTGTCTCTTCCGTAGCCGGTAGCGTTGGAGGAGCACTCGCTCTTTCCCGGCGAAGTGGTTCCATAGGAGGCTGACTGCAGCAGTGAATGTAGGAGCCGATCCAAGCGCTCTGAAAATCCTCTGTCCCTCTGTAGCGAGGCAGTGACGGAGCAGTGCTGTCCTCCGCTTGTCAGAGATTGTAGAAAAGTCCATAGCTTCGAGATAAGTGTTAAAGCTTTCAAGCCAGTTATTCCACGGGACTGGAGGTTCGCCAGGCACGGCAAGGAGTGGTGCTGGCGGTGGTAAACTCAATTCAGCCATCTTTGTCGCCAATGTTATATCTAGCCTAGCTGTAGAAGAACGCACATCTGCACCGTTTCACATTGTACATCACTCTGTCGTTTAATGACATGTGCCACTCATTCTGACAACCCATTAATCCGTAAAGCAGCACACTGTCGTAAACCATAACAACGTACAGTATGATGTACAGCATTTCGTACCACACATAACAATGAGCCCTTGGAGGAGATGGCTGAGTGAGAGGCTGGCTGAGTGAGTTCTTCACAGTGAAGACCTGTGGACAAAACATTCAAAATGCAACTCACTACAAATTAAATATTATAAACGTTATAACAAAACTAAAGCCATCGCTAATTGTTCTGTCTTTCCCCCAAAGTCAGAGAGACTCACAGGATACAGCTGCCAGCAGCAGCAGCAGCAGAGATGCAGGCAACATTTTTGTTGGTTACTCCATGATTGAATATATGTGTTATTTCATAGTTTTGATGTCGTCACTATTATTCTACAATGTAGAAATTGTAAAAATAAAGAAAAACCCTGTAATGAGTAGGTGTGTCAAATTCTTTGACTGGTACTGTATACATATTTTTTATATCATAATGCCTTGTATCTTTTTGATAGTACAGAGCTTAGATCTTCTTGTTCGGTACTGGCCACCTTTATCATATGAATGACTAACATGTTAAAGTAATGGATCATGATTGAGTTCATTGAATGTTTGATAGACATCAATTAGAATACCATCAAGTCATATCAGGAGAATAATTGGTAAACAACTCAGATATACATTTCCAGCACCACCAGTGATGGGCTTGTGTTCGTTTACAAATTTGATGAGAATCATCTCTGTTCTATTTAATTGAATGAATCCTATTATACAATGAATCCCTGGATGAGTTTTTGTACAGCTCTTGCCATGGTTTGTATCACTGTGTCTCACAGACACAGTAATACTCAGCTGTGTCTTCAGTCTGTAAGTTGTTCCCTTGTAGAAACACTGTACTGCTGAAGCTGTCATAACTAGAGCTGATCTTGCTGTTCAGTGAATCTACAGTGTAAGTACTACTAGTGCAAGTATAACCAACATGCTTCAAAACTTTGCCTTCAGCTTGTTGTATACAGTGAGGACAGTAAGAATATATAGAAAACCCAGAGAATTTGCAAGAGTTGCTGAAAGACTCTCCTGTCACGTTCTGACCAGTAAAGTGGTTATTTGTTATTAAAGTTTGGTCAGGACGTGGCAGGGGGTATATGTTTTATATGGTTCGGGGTGTGTGTGTATGTAGAGGGGTGTTTGATTTATGTATTCCGGGGTTTTGGTCATTGTTCTATGTTAGTGTATTTTCTATGTTCTAGTCTAGTCTTTTTAGTTCTATGTTTAGTTTATTGATTTGGCCTTCAATTGGAGGCAACTGTTCCTCGTTGCCTCTGATTGAAGGTCCTATATAGAGGGGTGTGTTTTGTTTGGGTTTTGTGGGAAGTTGTTCTTTGTACTGCTGTGTGAGCCTACAAGACTGTTTGTTCGGTTATTGTTTTGTTTATTAGTCGTGTTCACAATAAAGTTAAGATGAGCACTCATCCCGCTGCGCCTTGGTCCAATTACTACGACGACCGTTACATCTCCTGGTTCTATAACCACTGGACCAGACTGGATGAGTTCAATACCACAGCAGACACCTGTAATGAGAAACACACATCAATACACAACATTGTCAGTTTTCATCAGAAATTAGATTTGATCATTTCAGAGTTGTAATAAATGTCCATTTGTACGAACAGAGAAACTCTCTGCCAGCAGCAGCAGAGATGCAGGAAACATGGATTGTGTTGAAGCTGAACTAGTGGGAGCTGCTCTTCTCTTATTTCCAGTACTCAGAGGTCCTCTAAGGACAGACAGGCATTGTTTAAGTAGGGAATCAGAGGGAGAGTTTGCATTCACATGGAGAGATGGTGGGAGATACAGTATATAAGAGACACTTCAGGACCATTACCACCTGAAACTAAATCATTTAGTTCATCCACTTGTTCATAAAACTCTTTGGCATACGTCAGCAACAAAAGGCAGATAAGGATACATTAATTTTATTCTAAAATAAAAATTCTAGAAGAATGATTGTTATGAACTGAAATATTACATGATACATCAAGACATTGCAGATCCTCCATCAATTAACTGAAGTATTGTGACATCAGTAAAATGAAGATAATGGGATATTTCTTGGTGTATCAACAACACTATAACAACATATCTAACAGGTGTGTTATCTCTGTGTCACTGTATGATAATACGGTATGTGAACATCTATTTGGGTCTCATTTCCTTATCTCAGCCAGATGATGTGTGTGCTTGTGCAAGTACTTCCTTTCTATTACAGATGGTTTTTGTACAGATTCTCCCATTAGTTTAACCACTATGACTCTCTAGCACAGTAATACACTGCTGTGTCCTCACTCTTCACGCTGTTCATCTGTAGGTACAGCTTACTGCTGGAGTCGTATCTGGAGATGGTGAATCTACCCTGGACTGACTGGGAGGAAGAGATTGGACTACTACTTTAGATGTGCTAATAAAAACAATCCACTCCAGTCCTTTCCTAGGAGCCTGTCTGATCCAAGCCATCCCATAGCTACTGAATGTGAACCCAGAGGCTGTACATGTCAGTTTGTGGGACTATCCAGGCTTTCTAAACACTGGAATAGACTCAGTCAGTGTTTGACCATGAATACATGTGGAAATAGAGAGTGCAGATACTCCGCTCTCTCCACTGGCTTCCAGTCGAAGCTCGCATCCGCTACAAGACCATGGTGCTTGCCTACGGAGCTGTGAGGGGAACGGCACCTCCGTACCTTCAGGCTTTGATCAGGCCCTACACCCAAACAAGGGCACTCCGTTCATCCACCTCTGGCCTGCTCGCCTCCCTACCTCTGAGGAAGCACAGTTCCCGCTCAGCCCAGTCAAAACTGTTCGCTGCTCTGGCACCCCAATGGTGGAACAAGCTCCCTCACGACGCCAGGACAGCGGAGTCAATCACCACCTTCCGGAGACACCTGAAACCCCACCTCTTCAAGGAATACCTGGGATAGGATAAAGTAATCCTTCTAACCCCCCCCTTAAAAGATTTAGATGCACTATTGTAAAGTGGTTGTTCCACTGGATATTATAAGGTGAATGCACCAATTTGTAAGTCGCTCTGGATAAGAGCGTCTGCTAAATGACTTAAATGTAAATGTAAATGTAAAAGCTAATGTGTCCATTTATTTCCTTCATAAAAGTAAAACATACTGTTTCCTCATCTGTTAGACTGTCAGTAAGAGTATTCCTGTGGTAGGAAACATGATCTGTGTAGTTCTCTAAAGGTAGTTGAGACAGTCCTCAGCAGAAACAACCTTCAACAGAGACTAATAAAGATGGAGGACTGGTGAGTTTTGCATGAGCTCCTCCTTACAAGAGGCTTTGATATATACCTACAGTTCACCTTTGATATCTTTTGTGTATATTTATCTTTATTTTACTGAGTAAGTTGAAAAACACTCGTTTACAACAACGATATGTGGAAGAGATGCAATGTCAAACTGTTGATTAGTTAGTTATGAAAGTGGATCAATGTTTCTGTACCATTTGTTACTGAAGTGTACCAGAGAGAAACCATGTTCTCTGAATCAACCCTTGAAAAATATCTTTATTGAATAACATTGTGGAAAGCTTTTCAATATAGGGGAAATCCTTAACTTAGCCTGCCTCCTAGAGTGTGAAATTGGAACTAAAGGTCACATCTCTGCTCTTCAGCTTCCATGTTCCATGTGTCCCCAGATAACGGGTTTTGTACAGCTCTGGCCATGGTTTGTATCATTGCGGGAATTGCGAGCACAGTAATACACAGCTGTGTCTTCAGTCTGAAAGTTCTTCCCTTGTAGAAACACTGTGCTACTGGAAGTGTCTACTGTGTAGCTGATTCTGCTCTTAAGGGGTCTATTATGCCGGTGCCGCCACTGCCAGTCCCGCAATCCCCATAACCAATCCACTCCATGGTTTTGCCCTCATAATGTCAAATCCAGTTAGTACAATAGCTAGCAAGAGTATAACCAGAGGTCTTACAGGAGATTGTAAAGGTGTAATGAATACTCAGGGAGAAAAAGGTGTAGATTCACGCGCAGAGCACGGCAGGTGTTTATTTCACCTTGGTAGAAAGCAGGAATCGTAGTCACAGGCAGGCAATGGTCATACACAGCTAGGCAAACAGGCAGGTGAATCAAAACTAGGACTGAAGGCTATAACTGGTTTTCACAAACGAGCTAGGAAAAGGCTTAGTAGAGTCAAAACTAACAATACCTCACAAAGGCACAAACAGAATGAACTGAAGTAAATAAGGTGCTGATGAGACCATGTGAATAACTAACACAGGTGAAATCAATGAACAAAAATGATAGACAGGGCTACGTTCAAGAACACAAAAACAGGGCTACGTTCAAGAACACCAAAAAACATGGCTACATTCAATAACACAAGGTTGACTAAGAAAATAAATACAGAACCTTACGAAAGGATTCTCCTGGCTTTACAACAATTGAACCAGGCTGAGTTAGTGTGATATCACAGTAAATACCTGTACGGATAAAATACACAAATATATTAACATTGTTCACAAACAACCTTAAAGCTACATTAGAATTGTTTATATTTCTGCCAATCCAAATATGTGTCGAGTTCCCCCCCCCAAATCCAGAGAGACTCACAGGATGCAGCAGCAGCAGACATGCAGGGAACACGGTTAATTTTGAAGCTGAACTGATAGAAGCTGCTCCTCTCTACTCTCGAGGACACAGAGGGACACACACAGAGACTGTTTATATAAGGGAGAGGTGGGGAGAAAGAGAGGAAGACAGGAGTGTGGTACAATCTGCATAGGGAGAAGAGGCAGGTGTGGGAGGAATGGGAATAGCAGTAAACCTTTCTTTCATAACTATATCGAAAGTTTTCTTTCATAACTATGCCAGATTTTTATATTCAATATCTATTGTACTAAGCTAGATTGTTACTAGTGAGTAATAGTTAACCCACTGGGCACCGACATCAGTTTAATGTCTAGTTAAACTGATACCCCTAGATACCCCTAGAGCATCGAGCCAGCGGGGTGGTGGCACTGGAATCCTCATCTCTCCCAAGTGGACATTCTCTCTTTCTCCCCTGACCCATCTGTCTATCTCCTCATTTGAATTCCATGCTGTCACAGTTACCAGCCCTTTCAAGCTTAACATCCTTATCATTTATCGCCCTCCAGGTTCCCTTGGAGAGTTCATCAATGAGCTTGACGCCTTGATAAGTTCCTTTCCTGAGGATGGCTCACCTCTCACAGTTCTGGGTGACTTTAACCTCCCCACGTCTACCTTCGACTCATTCCTCTCTGCCTCCTTCTTTCCACTCCTCTCCTCTTTCGACCTCACCCTCTCACCTTCCCCCCCTACTCACAAGGCATGCAATACGCTTGACCTCATCTTTACTAGATGCTGTTCTTCCACTAATCTCATTGCAACTCCCCTCCAAGTCTCCGACCACTACCTTGTATCCTTTTCCCTCTCGCTCTCATCCAACACTTCTCACTCTCCCCCTACTCGGATGGTATTGCGCCGTCCCAACCTTCGCTCTCTCTCTCCCGCTACTCTCTCCTCTTCCATCCTATCATCTCTTCCCTCTGCTCAAACCTTCTCCAACCTATCTCCTGATTCTGCCTCCTCAACCCTCCTCTCCTCCCTCTCTGCATCCTTTGATCTCCTCTGTCCCCTATCCTCCAGGCCGGCTCGGTCCTCCCCTCCTGCTCCGTGGCTCGACGACTCACTGCGAGCTCACAGAACAGGGCTCCGGGCAGCCGAGCGGAAATGGAGGAAAACTCGCCTCCCTGCGGACCTGGCATCCTTTCACTCCCTCCTCTCTACATTTTCCTCTTCTGTCTCTGCTGCTAAAGCCACTTTCTACCACTCTAAACTCCAAGCATCTGCCTCTAACCCTAGGAAGCTCTTTGCTACCTTCTCCTCCCTCCTGAATCCTCCTCCCCCTCCCCCCCCCTCCTCCCTCTCTGCGGATGACTTCGTCAACCATTTTGAAAAGAAGGTTGACGACATCCGATCCTCGTTTGCTAAGTCAAACGACACTGCTGGTCCTGCTCACACTGCCCTACCCTGTGCTTTGACCTCTTTCTCCCCTCTCTCTCCAGATGAAATCTCGCGTCTTGTGACGGCCGGCCGCCCAACAACCTGCCCACTTGACCCTATCCCCTCCTCTCTTCTCCAGACCATTTCCGGAGACCTTCTCCCCTACCTCACCTCGCTCATCAACGCATCCTTGACCGCTGGCTACGTCCCTTCCGTCTTCAAGAGAGCGAGAGTTGCACCCCTTCTGAAAAAACCTACACTCGACCCCTCCGATGTCAACAACTACAGGCCAGTATCCCTTCTTTCCTTTCTCTCCAAAACTCTTGAACGCGCCGTGCTTGGCCAGCTCTCTTGCTATCTCTCTCAGAATGACCTTCTTGATCCTAATCAGTCAGGTTTCAAGACTGGGCATTCAACTGAGACTGCTCTTCTCTGTGTCACGGAGGCTCTCCGCACTGCTAAAGCTAACTCTCTCTCCTCTGCTCTCATCCTTCTAGACCTATCTGCTGCCTTTGATACCGTGAACCATCAGATCCTCCTCTCCACCCTCTCCGAGCTGGGCATCTCTGGCACCGCGCACGCTTGGATTGCGTCCTACCTGACAGGTCGCTCCTACCAGGTGGCGTGGCGAGAATCTGTCTCCGCACCACGTGCTCTCACCACTGGTGTCCCCCAGGGCTCTGTTCTTGGCCCACTCCTATTCTCGCTATACACCAAGTCACTTGGCTCTGTCATATCCTCACATGGTCTCTCATATCATTGCTATGCAGATGACACACAATTAATCTTCTCCTTTCCCCCTTCTGACAACCAGGTGGCGAATCGCATCTCTGCATGTCTGGCAGACATATCAGTGTGGATGACGGATCACCACCTCAAGCTGAACCTCGGCAAGACGGAGCTGCTCTTCCTCCCGGGGAAGGACTGCCCGTTCCATGATCTCGCCATCACGGTTGACAACTCCCTTGTGTCCTCCTCCCAGAGTGCTAAGAGCCTTGGCGTGACCCTGGACAACACCCTGTCGTTCTCCACCAACATCAAGGCGGTGACCCGATCCTGTAGGTTCATGCTCTACAACATTCGCAGAGTACGACCCTGCCTCACACAGGAAGCGGCGCAGGTCCTAATCCAGGCACTTGTCATCTCCCGTCTGGATTACTGCAACTCGCTGTTGGCTGGGCTCCCTGCCTGTGCCATTAAACCCCTACAACTCATCCAGAACGCCGCAGCCCGTCTGGTGTTCAACCTTCCCAAGTTCTCTCACGCCACCCCGCTCCTCCGCTCTCTCCACTGGCTTCCAGTCGAAGCTCGCATCCGCTACAAGACCATGGTGCTTGCCTACGGAGCTGTTAGGGGAACGGCACCTCCGTACCTTCAGGCTCTGATCAGGCCCTACACCCAAACAAGGGCACTCCGTTCATCCACCTCTGGCCTGCTCGCCTCCCTACCTCTGAGGAAGCACAGTTCCCGCTCAGCCCAGTCAAAACTGTTCGCTGCTCTGGCACCCCAATGGTGGAACAAGCTCCCTCACGACGCCAGGACAGCGGAGTCAATCACCACCTTCCGGAGACACCTGAAACCCCACCTCTTCAAGGAATACCTGGGTTAGGATAAGGTAATCCTTCTAACCCCCCCCCTTAAAAGATTTAGATGCACTATTGTAAAGTGGTTGTTCCACTGGATATTATAGGTGAATGCACCAATTTGTAAGTCGCTCTGGATAAGAGCGTCTGCTAAATGGCTAAAATGTAAAATGTAAATGTAGTTTTGATTTACATTTGATTTAGTTGTCATCTAACGTGAATTCAAACACACAACTACAAAAAAACACGTTTTTGGATTTTGGTAAAAAGTTGAAAGAAAATTCATAAATTACCGAAAATTCCTTTACATTGATGGCTTCTTGCAAATCCAATCATTTTTCCACCTTGTTTTAATGTCAACAGATGGAAAAAAGAATATTGTTTTAAACGAAGTGACGTGGAAACAACGTTGATTCAGACAGTTTGTGTCCAGTGGGATGACTCTTAATACTAGCAAAACCGATTGCCAATATTTTTGCATCACAAGTCAGAAGTGATAGTGGTCTCCAGTTATTTAATTTCATTAGAATTTAGATATTCATTTCCAGCATGGTCCTTAATAGATGATATTGTATGTCAACAGTGATAAGTATGGGTTTCACACAGTGCGTGCTTGTGAAAGTTTTGCTCATAATGGAGGGACACAGATGATACATCTGTTTACATATTTCCTATGTATACATTCAGGAACATTAAACTGCAACTGAGAAGTAAACTAAATATCTGTGTTTATGAGTCCCATCATCCACCCAGAAGGTGAGTTTTTGTACAGGTCTGGTGCTGGTTTCCAAAATTGCAAGAGACTCACAGGAGGCAGCTGCCAGCAGCAGCAGACATGCAGGGAACATGGTTTGTGTTGAAGCTGAACCAGTGGGAGCTGCTCTTCTCTACTCTCTAGGACTTACTAGGACATACAGATACGGTTTAAGTAGGGAGAGAACCAGGTTTGCATATAAGAGGGTTAGAAACACTGTAGGACCATCACACCTATTACTGGACACAACCTTTGCACTCTGAAAACTCAGAGACCCTCTTTAGATTATATTTTTGAACAGGAGGGTGGGGTAAATATGAAACATTACATTTACAGCATTAGTTAATACTTGTGGTGGATGAAACATATTTAAGACATTACTTTTGTTTTGACAAACTAAAGCATTTTGAATCAACATCCAAATTATACTTTTTTTCTTGCAATAAAATGTATTATCAGAGCCTTCATCAGTACTGGTCATTATTTTAATCATATAGAGAGAGAGTGCCCCCTGTTGGTGCATCAACAACACTAGCAGCATGTATTTAACAGGTGTATCATTGTGTTATTATTTGATACATCATTAGAATTGTTCCTCATGTATCCCCTTGTCATGGTCTACTGGTCATACCATACGTGTGTCTGTGTGTTTGTGCACGTCCTTCCATTCTCTACCAGATGGTTTTTGTATGGCTATTCTCATTATTTTAACCATAGTGAGTCTCTAGCACAGTAATACACTGCAGAGTCCTCTGGCTTCAACTGGCTCATGTGCAGATAGAAATTAGTGCTGTCCTTTGATGCAGTGAATCGTCCCTGTACTACCTGGGCGTTGCTCTTGTCACTGTCAGAATAATAGTAAATTATCCATTCAAGTCCTTTTCCAGTTGCTTGGCGGATCCAGTACATATTAGTGCTGCTTAGAGTGAATCCACTGCAGGCACATGTGAGTTTGATGGATCCTTTGGGTGTCCCCTGGACTGACTGTTCAGCCTGTGTGAGTACGACCTGACAGTGGACACCTGAGGAGGGAGAGGAATGACAGGTCAGATCAATCAACGAGTCACATCAGTGTCACAGCAACACAAGTTATACTGATCAGATTACAGTCAGGAACTCACAGGAGGCAGCTGCCAGCATCAGCAGTAGAGATGCAGAGAACATGGTTTGTATTGAAGTTGAACAGGTGGGAGCTGCTCTTCTCTACTCTCCAGGACTCAGAGGGACGTACTAGGACTCTCAGATACAGAGAGGTTTTTATATAAGGAGGAGGGAGAGAAGGGAAGAGAGGGGCTAGGTGAAATTTGCATAAGGAGAGGATATATTATTAATGGAAATATCAGTAGGGAAACAATATGTAATAACTGTGCAAGCTATAAATACTCTAGTGTTGTCAGGGGTGTCAAAAGGAGCGGACCAAAGTGCAGCGTGTGTTTCGTTCCACATATTTATTTACTCTGTGAAACTATGCAATACATCAAATAACTGAAATAGACAACCCAAACCGTGACACAGAGGAGAAACAAACACTACTCACAAATAATCACCCACAACAACCAGGAAGAAAAACCCCTACTTAAGTATGATCTCCAATTAGAGACAACGAGGACCAGCTGCCTCTAATTGGAGATCATCCCAAACAAACCAACATAGAAATACAAAAACTAGAACCTAAGAACGTAGAAATATAACACATAGAATAAACCCCCCTGTCACGCCCTGACCTACTCTACCATAGAAAATAACAGCTTACCATGGTCAGGACGTGACAAGTGTGTTCTCCATGTAAAAATATAGACTTATACTGGAGGATGATGTTAGGCAGGACTGTGATACAATGAGCTTTACACTCTGCCAATATGTTTTGTATCACAACCCAATAGTGTGAATTGTCCCCAGTCTTTATGTTGTTGCATAAAAATGTATTTATATCATAATACTTTGTATCTTTTTGATAGTACAGAGCTTAGATCTTCTTGTTCGTTACTGGCCAACTTTATCATGTGAATAATTAAAACATTAAAGTAATGGATCATGAATGAGTTCATTGAATGTTTGATAGACATCAATTAGAATACCATCAAGTCATATCAGGAGTATAATTGGTAAACAACTCAGATATACATTTCCAGCACCACCAGTGATGGGCTTGTATTCGGTTACAAATTTGATGTGGTGAAGCATCTCTGTTCTATTTAATTTAAGGAGTCTTATTATACAATCAAACACTGTACTGCTAGAGCTGTCATAACTAGAAGTGATCTTCAGTGAGTCTACAGTAGAAGTACTACTAATACATGTACAACCAACATACTCCAAAGCTTTGCCTTCAGCTTGTCGTATCCAGCGAGGACAGTAAGAATATATAGAAAACCCTGAGAATTTGCAGAAGATGCTGAAAGACTCTCCTCGTTTTATAACCACTGGACCAGAATGGATGAGTTCAATATCACATCAGACACCTGTAATGAGAAATACACATCAATACACAGCATTGTCAGTTTTCATCAGAAATGAGACATTTTCAGTTCAGAGTAGTAATAAATATCAATTTGTATGAACAGAGAAACTCACAGGAGACAGATGCCAGCAGCAGCAGAGATGCAGGGAACATGGCTTGTTTTGAAGCTGAACTAGTGGGAGCTGCTTTTCTCTTCTCTCCAGTACACAGAGGGCATCTAATGACAGACAGACACTGTTTAAGTAGGGAAATAATCAGAGGGAGGGTTTGCATTGACATGGAGAGATGGTGGGAGATACGGTATATAAGAGACACTTCAGGACCACCACCACTATTACTGGACACAACCTTTACAATGTGAAAACTCACAGACCCTCTTTAGATTATGTTTGTGATTGTACCACATGCAACTAAATAATTTAGTTCATCCACATGTTCATAAAACTATTTGGCATACAGATGCTGCCACCGCCGTGCTTTACAAACAAAACGATGGGCATTATGGGCAAACAGTTCGATTTTTGTTTCATCAGACCAGAGGACATTTCTCCAAAAAGTACAATATTTGTCCCCATGTGCAGTTCCAAACCGTAGTCTGGCTTTTTTATGGCGATTTTGTAGCAGTGGCTTCTTCCTTGCTAAGCGGCCTTTCAGGTTATGTCGATATAGGACTTGTTTTACTATGGATATAGATACTTTTGTACCTGTTTCCTCCAGCATCTTCACAAGGTCCTTTGCTGTTGTTCTGGGATTGATTTGCACTTTCGCACCAAAGTACGTTCATCTCTAGGAGACAGATTGCATCTCCTTTCTGAGCGGTATGACGGCTGCGTGGTCCCATGGTGTTTATACTTGCGTACTATTGTTTGTACAGATGAACATGGTACCTTCAGGCGTTTGGAAATTGCTCCCAAGGATGAACCAGTCTTGTGGAGGTCTACACATTTTTTTCTAAAGTCTTGGCTGATTTCTTTTTTTCCCATGATGTCAAGCAAAGAGGCACTGAGTTTGAAGGTAGGCCTTGAAATACATCCACAGGTACACCTCCAATTGACTCAAATGATTTCAATAAGACTATCAGAAGCTTCTAAAGCCGTGACATCATTTTCTGGAATTGTCCAAGCTGTGTAACTTCTTATGGGCGGGTGGGAAGGTAACATCTCACCTGGCCAACATCTGGTGAAATTGCAGAGCGCGAAATTCAAACTACAGAACTATAAATATTTAACTTTCATAAAATCACAAGTGTAATATATCAAAATAAAGCTTAACTTCTTGTTAATCCAGCCGCTGTTGTATCCGATGTGAAATGGCTAGTTAGTTAGCGGTGGTGCGCGCTAATAGCGTTTCAATCAGTGACGTCACTCGCTCTGAGACTTGAAGAAGGGTTTCCCCTTGCGTTGCAAGGGCCGCGGCTTTTGTGGCGCGATGGGTAACTATGCTTCGTGGGTGTCAGTTGTAGATGTGTGCAAGGGTCCCTGGTTCGAGAGAGGGTTCGAGAGAGGGACTGAACCTACACTGTTACACTGTGTCAGATTTCAAAAAGACTTTACAGCAAAAGCACACCATGCGATTATCTGAGGACAGCGCCCCGCTTACAAAAGCATGAACAACATATTTCAACCAGGCAGGTGCGCCACGAAAGTCAGAAGTAGCGATATAATAAATGCCTTACCTTTGAGGATCTTCTTCTGTTTGCACTCCAAAAGGTCCCAGATACATCACAAATGGTACTTTTGTTCGATAATGTCCTTCTTTATATCCATAAAAACTCAGTTTAGTTTGCGCGCTTCAGTCATTAATCCACCCAGTTTGAGGTACAAAATCAGATTCATTTGACAAAATCCTCGCTCACATTCTGCACTGTAGATGGCGATAGTGCTGACCGCCATCACCAGCTGGAATCCATCTGAAATGTCTCTTTTATCATTACCATTAGTGTCCCTATACTGCCTGTAGGCCCATGGTGGATTGTCAATGCTAAACCGCTGGCAGAGAGATTCTATCTCTGTTTCTCCATACAGTGCTCCTGCGTCCTCCGGATAGTATTGCGCGTCAAGCACCTTCAGCTCCTCAATGAACTAGCTGAATCCTGTATTGTCCACTACCCGTCCTCCTTGAGAGAACATTCTAGCCTCCATGTTCCTCGCCAAGCTCTCGAAAAACTCCCTCTGATTAAGGACTCTGTTGCTGGGTCTTCCACCATGCAGTTTGATGCCTTGGAAAGAGTTCTCCTGAATGCCTCTCTGGCTGAGTTGTGTGTGTCACCTGGCTGCTCTGCCATTGCACTGAACACCCTCGCTTCCCTGGTGACTACCCTGTGTGCAGTAATCATTGTGCAGTCTCTCTTTTGGCGCTCGGGTGACAATTCAGTTAGTTCTTGAAGTGCATCACACATATGGCTTAGATTGTTTACAAACGCATGCGAAGATATGCGCATGGCAAGGCCACTCTAGATCTGATGGGTCATGCCGTCGTGGGAAGCATCCTCAGCTGCTGTGGTGATATGCTTGGTCATTTTTCCACACAGACTCTACAGTTCTAAAACTGGATGCCACCCATCTAGTGTCCAAGATCCTGCCAATTTTGCACAGCTGAATGTCTCAAATCTCTGTGCACTCCCTCAGCTCCATTCAGTGCCAAACAGTTATATTAGGGCTAGGGTTAGGGTTAGGGCCTGGAGCCGTGTTGCTACTCCGCTCTTGTGTCCCAGCATGACAGACGCACTATAATTCCATTGAGGGTTTTGGAGAGAAAGTCCTCAGTAAACTTTACACCCTCTAATGAAGATTACAGACAATTCCCCCAGCAGATAAATCCTCCAGATCAACATAAATGTTTGCCGGTACGTCCATATCTGCCAGTTGAAGTCTGATGTACACAATCAAGGAACTCTTTTTATTCAAACTAGTAGCCTCATCGAGCAATAGGCTGATTTTGGGAGAGCACTGTAGAATTCTTTCAAATAGTTTCCGCTTAATTTCGGATGAAATATGTTGCTGTATGTTGGAGCAAGCAACAGTGGAATAGAGAATTCTCCCCATGTCAAGTCCATTTAACTCCTGACAGTCAATTTCTTTCAAAACCGTGAGCGGATCTATGACGTGTAGCCTCCTTGTAAGCTGTTTGGAAGACTGGCTGTAGTGTCTATGTTTTTATTTTGAGCGTTAACTACAACCTGTGTTAAGGTGTCCTCTTTAGCCTTGTCTACAATGCTTGCTGCCGCTAAATGGGCCTTGGTTTGGGCATGTTCAAAAACCTTTTTTTCTGAGGTCTCTTTGTTGCTTTTTTACATTGGAGGAAGAGGATGTTACTGTACATTCCACCCACTCTTTTGCTAGTTTCATCCCTCCAGTCTTTTACGGGCCCAAACTCCCTACCTTGTTGCATTTTGTACAGCCCAGCTTTGAATTTGCATAACAATCCAGGGGTTATAAGTTTGCTTGGTCTTGAACTGAGCCTCTGTCCAAATTGCACCTGCTTACTAGCTAGTTGAGGTGCCGGTGGTGATGCTGAACTAGCGAGATAAGCAGCACTGCTAGCTAAGGAATCGCCATCAGCAGCAGTTTGCTTCTCATTCCTCTCATCCGGCACTGACAGTTCTCTGTCTCGTTTCGGGTTCGATTCACCATATTTTTCAGGATTTTGGGACTTGAAAAACTTCATCAAAGTTGATTGTCTTTTCTTATTCATTTCTGATTTGGCTTTCCCTCAGTTTCAAATTCACTAGGGAGCCGACTAGCCTAGACTACGTGACGTGATTATGTAGGGACCTCTTCACTAGCTAACCACTACCAAGTCCTGTTTCAAGTTCAGTTACTTACCTTGCCGACACGCCCCATAGCCTGTATGTACAAATAAGAGAGCAGGTCTGAAATCAGTGTGGAAGTATTACGATGATTGCACAGAAGAATTGCAGCACTTTACATTATGGTTTTTCTGGGAGCCGGGAGAAATAACCAGGAGGCAACTTGATCTGAGAGGTGCCGGATCCTGTTACCGCAGGATCCGTATAAAAGTAAGCACTGGACCCAGGGATGTGTGTGCTTTGGGGACCTTTAACAGAATGTGACTGATAGAACGGGTGTTGTATGTGGAGGATGAGGGCTGCAGTACAGTAGGTATCTCTGATAGGGGGGAGTGAGGCCTAAGAGGGTTTCATAAATAAGCATCAACCAGTGGGTCTTGCGAAAGGTATACAGAGATTACCAGTTTACAGAGGAGTAAATAGTGCAGTGATGTGTCTTATAGGGAGCATTGGTGGCAAATCTGATGGACGAATGGTAAAGCACATCTAGCCGCTCAAGAGCACCCTTACATGCCGATCTATAAATTACGTCTCCGTAATCTAGCATGGATAGGATGGTCATCTGAATCAGGGTTAGTTAGGCAGCTGAGGTAAAAGAGGAGCGATTTACGATAGAGGAAACCAAGTCTAGATTTAACCTTAGCCTGCATCTTGGATATGTGCTGAGAGAAGGACAGTGTACCTTCTAGCCATTCTCCCAAGTCATACTGAGGGTGGAGATATGAACTCAGCTGCTCCACACAAGACAACAAGACAAGTCAGCAGCAGAACATGAGTATATATGAACTCTGAGAGATCTGGATTTACATCATGATGTCATGGGGGAGGGGCTGTTGACTCTGAGGCCAGGGGTCAAACTGTGACTCATTGGTAGGGCCAGGAGTTTTCGTTGATAACATGACATGCCTGGTGACACGGACAAACTCTGTCCCCATGCCATAACCAGGGCCTAGAGTCTTTCCTGAACTGGTCAATGTGTTTGGTAAAACTGTAGGGAATCTTGGAGGATGATTCTCAAAATATTTGTAGATATCCTTCATGATTAGGGTTAATTAACTGTAAATGTCAGATTAGGGATCAATCTATCGATGTACAGTCCAAGTGTTGATCATGAATGAACACAGCATCTGATTCCAATTTACTTTCTATCTCTCTCCTCAGGGAAATGTGAACCTTGTGTTGATGTACAAACAGTTATGTAGTTTTGGCTCTCAGGAGAATATTATGCTTCAGTAGATGTTTTTCTGCTGTACGGATGCTATACCGCCCTCTGTTGACTCTGCTGCCAGTTAGATTCTCTGAGGGGGTTTTACACAGATCCTCCACTCATTCACACCACTGTGTCTCTCTTGCACAGTAATACACAGCAGATTCCTCTGCTCTCAGACCAGACAGCTTCAGAGTCATGAAGATGTTGGAATTTTCCTCATTTCTACTCGTCCTTCAACACTTTTTGCAAATGTACTTGCCTCTGCATACCCCATCCATTCCAGTGGTTTTCCTGATGGTTATGTTATCAATAATAGTTACTAAATGTAAATCCAGATCCCTTGCAGGAGAGACTGAGTGTTTCTCCAGGCTGTTTCTGGACTGGACTGGAGGGAATGGACTCCAGACTCTGACCATTTAAACCTGATAGAGAGAGAAAGAAAAGAGGGAACAGGAGAGAGAGAAAGAGAAGAGATGGGCAAGCATAAATTAGAAGGGAAAGCAAGAGGGGAGAGTTTACAATAAACAAAGTCAATGTTCAGTCATTCCGGTTGATAAGGAGTAAAATCAAGCAGAACTCACAGGACAGACAGAGAGAGAGCAGCAGAAGGTAGTTTTCCCATCATACTGAGGGTGGAGATATGAACTCAGCTGCTCCACACAAGACAACAAGACAGCAGCAGAACATAAGTATATATGAACTCTGAGGGGTCTGGATTTACATCATGATGTCATGGGGGAGGGGCTGATGAATGAGGTTAGGGATCAAGCTATGACTCATTGGTAGGGCCGGGAGTTTTTCTTGATGACATGATATGTCACCTGACCAGGACAAATTATACCCCCATGCCATAACCAGGGCCTGAAGTTTTTCCTGCTCAGATCATGTAAGTTTAAAACTGTAAGGAATCTTGGAGGATGATTTTTGAAATATTTATAGATTTACATTTCAGTCATTTAGCAGACACTCTTATCCAGAGCGACTTACAGTAGTGAGTAGATACATTTCACACATTTTTTTCCCGTACTGGTCCCCCGTGGGAATCAAACCCACAACCCTTGCGTTGCAAACACCATGCTGTACCAACTGAGCCACACGGGACCATAGATATTGGGGTTAATTTATTGTAAATGTCAGATTAGGGATCAATCTATCAAGGATAGTCACCTTGTTTAACAGGAATGAACACAGCTATGTAGGCCTGTATGTGATTCCTCTACTTTATATCCCTCTCCTCAGGGAAATACACCACATCAGATATTTCAGCACCACCTATTGCTGACAGGTTGTAAGGCCCAACGCAGATGAGAAGCAGGTACAGGGAGTGAACCATTTAATATAGACGGACATGCAACGGAACAGGGACAGCGTCTGGACAATAACACGACACGAGAAACAATGCTACTACAGGGAAGAACACAGAGGAGCAGACATATATGCAGGGGAAATCAACAAAGTGAGGGAGTCCAGGTGAGTCCAATGAGCGCAGCTGCGAGCAATGTTGGTAACAGGTGCGAATGATGACGGGTAGCCTGGCGCCCTCGAGCGCCAGGGCTGGGGAGCAGGAGCAGGCGTGACAGTGCCCCCCCCCACCCCACTAGGGCCGCCACCTGGCTGGGCTGGAAGAGCCGGCTGAGGCGTGACAGCCCGACGAGCCAGCTTAGGCACTCCCGATTCCATCGGAAGCGGAATCCAAGTTTGACGTCACCATCAAAACAAGAAAACTCATGGGCCAGATGAGGCATAGGAGCCCGACGAGCCGGCTGAAGCATGACGTGGGATGGGAACCTGCCGAGCCAACCGGGACAAGGAAACCTCTCGAGTCAGCTAGGGCGTGACAGCCCGACGAGCCAGCTTAGGCATCCCCGGTTCTATCGGCGGCGGCCCCCAGGTCCGACGTCACCAACAAAACATAACCCTAAAAAACTCCCAGATGCTTCTTGTAATGGTAGTAGCATTCTGTAAGGCCCAACTCAAGAGATGAGAAGCAGGTACAGGGAGTGAACCATTTAATACAGACGGACATCCAACGGAACAGGGACAGCGTCTGGACATGAACACGGCACGACAAACAATGCTACTACAGGGAACAACACAGAGGAGCAGACATATATGCAGGGGAAATCAACAAAGTGAGGGAGTCCAGGTGAGTCCAATGAGCGTAGCTGCGTGTAATGATGGTAACAGGTGCGTATGATGACGGGTAGCGTGGCGCCCTCGAGCGCCAGGGAGGTGGAGCGGGAGCAGGCGTGACACAGGTGTATAAAATTGAGTGCACGAACATGCAATCTCCATAGACAAACAATGGTAGTAGAATGGCCTTAATGAAGAGATCAGTGACTTTCAACGTGGCACTGTCATAGGATGCCTCCTTTCCAACAAGTCAGTTCCTCAAATTTCTGCCCTGCTAGAGCTGCCCACGGGTCAACTGTAAGTGCTGTTATTGTACTGTTAAGTGGAAACATCTAGGAGTAACAACGGCTCAGCCGTAAAGGGATAGGCCACACAAGCTCAGAGAATGGGACCACCGATTGCAGAAATGCTTAGCGCATAAAAATCGTCTTTCCTCGGTTACAACATTCACTACCAAGTTACAAACTGCCTCTGGAAGCAATGTCAGCGCAAGAACTGTTCGTCTGGAGCTTAAGATCACCATGTGCAATGCCAAGCGCCGGCTGGAGTGGTTTAAAGCTCGTCGCCATTGAACTCTGGAGCAGTGGAAACATGTTCTCTGGAATGATGAATCACGCTTCACCATCTGGCAGTCCGATGGACAAATCTGGTCTTGGCGGAGGCCAGGAGAATGCTACCTGCCCGAATGCATAGTGCCAACTGTAAAGTTTGGTGGAGGAAGAATAATAGTCTGGTGCTGTTGTTCATGGTTCGGGCTAGGTCCCTTAGTTCCAGTGAAGGGAAATCATAACTCTACAGCATACAATTACATTGTAGATGATTCTGTGCTTCCAACTTTGTGACAACAGTTTGGGGAAGGCCCTTTCCTGTTTTAGCATGACAATGCCCCCATGCACAAAGCGAGGTCTATACAGAAATGGTTTGTCGAGATCAGCGTGGAAGAAATTGATTGGCCTGCACAGAGCCCTGACCTCAGCCCCACCTTTGGGATGAATTGGAAAGCCAACTGCGAGCCAGGCCTACTCGACCAACATCAGGGCCCAACCACACTAATGCTCTTGTAGCTGAATGGAAGCATGTTCCCGCAACAACGTTCCAACATCTAGTGGAAAGCCTTCCCTGAAGAGTGGAGGCTGTTATAGCACCACATACTTTTGGTCATGTAGTGTATGTGCCTTGTGTTGATGTACAGGTAGTTCTGTTGTTTTGACTCTCAGGAGAATATTATACTTCAGTAGATGTTACTCTGTTGTTATGATGCTCTTCTGCCCTCTGTTGACTCTGCTGCCAGTTCGATTCTCTGAGGGGTTTTTGTACAGATCCTCCACTCACTCACACCACTGTGTCTGTCGTGCACAGTAATACACAGCAGAGTCCTCTGCTCTCAGACCAGACATTTTCAGGAATGACATGCTTTGGGCATTGTCCTTAGTTATTTCAAGGCGTCCACTAATGCTGTTGGCATACGTTGCTTCACCAGTATCTGTCCTCACACGTCCTATCCACTCCAGTCCTTTTCCTTTTGGTTGTCGTACCCAGTGCACGGCATGGTTTCCAAAAGTATACCCAGATCCTTTACAGGAGAGATTGAGAGTGTCTCCAGGCTTTTTCATGACTGGACTGGAAGGAATGGACTCCATACTCTGACCATTTAGACCTGATGGAGAGAAAGAGAGAGGGGGGGGTGATGATGATGAAATGAAAGAATAGACCAATACATTTCAAGGCATGGCCCAACAGTAAGCGTAACCACCATCGATAACAATTAAAACCAAGCAGAACTCACAGGGCAGACAGAGAGAGAGCAGTAGAAGGGAGAGTTTGTCAGTCATACTGAGGGTGGAGATATGAACTCAGCTGCTCCACACAAGACAACAAGACAACAAGTCAGCAGCAGAATATAAGTATATATGAACACTGAGGGATCTGAATTTACATAATGATCTCATGGGGAGGGGCTAATAACTCTGAGGTCAGGGGTCAAACTGTGACTCATTGGTAGGGCCAGGGGTTTCGTTGATAACATGAAATGTCAAGTGACACGGACAAACTCTGTCCCCATGTCATAATCAGGGCCTAGAGTTTTTCCTGCTCATGTCACGGAGGTTGGTAAAACGGTAGGGAATCTTGAAGAATGATTTTCTAAATATTTATAGAAATCCTTCACCTTTGGGGTTAATTAACTGTATATGTCAGATTAGGGATCAATCTATCAAGGACAGTCACCTTGTTATACAGGAATGAACACAGCTATGAAGGCCTGTATCCGATTCCTATTTACTTTCTATCTCTCTCCTAAGGGAAATGTGAACCTTGTGTTGATGTACAAGCAGTTATGTCGTTTTGGTTCTCAGGAGAATATTATGCTTCAGTAGATGTTTTTCTGCTGTACTGATGCTCTACTGCCCTCTGTTGACTCTACTGCCAGTTAGATTCTCTGAGGGGTTTTTGTATAGATCCTCCACTCACTCACACCACTGTCTCTATTGCAGAGTTATACACAGCAGAGTCCTCTGCTCTCAGACCTGACAGCTTCAGATACACCATGCTGTTTCAATTCTCTCTGGTGACTTCTGTCCATCCAACACTTTTTGCATATGCATTTCCACTAGCATCACTCCATGTAATGCCTATATATTCAAGTGCTCTTCCTGCAGGTTGATGTATCCAGGCCATGTTGTAGCTACTAAAGGTAAAGCCAGATCCCTTACAGGAGAGGCTGAGATAATCCCCAGGATTTTTCAGGACTGGACTGGAGGGTATGTCCTCCAGACTCTGACCTTACACCCCTAATAGAGAAAAGAGAAGGAAGACAATAGATCACTAATATGTTAACTCAATGGATATTATAATTATCTCTTTACGTAAAATACTTTGTTCCAATATATTGCTAGATTATTGAGTACATACTATAGAGGCCCAGCAAGACCAGGAGGAGGTGTAGTTTGCCTCATCTTTTCTGAAAAGTTTTGAATCTGGCCTATTGCCCTTTGACACAATCTTTCATCACTGTCATCCTCTCTCTCTGTCTGTTCAATAAATTCAGAAAATACCTTACACATGTATTTTTTTTAAACAACACAAAAAACAAAATAACAATAATAATGAAAAATGCACATCCTGAAGTACTGTACCCTAAAATGCCACTATCAACAAAACAATAGATGGCTAAACTTCACTCAATTACTTTTAAAATTATCATTTGTAATTTTCTCTCGCATCTGCAGTGCATCACTGTTTTTGTTTTTTTATATGTTACTGCACTTTTCCAATGATACTGTACCTTGGTCCTTTTTAAAGGTTAATCAAGATATTTTATCTGGGAAATGGCTTGAGTGAAGGTGCATCCTGGGTGGAAGTCATGCTTGAGTAGCTTTGAACTATTGCACCCAAAACTCATTTTGATAGACATTCCTTTTAAAAACATTCTTAAACTCTCTTCCCTATAAACAATTATAATGAAGACATAGTAAAGTATTTAGGTGGAGGTGCCCAAATGTGTTATTTTAGTTAAGGACTCGTTGTTCAATGCAATTCTTGAAAAGTGTTATACTTAATACCAACACAAACCATGAATATGGTCTGTCAATAACATTGTGTGTGATGAGTAGCAGTGAATGACTAAAAATTTTAAATAATACAATTAATAAAACAGTTGATAATGGTCTATAACATAAATAAACATTGATTCAATTGTCTGATTCTTTCATCCATCTCACCATTTATTCAAACCAAATGCAAATTGTGTTCATGTGGTTGAAACATTGCATGGTTACCAGCCACCAGCTGGCTTATGCAAAATACAGTTTCTCCTCAGGTGAAACAAGACAGTGAGAATTAGATCATGAAAGTGTATAGGGACACTGCAGTCCCTGGGCGACCTAACTTCTTTAACTGTCTATCTGAATCATGAGAGATGCTAAACTGGGACCCTGAAACACACAGGTGACAGACTGGAGTTCACCAAGCATGATGCCACACAGCTGTGAGGGTCACAGAGGGGAAGAAAGAGGGGTGGGGTGTGTGAGAGAAACAGACACTACTGTGAAAAGGAGAGCAGGGCCGGTGTGGAACAGAATGGATTATCAAACATAAACCCTTAGACTATGGAATGGATGCATTACTAGTTACTTCTCATACAGTTTGACCAACATGATGGAAAATAGGTTGATTCTGTGTGACTTAAAGCTTAATAACTATGAAAAAAGTAGCTGTAAATATGTTTATTCTAAGTATGCACGTATTATTAAATAGTCCGTTTATTTTGATATATTCAGTAAATTTGGTCAGAATTTGTGACTATCCTATTTGGCTGCATCTGTTCAAAATGATCTGTTCATTTATATGTTTTGACACTACACTAATAGGAGATATTGTAGATATGTAATAACCCCTTAGAATGGTTAAACATTCTCTACGGGACACAAATGACATCAGTGCCTGCTTACTATTGGTAGTCCTGACTATGACTCCACTCTCTGAGGGTGTCTGGGGGGGGAGTGGGATATGCAAAAAAATACATTTACAATTCACATGTGTATTTCACACACTTGAAGATGTGTGAAATAGGACAAATATAAGCACCCACCTAATCATTATTATTATTAATCGTATACATTATCAACACTTTGTGTGTTTTTTTTGTGGCTGAGTGTGGCTGAGCTTGTGCTATTAAACCATTCATCAGAAATAAATTTGATTGTCTGTGCTCCATGGGGAAGTGGTTTTTATACAGCTCTCCCACCACTCTCTCTTACTGTGTGTACCGGGCACAGTAATACACTGCTGTGTCCTCACTCTTCAGGCTGTTCATCTGTAGGTACAGCTTACTGCTGGAGTCATCTCTGGAAATGGTGAATCTACCCTGAAATGACTGGGAGTAGTAAGTGGTACCACCATGAATATGACCAATCCACTCAAACTCTTTCCCTTTAGCTTGTCTGATCCAGCCCATATAATAGCTAGTGAATGTGAAGCCAGAGGCTGTACAGGTCAGTTTGTGGGATTCTCCAGGCTTTTTAACCACTGGTCCAGACTCAGTCAGTGTCTGACCATAAACACCTGTGGAAATAGAAAGCAGAGATGTTGTTGAAGTTGAAACTAAAATCTGATGTCAACTTGTTTATTTGATAGACAGCATAATTAAACATACTGTATCCTCACCTGTTAGATAAACTGTCAATAAGAATATTCCTGTGGTAGGAAACATGGTGATCTGTGTAGCTCTCTAAAGGTAGTTGAGACAGTCCTCAGCAGATACAACCTTCAACAGATACATTAATAAAGATGGAGGACTGGAGAGTTTTGAATGAGCTTCTCCTCACTAGGAGGACCAATCACAAGAGGCTTTGATATATATCCACATATCACCTGGTAGTCCATATTGAGATGTTCTGCTATGATACAATCCTGCTGTTCTATTTATTGTATCTATTTTATCAGGTAAATTGATGTATAATACATTTCCCATTTACAACACAAACCCTGAGGAAAAGTTGTAAAGACAGTGTGAGAATTACTTTACTAATTATTCCTCACGACAGTAGATCAATATTGCTACAAGCTATTATCATGTTATTATAGTATGATAATGGGCATCGCACTTGGCAAAAACAGGTTGAATCAATGTTGTTTCCACGTCATTTAAACCTCCAATCTATGTGATGATGTTGAATCAATGTGGAAAAGTGATTGAAATCGCAAAAAGTCACCAACGTAAGGGACTTTTTGTCTTTTTTTCACACAACTTTTAACCTAAATCCAATGACATGGTGACAGTTGTTGTTGATTTCATGACGAATTGACAATTCATCCAAATGTAAATCAAAACTAGACATTGAACTGACATCTGTGCCCAGTGGCATTGTTCTGAAAAAACACTGAATCAATCCCACAATATATATTTGTGAATAACATTTTAATACATTTTAGTAGTGACGGTATTCCATTATACCTACCGAAGCGAGAGTTTTTAAAAAATATTTTAATATATTACAAGTATACTAAAGTATACTTAAATATACTGGATATTCTAATAATATACTTCAAATACGAGATGTACTTTTCTTGTACAGTACCAGTCAAAAGTTTGGGACACACCTACTCATTCAAGGGTTTTTCTTTATTTGTACTATTTTCTAGATTGTATAATAATAGTGAAGACATCAACAACAATGAAATAACACATATGGAATCATGTAGTAACCAACAAAGCCCCCCTTTGCCTTGATGACAGCTTTGCACACTCTTGGAATTCTCTTAACCAGCTTCACCTGGAATGCTTTTCCAACAGTCTTGAAGGAGTTCCCACATATAATGAGCACTTGTTGGCTGCTTTTACTTCACTCTGCGGTCCAACTCATCCCAAACCATCTCAATTGGGTTGAGATCAGGTGATTGTGGAGGCCAGGTCATCTGATGCAGCACTTCATCACTCTCCTTCTTGGTCAAATAGCCCTTACACAGCCTGGAGGTGTGTTGGGTCCTTGTCCTGTTGAAAAACAAATGATACTCTGACTAAGCGCAAACCAGATGGGATGGAGTATCGCTTTGTAATATTGTGGTAGCCATGCTGGTTAAGTGTGCCTTGAATTCTAAATAAATCACTGACAGGGTCACCTGCAAAGCAACCCCATACTATCACACCTCCTCCTCCATGCTTCACAATGGGAACCACACGTGCGGAGATCATCCGTTCACCTACTCTGCATTGTTGTGTCTTTGGCTATTAAGTGATATGACATGCTATTCTATAAAATAATTTATCTGTAATTAATATTACCTGATTAAGCTAATCATGTAAATGTAATTAACTAGAAAGTCGGGGCACCACGAAATAATGTTTATAGAGCTGTTATCTTTCGAATAAACTCTTAAAGACCTGGGAATCTTTTACCTCAATAGCAGTCAATATTTAAATCCTCACCTCATTCAGTCTCATCTGAAAGTTGTAAATACTTGGTTATCTTCACGAACCCTGTTTAACAAGTTGAATCAGCAATAAAACATTTGGGTTTATTAATTATTTACTAAGTACCTAACTAATCACACATAATTATATATCCTCTTGACGTTACCCTAGGATAGGGGGCGCCACAGCGCATTTTGGAAAAAATTCGTGCCCATTTTCAACGGCCTACTAATCAAACTCAGAAGCTAGGATATGCATATAATTAATACCTGTGGATAGAAAACACCCTAAAGTTTCTAAAACTGTTTGAATGGTGTCTGTGAGTATAACAGAACTCATATGGCAGTCAAAACCCCGAGACCGATTGAAACAGGAAGTGGAATTCTGAATTGTGGACTCAAATTCACGTCGTTGCCTATTATTCACACTGTGAGCTATCGTTCATTGAGCACTTCCTATTGCTTCCACAAGATGTCCCCAGTCTTTACAAAGTGTTTTGAGCCTTCTACTGTCGAAACTCAGTGAATGAGACGCGTTGGAAATTGGTCACAGGGGGAGGGCCATCACCATTATGACGCCAGCGGCCCTGTCTACCCCCACCTTTCGAAACGTTTTGAAACACAATACAATCATCCCCCTCGAATCTTATTGGCTCTCTTGTTGAAACAGGCCCTGAAGATTTATGTTATACAACGTTTGACATGTTTGAACGACCCTAAATGGGAAAAAAATGCTTTATTTCGAAACGGCTGTCCCGTGCCCGGCAGAGCATTTGGATACAGCATTCAGACGCGCTAACAACAGCAAGCTAATGGAACATAAAGGATGGACTTTTTCGACCGAAAATACATCTGTTGTGGACCTGGGATTCCTGGAAGTGCTTTCTGATGAAGACAACTAAAGGTAAGCGATTATTGACAATATTATACAAGATTAGATGTGATATGCGATTGTTCCATGATGGCGCCGAGCTCGGTTTACTAGCTCATTTTCTGAGTATCGCATCCCCTTTTATCGCTAAGTGTGATTACCCAGTAAAGTTATTTTTAAATCTGGTATGACAGGTGCTTTCAAGAGATATTCATCTATAAATCTTAGAATGACAATATTACATTTTAAAAATGTTTTCGAATAGTAATTCAGTAAATTGTAGCACTGTTTCCCGGGATGCATTTGACGGGAAAATAGTTAGTCAACGTCAGACGCCGATGTAAAATGCTGTTTTCATATATAAATATGAACTTTATTGAACAAAAGAATGCATGCATTGTGTAACATGATGTCCTAGGTGTGTCATCTGATGAAGTTTGTAAAAGGTTAGTGCTGCATTTA
Organism: Salmo salar; assembly: GCF_965601325.2. Classification (NCBI taxonomy): domain Eukaryota; kingdom Metazoa; phylum Chordata; class Actinopteri; order Salmoniformes; family Salmonidae; genus Salmo; species Salmo salar. The sequence continues at coordinate 77,432,969 of NC_138293.1, read as the reverse complement.
GCTGTTTTTTGGTTATTTGTGATGCATGTGGCTGGTCGGAAAATGGCTATGTTGCTGCTTTTACGATGGACTCCTCTAACATAATCTAATGATTTGCTTTTCCTGTAAAACCTTTTTGAAATCGGACGACGTGGGTCGATTCAGGAGAGGTGTATCTATAAAACGATATGAGACAGTCCTATATTTGAAAAAAAATATATATTAAATTTCGTTATGCTAATGTCGCTAGGAGTTTTCGCTGGATTTTGATCCCGCATACGGGACGGGACACTGGAGAGGATATACACAGAATGAATCATACATTGATGGACCTGGTGAACAGAGCTGATATAGCGGCTGGTTACACAAAGAAAAGAGGGGGGTTGGGTTTGAATGAAAGCGAGGGAAGACTGGGAACAAAGGGTTTTTGGTCTCTATGGGATCTCGTGAGCCAGCTATCGTAAATACAGAATCCTATGCATTCTAAACAACCGCTCATTTGAAAAAGGAAAATGCAAGGAAATATTTACTCTGGTGTTTCGCTTCGATAGATGATCGTAGATGTAAGGCTGGATTGCCCAGCCGGATCTCTTGTCCTCTGAAGAATGTCTAGTGGTGAACTGGAGCGTGGTAGAATGGATACTCTGTCCGTCCTCTCCTAGCCCACTTTCACAGCAATGGTTGCTAACGCAACAGCTAAGAGTTATCACTTCTTTAGTGAATAAGAGTTCAAAGTGAATAAGAGTTCAAAGTTCATATCAAGTGGCCATACTTTAAGCTCATGCTATATTCTGGCTGGTATAGTCGAAATTCATCCTTTCGGCGTATTGATCGTCATCTTCACATTGAAATTCGATGCTAATTTAGTTAGATTCTTGCCGTTCAACCAGAGCTCACGCTGAGGTTGGCTTAGTTCTGTAAATGATCTTTGTCCTTTCAACGTGGGGACCGCAAGTCCTCACGTCCTTGGAACAGAAAGTTACATTTCCGTAAAGGGGCTTATATAGGGTTGGGAGAGAGAGACGTGTTTTATAGTTTACAACAACTGTCTGTTCACATGGGCGGGGCCACTGAGTTGGCAGAGTTTACTCTATGACAAACCGTTCTCTCATTAAGAAGCTAAAATTACATTTCATATTTTCACAATAGTTTCATATTTAAACATTTAAATTGCACAAAAATTCCATGTGAATCTGAAAGCTAGAACGTGTCGACTTTCCAAGATACAGTTCATGTCATCCTGTAATTAGTAGTAATGTCTCAGACACCAACCAAACTGACATCATATTCATTAAGTACCAACACATATTTTCAACTGGTTGGATTACCGAAATATGGTTCCGTTTCCCACATTTTGATGTCCCCAGAATCTCTATGTTAACCAAGGGATTTTCAATAGTCACATCGGTAGAGTAGAGAGAGGAAAAAGGGGAAAGGTATTTATGGGGGTCATAAACCTCCCCCCTCAGGCCAGCGTCATGACAGCGTCTAGCAGTTGGAACAAAAATCTCAAATTTGGAGTCATCAGACCAAAGGACAGATTTCCACTGGTCTAATTTCCATTGCTCATGTTTCTTGGCACAAGCAAGTCTCTTATTGGTGTCCTTCAGTAGTGGTTTCTTTTCAGAAATGATTCACACAGCGTCCTCTGAACAGTTGATGTTGATGTTACTGTTACTCTGTGAAGCATTTATTTGGGCTGAAATCTGAGGTGCAGTTTACTCTAATGAACTTATCCTCTGCAGCAGAGGTAACTCTGGATCTTCCTTTCCTGTGGCGATCCTCATGAGAGCCAGTTTCATCATACCGCTTGATGGTTTTTGCGACTGTACTTGAAGAAACTTTCAGAGTTCTTGAAATTGTCTGTATAGACTGACCTTCATGTCTTAAAATAATGATGGACTGTCGTTTCTCTCTGCTTATTTGAGCTGTTCTTGCCATAATATGGACTTGGTCTTTTACCAAATAGGGCTATCTTCTGTATACCACCCCTACCTTGTCACAACACAACTGATTGGCTCAAACCCATTAAGAAGGAAATAAACACTTGTTCATTGAAATGCATTCCAGGTGACTACCACATTAAGCTGGTTGAGAGAATGCCAATAGTGTGCAAAGCTGTCATCAAGGCAAAGGGTGGCTACTTTGAAGAATCTAAAATCTAAAATATATTTTAAATTGGTCTAACACTTTTTTGGCTATTACTTGATTCCGTATGTGTTATTTCATAGTTTTGATGTCTTCACTATTATTCTACAATGTGTAAAATAGTACAAATAAAGAAAAACCCTTGAATGAGTAGGTGTGTCCAAACTTTTGACTGGTACTGTATATCTCAATTATACTATAAATATACAATCATTACACTCTAACACACTTATTAAAAGTGTACTTTAAATTCATAGTTTTTTCATTCACTATCACTACAGTCAAACACTCACTGTAATTTAGTATATTCATTCAAATACACTTGGATTTGCTTTTTTGTGAAGCATTGTTTAATTTTTTTTCTTAAACTCTGTTTGTTAGTGATAAAGTACAGAGTAAGTATAGTTTCAGTGCCAATAATAAGTACGGAAGAACTTCCGGAATTCCTATTCAGAAGAGTGCAGGGAAAGTTGACAATGATAAGGGCATATGCACAGCCATAGAACATGCTTCCCGAGAGTGTACTTTTTCATATGTCAAGAATATATACTTAAATGTACTTTTTTGAAAGTATACTTAACATGTCCACAAAATATATTTCAAGTATACTTTCAAAAACATTTTTTTTGCATATTACCCAGCATTCTTTTTCTGCATCTGAAGTTTTTATTTACGATATGATAATGTTCCTAATACTCAAATCAAATCAAAATCAAATCCAATTTTAATAGTAACACGTGCCGAATACATATACCTTACAGTGAAATGCTTACTTACGAGCCCCTAACCAACAATGCAGTTATTAAAAAAAAAAATAAGAATAAGAAATAAAAGTAACAAGTAATAAAGAGCAGCAGCAAAATAACAATAGCGAGACTTTATACAGGGGGGCACCGGTACAGAGTCAATGTGCGGGGTCACCAGTTAGTTGAGGTAATATGTACATGTGGGTAGAGTTATTAAAGTGACTATGCATAGATGATAATAACAGAGAGTAGCAGCGGTGGAAAAGAGGGGTGGGGCAATGAAAATATTCTGGGTAGCAATTTGATTAGATGTTCAGGAGTCTTATGGCTTGGGGGTAGAAGCTATTGAGAAGCCTCATGGACCTAGACTTGGCGCTCCTGTACCGCTTGTCGTGCGGTAGCAGAGAGAACAGTCTATGACTAGGGTGGCTGGAGTCTTTGACAATTTTTAGGGCCTTCCTCTGACACTGCCTGGTATAGAGGTCCTGGATAACAGGAAGCTTGGCCTCAGTGATGTACTGGGCCATACGCATTACCCTCTGCAGTGCCTTGCGGTCAGAGGTCGAGCAGTTGCCATACCAAGGAAGTGATGCAACCAGTCAGGATGCTCTTAATGCTGCAGCTGTATAACCTTTTAAGGATCTGAGGACCCATGCCAAATCTTTTCAGTCTCCTGGGGGGGAATAGGTTTTGTTGTGCCCTCTTCACGACTGTCTTGGTGTGCTTGGACCATGTTAGTTAGTTGGTGATGTCGATGCCAAGGAACTTGAATCTCTCAACCTGCTCTACTACAGCCCTGTCGATGAGAATGGGGGCGTGCTCAGTTCTCTTTTTCCTGTAATCCACAATCATCTCCTTTGTCTTGATCACTTTCAGGGAGAGGTTGTTGTCCTGGCACCACACGGCCAGGTCTCTGACCTCCTCCCTATCGGCTGTCTCATCGTTGTCGGTGATCAGGCCAACCACTGTTGTGTCATCGGCAAACTTAATGATGGTGTTGGAGTCATGCCTGGCCGTGCAGTCATAAGTGAATAGGTAGTAAAGGAGGGGACTAAGCACGCACACCTGTGTTGAGGATCAGTATGGCGGATGTGTTGTTACCTACCCTTACTACCTGGGGGCAGCCCGTCAAGAAGTCCAGGATCCAGTTGCAGAGGGAGGTGTTTAGTCCCAGGGTCCTTAGCTTATCGATGAGTTTTGAGGGCACTATGGTGTTGAACGCTGAGCTGTAGTCAATGAATAGCATTCTCACGTAGGTGTTCCTTTTGTCCAGGTGGAAAAGGGCAGTGTGGAGTGCAATAGAGATTGCATCATCTGTGGATCTGTTAGGGTGGTATGCAAATTGAGTGGGTCTAGGGTGTTGATGTGAGCCATGACCAGCCTTTCAAAGCACTTCATGGCTACATACGTGAGTGCTACAGGTTGGGGTAGTCATTTAGGCAGGTTACCTTAGTGTTCTTGGGCACAGGGACTATGGAGGTCGGCTTAAAACATGTTGGTATTTCAGAATCGGACAGGGAGAGGTTAAAAATGTCAGCGCATGCTCGCAGTACACGTCCTGGTATTCTGTCTGCCCCTACGGCCTTGTGAATGTTGACCTGTTAAAAACTTCTTCGGGATCTGTGTCTCTTCCATGGGATGGTTGAGCTAACGTAGGCTAATGCAATTAGTATGAGGTTGTAAGTAACAAGAACATTTCCCTGGACATAGACAAATCTGATATTGGCAGAAAGCTTAAATTCCTGTTAATCTAACTGCACTGTCCAATTTATAGTAGCTATTACAGTGAAAGATTACCATCCTATTGTTTGAGGAGAGTACACAATTTTGAACATGAATAGTTATTAACCTGTCTGGGATAGGGGGCAGTATTTTCACGGCCCGATAAAAAACGTACACGATTTAAACTGGTTACTACTCTTGCCCAGAAACGAGAATATGCATATTATTAGTAGATTTGGATAGAAAACACTCTAAAGTTTCTAAAACTGTTTGAATGGTGTCTGTGAGTATAACAGAACTCATATGGCAGGCAAAAACCTGAGAAAATTACAAGCAGGAAGTGGCCTGTCTGCGAATTTGTAGTCCTTCTGTTGCATCTCTATCGAAATTACAGTATCTGTGCTGTTACGTGACACTTTCTAAGGCTTCCATTGGCTCTCTAAAGCCTTCAGAAACTGGATTGACGCGTCTCCTGTCTCTGGGCAGATAACAGCAGCAGAGTTTGTCAGTGAACTGCCTGGTGACAGAGAGACTGGAGCTGCGCGTTCACGAGACCTCGCCATTTTTTCTTTCCCTCTTTGAATGAATACAACGTTGTCCAGTTGGAATATTATCGCTATTTTACAAGAAAAATAGCATAAAAATTGATTATAAACAGCGTTTGACATGCTTCTAATTACGGTAAAGGAACATTTTGAAATTTTTTGTCACGAAATGTGCTCGCATGTTACACTTTGGATAGTGACCTGAACACACGAACAAAACTGAGGTATTTGGATATAACTATGGATTATTTGGAACCAAAACAACATTTGTTGTTGAAGTAGAAGTCCTGGGAGTGCATTCTGACAAAGAACAGCAAAGGTAATCCAATTTTTCTAATAGTAATTCTGAGTTTAGGTTGCCCCAAACTTGGGGGGTGTCAAATTAGCTAGCCTTGATGGCTGAGCTATGTACTCAGAATATTGCAAAATGTGCTTTCGCCGAAAAGCTATTTTAAAATCTGACACCGCGAGTGCATAAAGGAGTTCTGTATCTATAATTCTTAAAATAATTGTTGTGTATTTTGTCAATGTTTATGATGAGTAATTTAGTAAATTCACCGGAAGTTTTGGGTGGGTATGCTAGTTCTGAACATCATATGCTAATGTAAAAAGCTGTTTTTTGATATAAATATGAACTTGATTGAACAAAACATGCATATATTGTTTAACATAATGTCCTAGGAGTGTCATCTGATGAAGATCATCAAAGGTTAGTGCTGCATTTAGCTGTGGTTTTGGTTTTTGTGACATATATGCTTGCTTTGAAAATGGCTGTGTGATTATTTTTGGCTGGGTACTCTCCTGACATAATCTAAAGTTTTGCTTTCGCTGTAAAGCCTTTTTGAAATCGGATAATGTGGTTGGATTAACGAGAGTCTTATCTTTCAAATGGTGTAAAATAGTCATATGTTTGAGAAATTGAAGTTATAGCATTTTTAAGTTTTTTTTTATTTCGCGCCACTCGATTCCACTGGCTGTTGACTAGGTGGGATGATTTCGTCCCACATACCCGAGAGAGGTTAAATCAATCCACGATTGTGCACCCCAATACATTTCAGACATGCTTTTAAATTATGTACCCAGTTGGTCCCTCAGATATTATGGCACTGGTCTTTTAAAAACCAATAGAAAAATCTTAAAATTCATGCTAAAACTCACAGGCAGCCAGTGCAGAGACCGTAAAACCGATGTTTGATTAATGTGTTTGACACCGTTCCATTTAAACTCCATTCCAGCCATTACAATGAGCCTATCCTCTGATAGCTCATCCCTCTAGCCTACATTGTGTTGATAATATGCTGGTTGTTTAGGCTCTCGGGCATGTTGTGGTTGAGACTTTCATTGGATGTTACTCTGCTGTACTGATGCTCACTGTGGATTGCCAGTTAGATTCTCTGAGGGGTTTTTGTACAGATCCTCCACTCACTCACACCACTGTGTCTCTCGTGCACAGTAATAAAAAAGTCAACATGCTGTTGCTAGTATCTTTAGTGGTTTCCATACGTCCTTCAAACCTTCTAGCATGGTAACCTAGGCGTAATCCAGAATAACCCATCCACTCCAGGGATTTTCCTGCTGGCTGTCGTATCCAGTGTGTGTGGTGGCTGGTAACGGTATATCCCAATATCTTACAGGACAGACTGAGAGTTTCTCCAGGCTTTTTCTGGACTGGGCTGGAGGGAATGGACTCCAGACTCTGACCATCACAACCTGATGGAGAGAGAGAAAGAAATAGGAATAATGTGTGAGAGAATAGGAAGGAAGCAGCACATTTAAGAAAAGCTGAAACCTTTTTCCATGTTCAGTCATTCCACTAAGAACAGTTGATAAGGAGTAAAATCAAGCAGAACTCACAGGTCAGACAGAGAGAGAGCAGCAGAAGGTAGAGTTTTCCTGTCATACTGAGGGTGGAAATATGAACTCAGCTGCTCCACACAAGACAAGACAACAAGACAGCAGCAGAACATAAGTATATATGACATCATGATGTCATGGAGGAGGGGCTGATGAATGAGGTCAGAGGTCAATTTATGGCTCATCAGTAGTGCCAGGAGTTGTCCTTTATCACATGACCTGACCAGGAACAGTTGTCCCTGGTCAAGTCACTTAGTCAAAAAAAACTCCAGGGCCTACTCACCACACATAACTGACTCAAGGACAGGAGGAACTGTGGGGAACATGATGATTTTCTAGATATTGACAATCTTCATTTATTAATATAATTGTGGATTCATTTACATTTACATTTAAGTCATTTAGCAGACGCTCTTATCCAGAGCGACTTACAAATTGGTGCATTCACCTTATGATATCCAGTGGAACAACCACTTTACAATAGTGCATCTAAATCTTTTAGGGGGGGTTAGAAGGATTACTTTATCCTATCCTAGGTATTCCTTAAAGAGGTGGGGTTTCAGGTGTCTCCGGAAGGTGGTGATTGACTCCGCTGTCCTGGCGTCGCAAGGGAGCTTGTTCCACCATTGGGGTGCCAGAGCAGCGAACAGTTTTGACTGGGCTGAGCGGGAACTGTGCTTCCTCAGAGGTAGGGGGGCCAGCAGGCCAGAGGTGGATGAACGCAGTGCCCTTGTTTGGGTGTAGGGCCTGATCAGAGCCTGAAGGTATGGAGGTGCCGTTCCCTTCACAGCTCCGTAGGCAATCACCATGGTCTTGTAGCGGATGCGAGCTTCAACTGGAAGCCAGTGGAGAGAGCGGAGGAGCGGGGTGACGTGAGAGAACTTGGGAAGGTTGAACACCAGACGGGCTGCGGCGTTCTGGATGAGTTGTAGGGGTTTAATGGCACAGGCAGGGAGCCCAGCCAACAGCGAGTTGCAGTAATCCAGACGGGAGATGACAAGTGCCTGGATTAGGACCTGCGCCGCTTCCTGTGTGAGGCAGGGTCGTACTCTGCGAATGTTGTAGAGCATGAACCTACAGGATCGGGTCACCGCCTTGATGTTAGTGGAGAACGACAGGGTGTTGTCCAGGATCACGCCAAGGTTCTTAGCACTCTGGGAGGAGGACACAAGGGAGTTGTCAACCGTGATGGCGAGATCATGGAACGGGCAGTCCTTCCCCGGGAGGAAGAGCAGCTCCGTCTTGCCGAGGTTCAGCTTGAGGTGGTGATCCGTCATCCACACTGATATGTCTGACAGACATGCAGAGATGCGATTCGCCGCCTGGTTATCAGAGGGGGGAAAGGAGAAGATTAATTGTGTGTCGTCTGCATAGCAATGATAGGAGAGACCATGTGAGGATATGACAGAGCCAAGTGACTTGGTGTATAGCGAGAATAGGAGAGGGCCTAGAACAGAGCCCTGGGGGACACCAGTGGTGAGAGCGCATGGTGCGGAGACAGATTCTCGCCACGCCACCTGGTAGGAGCGACCTGTCAGGTAGGACGCAATCCAAGCGTGGGCCGCGCCGGAGATGCCCAACCCGGAGAGGGTGGAGAGGAGGATCTGATGGTTCACAGTATCAAAGGCAGCAGATAGGTCTAGAAGGATGAGAGCAGAGGAGAGAGAGTTAGCTTTAGCAGTGCGGAGAGCCTCCGTGACACAGAGAAGAGCAGTCTCAGTTGAATGCCCAGTCTTGAAACCTGACTGATTAGGATCAAGAAGGTCATTCTGAGAGAGATAGCAGGAGAGCTGGCCAAGGACGGCACGTTCAAGAGTTTTGGAGAGAAAAGAAAGAAGGGATACTGGTCTGTAGTTGTTGACATCGGAGGGATCGAGTGTAGGTTTTTTCAGAAGGGGTGCAACTCTCGCTCTCTTGAAGACGGAAGGGACGTAGCCAGCGGTCAAGGATGAGTTGATGAGCGAGGTGAGAAGGTCTACGGAAATGGTCTGGAGAAGAGAGGAGGGGATAGGGTCAAGTGGGCAGGTTGTTGGGTGGCCGGCCGTCACAAGACGCGAGATTTCATCTGGAGAGAGAGGGGAGAAAGAGGTCAAAGCACAAGGTAGGGCAGTGTGAGCAGGACCAGCGGTGTCGTTTGACTTAGCAAACGAGGATCGGATATCGTCAACCTTCTTTTCAAAATGGTTGACGAAGTCATCCGCAGAGAGGGAGGGGGGGAGGGAGGGGGAGGAGGATTCAGGAGGGAGGAGAAGGAAGCAAAGAGCTTCCTAGGGTTAGAGGCAGATGCTTGGAATTTAGAGTGGTAGAAAGTGGCTTTAGCAGCAGAGACAGAAGAGGAGAATGTAGAGAGGAGGGAGTGAAAGGATGCCAGGTCTGCAGGGAGGCGAGTTTTCCTCCATTTCCGCTCGGCTGCCCGGAGCCCTGTTCTGTGAGCTCGTAGTGAGTCGTCGAGCCACGGAGCAGGAGGGGAGGACCGAGCCGGCCTGGAGGATAGGGGACAGAGAAAATCAAAGGATGCAGAAAGGGAGGAGAGGAGGGTTGAGGAGGCAGAATCAGGAGATAGGTTGGAGAAGGTTTGAGCAGAGGGAAGAGTTGATAGGATGGAAGAGGAGAGAGTAGCGGGAGAGAGAGAGCGAAGGTTGGGACGGCGCAATACCATCCGAGTAGGGGCAGAGTGAGAAGTGTTGGATGAGAGCAAGAGGGAAAAGGATACAAGGTAGTGGTCGGAGATTTGGAGGGGAGTTGCAATGAGATTAGTGGAAGAACAGCATCTAGTAAAGATGAGGTCAAGCGTATTGCCTGCCTTGTGAGTAGGGGGGGAAGGTGAGAGGGTGAGGTCAAAAGAGGAGAGGAGTGGAAAGAAGGAGGCAGAGAGGAATGAGTCAAAGGTAGACGTGGGGAGGTTAAAGTCACCCAGAACTGTGAGAGGTGAGCCATCTTCAGGAAAGGAACATTTAAATGGCATGTACTGTATAGACATCCATTTGTCAAGGAAATAATTGAAAAGTATTGAAAAGTCCATACATATTGGGCATGGGTGACAAAAACAGTACAATACTATTCACAGGACCTGTTTCCAATGGGGCAGTTAACCAAAATAATTAATAGAAAAAGAGTCCATTTATACTTGAATGAACACAGCTTATTAATGAAATTTAACACCTCACATAGCCTGTCCTTTGTTTTGTTTCTGCATACATGTGTATAGATGATGTAATTAAGCAATTAGGCGCAAGAGGGTGTGCTATGTACTGAATACAGTCACAGGTAAATGACGTTGTTTGGCCCGAAAGCGATAGCCCATTTGTTGGTGACGCTTGTCAAATCTCTAACCACATTGTATGTTATAACAATCTACATAGATTTAGGAATTAGTAATTTACCAGGATCTCTATGGAAATCTGTCAGTTGATGACATGGCCAGTACAGCACAACTTGGAACGCTGCTTGTCCAATCACCATCCAGGATCCAAACATCCCGTTTTATAATGTATAATGTATTATAGCTGATACCAAATTGCATACTGTACTATGTTTTCATATTATTGCCTACAATGTCTCAAAACTCTGAGTGGTCCACAATGTGCTTCTGCATTTTGTTCTGTCAATTAATGTATCAGTATGTATTATGACAGTTTCATAAATGTTTCTAACTTCTAACTTTCTACTCTTGCCTAGAGGACAATGCTCATGTTAATAGTAGTTAATTTGATGGTTTACTGGTTACTTTGGTTCTCAGGGGAATGTGTGCAGTTTGTAGTCTGCTGTACTGATGCTCTACCACCCTCTGTTGACTCTGCTGTACAGATGCTCTACTGCCCTCTGTTGACTCTCTGTTGTACTGATGCTCTACCGCCCTCTGTTGACTCTGCTGTACTGATGCTCTACCGCCCTCTGTTGACTCTGCTGTACTGATGCTCTACTGACCTCTGTTGACTCTGCTGTACAGATGCTCTACTGCCCTCTGTTGACTCTCTGTTGTACTGATGCTCTACTTCCCTCTGTTGACTCTGCTGTACTGATGCTCTACTGCCCTCTGTTGACTACGCTGTACTGATGCTCTACTGCCCTCTTTTGACTCTGCTGCCAGTTAGATTCTCTGTGGTTTTCTGTACAGATCCTCAACTCACTCACTCACAGCACTGTCTTTCTTGCACAGTAATACACAGCAGAGTCATCTGCTCTCAGACCAGACAGCTTCAGATACACCATACTGTTAGAATTATCTCTGGTGACTTCTATCCGTCCTTCAATATTTTTTGCATATACAGTTCCACTAGCATCACTCCATATAGCGCCAATTCATTCTAGAGCTTTTTCTGCTGGTTGTCTTATCCAGTCCATATGGTAGCTACTAAATGTAAAGCCTGATCCCTTACAGGAGAGGCTGGGATAATCCCCAGGATTTTTCAGGACTGGACTGGAGGGTATGTCCTCCAGACTCTGACCTTACACCCCTTATAGAGAAAAGAGAATGAAGACAATAGATCACAAATATGTTAACTCAACGGATATTACAATTATCTCATTACATAAAATACTTTGTTCTAATAAATTGTTAGATTATTGCGTACATACTACAGAGGCCCTGCAAGACCAGGAGGAGGTGTAGTTTGCCAGTCATCTTTTCATGATGGAATCCAATTAACCTATGGTTGAAAACATCACATAAGTACACAGACTTGGGAGACAGAATCTGCATGACAACGATGGTTGGGTGGTAGCATGTCACATGCCTATAAAATGATTATGTTTCATGTATTAAGAAGAGTCATGAAATTATTCATATTAAATCATATTACATTTTATACTTCCCAAAACAATATCACAAACACATTCATACACGTAGTCCCTGTAAGATATGCGGTATTTTGTCTCATACGTTTTAGGAAAAGTTTTGAATCCAGGCCTACTGCCCTTTGACACAACCTTTCATCTCTGTCATCCTCTCTCTCTAGCTGTTCAATAAAGTCAGAAAAAACATTACAAATGTATTTTTTTTAAACAACATATAAAACAAAATAATAATAATAATGAACAATTCACATCCTGAAGTACTGTACACTAAAATGTATTCCCGTTGTTTAAATGATCAGCAACTGTCACTAAATTAATACATGGCTAAAAGACACTCAATTACTGTTTAAATTCATAATTTGACATTTTTCCCACATCTGCAATACATCACTGTTGTGAGTTGTTTTTTAAATGTGTTACTGCACTTTCACAATGATATATTGGTTCTTTTTTTGGTTAATAAAAAAAAAATGTATTTCACCTTTATTTAACCAGGTAGGCAAGTTGAGAACAAGTTCTCATTTGCAATTGCGACCTGGCCAAGATAACGCAAAGCAGTTTGACACATACAACAACAGAGTTACACATGGAGTAAAACAAACATACAGTCGATAATACAGTAGAAAAATAAGTCTATATACAATGTGGGCAAATGAGGTGAGATAAGGGAGGTAAAGGCAAAAAAGGCCATGGTGGCAAAGTAAATACAATATAGCAAGTAAAACACTGGAATGGTAGATTTGTAGTGGAAGAAAGTGCAAAGTAGAAATATAAATAATGGGGCGTCTCTCTTGGTTCCGGACAGTAGGCCGTCTCTCTTGGTTCCGGACAGTGGGCCGTCTCTCTACGGGGCACTGTCGCCGGAAGCTCTGGACGAGGCACTGTTGCCGGACACTCTGGAGGAGGCACTGTTGCCGGAGGTTCTGGACGAGGCACTGTTGCCGGACACTCCGGACGAGGTACTGTCGTCGGAAGCTCGGGACTGGGCTGACGCACTGGAAGGCTGATGCGTGGGGCTGGTAGTGGAGGTACCAGACTGGAGACACGAACATAGAAATACACTAACATAGAACAATGCCGAAAAATACATAAATCAAACACCACTCTACATAAACACACACCCCAAACCACATAAACCAAATACCCCCCTGCCACGTCCTGACCAAACTACAATAACAAATAACCCCTTACTGGTCAGAACGTGACACAAGTAGCCAAATCGTCACAGATTCTGACCAAATTGACTGAACATATCAATATAAATAAACGATTTAATTGTACATACTTGGAGTATTGAATATTTATAGTTACTTTTGTTATAATTATTATGCTTTAAGTCACACAGAAACAGCATATTTTCCATAATTTTGGTCAAACTATATGAAAAGTAACTATTAACGCATCCATTCCATACTCTAAGGGTTTATGTTTGATAATCCACTCTGTTCCACACCGGCCCTGCTCTCCTTTTCACAGTGTTGCCTGTTTCTCTCACACACCCCACCCTTCTTGTTTCCCCTCTGTGACCCTCACAGCTGTGTGGCACCATGCTTGGTGAACTCTAATTGGTGTGTTTCAGGGTCCCAGTTTAGCATCTCTGATGATTCAGATAGACAGTTATAGCAGTTAATTAGCCCAGGGACCGCAGGGACTGTTCCTATCCACTTTCATGATCTATTTCTCACTACCTTGTTTCAGCTGAGGAGAACCTGTCTTTTGCATAAGCTAGCTGGTGGCTGGTAACCATACAATGTTGGAACCACATGAACACGATTTGCATTTGGTTTGAATAAATGGGGAAATGGTTCAAAGAATGAGACAATTGAATCACTATTTCATTTATATTATAAGCCGTTGTCAACAGTTGTATTAATTTTATTATTTAATATTTTCAGTCATTCACTGCTACTCATCACACACAATGTTATTGACAGACCATATTCATGGTTTGTGTTTGTAATAGATATAATACACTTTTCAAGAATTGAATTGAACAATGAGTCCTTAATTTAAATAACAAATTGCTCTATGTCGTTTCTCATATCTGTCCTGGGCACCTCCACCTAAATACATAACTATGTCTTGATTGTAATTATTTGTAGGGGAGAAAGTTTAAGAATGTGTTTTTATCAGGTGTGTCTATCAAAATGAGTGTTGGGCACGGCAGTTCAAAGCTATCCAAGCATGACTTCTACCCAGGATGCACCTGCACTCTGATAAAGCCATTTCCCTGATATAGCATCTTGATTAGCGTTCAAACGATCTCCACTCATCACTGTCAAACGCTCCCTGAAACATTTCAGCGAGCAAGCCTTTCTAATCGACCTGGCCCGGGTATCCTGGAAGGATATTGACCTCATCCCGTCAGTAGAAGATGCCTGGTTATTTTTTTTAAATGCCTTCCTCACCATCTTAAATAAGCATGCCCCATTCAAGAAATTTAGAACCAGGAACAGATATATCCCTTGGTTCTCTCCAGACCTGACTGCCCTTAACACAAAAACATCCTGTGGTGTTCTGCATTAGCATCGAACAGCCCCCGTGATATGCAACTTTTCAGGGAAGTTAGAAACCAATATACACAGACAGTTAGAAAAGCCAAGGCTAGCTTTTTCAAGCAGAAATTTGCTTGCTGCAACACAAACTCCAAAAAGTTCTGGGACATTGTAAAGTCCATGGAGAATAAGAACACCTCCTCCCAGCTGCCCACTGCACTGAGGATAGGAAACTCTGTCACCACCGATAAATCCACTAAAATTGAGAATTTCAATAAGTATTTTTCTACGGCTGTTGCAACCCCTATTACTAGCCTGTTCAACCTCTCTTTCGTGTCGTCTGAGATTCCCAAAGATTGGAAAGCAGCTGCTGTCATCCCCCTATTCAAAGGATAGGACACTCTTGACTCAAACTGCCAAAGACCTATATCTATCATACCCTGCCTTTCTAAGGTCTTTGAAAGCAAAGTCAACAAACAGATTACCGACCATTTCGAATCCCACCGCACCTTCTCCGCTATGCAATCTGGTTTCAGAGCTGGTCATGGGAGCACCTCAGCCACGCTCAAGGTCCTAAACAATATCGTAACCGCCATCGATAAGAAACAGTACTGTGCTGCCGTATGCATTGACCTGGCCAAAGCTTTCAACTCTGTCAATCACCACATCCTCATCGGCAGACTCAATAGCCTTGGTTTCTCAAATGAGTGCTTCGCCTGGTTCACCAACTACTTCTCTGATAGAGCTCAATGTGTCAAATCGGATCTACTGTTGTCCGGGCGTCTGGTAGTCTCTATGGGGGTGCCACAGGGTTCAACTCTTGGGCCAACTCATTTCTCTGTATACATCAATGATGTTGCTCTTGCTGCTGGTGAGTCTCTATTCCACCTCTACGCAGACGACACCATTCTGTATACTTCTGGCCCTTCTTTGGACACTGTGTTAACTTCTATGGGTCTATTCAACAGCCAGTGGAAGTATGTGGCGCGAAATACAAAAACCTCAGAAATGCTATAATTTCAATATTTCAAACATACGACTATTTTACATCATTTGAAAGATAAGACTCTCGTTAATCTAACCATATTGTCTGATTTCAAAAAGGCTTTACAACGAAAGCAAAACATTAGATTATGTTAGAGTACATAGACACAAATAACCACACAGCCATTTTTCAAACAAGCATATATGTCACAAAAAACCAAAACACAGCTAAATGCAGCACTAACCTTTGATGATCTTCATCAGATGACACTCCTAGGACATTATGTTATACAATACATGCATGCTTTGTTCAATAAAGTTCATATTTATATCAAAAGACAGCTTTTTACATTGGCGTGTGATGTTCAGAAATTGTATTCCCACCGAAAACTTCCGGTGAATTTACTAAATTACTCATGATAAATGTTGACAAAATACATAACAATTATTTTAAGAATTATAGATACAGAACTCCTTTATGCAATCACGGTGTCAGATTTTAAAATAGCTTTTCGGCGAAAGCACATTTTGTAATATTCTGAGTACATAGCTCAGCCATCACGGCTAGCTAATTTGACACCCGCCAAGTTCGGGGCAACCTAAACTCAGAATTAGTATTAGAAAAATTGGATTACCTTTGCTGTTCTTCATCAGAATGCACTCCCAGGACTGCTACTTCCACAACAAATGTTGTTTTTGTTCCAAATAATACATAGTTATGTGTAAATATCTCTGCTTTGTTTATGCGTTCAGGTCACTATCCAAAGGGTAATGCGCGAGTTCATTTCGAGACAAAAAAATTCAAAATGTTCCATTACCGTACTTAGAAGCATGTCAAACGCTGTTTAAAATCCATTTTTATGCTATTTTTCTCGTAAAATAGCGATAACATTCCAACCGGACAATAGTGTTTTCATTCAAAAAGGAAGAGAAAAAACAGCGTGCTCACGTGAACGCGCATATCCAATCTCTTAGTCACCAGGCATGCCACTCAGAAACTGAGCTACCATACTCTGCCCAGAGACAGGAGACGCCTCAATCCACGTTCTGAAGGCTTTAGAAAGCCAATGGAAGCCTTAGGAAGTGCAACGTAACCCCACAGATACTGTAGTTTCGATAGAGAATCAAAAGAAGAACTACAAATTCTCAGACAGGCCACTTCCTGCTTGTAATTTTCTCAGGTTTTTGCCTGCCATATGAGTTCTGTTATACTCACAGACACCATTCAAACAGTTTTAGAAACTTTAGAGTGTTTTCTATCCAAATCTACTAATAATATGCATATTCTCCTTTCTGGGCAAGAGTAGTAACCAGTTTAAATTGGGTACGTTTTTTCATCCGGCCGTGAAAATACTGCAATACTGGACACCTCAATAAGACAGACATAAACTCAGCAAAAAAAGAAACGTCCTGTCTCCCTGTAGCACTGTCTTAGGCATCTCACAGTACAGACATTGCAATTTATTACCCTGGCCACATTTGTAGTCCACATGCCTCCTTGCAGCATGCATAAGGCACATTCACGCAGAAGAGCAGGGACCCTGGGGATATTTGTTTTGGTGTTTTTCAGAGTCAGTAGACAGGCCTTTTTAGTGTCCTAAGTTTTCATAACTGTGACCTTAATTGCCTACCGTCTGTAAGCTGTTAGTGTTTTCACTTCATGCGGATCAGTGGGACGCTAGCGTCCAATCTCGACAACTTCCGGTGAAATTGCAGAGCGCGAAATTCAATTTACAGAAATAGTAATATTCAACATTCAGGAAAATTTAAGTGCCATACATCAGTTAACCTGTTGGGGATAGGGGGCTGTATTTGCACGGCCGGATAAAAAACGTACCCGATTTAATCTGGTTACTACTCCTGCCCAGTAACTAGAATATGCATATAATTATTGGCTTTGGATAGAAAACACCCTAAAGTTTCTAAAACTGTTTGAATGGTGTCTGTGAGTATAACAGAACTCATATGGCAGGCAAAAACCTGAGAAGATTCCTTACAGGAAGTGGCCTGTCTGACCATTCCTTGAGCTTCTTGACTCTGTTTATTGAAGACTGGGGATCTTTGCTGTAACGTGACACTTTCTACGGCTCCCATAGGCTCTCAGAAGGCGGGAAAAAGCTGAATGATATAATTCCAGCCCCAGGCTAAAACACATTAGCGCTTTTGGCAAGTGCTCTATCAGAGGACAATGGGCTGAGGCGCGTGCACGAGTCGATGTTTTTATTTTGTATCGTCTTTGAACCTAAACACAGATTCCCGGTCGGAATATTATCGCTTTTTTACGAGAAAAATGGCATAAAAATTGATTTTAAACAGCGGTTGACATGCTTCGAAGTACGGTAATGGAATATTTAGAAATGTTTTGTCACAAAATGCGTCGTGCGCGTCACCCTTCTTTACCATTCGGATAGTGTCTTGAACGCATGAACAAAACAGAGGATATTTGAACATAACTATGGATTATTTTGAACCAAACCAACATTTGTTATTGAAGTAGAAGTCCTGGGAGTGCATTCTGACGAAGACAGCAAAGGTAATAACATTTTTCTTATAGTAAATCTGATTTTGGTGAGTGCTAAACTTGGTGGGTGTCTAAATAGCTAGCCCTGTGATGCTGGGCTATCTACTGAGAATATTGCAAAATGTGCTTTCACCGAAAATAGCGAGTGCATAGAGGAGTTCTCTATCTATAATTCTTAAAATAATTGTTATGTTTTTTGTGAACGTTTATCGTGAGTAATTTAGTAAATTCACCGGAAGTTTGCGGGGGGTATGCTAGTTCTGAACGTCACATGCTAATGTAAAAAGCTGTTTTTTGATATAAATATGAACTTGATTGAACAAAACATCCATGTATTGTATAACATAATGTCCTAGGGTTGTCATCTGATGAAGATCATCAAAGGTTAGTGCTGCATTTAGCTGTGGTTTGGGTTTATGTGACATTATATGCTAGCTTGAAAAATGGGTGTCTGATTATTTCTGGCTGGGTACTCTGCTGACATAATCGAATGTTTTGCTTTCGTTGTAAAGCCTTTTTGAAATCGGACAGTGTGGTTAGATTAACGAGAGTCTTGTCTTTAAAATGGTGTAAAATAGTCATATGTTTGAGAAATTGAAGTAATAGCATTTCTAAGGTATTTGAATAACGCGCCACGGGATTCAACTGGCTGTTGAGTAGGTGGGACGATTTCGTCCCGCCGACCCTAGAGAGGTTAAAGCTTGATTTCTTGTTAAAACCTGTTGGGGCTAGGGGGCAGTATTGAGAATCTTGAAAAAAATATGTGCCCATATTAAACTGCCTCCTACACAAACTCAGAAGCTAGGATATGCATATTATTATTCTTTTTGGATAGAAAACACTCTGAAGTTTCTAAAACTGTTTGAATGGTGTCTGTAAGTATAACAGAATTCATATGGCAATCAAAACCCTGAGACAAATCCTAACAGGAAGTGGAAATCTGATCTGTGGAATCACTTTCAAGCCTTTGCCTATGAAACACACAGTGAGTTAGGATTCATTTAGCACTTCCTAAGGCTTCCACTAGATGTCACCAGTCTTTACAAAGTGGTTTGAGTCTTCTCCGGTAAAAACTGACCTAACGAGAAGCCTGGAAAGTTTGTCATAAGGGGAAGGACATTACTACTATGACACGCATGCATGTGGGGACTCTTTCGTTCTGAAACGTTTTATAAGACAATGCAATCGTCTGCCTTGAATATTATTGAAGTTCTGATTGAAAAGTGCTCTAAAGATTTATGCTATACAACTTTTGACATGTTTGAACGAACGTAAATATGTTTTTTTTGTACTTTTCGTGGCGACATGTTCCGTGCGCTTCGTACATTTGGAGTAGCCTACAGAACGTGGAAACGACAAGGAGCTAATATCGAGCAAAACCAGATTTGTTGTGGATCAGGGATTCCTGTAAGTGCCTTCTGATGAAGTTTATCAAAGGTAGGTGAATATTTCTAATACAATTTATGATTGTAGATGGTTCCAAGATGGCGCTGGTATCTATCGCCTAGCTTATTTTTCTGAGCATAGTACCTCGTTTATTGCAAAGTGTGATTTCCCAGTAAAGTTATTTTGAAATCTGGCAATGCGGTTGCATTGATGAGATGTTAATCTATAATTCTTTGAATGACAATATTATATTTTACCAATGTTTTCGAATAGTAATTTTGTAAATTGTAGCGCTGATTCACTGGCGGTATAAGAGGGAAAATATTTTCTGAACATCACCGCCATCGCAAAATGCTGTTTTTGGATATAAATATGAACTTGATAGAACAAAACATGCATGTATTGTCTAACATAACGTCCTAGGAGTGTCATCTGATGAAGATTGTCAAAGGTTAGTGCATAATTTTAGCTGGTTTTCTGCTTTTGGTGACGCCTGTCTTTGCATTGAAAATGGCTGTATGTAATGTTTTGTCAATGTACTGTCCTAACATAATCTAACTTTATGCTTTCGCCGTAAAGCCTTTTTGAAATC
Source organism: Salmo salar (assembly GCF_965601325.2). Lineage (NCBI taxonomy): Eukaryota > Metazoa > Chordata > Actinopteri > Salmoniformes > Salmonidae > Salmo > Salmo salar. The sequence continues at coordinate 77,413,200 of NC_138293.1, read as the reverse complement.
GGACAACGTAGTTCGATTAAGGAGATGTTTATCTTTCAAAGGGTGTAAAATAGTTGTATGTTTGAGAAATTTGAATTATGACATAGAAGTTAATCCAGCTGCTGTGTCAGATTTCAAAAAGATTTACGGTGAAAGCACACTATGCGATTATCTGAGGACAGCGCCCAGCACACAAAAGCTTTAAGGATACGCCACTTTCTTTCAATTTTCGCCTAAATCTAACTGCCTATAGCTCAGGGCCTGAAGCAAGGATATGCATATTCTTGGTACCATTTGAAAGGAAACACTTTGAACTTTGTGGAAATGTGAAAGGAATGTAGGAGAATATAACAGAATAGATCTGGTAAAAGATAATACAAAGAAAAAAACAACTGTTCTCATGTTTTTTTTGCACCATCATCTTTGAAATGCAAGAGAAAGGCCATAATGTATTATTCCAGCCCATGTGCAATTTAGATTTTGTCCACTAGATGGCAGCAGTGTATGTGCAAAGTTTTAGACTGATTCAATGAACCATTGCATTTCTGTTAACAATATTGGCTTATATCAAGACAAATATATGGTAAAGAAAGAGTGTTCGCTTTCCAGTCTTTTCGGTCCTCTGAAGCAGTTGGTAGTCATCAAGTTGTCACCGTCAAAAACACCATCCTTGGAGAGCAATTCTGATGTAATAATTTTGTTCGAACTGAGCAAACATTTATGTGGTGAACTAGAACTGCCCGCATCCTCCTTCCTTCGCGACTGCTACAAGATCAAATAGAGCCAAGCAACCAGCATAGCAACGGACGCTTTCATTCATTATGTAATCCGGTCAGAATTTTGCAAGTTCTAGCAACAGCCCTAGCAACAGACGCTAGAATGCATTGAATCCCATTGTATGATAGTGATGGCGCCGGAAGGTAGGGCTGCTGCCTTATTGGCTCTCAACCAATCATGCTATTTTCTATTTATTTATTACGTTGTTCATAACTTTTTTTGTACATAATGTTGCTGCTACTGTCTCATGACCGAAAAGAGCTTCTGGACATCAGAACTGGGATTACTCACATCAAATTGAACGAGGAGTTCTTCTTCAATGAGTCGGCCACGAGGGATATACTGCAGACACCCGACCAGGCACCGATCCCCGTGATTCGCTGGAGAAGGAAACTGAGGTTTCGAGGCAAAAGATCCTGGTGCCTTGAGAGATCAGGCGGCGAGTGGCTAATCTGCCCTTGGCTTCCATTCTGCTAGCTGACGTTCAATCGCTGGAAAATAAATGGGATGAACTGAAAGCAAGTATATCCTACCAACGGGACATTAAAAACTGTAATATCTTATGTTTCACCGAGTTGTGACTGAACGGCGACATTAAGAACATACAGCTGGCGGGTTATACACTCTATCGGCAAGACAGAGGAGCAGCCTCTGGTAAGACACGGGGCGGGGGGCTATGCATTTATGTGAACAATGCTGGTGCACGATATCTAAGGAAGTCTCAAAGTTTTGCTCACCTGAGGTAGAGTATCTTATGAAAAGCTGTAGACTACACAATCTACCTAGAGAGTTTTCATTTGTATTTTTCGTAGCTGTCTACATAGCACCACAGAGCAAAGTTGGCACTTAAACCGCACTCAATGAGCTGTATTTCGCCAAAAGCAAACAGGAAAACGTTCACCCAGAGGTGGCGTTCCTCGTGGCCGGTGATGTTAATGCAAGGAAACTTAAATCAGTTTTACCAAATTTCTATCAGCATGTTAAATGTGAAACCAGAGGGAAAAAAATTCTAGACCACCTTTACTCCACACACAGAGACGCGTACAAAGCTCTCCCTTGCCCTCCATTTGGCAAATCTGACCATAACTCTATCCTCATAATTCCTGCTTACAAGCAAAAATTAAAGCAGGAAGCACCAGTAACTCGGTCTATAAAAAAGTAGTCAGATGAAGCAGATTCTTCCGATGGCATTGAGGAGTACACCACATCAGTCACTGGCTTTATCAATAAGTGCATCGAGGACATTGTCCCCACAGTGAATGTAGATACATACCCCAACCAGAAGTCATGGATTACAGACAACATTCGCACCGAGCTAAAGGGCAGAGCTGCCGCTTTCAAGGAGCGGGACTCTAACCCAGAAGCTTTTAAGAAATCCTGCTATGCCCTCCGACGAACCATCAAACAGGCAAAGCGCCAATACAGGACTAAGGTCGAGTCGTACTACACCAACTCCGACGCTCGTCGGATGTGGCAGGGCTTGCAAACTATTACAGACTGCAAAAGGAAGCACAACCGAGAGCTGAACAGTTTCACGAGCCCACTAGACGAGCTAAATAACTTCTATGCTTGCTTCGAGGCAAGTAACATTGAAAATATCATGAGAGCATCAGACGGATTACCAGGACGTGTACTCCGAGAATGCGCTGACCAACTGGCAAGTGTCTCTCTCCCTGTCTGAGTCTGTAATACCAACATGTTTCAAGCAGACCACCATAGTGTTCATGGGCACAGGGACTAAGGTAACCTGCATAAATAACTACCGACCCATGAAATATTTTGAAAGGTTGGTCCTGGACCACTTCAACACCATTATCCCTGAAACCCTAGACCCACTCCATTTGCATATCGCACCATCAGATCCACAGATGATGCAATCTCTATTGCACTCCACACTGCCCTTTCCAACCTGGACAAAAGGAATACCGACAGTGGCTTGCGAAAGTATTCACTCCCCTTGCCATTTTTCCTATTTTGTTGCCTTTTTGGGGGGTTTGTATCATTTGATTTACACAACATGCCTACCACTTTGAAGATGCAAAATATATTTTATTGTGAAACAAACAAGAAATAATAATAAAAAATTTGAGCATGCATAACTATTCACCCTCCCCCTAAGTCAATACTTTGTAGAGCCACCTTTTGCAGCAGTTACAGCTGCAAGTCTCTTGGGTATGTCTCTATAAGCTTGGCACATCTAGCCACTGGGATTTTTGGCCATTCTACAAGGCAAAACTGCTCCAGCTCATTCAAGTTCGATGGGTTCCGCTGGTGTACAGCAATCTTTAAGTAACACCACAGATTCTCCATTGGATTGAGGTCTGGGCTTTGTCTAGGTCATTCCAAGACATTTAAATGTTTCCCGTTAAACCACTCGAGTGTTGCTTTAGCAGTATGCTTAGGGTCATTGTCCTGTTGGAAGGTGAATCTCCGTCCCAGTCTCAAATCTCTGGAAAACTGAAACAGGTTTCCCTCAAGAATATTCTTGTATTTAGCGCCATCCATCATTCCTTCAATTCTGACTAGTTTCCCAGTCCCTGCCGATAAAGAACATCCCCACAGCATGATGCTGCAAAATAGCGTTTTCCTTGATGGCCAAAAAGCTACATTTTAGTCTCATCTGACCAGAGTTGTCAAAAGCGTCGTAAAGGACAGACCAAGGCGCAGCGGGTATAGTGCTCATCTTCTTTATTTTAATGAGAACACTTTTAACAAAATAACAAAAACGACAACCAACAGTTCCGTCAGGTACGTAGACACAACGGAAAACCACCAACCACAAAACCCAAAGGAAAACAGGCTGCCTAAGTATGGCTTCCAATCAGAGACAACGAAAAACCCCTGCCTCTGATTGGAAACCATACTCAGCCAAACATGGAAAAATGAAACATAGAAATAGAAAACTAGAACCAAAATCCCCTAGAACAAAAAAACCCAAAACACACAAAACAAACACCCCATGCCACGCCCTGACCATACTACAATGACAAAAGACCCCTTTACTGGTCAGGACGTGACAAGAGTACCTTCTTCCATATGTTTGGAGAGTCTCCCACATGCCTTTTGGCGAACACCAAGTGTACGGCTTAAAGTGGTCCTATGGACAGATACTCCAATCTCCGCTGTGGAGCTTTGCAGCTCCTTCAGGGTTATCTTTGGTCTCTTTGTTGCCTCTCCGATTAATGCCCTCCCTGCCTGGTCCATGAGTTTTGGTGGACGGCCCTCTCTTGGCAGATTAGTTGTGGTGCCATATTCTTTATGATGGCTTTAATGGTGCTCTGTGGGATGTTCAAAGTTTCGGATATGTTTTCATAACCCAATCCTGATCTGTACTTCTCCACAACTTTGTCCCTGACCTGTTTGGAGAGCTCCTTGGTCTTCATGGTGCCGCTTGCTTGGTGGTGCTCCTTGCTTAGTGGTGTTGCAGACTCTGGGAATTTTCAGAACAGGTGTATATTTACTGAGGTCATGTGACAGATCATGTGACACTTAGATTGCACACATGTGGACTTTATTTAACTAATTATGTGACATCTGAAGGTAACTGGTTGCACCAGACCTTATTTAGGGGCTTCAAAGCAAAGAGGGCGAATACATATGCAAGCACCACAAAATACCTTTTAATAATAATTTCACTTCACCAATTTTGACTATTTTCTGTATGTCCATTACATGAAATCCAAATAAAAATCTATTTAAATGACAGGTTGAAATGCAACAAAAAATGAAAAACACCAATGGGGATGAACACTTCTGCAAGGCACTGGATGTTTTATTTATTTCACCTTTATTTAACCAGGTAGGCAAGTTGAGAACAAGTTCTCATTTACAATTGCGACCTGGCCAAGATAAAGCAAAGCAGTTCGACAACATACAACAACACAGAGTTACACATGGAGTAAAACAACATACAATCAATAATACAGTAGAAAAATAAGACTATATACAATGTGAGCAAATGAGGTGAGAATAGGGAGGTAAAGGCAAAAAAAGGCCATGGTGGCAGAGTAAATACAATACAGCAAGTAAAACACTGGAATGCTAGATTTGTAGTAGAAGAAAGTGCAAAGTAGAAATATAAATAATGGGGTGCAAAGGAGCAAAACAAATAAAATAGATAAATACAGTAGGGGAAGAGGTAGTTGTTTGGGCTAAATTATAGATGGGCTATGTACAGGTGCAGTGATCTGTGAGCTGCTCTGACAGCTGGTGCTTAAAGCTAGTGAGGGAGATAAGTGTTTCCAGTTTCAGAGATTTTTTAGTTCATTCCAGTCATTGGCAGCAGAGAACTGGAAGGAGAGACGGCCAAAGGAGGAATTGGCTTTGGGGGTGACCAGAGAGATATATCTGCTGGATCACATGCTACAGGTGGGTGCTGCTATGGTGACCAGTGAGCAGAGATAAAGGGGGACTTTACCTAGCAGGGTCTTGTAGATGACCTGGAGCCAGTGTGTTTGGCGACGATTATGAAGCGAAGGCCAGCCAACGAGAGCGTACAGGTCGCAGTGGTGGGTAGTATATGGGGCTTTGGTGACAAAACGGATGGCACTGTGATAGACTGCATCCAGCTTGTTGAGTAGGGTATTGGAGGCTATTTTGTAAATGACATCGCCGAAGTGGAGGATGGTCAGTTTTACGAGGGTATTTTTGGCAGTATGAGTGAAGGATGCTTTGTTGCGAAATAGGAAGCCAATTCTAGATTTAACTTTGGATTGGAGATGTTTGATGTGAGTCTGGAAAGAGAGTTTACAGTCTAACAAGACACCTAGGTATGTGTAGTTGTCCACATATTCTAAGTCAGAACCGTCCAGAGTAGTGATGCTGGACACCCGGGCAGGTGCAGGTGATGTCGGTTGAAGAGCATGCATTTAGTTTTACTTGTATTTAGGAGCAGTTGGAGGCCACGGAAGGAGAGTTGTATGGCATTGAAGCTCGTCTGGAGGGTTGTTAACCTCTATGGGCTAGGTGGGACGCAAGCGTCCCACCCGTGGTGCACTCCATCAACAGCAGGTGCATTTCAAGAGCGGCAAATTTGAATCCAAATAAATGTCAAAATTCAAATTTTTCAAACATACAACTATTTTACACCCTTTGAAAGATAAACATCTCCTTAATCTAACCACGTTTTACGATTTCAAAAAGGTTTTACGGCGAAAGCATAAATTTAGAGTATGTTAGGACAGTACATTTACAAGAGTTGTGTGTAATGTTTTGTCAAGTCAAAGACAGGGTCACCAAAACCATAAAACCAGCTAAAATGATGCACTAACCTTTTACAATCTCCATCAGATGACACTCCTAGGACATTATGTTAGACAAGGCATGCATTTTTAGTTCTATCAAGTTCATATTTATATCCAAAAACAGCGTTTTACTATGGCATTGATGTTGAGGAAATCGTTTCCCTCCAATAACCGGCAGTCAAGTCAGCAACACAAATTAAATAATTAAAATTAGAAAACATTGGTAAAATATTATATTGTCATTTAAAGAATTATAGATTTACATCTCTTGAACGCAATCAACTTGCCAGATTTAAAAATAACCTTACTGGGAAATCACACTTTGCAATAATCTGAGCACTGCGCCCAGAAAAATACGCGTTGCGATACAGACAAGCCGTCATGTTGGGGAGATCTAAAATCGAAAATACTATGTAAATAATCCATTACCTTTGATTCTCTTCATCAGATGTCACTTCCAGGTATCACAGGTCCATAACGAATGTAGTTTTGTTCAAAAAAGCTCATCATTTATGTCCAAAAATCTCCGTCTTGTTAGCACATGATCTAAGCCCGCCGGACTTCACTTCATGAACGAGGGGAAAAAATATATTTCCGTTCGTTCAAACATGTCAAACGTTGTATAGCATAAATCATTAGGGCCTTTTTTAACCAGAACATGAATAATATTCAAGGTGGACGAATGCATTCTCTTTTATAACGCATTGGAACGAGGGTACCCAACATGAACTCGCGCGCCAGGTGTCTAATGGGCCATCATCGTTCCATGGCTCTTGTTCGGTCAGATCTCCCTCCAGAAGACTCAAAACACTTTGTAAAGGCTGGTGACATCTAGTGGAAGCAATAGGAAGTGCCAAAATATTCCTCAGCCCCTGTGTTTTTCAATGGCATAGGTTTAAAGGTAATACAACACATCAGGTATCCACTTCCTGTCAGAAAATGTCTCAGGGTTTTGCCTGCCAAATGAGTTCTGTTATACTCACAGACACCATTCAAACAGTTTTAGAAACTTTAGTGTTTTCTATCCATATATAATAAGTATATGCATATTCTAGTTACTGGGTAGGATTAGTAACCAGATTAAATCGGTGAAATTTTTTTATCCAGCCATGCAAATACTGCCCCCTAGCCCTATTAAGTTAACACAGTGTCCAAAGAAGGGCCAGAAGTATACAGAATGGTGTCGTCTGCATAGAGGTGGATTAGAGACTCACCAGCAGCAAGAGCGACATCATTGATGTATACAGAGAAAAGAGTTGGCCCAAGAATTGAACCCTGTGGTACCCCCATAGTGAGAATGATATTCATTGACTACAGCTCAGCGTTGAATACCATAGTGCCCTCAAAGCTCATCACTAAGCTAAGGACCCTGGGACTAAACACCTCCCTCTGCAACTGGATCCTACACTTCCTGAAGGGCTGCCCCCAGGTGGTAAGTGTAGGTAACAACACATCCGCCATGCTGATCCTCAACATGTGGGCCCCTCAGGGGTGTGTGATCAGTCCCCTCCTGTACTCCCTATTTGGCATGACAAATCGTGTCACCCTAAAAGGCTGAGGATTTTAGGGTGAAAAAGGTCCCACAAATCTGCTCCAGAAATAAACATTTTTAGCTACTGTAAAAAGAGACAAGCGGTTTTCTGCAATGTAAAGGCGCAACCACAGACACAAAGCCATGCTCCATTTGTTTCTATGGGAGAGGCTGTGGTATAGCTAAGCCCAGAGCCATATAGAAATAATTGACTCTGGCTAAATCTAATCATACTTTCCTGAGTTTAAATGGTTTTCACAGATAAAGTAAAATGATGATACAAATTTAACAGCCTGAGGGCACTGGACTTGCAACAACAATACAGAGGTAACCATGTGCCATTTAATGTATCATCTGACAGCCACTAGTGCTGCCAAGTCTAAATTACATGTGCATTCATTTTTGTGTTACATAATTATTTTTAAAATCAAGATCAGGAAAAGTTTCGAAGTATACCTGAGAGGTCCTCAACTCACACCAGTGTGCGGCGGCACATCGATAGGGAACCACTGATCTAAGTTACCAAATAATCAACATCTTAGATAAGAAACCTACGTTTGAACGAAAATGTTGTGACGGCTGTCTTTGGAGAGAGTGAACCAAGGTGCAGCGTGGTTAGTGCTCATCATGAATTTATTGAAGATAGAACACTATAAACACAAAAAACAAGAAACCGACAGCCAAACAGTTCTGTCAGGTGCAAAACACTAAACAGAAAATATCTACCCACAAACCCCAAAGGAAAAACAGGCTGCCTATGTATGACTCCCAATCAGCAACAACGATCTACAGCTGTTCCTGATTGAGAGCCACACATGGCCAAACCAAAGAAACAAACCAACATAGAAAAATAAACATAGAACGCCCACCCATGTAACACCCTGGCCTAACCAAAATAGAGAACCAAAAACCCCTCTCTATGGCCAGGGCGTTACAAATGTATGATTTTTATCACAGGAGATAATTCCAATCTATTGGAAATAGTGGAAAAATATATTGCGTGTGTGTAGTACTCCATTAAAGAAATACAAAGTGGCACGCCCGACTTTACACAACCATATGACGTACATAGGAAAATCAAATAACTAAAATACTTTTGTTCATATGTATTTATATACTGTATATGTGTGCATGCGTGCGTGTGTGCGTTGCTTTCATACATGCAGTCTTTCTCTTCTTTCAAGGAAGTGTATTTGTGTTCCTGGCAGTTGCTGGACAGTTTCAGTGCCACAGGTGTGGTATCAAGGGGATAGAGAGAGAGGAAGCTGCTTTTGCATGACACTATTATTAGACAAGTTAGAGAACCAAGAAACCACCTCAGATCAACTGATAACAGAATGTTGAAGTCTTAGTTGAGTATTACAGATATAGCTTAACGTTGTTTTAATCTGTCCTGGGAGGAAGTACAGCTGTAAATTGGCTCCATAGATAACTCTGCCAAGCAGAAACACTCCAATCAGTAATGTTTTTGGACAAAGGATGTGTCCTTCTCCCAGCATTAGCATCCAGTGGATGTCTCAGTAAAAACAAAATTACTTTATTAAAGTGAAAAAGGACACAGACATTACAGGATACACTTATATTTAAAGATACTGTACAATAGAAATGAATGAATTAAAAATAACATCACCACAATGCTTGTATAATATTGACAACAACAATACTAATCAATCATAATCAATAATATTTTGGATATATCCATACCATTATTACTAAAGAACACTACTGAACACCATAATCATCCCAGACCATTATCTTTCTAGTCTAGACTCATCTATCTCTGCAGTCCATCATGTGTTCTTCACTGCTTCATCTGAAAAGAGGCAGAGACAGATACAGGTTAATACAATAAGCAGACAGCAAAGTAGAGCAATGTAGGTTACCTTTGGCCCACAAAGAGTTTCTCATCTCTCCTCCGTGTATATAATCATATTTGGAAGGTAAAGGAGCAACTCTCACTCACAATCAAATCAAATCTAATGTTATTGGTCACATACACATATTTAGCAGATGCTATTGCGGGTGTAGCGAAATGTTCGTGTTCAATTAAACACTTGATACCTTATATTTTTATTTGAAATCGTGACGTTTCAGCTGCCAATGGCCTTCATCAGAAGTCTACAATCACATGAAATAAGTGGTGTCAGTACCTTGACCAGGCTGAGCACTGTGCTGTAGGTGAGAGAGAGAAGAAAGAGGATGATGAAGGAGGAGGTGGTGGACCACAGGCTGCTGAACTCATCCTCATCGTTGTCCGTGCAGCTCAGAGCGAAGCTCGCCTCAGGCTCAGTCAGTGGGATGTTCTCTGAGAACAGGGAGAGAGACAGGTGGTGAGGAATGGACATATACTTGTGTCTGTGTGTGTGTGCGTGTTCATGTGTGTCTGCGTGTTTACGTGTGTATGTGTTCATGTGTGTCTTTGTATTCTACACCTGTATTATTCTTTATCATTTTCTAACAAATACAGCTACATGAGTTCAAATGATATGGACACACACAGACAGACACACACAGACACACACATCAACACACAAAGAACACATGAAACTGACCTGTGCAGGCTCATATCTTGTCCTAATATTAACATGCACACCCACTCACATTATGTCAAACTACACTTATACACTAAATAGTACGTCCATGACCACCTGATTGGAAGCATAGTACTACTATGTAGGCTATTCAGTACTGTTGTGTCTTTTCATGCCAAACAATTGTCTTCATTCTGTTTTTATATGTACAGTAGACCAGTATATTTTCTAAGACTTGAAGTAATTGATATACGAACTCGAAACGATGTGATGTTAAATGCAGTATTGTTTATTAGCCAGCCTCCACATTAGGAAGACACATTGAATAATGACAAAGTACAACAATGGCAACACAAGGCTGTGCAGTAGGACTGACAACTTACAAAACAGTAGACTGGACAATATCACATTAGACAATATGTTACAGTCAACAAAACAATGACAACACTAACATGATAACTTTAACTCAACAAGGACAACAATGAATGACATCAAAGAGGACAACAGGGGACAGTCCTAGCAATTGGCTATTCTGACCCACAGAGGAGTTAATAAGGAGAAAGAACAACACAACGCACACAGATTAAAATCACATATCTTAACATGAGTTACCCTTGGACTTCGACACACTGTCCTCCTTAGATGCGGTGTTGTTGTCCAAGCTGTCGTGCCTGACGGCGCATGTGAAAAGCACTTCCGTGTCCCAAACATTCTTGGTGGTGGTGAAGACGCTGGTGACAAGGTAGCTGCCTTTCTGGGTTTTCTGAGGAGGGCTGGTGACCCCCTCCTGATAATTGTCTTCGCCCACCTTCCCCACCTTCCCCACCTTCCACATGATGTAGACGTCACAGAGAGACGGACTGAGCACCAGGCACAACAGAGTCACTTCCCCCTCCGGGGGTCTTCCTTTGGGACAAGGTGAACGGACACTGAAGGGGCTTGACCTGAAAGAGGATTGATTTTAAGGAGAAACATTACTCTCTTGTTCGTGTAACCCCAGGAGGTTGGTCGCGCGTTAATTGGGGAGGATGGGCTCGTGGTAATGGCTGGAGATGAATAAGTGGAACGGTGACAAATACATTAAACATGGTTTCCATGTGTTTGATGCCATTCCATTTACTACGTTCCAGCCATTATTATGAGCCGTCCTCCCACAAGCAACCTCCTGTGGTTTAGGCACATATGAAAACCAGTATGTGAATATCAGTTTAAAATCCAACCAAGTGGTCCTTATCCCTGGATCTGGAGCAACACAGGGGTGTGCTGGTTTCTGTTCTAGTCCAACACTAACACACCTGATTCAACTAAGCAAAGGTGATGATTAGTTAATGATTAGTTGATTTGATGACTCAGGTGTGTAAGCGCTGGGCTGGAGCAAAAGTCTGCACATTCTGTGCCTCCCTCTCCAGAACCTGGAGTACGTGACCACTTATCACAACCACATTGAGATGTCTCAGTGACCTACTTCCTTTGGTGAAGCTGAGTTCCTGAACGACCGGTGTGTCTTCACCACTCTTCATGGCAGAACACTGGACTTTGTTCACATTGGTCCACTCCATCTGGTTTATGGTCAGAGTGCTGACCCTGCTGTTCAGGTTGCCCTTTGATTCAATAGGTTTCAGGTCGACGTCATCAGTCTTGGCCTGTTCGTTGACCTGCCAGGTGATATTGGTACCAGACACTGTGTCTTGGTCTGTAGCAGTGATGACACAGTCCAGTACTGCTTGGTTGTCCATGAACACCTTTTTCACACTCGGTGGGTTCAGAGTCACCGTCAGCGGTTCTGAAAGGGGAAAGAAGCAGTGTGAAAGCAGGACATGTTAATGTTACTGATGAGGAACTACACTAAATAATAGAGATCCTGTATGTGAGCATGACATCAATTGTAGTACAGTCTTCTCCTATGTACAGACCTGTTTTGGAGATCGTCTTGATGGTGGTTTGTCCCTGGTGCTGCACCACACAGCTGTACTTGACCATGTTGTTCCAGTCAGTGTTGATGACCTTCAGCAGACTGCTGGCTGAGAAGAGGCCTGACGGCTGTTGGCCTACAGTAGGGGTCGGGCCCTCCACCTCCTTTTCATTCTTCTTCCAGGTGACAGTGACTTTGTTGGGGGCGAAATCTTCAATCATACACATCAGGTACTGGGTTGTGCCAATAGGCCCCGACAGCAAAGACACTGTTGGAGGCTTTGAGACTGAGTAGGGGGAGGAAAATGTCTGCATGTTAGTTTAATCGCTTATTGAAATAAGACATCCAGGGTAAACACCAAGCATAATTTTATAGTCAGGTTTTCTAAACAGAAATAGTTTACATCACAAACATTAAAATGCAATCTTTAGAAAAATAGAACCAACTTCATAGAAAAATACAATATAATGACCACATCATACCTGGTTTATTGATGACTGCTGTGTTTCCACCTCCAGGATGTTCCACAGAACAATGGAAAGACGTTGCAGTATCCCAGACATCCTTAGCCACACGGAGCTGACTGACTCCTGTGTAGGTTCCCCCGCTCTGGACTGCCGGGTATTGGACGAAGTCCGTCAGCGTACTCCCGCTGGCGTCTGTCCATTTGAAGGTGAGTGAGGAAGGAGAAAAGCCAGTAGCGAGACAACCGATGCTGTAGACATTGTTAGAAGGGATTCCACAGTTCATAAGAGTGAGTAGAGTAAGGGGGGCTGTGGTTGCTGCAAGAAAGAAAGAAAGAAAGAAAGAAAGAAAGAAAGAAAGAAAGAAAGAAAGAAAGAAAGAAAGAAAGAAAGAAAGAAAGAAAGAAAGAAAGAAAGAAAGAAAGAAAGAAAGAAAGAAAGAAAGAAAGAAAGAAAGAAAGAAAGAAAGGTAACACTTTATTTGAATGTACAGAAATGACCAGGTATCTACTTGGAATTACCATGGTAAAAATGGTCATTACACAGTTATAACCTAATAACTTATTTTTAATTTAATCTGGCACTATAAGGCACCATTTAATTCCATGTAGTTGGTTATAATTACCACTACGTTTCTAGTTTTATTAGTTGTATGTACAGGATACAAAAAGTTACTTTCAGGTTCCTTCTCAACAATGCAACAACAATAAGAAATAATAAAATATACGAATATGAACATAAAGTAACTGGCTCAGTAGAATACAATAAACATTTTAGAAAAGGTATAATACATGACGGCACAATTAAATACACATGAACACATTCAATTGTAGACACATTTACCAGTGAAAACAGAACTGTAAAATAAAACATACTGTTCCACTAATAAAACATTTGAATGTAATTATTTTTATGGATTAAGGTGATGCCAATTAATACTCAATTCAATACAGGTTAAGATTAACTCTTATAATTATACCCTATAATAGGTTTATGTGTTTGACTCCCATATGAATAGCCTACATTTTTGTTTTTACATGGTCATTTTAGACCTAAAACAAAGCCTACATAATCAACTAATTAAACATCAATCGCAAAAAGTGAAAAACTTATGTGGACAGATGAACAAACAATATACTGCCTTACCTAGGTGTGCTACACTAACAACATTATCCAAGTAATAATGTCTACTTTTCTCCATAAAACAATTATTTATCTACAAACTAAAACAATTTGATTGCATGAAAAAATGGATATATACAATGGCTTACCTGATGATACTGTGATCATTGTCCCTTTCTCCTAATAGTCAAAGTATCCATACACAGTGTGACAAGGGCATATGCCAAGCAATACAAAATTAATAGTTGTTATTTAGTCAGCATCATTATGAATGGTTTAACATTTAATAGTTGTTATTTATTCACCATCATTATGAATGGTTTAACCTTTAATAGTTGTTATTTAGTCAGCATCATTATGAATGGTTTAACATTTAATAGTTGTTATTTAGTCAGCATCATTATGAATGGTTTAACCTTTAATAGTTGTTATTTAGTCAGCATCATTATGAATGGTTTAACATTTAATAGTTGTTATTTAGTCAGCATCATTATGAATGGTTTAACCTTTAATAGTTGTTATTTAGTCAGCATCATTATGAATGGTTTAAACTTTAATGTGTTATTTAGTCAGCATCATTATGAATGGTTTAACATTTAATAGTTGTTATTTATTCACCATCATTATGAATGGTTTAACCTTTAATAGTTGTTATTTAGTCAGCATCATTATGAATGGTTTAACATTTAATAGTTGTTATTTAGTCAGCATCATTATGAATGGTTTAAACTTTAATGTGTTATTTAGTCAGCATCATTATGAATGGTTTAAACTTTAATGTGTTATTTAGTCAGCATCATTATGAATGGTTTAACATTTAATAGTTGCTATTTTGTCAGCATCATTATGAATGGTTTAAACTTTAATGTGTTATTTAGTCAGCATCATTATGAATGGTTTAACATTTAATAGTTGTTATTTAGTCAGCATCATTATGAATGGTTTAATAGTTGTTATTTAGTCAGCATCATTATGAATGGTTTAAACTTTAATATATGTTATTTAGTCAGCATCATTATGAACGGTTTAAACTTTAATATGTGTTATTTAGTCAGCATCATTATTCATGGTTGAACCTTTAAAATGGGTTGGCAGGTAGCCTAGTGGTTAGAGTGTTGGACCAGTAACCGAAAGGTTGCAAGATCGAATCCCCGAGCTGACAAGGTAAAAATGTGTTGTTCTACCCCTGAACAAGGCAGTTAACCCACTAGGCCGTCTTTAAAAATAAGAATTTGTTCTTAACTGACCTGCCTAGGAAGTGACTGTGAACTGGGTAATCCTTAGGGAACGATGGTTTCATGCGACAGACATCTTTGTTGTTTTTGTACAGGTCATGCTTTGCTTCACACAACTGTGTGTCATTATATCTGACACAGTAATACACAGCTGTGTCTTCAGTTTGAATTATCTTCCCTTCTAAAGTCACTATGTTTTTGGATCCATCTTTGGAGATGCTGAACCTGCTTTTCAAAGAATCCTTGCAGTTTCCATCTGAACCATTCCATAGCTTTATCTACAGGATGTCTAATCCAGTCTGTGGTATAGCTATCATCACTGATATAATACCCAGATACCTTACAGGTGATGCTCCAAGACTCTCTGGGCTTTACAACCATAGAGCTTGGCTACTGAGTTCTGGGTCAACAATACCATGCTCACCTGTGGGGGGATTGAGATATTTGAAAATGGTCTAACATCAGCTACATGAAAAATTGATAAAGCTTGATTATGTTATAGTACTATCTATTTAATGAAAAAATAAACAGGAGGCAGCTGCCAGCAGCAGCAGCAGAGATGCGGGAACATGGTTTATGTGGAAGCTGAACTGATGGGAACAATACTTATTTACTCCAACTAGGTGAAGGAGAGACAGACCCTTCTATATATACTGTACAAAGGGGGGAATTGATTTGCATCAAAGTCTGAGATTTAGGATTAATGCAGAAGTACAGTTAGTACATTTCTAGTACCACGGTGACATGTTGAGTAGAACATATTACAGTTTAATAATACAGTGTAATTACAGTGTAATAATACAGTTATCTGTTATGGAATGCATTGTGCAGCATTATGAATGGTTATGTTCTGCTCGTAGTTTACAGTATGTTATTCTCATCATTATCATTGATGCACAGATGGAGATAATCTAACTTTTGGTGTCCACCAAAGATACAGTATATACAGTTGTCACGACTTCCGCCGAAGTCGGTTCCTCTCCTTGTTCAGGCGGCGTTCGGCGGGCGGCGTTCGGCGGTCGACGTCACCGGTCTTCTAGCCATCGCCGATCCACCTTTCATTTTTCCATTTGTTTTGTCTTGTTTTCCTGCACACCTGGTTTACATCTCCTCATAATTACTATGTGTATTTAGCCCTCTGTTCCCTCCATGTCCGTGTGGGGTATTGTTTATTGTCAGGTTGGCACGCTTCCGGCTGGTTTGCGCCAAGTTTTGTTTAACAGCCGTGCTTTGTGGCAGCCGGTACTTTGTACTTGGTTATTGTACAAGATGCTGCATCACTTGTTCTTTGGGCATTTGTTTTTGTGATGCAGTTGCGTTATGTTCTATTAAATGCTTCAGCAAAGTGCTTTGTCCACTCATCTCTGCTCTCCTGCGCCTGACTTCCATGCACCAGCTACACCCACTGCCTGACAACAGTACACCAGCTACACCCACTGCCTGACAACAGCCTATTACTCTTTTCATATATCAGTCAAAGTCTGCTATCAAAATTCCTCTTTTATATTTCATTATGTTCAATGACTACATTACTACGTACCAGTAACTCAAACTCTTAATTGGATTAGACTGATATACAGGTGAATGTAAATAAGCTGTAATCAAGATTATATTTACTGACTAACATGGTCAGAGTGGTTTAAGCTTCATTGAGCTTGATGAGGAATGGTATGCTGTGAATACACTTGTGCTGGATCCTCAGTTTATTGTCTGTCTTACATCCCATTAGACTCTTCCAGTGAGAGAAGTGCTTGATCAGTTTATGTACAGCTCTTTAGCCTCCTGTGTCACTGTGTCTCTGGCACAATAATAAACAGCAGAGTCTTCAGTCTTCAGACTGTTCATCTGGAGATACACCTGTTTCATGCTATTGTCTCTGGAGATGGTGAACCGACCCTGAACAGACTGGGGGTAGTTGGTGCTTCTGCTGTCATGGGTAATAGCTGCAACCCACTCCAGTCCTTTCCCAGGAGCCTGTCTGATCCAAGCCATCCGGTAGTTATTCATGTCTAAACCAGAGGCTATGCAGGTCAGTTTATGTGGTTCTTCAGGCTTTTTAACTACTGGTCCAGACTCAATCAGCCTCTGACCCTGAACACCTGTTAATAAAAAGAGAGTATTTCAAACTTGAAGAAGAGCTTTTAAGTACACACAACCATCTGATGAAAGTAAAAACAAAGTGTTTACCTGACAGTCCTATGATCAATAGCAATAGCCCTAATATGTAATCTTTGTTAAACATTTTTGACTATTGTCAGTGTCTATCACTCAGTCTAGTATTCAGAGCTTCAGTCCCTCTCTTCCACTCAGCAGTGAGATAAGTAGTGATGGAAGAGGTCAGAGTTTTGCATTGACTCCTCCTCACAGGAAGGGAAGATCACACAGAGATTAAATAGAGAACTCAGAGATGGGAAACGGATTCATATGTTCTGAATACTTTGTTAAATACTTGTTCATGTGACAACAAGAACGATCAACCAGACAGGGCAAGAGATCCTCTGATTGTGTAGTTAGAATGTCAGAGGCTGGACTCTTTTATAGTGTAGTGCTTTGTGATATTGTTGTATTATTTACAGTAATTATTCTTAGTATTATTCTAGTGTTACATAAAGAGAGGAAGTAGTACACCAGTTAGCCATATTGTTAGTTTTTTTGTACAGCTGCTTCACCAGCTTCAATCAGTGTGTCTGTCGAGCACAGTAATAAACAGCAGAGTCCTCTGAACTAAGACTCTTTGCCTCTAAGATCTGGGTGTTTATGGAGACGTCCTCAGTCAAGGTGAACTGGCCTGTCAGGGTGTCTGAGTAGGTAGCAGAGTTTGAACCAGTGCTCATTCTCCCAATCCACTCCAGTCCTCTCCCAGGTTTCTGCCTTGTCTAGTGAATGTTATAATTAGTCATTGAAAAACAAGAGATGTAACATGACACCTGAGAAGGTGACTGATCCAGTCTGATATCAGAACAAACACCTTCAAAACAAAAACATCAAAATGCAGTTAAAGATGTGGTATTTACACAGATTTAGAGTTTGACCATGATACTCAGACATTCTTCAAAACCCCATTTTACATTGGCGTGTAATGTTCAGAAATGTTTTGCCTCCCAAAACTTCCGGTGAATGAGCACATAAATTTACAGAAATACTCATCATAAACCTTGATAAAATATTCAACAGTTATTTAAAGAATTATAGATACACTTCTCCTTAATGCAACCGCTGTGTCAGATTTTTAAAAAAGCTTTACGGCGAAAGCAAATTTTACAATAATCTGAGTACAGCGTTCAGACACGAAACCATACTCGCCATTTTGTGGAGTCAACAAAACTCAGAAATAATATTATAAATATTCACTTACCTTTGATGATCTTCATCAGAATGCACTCCCAGGAATCCCAGGTCCACAATAAATGTTTGTTTTGTTCGATAACCTCTATGGGCTAGGTGGGACGCTTGCTCTCAATTCTCTCTTTCTCTCTTTCTTTCTTTCTTTCTTTCTTTCTCTCTCTCGGAGGACCTAAGCCCTAGGACCATGCCTCAGGACTACCTGGCATGATGACTCCTTGTTGTCCCCAGTCCACCTGGCCGTGCTGCTGCTCCAGTTTCAACTGTTCTGCCTGTGGCTATTGAACCCTGACCTGTTCACTGTGATTACTATTATTTGATTTAATAACTGGTTGACCTTCCTTTGGCAACAATAACCTCAACCAAACATTTTCTGTAGTTGTGGATCAGACCTGCACAATGGTCAGGAGGAATTTTGGACCATTCCTCTTTACAAAACTGTTTCAGTTCAGCAATATTAATGGGATTTCTGGTGTGAACCACTCTCTTGACATCATGCCACAGCATCTCAAACGGATTAAGATCAGGACTCTGACTGGGCCAATCCAGAAGGTGTATTTTCTTCTATTGAAGCCATTCTGTTGTTGATTTACCTCTGTGTTTTGGTTCGTTGTCCTGTTGCATCACCCAACTTCTGTTGATCTTCAATTGGCGGACAGATAGCCTTATATTCTCCTGCAAATTGTCTTGATAAACTTGGGAATTCATTTTTCCGTCGACGATAGCAAGCTGTCCAGGCCCTGAGGCAGCAAAGCAGCTCCAAACCATGTTGCTCCCTCCACCATGTTTTACAGTTGGTATGAGGTGTTGATGTGGGTGTGCTGTCCCTTTTCTCTCTATACATAGTGATGTGTGTTCCTTCCTTCCAAACAACTCAACCTCAGTTTAATCTGTCCACAGAATATTTAGCTTGTTGCACTGTGGAACATCCAGGTGCTCTTTTGCGAACTTCAGGTGTGCAGTAATGTTTATTTTGGACAGCAGTGGCTTCTTGCATGCTGTCCTCCCATGAACACGATTCTTGTTTAGTGTTTTACGTACTGTAGACTCGTCAACAGAGATGTCAGCATGTTCCAGGGATTTCTGTAAGTCTTTAGATGACACGCTAGGATTCTTCGTAACCTCATTGAGCATTCTGCTCTGTGATATTTCAGTCATCTTTGCAAGACGGCCACTCTTAGGGAGATAAGCAACAGTGCTGAGCATTCTCCATTTATAGACAATGTGTCTTACCATGGACTGATGAACATCAAGGCTTTTAGAGATACTTTTGTAACCCTTTCCAGCTTTATGCAAGTCAACAATTCTTAATCTAAGGTCTTCTGAGATATCTTTTGTTTGAGGCATGGTTCACATCAGGCAATGCTTCTTGTGAATAGCAAACATACATTGTGTGAATGGGGCAAGGCAGCTCTAACCAACATCTCCAATCTCATCTCATTGATTGGACTCCAGGTAAGCTGATTTGCTTTTGGAGGTCATTAGCCTAGGGGTTCACATACTTTTTCAAACCTACACTGTGAATGTTTAAATTATGTATTCAATATAGACAAGAAAAATACAATAATTTGTGTGTTATTAGTTTAAGCACACTATGTTTGTCTATTGTTGTGACTTAGATGAAGATCAGATCAAATGTTATGACCGATTTATGGAGACATCCAGGTAATTCCAAAGGGTTCACATACTTTTTATTGCCATTGTATACTCGGCAATTTTTATTTGTGAGATATTTATAATATTTTCAAAAGTATACGTTTTTAATATTTTATTATTTTAGATATAATTGAGCATATGACCTGTGTGTGAGAGTATGCTATGTCTCGACAAGTGTGGGTGTGTTGTTGATGATATGGAGTTGATACTGACAGAGTGAACCATAGACTCATTTTAGAGACTCATACTGAGATCAGTGTTGATCAGTTTTTGTATGGCACTGCAGCCTCCTGTGTCACTGAGTGTTGTAACTTTAATGGGTTAGAGAGTTAATGTTTAAGTTAATTCATTGAGCTGTATCTAAAGATATTTTCTTTACAGTTATTTACATATGTAATTGTATTAGAATTTGTGTGTTGGAGATTGAGAGAACTACGTACATACTTTGTTGTATTAGTTAGTATTGAATTACGCTTTTGACTGCAAGTTCCAGAACGCCTTGCGACTGGAGGTAGAGAGAGAACGCGCCAGTTATGTCAAGTGACAAGTGATTATCCTGACTTTCGCTAGCAACTTACTTTTATTGTTTTATAGAATCTAAAGTTGTTAAATGTAACGTGAACAAGTATTATTACTAAAAGAAGCTTTCATCTCAAACCCGACGTCCCGAGTCATTACTTTGAAGATAGTTATTCTATATTTTGGTGCCGAAAGTATTGAGTATGAGCTACGACAAAGATTGTAGGGATGAAGCGGCTGAAATGGCTGAGGAGGAACGTCGGCATGAAGCAGAAAGAATGAGACGAAAGCGGGGTACCATTCGAGGTGCCACAACACGGATTTTGAATCAGATTGACGTGGAAATAACCCAGTCAAATTCGGATACCGATCACTTGAGTACATTGTTGGAATTGCTATCAGCTAAGGAGGACAGCTTGTTTGAACTTGATAGTGGAATTGAACAGTTAACGCCATTGGACGGATTGGAGGTGGAGATTGCATGCACGGAGGATTGCAAAGAGCGCGTTATCATGCTGAAGAGCCGAGCACAACGAGTGATAAAGAAAAAACAGGACCTCAATCCACTACCAGCACGGGTGAGTGACGCTAACTCAAACAGATCATAGAGACAATCAGTAAGGCTACCAAAGTTGATTATTGAGAAATTCTATGGAGATGTCAGTATGTGGCAGGCGTTTTGGAGCCTGTATGAGACCGCTATTCACAACAATGATTCACTGTGTAATAAAGAGAAGTTTACCTATCTGAAAACATATCTCACTGGACCAGCTGCAAAGGCAGTAGCAGGACTGATGTTAACAGACAGTAACTATGATGATGAAATCGTTCTGCTCAAGAGCAGATTTGGAAGGAAAGATCTTGTGATTAGTGCTCACATGTCAAAGCTGCTGAATCTCACTCCTGTGAAGAAATCCTCTGACCTAAATGCATTGAGGCAGCTATATGATGAATGTGAAATTCAGATTAGGAGCTTGGAATCACTGGGTGTAGTGTCAGAAACCTATGGAAGCCTACTATGCCCAATCTTAATGCAGATGATTCCAGAGGACATAGCTCTTGACTATAGTCGTCAGAGGGGAGTAGATGATGAATGGAAAGTGGCTGAGATCGTCAGTTTCCTAAAAAGGAGGTTCAGAGCAGGGAGAGAGCGCTACAAATGACAAGATCATGCAACCAACAGAGAGAGGAAACCATGGAACAAGTCATGCTCCTCCAATGAAATGAAAACAAAAAGATGCAAAAACAAAAACATGGCATCTGCTGCGGCACTGCATACAGTCAGCCAGAAGGAACAAAACTGTCTATTCTGTGACAGTGCAGACCACAAATCAGAAAACTGCCCTGACCACAATATTGCTGCACGCAAAGAGAAACTAAAGAAAATGGGAAGATGCTTTGTATGTTTAGGACAGAAACACATAGCAAAATTCTGTAAAGTCAAAGATGTGTCATGTGCAACATGTGGAAGCAAACATCACATTGCTGTGTGTACTGGTAAGAGGAGTGAGGTGCAACCCCCTACTGTTTCTGCAGATGCTGTTGTTTCCTCAGTTATTCCCCATTCAGTGAAGATGAAACCAGATGGACAGAACACTGTGTTGCTACAAATGGCAAAGGCATGGGTAGAAGGCCCATCTGGCAGGAAGATAGCTCGTTGCTTACTAGATGGAGGCAGTCAGAGAAGCTTCATACATGAAAACCTTGTAAAGGGCTTGAAGCTACCAGTAATCAGACAAGAGGCACTTACTCTTCACACATTTGGCTCCTCTGCTCCAGCAACGTCACAACGCAACACAGTGAAAGTCATCTTGGAGAACGTCTGAGACAAACAGCAGAGAATAGAGATAGAGGCAATTAAAACCCCACATGTGTGCACAGCTGTGATGAAGGTTCCTGGTGAACAGATTCAACATGAGCTCAATAGAAAGGGACTGCAGCTCGCAGACTTTCCAGGAGATGACAATGAACCTGAACTCTCTGTCCTGATAGGAGCAGACTACTACTGGCAGATAGTATCAGGCAGAGTGGAGCGACTGACGGAGACACTGGTTGCTTTAGAGAGCACCTTTGGATGGTCGGTGCAGGGATTCGTGTCCATGTCAAGTGTCGCCGAGGCAACCTACATGTTCATCCCACTTGACGAATACACACTAGTCTTCAAACAACTGCATGCATTCTGGGAGCTTGAGTCTCTGGGTATTATAAGCGAGAAAACACAGAACCCAGAGGAAAACGAGGCTCTACAGAGGTTCGAGGAAACAACCACCTTCGAAGATGAGCGATACCACGTGGAGTTGCCATGGAAACGAGAAATGCCAGAACTCCAAGACAACTATAGAATCGCCAAGAAACTGTTTGAAGGTCTGAAGAAAAGACTGAAGAAGGATGTGACGTTGTACAGCAGATACAATGAAGTAGTAGAGGACTACTTACAACAGGATATGGCAGAGGACGTGCCCAATGACAACGCTTCAAGCGCAGACAACGTAAAATACTACTTACCTCACCATGCAGATAAGGTGACGACAAAACCGAGACGATAAGGTGACGACAAAACTGAGAGTGGTGTTTGATGCCTCGTCCCATGAAGATGGCTGTCCATCCCTCAATGACTGTCTACTCACAGGACCGAACCTGAATCCGGATCTGCTCAGCATTCTGATAAAGTTCAGACTACATGAGATCGCATTCATGGCAGACATCAAGAAGGCTTTCCTGCAGATATCCCTAGCAGAGAGAGACAGAGACGCAGTGAGATTTCTATGGCTCACAGGCCCACCAAGGGGAGAAAATGAAGAGAAGCTGCGTGTTCTGAGGATGAAAAGAGTGGTATTTGGAGCTTCCCCAAGTCCATTCTTGCTGGCAGCTACAATCAGGAAGCACCTGAAACAATATGAAACAGAACAACCAGAAGTTGTAGAGATACTGAGAGAGTCACTCTATGTAGATGACTTCATTGCATGTCCACGCAATGTTGAATAGGCTTACTTTGTGACAACAACTGTAAAGCGAATGCTGTCGATTGCAGGCATGGACCTCTGCAAATGGATGACCAACTCTCCTGAATTGAAAACAAAATGGGAGGAGAGTACGACAACTGACCACCGGTTGACGCTAGAAACACAAGGAGCAGTGCTTAAGGTTTTAGGTTTAGTATGGTGACCAGAAACAGATGACTTTGTGTTTGACCTCAGGCCGCTACTGAGCATTCTAAAGCAAAGGGAAAACACAAAGAGAAGTGTTCTGCAGTTGTCTGCAAGTATCTTCGACCCTCTTGGTTTCCTGACCCCCTTCACCATCGGGATCAAGTGCAAGTTCCAGGAAATGTGGGAGAGGGGACTCAGCTGGGACGAAGAATTACCACCTGATCTGACACGAGAATGGCAACAGTGGTGTTCAGAACTACCCCAGTTACACCAGCTCACCATACCAAGGTGGTACAGAACAGACATGCATCCACAGAATAGCCACAATAGCCACCTGAAACTACACGTCTTCTGTGATGCAGGTGAAAGGGCTTACAGTGCAGTAGCTTACTTGCAAGGTGAATCACAAGACCAGGAAACAACAAGTCTAGTCGCATCCAAGTCCAGAGTAGCCCCACTCAAGAAAATGACGCTGCCACTCCTGGAGCTCATGGGAGCTGTGATTGGAGCGAGACTAGCAAACAACCTGATGACCACACTGAAAATGTAAGAAAAACAGATCAAAATGTGGACAGACTCGATGATCATGCTGCATTGGATTTGCAGCTCAGCTCAGAAATGGAAACAGTTTGTCGCGAACAGAGTGACGGAAATCCAGTCCATGACCAATCCAGAGTCATGGTCGCATATTGAAGGGAAAACTAATCCAGCTGACCTCCCTACAAGAGGACAAACTGTTCAAAACTTGACACAGAGCGAGCTATGGTGGAATGGACCCAGAATTCTGACATCACCCAATCAGTCTGAGGAGCCTGATGATAACAAGGTTCCAGAAGAGGTAAATACAGAACTCAAGTTCAGTTGCCAGGTTACTGTACAACTCGCAGCAAACAGCACAGACATCACTGAACCTGTGTTGGAGCTTGAAAGGTACAGCAAACTGAAAAGATTGTTCAGAGTCACCGCCTGGATAAAGAGATTCATAGCCAATGCTTGTACAAACATAAAGATGCAAGGTGAACTGACTGCTGACGAACTGTTCGATGCAGAAAAGTACTGGATTAAGGTAACACAATGATAAGGGAATTATATAATAAAGGTAAATGAATAAAGAATCCATCCCTGAAACGTAACTGACTAGTAATTCATAGTTATGTAGCATGTATAATGAATAATTAAAGTACTAATCGAAAGGCCCATAAGGTCTAGTAGAGGCCCGGGACAAAATGTGTGTGTGTGTGTTTTAGTGGGCCTAAGATAACAACAAGTAGACTGTGATTGGCCCGGCAGCTGAGGAACTTTGAGTAACTTAGAGAAGAAAGGGAGTGACCCTCATGGTTTCTCTAATCCTGGGGGAAAGGAACAGACAGCACTGGGTAGTGATTAACCATGGTGAAAAGTCTGGGGAGGGATACAATTCACCTACGGTTCGTGTGTATGTATGTGCGTAGGATATCTATTGTTTGTGTGGAGGTATGTGCGTAAGCGGGTAGTGAGCATAAAATGAACATCTTTGTGTAATGTACTTCAGAACGTTCTCTGAATAAACTGTACGAACCTTTTGCAGAAAGCTGAGTCCTTGCCTAATTATTCTTTACCCAGTGTCTTACAAACCTTGGGAATTAGTCAAGGCTTATTTATTGTTAATTATTATCATTGGGATAGAAAATTCCACTGACACACAACAACAGAGTTTCGGACAGGAGATCAAACTACTGAAGGCAGGAAAAAGGCTAAACAATGACTGTAAAATCAGAGAACTGAAACCGTTCTTGGACGAACACGAACTACTCAGAGTAGGAGGAAGACTGCAACAGTCCAACTTCACATTCAGAGAGCAGCACCCATGGGTTCTGCCCAACAAGTACAGATACTCAGAAATGCTGATACAGTGCCACCATGAGAAGGTGATGCATTCTGGAGCAAGAGACACTCTAGTACAAATCAGAGAGCGATACTGGATCTTGCGTGCTAGGCAGCTAGTCAAGAGCACAGTGGCAAGATGTATAGCGTGCAAGAGATTCAAGGCAAAGGCCGGACAGCAGGTCACTGCGCCTTTACCAATAGCCAGAATAACTGAATCCCCACCATTCGAAGTCACAGGTGTGGATTTTGCAGGACCGCTCTATGTGAAAGAAAATGGTTCTGTGAAGAAGTCATACATTGCACTGTTCACTTGTGCTGTAACCAGAGCAGTGCATTTGGAACTGGTCTCAGATCAGTCAACAGAGACATTCCTGTTAGCTCTAAAAAGATTAATCTCAAAGAGAGGATTATGCAAGGTAATCTACTCAGACAATGCAAAAACGTTCAAGAGAGCTGATCAGGACTTGAAAGAGCTGTGGAAGGCAATCGAAGAGCCCCAACTCTTGGCATTCTTTTCAGAAGGGGGCATCACCTGAAGGTTCATTACCGAGCGAGCAGCCTGGTGGGGCGGATTCTGGGAAAGACTCGTCAGGTCAGTGAAAACATGCCTGCGAAAGGTTCTTGGGAGAGCTTCACTCAACTTTGAAGAGATGTGCACAGTCCTGACAGAGGTTGAAGCTATCCTAAATTCTAGGCCTCTGACCATCGTGCACAATGAAGTGGATGAACCACAACCCCTGAACCCAGCACACTTCCTGGTGGGTAAAAGACTAACCTCTTTGCCTCCAAAGCCATTTCCAGCTGACACTCAGCACCCAACGCTAAACAAGGAGGAAATGACATGCAGATGGAAGTACAGGCAGAGAATTGTGACCAGCTTCTGGAACTACTTGCTGGATCTAAAGTCAGCACACCGATGTGACACGCCACAGCCCACCCCACTGAAAGCGGGTGACGTTGTACTCATTGGAGAAGATAACACACCCAGACAAACCTGGAAACTAGGAAAGATTGAGGAACTGTTTCCAGGCCGAGATGGCCTAGTTAGGTCATGTTCAGTTCGTACTGCTTCATGGACTTTGTTGAGGAGACCTATTCAGCTGATATACTGCCTAGAGATTTAGATGAACACAGTTGTTCATCGGGGGGAGGATGTTGTAACGTTAATGGGTTACAGAGTTAATGTTTAAGTTAATTCATTGAGCTGTATCTACAGATATTTTCTTTACAGTTATTTACATATGCAATTGTATTAGAATTTGTGTGTTGGAGATTGAGAGAACTACGTACATACTTTGTTGTATTGGTTAGTATTGAATTACGCTTTTGACTGCAATTTCCAGAATGCCTTGCGACAGGAGGTAGAGAGAGAACGCGCCAGTTATGTCAAGTGACAAGTAATTATCCTGACTTTCGCTAGCAACTTACTTTTATTGTTTTATAGAATCTAAAGTTGTTAAATGTAACGTGAACAAGTATTATTACTAAAAGAAGCTTTCATCTCAAACCTGACGTCCCAAGTCATTACTTTGAAGATAGTTATTCTATACTGAGTCTTCAGTCTTCAAGCTGTTCATCTGGAGAAACACCTGTTTCATCTTATTTTTTCTGGAGATGGTCAACCGACCCTGAACTGAGTCGGGGTAGTAAGCGCTGTCACCATCACTTCCAGTAATAGCTGCAATCTACTCCATTCCTTTCCCAGGAGCCTGTCTGATCCAAGCCATGTAGTAGCTACTGAATGTGAACCCAGAGACTGTACAGGTCAGTTGGTGGGATTCTCCAGGCTTTTTAACCACTGGTCCAGAATTAGTCAATGTCTGACTATGAACACCTGTTGAAAGAAAGTAACATTAGAGCTAATAGCTGGACTCAAAACCTCATATAATAACAATATAAAGGTTTTATTCTAACAATCTTAATGTTTCCACATGTCAGGCCTATTATCATCAGTAGAAACACAGTAGTAAATGTCATGATGAACTCTTAGTATGATGTGTCTCTGTTCCTCAGTCTAGTCGGTGTGTCTTTCATCCACTCTGCAGTGAGATATGGAGTGGTGGAAGAGCTCAGGGTTTTACATTGACTCCTCCTCACAGGGTGGGAAGATCACACAGAGATTACATAGAGAATTCAGAGATGGGGAACAGGTTCATATGTTCTGAATACTTTGTTTATTACATGTTCATGTGGCAACAAGAAAGATAGACCAGACTGGGCAAGAGATAGTTTTATTGACTAGTTTGAAAGGCTGGACTCTTATTGTGTAGTGCTTTGTGATATTGTTGTTGTATTCTTTACAGTAATGATACTCAGTATTATTCTTATGACACAAAGAGAGGAAGTAGTTCACCAGCTATCCATGTTGTTAGGGGTGGTTTTGTACAGCTGCTTCCCCATCTCCAGTCACTCTGTCGAGCACAATAATAACAGCAGAGTCCTCTGATCTTAGCCTCTAAGAAGTGGGTGCTGGTGGAGACGTCCTCAGTCAGGGTGAACTGGCCTTTCAGGGAATCTGAGTAGGTAGCAGAGTTTGAACTAGAGTACATTCTCCCAATCCACTCCAGTATTTTTCCTAGTTTCTGCCTCATCCAGTGCACGAAGTAGTCTGTCATTGTAAACCAGGAGATTGTACAGGACAATTTAACAGTGTCTCCACGTTTTTACACCTGAGGAGTACACTAATCCAGTCTGATATCACAACAAACACCTGCAAAACAAACACATTTAAGATGTGGTATTTACCAAATTCAAACAACAGAAATCTCATAATTAAAATTCCTCAAACATACAAGTATTTTACACTATTTTAAAGATAAACTTCTTGTTATTCCAGCCGCTGTGTCCGATTTAAAAAAAGGCTTTATGGCGAAAGCACACCATGCGATTATGTTAGGTCAGCGCCTAGCCACAGAAAACCATACAGCCATTTTACAACCAAGGAGAGGTGTCACAAAAGTCAGAAACAGAGTTAACCTGTTATGGATAGGGGGCAGTATTTTCACGGCCGGATAAAAAACGTACCCGATTGATTTGTATAGAAAACACCCTAAAGTTTCTAAAACTGTTTGAATGGTGTCTGTGAGTATAACAGAACTCATATGGCAGGCCAAAACCTGAGAAGATTGCATACAGGAAGTGCCCTCTCTGACCATTTCTTGGACTTCTATAGCCTCTTTATGGAAAACAGAGGATCTCTGCTGTAACGTGACATTTTCTAAGACTCCCATAGGCTCTCAGAAGGCGCCAGAATGGGGAATGATGACTTTGCAGGCCATGGCTGAAAAACAGTAGCGCATTTGGATAGTGGTCGATCTGAGAACAATGAAACGGGCGTGCGCGTGCACGTGAAGAGTCCATTTCACATTTTCAGTCTTTGAACGAAAACAACGTCTCCCAGTCGTAATATTATCGCTATTTGACGAGAAAAATCGCATTAAAATTGATTTTAAACGGCGTTTGACATGCTTCGAAGTACGGTAATGGAATATTTTGAAATTTTTTGTCACGATATGCGCCGGCGCGTCACCCTTCGGATAGTGTCTTGAACGCAAGAACAAAACGCCGCTATTTGGATATAACTATGGATTACTTGGAACCAAAACAACATTGGGTGTAAACTAGAAGTCCTGGGAGTGCATTCTGACGAAGAACAGCAAAGGTAATCCCATTTTTCTTATAGTAAATCTGAGTTTGGTGAGTGCCAAACTTGGTGGGTGTCAAAATAGCTAGCCTGTGATGGCCGGGCTATCTACTCAGAATATTGCAAAATGTGCTTTCACCGAAAAGCTATTTTAAAATCGGACACCGCGATTGCATAAAGGAGTTCTGTATCTATAATTCTTAAAATAATTGTTATGTTTTTTGTGAACGTTTATCGTGAGTAATTTAGTAAATTCACCGGAAGTTTTGGTGGGAATGCTAGTTCTGAACGTCACATGCTAATGTAAAAAGCTGGTTTTTGATATAAATATGAACTTGATTGAACAAAACATGCATGTATTGTATAACATAATGTCCTAGGAGTGTCATCTGATGAAGATCATCAAAGGTTAGTGCTGCATTTAGCTGTGGTTCTGGTTTTTGTGACATTATATGCTAGCTTGAAAAATGGGTGTCTGATTATTTCTGGCTGGGTACTCTCCTGACATAATCTAATGTTTTGCTTTCATTGTAAAGCCTTTTTGAAATCGGACAATGTGGTTAGATAAAGGAGAGTCTTGTCTTTAAAATGGTGTAAAATAGTCATATGTTTGAAAAATTGAAGTTTTGGGATTTCTGAGGTGTTTGTAATTCGCGCCACGCCCTATCATTGGATATTGGAGCGGTGTTCTGCTAGCAGAACATCTAGATGTAAGAGGCTAGCTAGCTAAAATGGTCCCTTTCCTATATTAGCCATGGATGGAGATTTGAACTTATGGTTTTACTTGATTCTCCCTACTGGCCAATGATTATAACGGCTATTCTGAACCAACCATTAATTCATACATTGTGCCCCTGGCCTGAGAGGATTGAAGTTCAATATGTAGCTAGATGTACTGTAGGAGGCTAATGTTAACTAGCTAACATTGCCCATGAAAGGAAGTTAGGCTAGCGAGCAAGCATTTTAGCTAGGTAGCCTAAGACAACCAAAAATAAAAGTGTGTGTTGTATGACAGATTGATAGACCGTTTCATCAACATGAAAGAGAGGAGGATGGCTTTGGCGAGTCAACATGTTTTTTCTACTTGCACGAACACACACGCACGCCTGCACACACACACACACACACACACACACATAAATCAGAAACATGGACAGCTACATCATATTTAGCTTATGCTGCTTGAACTAAATTGTTCTTGGTATCTTTTAGTTGCCACTGTATTAGATTAAGCATAGGTAATTTGATGATGTTGACATGTTGAAGTTGAAATGGTGCTGGAAAAGTGGAGGCAGCTCCTGTTTTCTTTGCGACTTACGTTAACTCTGTGGTTCTAAATCAGTAGTTGATTAGTGGTCTGAAAATGATTGAAACATTATTAACTTGCTTGACCATGCTTTTGGTCATGTAACTATTTGTTACATGCAATATGCTTTGTGGACTCCACAGGACAGCTGTTGCTCTCCGGTTTTGTGATGAAACAAAGGTGTGGTTGAATTTATTCTGCCACAGTGTCTTTATTGTCTCTGCCTTTAGGCCTATATATCATGGTCGCAAGGCATATGAACTAACAGGTTATAGAGCAAACAGCGCAATTATCACAACACATAGGTTGTAATATGGCATTTTTTTTCTTCTGGCTTCCCCAGTGATTTTACCAACACACCACTACTTTTCATATGGCATGAATAGTTTGTTATGAGTCCAATGCAGCCATTTTTATCTCAACATGAAATAATTTCTGAGTAACAATTAAGTACCATGCTGTGATTGTTTTCTATTATACAACGGGTGGGTCTAATCCTGAATGCTGATTGGTTAAAACCGCATTCCAGCCGGTGTCTATTCCACAAGTTATCACCGGCTAAATCTATGACGTTAAAATGCCTATTTACTCTGTTCCATCTGACTGTGCAATCCACTGTCTCATCAGCACAGCCAAGCTATTTATAAACTTGATCTCCACTATAAAAAGCATCCAGTTTTTAGAAATGTTTGCAAATATCACATTTACATAAGTATACAGACCCTTCACTCAGTACTTTGTTGAAGCACCTTTGGCAACAATCACAGCCTTGAGTCTTCTTGGGTATGATGCTACAAGCTTGGCACACCTGGATTTGGGGAGTTTCTCCCATTCTTCTCTGCAGATCCTGAAGCTCTGCCAGGTTGGTCGGGGAGCGTTGCTGCACATCTATTTTCAGGTCTATCCAGAGATGTTAGATCGGGTTCAAGTCCAGGCTCTGGCTGGGCCACTCAAGGACATTCAGAGACTTGTCCCGAAGCCACTCCTGAGTGGTCTTGGCTGTGTGCTTAGGGTCATTGTCCTTTTGGAAGTTGAACCTTCACCCCAGTCTGAGGTGCTGAGCACTCTGGAGCAAGTTTTCATCAAGGATCTCTCTGTACTTTGCTTTGTTCATCATCCCCTCGATCCTGACTAGTCTCCCAGTCCCTACCTCTGAAAAACATCCCCACAGCATGATGCTGCCACCACCATGCTTCACCAAAGGGATGGTGCCAGGTTTCCTCCAGACGTGACGCTTGGCATTCAGGCCAAAGAGTTCAATCTTGGTTTCATCAGACCAGAAAATGTTGTTTCTCATTGTCTGAGAGACTTTAGGTGCCGTTTGACAAACTCCAAGCGGGCTGTCATGTGCCTTTTACTGAGGAGTGGCTTCCATCTGGCCACTCTACCATAAAGGCCTGATTGGTGGAGTGCTGCAGAGATGGTTGTCCTTCTGGAAGGTTCTCCTATCTCTACAGAGGAACTCTAGAGCTCTGTCAGAGTGACCATCGGGTTCTTGGTCACCTCCCTGACCAAGGCCCTTCTCCCCTGATTGCTCAGTTTGGCCGGGCGACCAGCTCAAGGAAGAGTCAAGGTGGTTCCAAACTTCTTCCATTTAAGAATGATGGAGGCCACTGTGTTCTTGGGGACATTCAATGCTGCAGAAATTTTTTGGTACCGTTCCCCAGATCTGTGCCTCGACACAATCCTGTCTCGGAGCCCTACGGACAATTCCTTTGACTTCACCGATTGGTTTTTGCTCTGACATGAACTGCCAACTGTGGGACCTTTATATAGATGGGTGTGTGCCTTTCCAAATCATGTCAAATCAATTGAATTTACCACAGGTGGACTGCAATCAAGTCTTAGAAACATCTCAAGGACGGTCAATGGAAACAGGATGCACCTGAGCTCAATTTCGAGTCTCATAGCAAAGAGTCTGAATGCTTATGTAAGTTATTTATGATTTTTATTTTTAATAAATTAGCAAAAATTAAAACTGTTTTTGCTTCGTCATTATGGGCTATTGTGTGTAGATTGCTGAAGATTTCAGTTTATTTAATACATTTTAGAATAAGGCTGTAACGTAACAAAATGTGTGAAAAAGTCAAGGGGTCTGAATACTTTCCGAAGGCACTGTACATACATACCTTTTGTATGTGTAAACAATTCATTCCAGTTGTGACAGTGATGGATTGTGGAGTCATGGCACCATATTTTGGCCAAGGAAGATGAATGGCTGTGTCCTGTAGCCTGTCATAATGTTGTATAATTTCAGTAATTGTGGTATGTTACCCCATGTATTGTTACAGAACCTTGTGGTAAGCCTAGTCAGTATTTTGTATCACAATTTAGCATAAGTTGTCCACCGTTATTTTAGGGGCATTTGGTATATTGACCAGTTCACCTCTAATTTATTAACAAAGGACGGCAGGTAGCCTTGTGGTTAGAGCGTTGGACTAATAACCGAAAGGTTGCACGATCGAATCCCCGAGCTGACAAGGTAAAAATCTGTCCTTCTGCCCCTGAACAAGGCAGTTAAGCCACTGTTCCTAGGCCATCATTGAAAATAAGAATTTGTTCTTAACTGACTTGCCTAGCTAAATAAAGTTAAAATATAAAGGAGATTGGCTAAACTTTCTCATTGAGTATTTTATAAATAAAACAAATATTTTTCCATGATTTGAGTAGAACTGAGGAGAATTACGTCTGCTCTTCAGCTTCCATTTTCTGTACAGCATATCCCAAGAGGATGGGTTTTTGTACAGCTCTGGTGCTGGTTTATATCACTGTGAGGGTAGGCACAATAATACACAGCTGTGTCTTCAGTCTGAAGGTTCTGCCCTTTTAAAAACACAGTATTACTGCTAGAGTCTACTGACAGGCTGAACTTGTTCTTTAGAGAATCCTTGTATTTTGTGTCTCCAGAATATACATTTCCAATCCACTCCAGTGCTTTCCCTGCAGGCTGTCGGATCCAAGATGTCCAAGTGTCAGTAACTGAATATGAGACCTTACAGGAGATGGTCAGCGGTTGACCTGGCTGGACAGTCATAGATGTTGGCTGAGAGAGTTCATAACTCTGTACACCTGGGAAATAAAATTAAATAATTAACAATATTAAATACACAAAATAGCAACATGTTACACTATATACATTCTAGTAGTTGTGTTGAAGACAGTTTTATACTGCAGGCAATTTTATTTGCTTTGTTTTTCCTCCAAACCCAGAGAGACTCACAGGAGGCAGCTGCCAGCAGCAGCAGACTTGCAGGGAACATTGTTTGTGTTGAAGCTGAACTGGTGGAGCTGCTCTTCTCTACTCTCCAGGACAGAGGGACGTACGAGGACAGACACACAGACAGCCATATACGGTTTAAGTAGGGAAAGAACCAGGTTTGCATTGACGTAAAGGGGGAGGGGATGTATAAAAGGGTAAGAGACACCACAGGACCATCTCCCACTATTACCGGACACAACCTTGGCAATCTGAAAACTCAGAGACCCTCTTTAGGTTATCTTTTTGAATAGGAGGGTGGGGTAAATATGAAACACTACATGTACAGCATTAGTTAATACTTGTGGTGGATGAAACATATTTAAGGCACTACTTTCATTTTGACAAACTAAAGCATTATGAATCAACATCCATATTATACTTTTTTCTTGTAATATATTTAACTAGCAGAGCCTTCATCAGTACTGGTCTTTATTTTATTCATATGGAGAGAGAGTGTCCCCTGTTGGTGCATCAACAACACTAGCACCATGTATTTAACAGGTGTATCATTGTGTTATTATTTAATATGTCATTAGAATTGTTCCTCATGTATCCCCTTGTCATGGTCTACTGGTCATACCATACGTGTGTCTGTGTGTTTGTGCACGTCCTTCCTTTCTCTACCAGATGGTTTTTGTACGGCTATTCTCATTAGTTTAACCATAGTGAATCTCTAGCACAGTAATACACTGCAGAGTCCTCTGGCTTCAACTGACTCATGAACAGATAGAAATAGTGCTGTCCTTCGATGCTGTGAATCGATCCTGTACTACCTGGGCAATGCTCTTACTTCGGTCAGAATAATAGTAAATTATCCATTCATGTCCTTTTCCATGTGCCTGGCGGATCCAGTGCATTCAAGTACTGCTTATAGTAAATCCACTACAGGCACATGTGAGTTTAAGGGATCCACCCGGGGTCCCCTGGACTGACTGTTCAGCCTGTGTGAGTACGACCTGACAGTGGACACCTGAGGAGGGAGAAGAATGACAGGTCAGATCAATCAACCAGTCACATCAGTATCACAGCAACACAGATTATACTGATCAGTCTACAGTCAGGAACTCACAGGAGGCAGCTGACAGCAGCAGTCATGCAGGGAACATGGTTTGTGTTGAAGCTGAGCTGGTGGGAGCAACTCTTCTCTACTCTCCAGGACTCAGAGAGACGTACTACACACTTAGAAAAACGGAGGAGCTATCTAGATCTAGGAGCTATCTAGAACATAAAAGGAGCTATCTAGAACCTAAAAGGGTTCATTGGCTGTCTCCATAGGAGAATCCTTGGAAGAACCCTTTTTGGTTCCATGTAGGACTATTTTCACAGAGGGTTCTATATGGAACCCAAAAGGGTTCTAATATGGGGACAGCTGAAGAATCCTTTTGGAACCGTTCTTTCTAATGTAGGACAGACAGACAAATAGCAATATATAACGGAGAGTGAGAGGAAGCGAGGGGTGAGATTATATTTGCATAATGAAGATAATCAGTATAAAAGCACTGGGAATATCAGTGCAAATGGTGGTAAAATATTTATAATGTGTCAGTTTCTATCACTACACTCTAGAATGGTTAAACATTGTTTTCTTATTATTGGTAATCCTATACTATATGTATCAAGTTATTATTGTAAAGACTAATGTATTGCGGTGCTTGTAAACATATTGCTATTAACGTTCATCAGAAAGAAATAAGATTATCTGTGCTGAATGCGGAAGTGGTTTTTGTACGGCTGCTCCCATTAGTTTAACCACTGTGACTCTCTAGCACAATAATACACTGCTGTGTCCTCACTCTTCAGGCTGTTCAGCTGTAAGTACAGTTTACTGCTAGAGTCGTCTCTGGAGATGGTGAATCTACCCTGGACTGACTGGGAATAAGAGATTGGATTACTCTGTGTGCTAATATAAGCAATCCACTCCAGTCCTTTCCCAGGAGCCTGTCTGATCCAACCCATCCCATAGCTACTGAATGTGAACCCAGAGGCTGTACAGGTCAGTTGGTGGGATTCTCCAGGCTTTTTAACCACTGGTCCAGACTCAGTCAATGTCTGACCATAAACACCTGTGGAAATAGAAAGCAGAGATGTTGTTGAAGTTGAAACTAAAATCTGATGTCAACTTGTTTATTTGATAGACAGCATAATTAAACATACTGTATCCTCACCTGTTAGATAGACTGTCAGTAAGAACATTCCTGTGGTAGGAAACATGGTGATTTGTGTAGTTCTCTAAAGGTAGTTGAGACAGTCCTCAGCAGATACAACCTTCAACAGAGACATTAATAAAGATGAAGGACTAGAATGTTTTGCATGAGCTCCTCCTTACTGGGAGGACCAATCACAAGAGGCTTTATGACAGAGCATCTTGAGATGCTCTGTCATAAAGAAGAAATCCTGCTGTTTGTGTTTCCATGTATCTATTTTATCAGGTAAATTGATGGAGAATACATTTCCATCACATCAGGTGTTGTAAGGACAGTTTCAGAATTAATGTACAAATTATTACTCATGACAGTAAAGTAATATTGGTACAAGCTGCCATCATGTTGTCATAGCATGATAAAGAAGCATACTTCTGAAACAACCACTGAATCAATCCCAAAATACGTATTTGTTGAATAACATGTTAATCAATGGTGCAAAGTACTTAAGTAAAAATTATTTAAAGTACTACTTAAGTAATTTTTTGGGGTATCTGTACTTCACTTTACTATTTATATTTTTGAGTACTTTTACTTTTACTTCACTAAAGAAAATAATGTACTTTTTACTCCATACATTTTCCCTGACATCCAAAAGTTTTCATTACATTTTGAATGCTTAGTAGGACAGGAAAATGGTCCAATTCACGCCTTTATCAAGAGAACATCCCTGGTCATCCCTACTGCCTCTGATCTGACGGACTCACTAAACACACATGCTTCATTTGTAGTGTTGGAGTGTGCCGCTGGCTATCTGTCAATTAAAAAAAAACGGAAAATTGTGCCATCTGGTTTGCTTAATAAGGATTTTGAAATGATTTATACATTTACTTTTACTTTTAATACTTAAGTATATTTAAAACCAAATACTTTTTGACTTTTACTCAAGTAGTATTTTACTGGGTGCCTTTTGCTTTTACTTGAGTCATTTTCTATATCTTTACTTGTACACCACTGATATTAACACATGTTCAATAGTGAGGGTATTGAGTTATACCTATATCTTTTCATATCCTACAGTAGTCCTATGTTATGACTAGTGACTGATACTACATCTAGTTCATACAGTCATCAGATCATAGTAGGATGTATTTCATGTAAAGGCTAAGATTGTCCACTCCTGGTGGGTACATATAACGCCAACCGTTTATGGGGTGGGTGAGTTTTTGTACAGCTCTGTTGCTAGTTTGTATCACCGTGACCCCCGAGCACAATAATACACAGCTGTGTCCTCAGCCTGCAGACTGGTGATGTCTAAGTACAGTACATTACTACTGTCTCTGGAGATGGTGAATCTGCTCTTAAAAGAGGCTCCAGAAATGATGGATCCACCAGCCCAGATGATCCCAATCCACTCCAGTGTTTTCGCTGGCTGATGTCATATCCAACCTGTACCATAGTCTGTCAGGGCATAACCAGAGACTTGGCAAGATAGTTTCACTGGACTGTCCAGGAGATTTGAGTTGAGCAGGGGAGGAGTTCAAACTAATGCTGTGTATACCTGAATGAGAGCAGGGAGAAGAGAGAGAGACAGGGAACTTAACCTGACAAAAGATAATAAATTACTTTTTCCAACCATCTACGTCTTTATACAAAAATGAACACATGGGAAAAACATGGATTTACTGGATTTACTGTGCAATCTTGTTTTGTACCCTGTATTTGAAGAGAGAAAAATCACCCCACGTACATGGCAGGAAGGCCAGGAGGAGGAGAGAAATAATAAAGACGTTTCTCTGTTGAATGGCAGACAGGTTGGTTGCAGTGATGAAGATTGTGTCTGTGTGTGTCTGTGTGTGTGGCTACCCCTCAGAGCTGTTTGTACAGTTTATAGCAGAGGGGATTATCTGCATATTGTCCGTCTTTTATTGACAGAGTAAACAGGAGTCAACAGTGAGACATCAATCTAGGATCCGGAAAATATGCATAAGCTGGTCAGATTCCCATGCATACATACATGACCAACTCAACAATGCTGTTCTACAGTGATCATTGAGGATATAGAGACAGATAGTTAGTTAGCTCGATGTGTCATTCACGACAGAGATTTGGAACATTAAACTTGGAGAGATACCTGGTGAAACCTTTAGTTCAGCTCAACATACATTTTTATTTATTTATTTTTATTTATTTTATTTTATTTATTTCACTTTTATTTAACCAGGTAGGGAAGTTGAGAACAAGTTCTCATTTACAATTGCGACCTGGCCAAGATAAAGCAAAGCAGTTCGACAACATACAAAAACACAGAGTTACACATGGAGTAAAACAACATACAATCAATGATACAGTAGAAAAAAATAAGACTATATACAATGTGAGCAAATGATGTGAGATAAGGGAGGTAAAGGCAAAAAAGGCCATGATGGCAAAGTAAATAAAGTATAGCAAGTAAAACACTGGAATGGTAGTGTCACGA
Source organism: Salmo salar (assembly GCF_965601325.2). Lineage (NCBI taxonomy): Eukaryota > Metazoa > Chordata > Actinopteri > Salmoniformes > Salmonidae > Salmo > Salmo salar. The sequence goes on along the minus strand of NC_138293.1, from coordinate 77,375,046 downwards.
AATAAGTCGTACTCATCATTGAAAATGTCATACATGAGAGAGAAGGACCAAGGCGCAGCGGGAATATGGATGCTCATATTTTAATTTTAAAAAAAGGAGTAAAGCATCCACTGAAAAAAACGATAAACAAAACAATGAACAGTACTCACGAAGTGACAGTGTAGCAGGCTAAACCAAAAAAAGCAGTGCTCACAACAATTCCCCACAAACACACAGACAAACACACCCAACTAATATAGGACTTCCAATCAAAGGCAACACCACACAGCTGCCTTCAATTGGAAGTCCACCCCCAATTACCTCTACATAGAAACACCCAACCTAGACAGAACAAAGAAAACTCAACTTCTTCTGCCACGCCCTGACCAACACTTGTACACCTACTCCACCTGCTGGTCAGGACGTGACAGGTAGATTTGTAATTTGAAGAAAGTTCAAAGTTAAAATATAAATAATATGGTGCAAAGGAGCAAAATAAATAAAATAAATAAATACAGTAGGGGAAGAGGTAGTAGTTTGGGCTAAATTATAGATGGGCTATGTACAGGTGCAGTGATCTGGGAGCTGCTCTGATAGCTGGTGCTTAAAGCTAGTGAGGGAGATAAGTGTTTCCAGTTTCAGAGATTTTTGTAGTTCGTTCCAGTCATTGGCAGCAGAGAACTGGAAGGAGAGACGACCAAAGGAAGAATTGGCTTTAGGGGTGACCAGAGAGATATACCTGCTGGAGCGCGTGCTACAGGTGGGTGCTGCTATGGTGACCAGTGAGCGGAGATAAGGAGGGACTTTACCTAGCAGGGTCTTGTAGATGACCTGGAGCCAATGTGTTTGGCGACGATTATGAAGCGAAGGCCAGCCAATGAGAGCGTACAGGTCGCAGTGGTGGGTAGTATATGGGGCTTTGGTGACAAAACGGATGGCATTGTGATAGACTGCATCCAGCTTGTTGAGTAGGGTATTGGAGGCTATTTTGTAAATGACATCGCCGAAGTCGAGGATTGGTAGGATGGTCAGTTTTACGAGGGTATGTTTGGCAGCATGAGTGAAGGATGCTTTGTTGCGAAATAGGAAGCCAATTCTAGATTTAACTTTGGATTGGAGATGATTGATGTGAGTCTGGAAGGAGAGTTTACAGTCTAACCAGACACCTAGGTATTTGTAGTTGTCTACAAATTCTAAGTCAGAACCGTCCAGAGAAGTGATGCTGGACAGGCGGGCAGGTGCAGGCAGCGATCGGTTGAAGAGCATGCATTTAGTTTTACTTGTATTTAGGAGCAGTTGGAGACCACGGAAGGAGAGTTGTATGGCATTGAAGCTCGTCTGGAGGGTTGTTAAAGAGTGCTACACTGTATATTTATATGGACAGGCATGTCAGAAAAACAAACATGAACGTCATTCAACAATTTGGCTAAAATCAGCAAAGTAGGAATCAGTACGAAATCAGAAACATAGGACACAATAGCAGAATAGCAACCAATACTGGAATGGAGAAAATTACGATGAGAGTATGAACATTCAAATTCATAGCAGTGAAATGATCTCCCATATGGGTCCAGAGTGCAGTCAGTGTGTCGTATGCAGACAGTACAATCCTGTCAACCCTCATGTCCATGGAGAGGTTTTAGTATTGATGTTTATCACTGTGGCCATTCCCATACACAGTGACTCACACCATTACAAAACCCTATGTCACAAACAGCCACAGAATCCTCTCAGTAAAACTCACTGAAACCTCCAATGTCTCCATGTGGACAATGTCTTTTCCAATCCTGTGTCATTTACAACCACCATTGAAGTTCATATATATTGGCATATACTATATATTACTCTTACAGAATGTCCACGTGGATGATACATTGTTTATAACTAGGACAGAATAATTTATAACTGACTTTTTCAGACATAACATAGGTACAGCAGATCCCCTTATTGTATAGGACACTTTTAAGTGTGCCTTTAGAGGCCATGCAATTCAGTACTCATCTATAAAACAAAAGCAATTTAGATCAAAAGAGTCCATATTAACAAAGGAAATTGAAGGACTAACAGTACAGTTAGATAGCAATAAAAACTGTACCATAGAGGCACAGAATAAGTTAGAGGAAAAACAAAACGAAATGGAGGAACTTATTCAAGAAAGATCAAGTGTAATATATTATAAAAAATAAAGCGAACTGGATGGAATATGGGGAAAAATGCACCAAATTATTTTTCAATCTTCATTATAGAAATGCTACAAAAAAAAAATGTATTAAAACTTGTTACAAATAATGGAGTCATGCATGATTCACCGAATTATATTTTGAGAGAGGAAGTAAAGTACTTTAAGGATATGTTTTCATTTCAGTCTCCTCCATCTCCACTAACTGAAACTAATTGTATGGATTTTTTTCCTAATAATAATGTAAAATGAACATCTGTACAGAAAGACTCATGTGAAGGCCAAATTACAGAGGAGGAACTTCTTGATGCAATTGGGGCCTTTAAGGATGGGAAAACTCCAGGGCAGGATGGCATACCAGTGGAAGTATACAAAACTTTTCTTTATATACTCAGAGGACCATTATTATGGGCCAAAATTCGGACAGGTTTTTTACATGGACGATACATTGGAGATAATATAAGACAAATACTGGAAACAATAGAATACTATGAAATATCGGGGACACCAGGCTTGGTTTTCATAGCTGATTTTGAAAAGGCTTTTGATAAAGTATGACTGGAGTTTATATATAAATGCCTAGAATATTTCAATTTTGGGGAATCTCTTATAAAATGGGTTAAAATTATGTATAGTAACCCTAGGTGTAAAATAGTAAATAATGGCTACATCTCAGAAAGTGTTAAACTATCTAGAGGAGTAAAACAAGGTTGTCCACTATCGGCATATCTATTTATTATTGCCATCGAAATGTTAGCTGTTAAAATTAGATCAAACAATAATATTAAGGGATTAGAAATCCATGGCTTAAAAACAAAGGTGCCATTGTACGTTGATGATTCGTTTTCTTTTAAAACCACAATTAGAATCTCTCCACGGCTTCATAGAGGATCTAGATACTTTTGCTATCCTCTCTGGATTAAAACCAAATTAGGATAAGTGATCCAATATTACATATTTTGATCACTAAAAAATGCACATTTTACATTACCATGTAGTTTACCAATTACATGGTCTGACGGAGATGTGGATATACTCGGTATACAAATCCCAAAATAAAGAAATGATCTCACTCCAATACATTTTTATAGAAAGTTAGCAAAAATAGATAAGATCTTGCTACCATGGAGAGGAAAATACCTGTCTATTTGTGGAAAAATCACCCTGATTAACTCTTTAGTCATATCACAGTTTACCTATTTGCTTGTGGTTTTGCCTACACCTAATGACCTGCTTTTTAAATTATATGAACAAAAAATATTCAATTTTATTTGGAACGGCAAGCCAGACAAAATTAAAAGGGCCTATTTATATAACGAATACAAATTCGGAGGGCAGAAATGATTAAATATTAAAGCATTAGACCTCTCACTAAAGGCATCAGTCATACAAAAGTTATACTTAAATCCAAACTGGTTCTCTAGTAAATTGGTAGGAATGTCTCATCCTATGCTCAAGAATGGCCATTTTCCCTTTATTCAGATTACACCTGCTCACTTTTGGTTGTTTGAAAAGGAAACAATCTCCAAAATATTGTTATTTTTTAAACAAGCCTTAGAAAGTTGGTTGCAATTTCAGTTTAATCTACCTGAAAAGACAGAACAAATAATATAACAAATATTGTGGTTAAACTCAAATATACTAATTGATTTTTAAAAAAAGTATTTTTCGAAGAAATGTTTAGAAAAGGTATAATTTTAGTGAATGATATCATAAATAGGACTGGTGGTGTTATGTCACACATGCAGCTAACACAGACATATGGAAATGTCTGCTCTACCCAAAATTACAACCAATTAATTGCAGCATTACCACAAAAATGGAAGAGGCAAGTAGAAGGGGAAAAAAGTAAGGAACTTGTAAGCCGGCCCTGTATTAAAGAACATAAATGGCTAAAGAAAAGTGTGATAAATAAAAACATATACCAATTTAATTTAAGGACAAAAAACTGACAGCTATGCCATATAAATTGCAAAATAGTTGGGAAGAGATTTTCGATGTACCCATTCCATGGCACATGGTTTATGAATTCATACGCAAAACAACGCGGGATTCAAAACTTCACATTTTTCAATTTAAATTACTATACAAAATTCTTGCAACCAATAGAATGTTATATATATGGGGGATACAACCTTCCCAGCTCTGCAGATTTTGCTGTGAGGAGGCAGAGTCATTAGATCATTTATTTTGGTATTGTCCATATGTAGCTCATTTTTGGTCACAGGTCCAGGAATTGCTGAAGAATTGCAACATTTGCCTAGATCTAACGCTGCAGATAGGAATACTGGGTGATTTGAAAAGCCATAGTCAATCAATAATATAATAATTATTTTAGCAAAAATGTTTATTTTAATTTACAATCTGTAGAAGGTATGAGAATAGAAAGGTTCAGTACTTTTGTGAAGCATCACAGCACAGTTGAAAAATATATGGCAAATACAAATCCGAAATGGTTAATGTTGAGAGATAGATGGGAGGGGTTGAATGGAGCTGAAGGGTGGGACTAATAACAAGATAACCAATGTAAAACATACGAGGTCTGTAAAATGTATATAGGTTCAGAAATTTTGTGAAATAGCACAGTTACAAATATAAATCAAACTGGATGGACATCAGAAATAGAGGAAGGACTAAAAACTAACAAAATATAACTATTGTAAAACAGATTGTGTCTGTAAAATGTGTATAAATGTATAAACTGAAGGTAGAAGCCTAAGTGTTTATTAGTTTGCTCCAATTGAGGGAAGGGTGGTAGGGTTTGCGGGGAATAATAAAGGTATATTCTTTAAAAAGTATGTATATCTATATAGATATGTATACATGCATGTATGTATAAGGATATATATATTTACCCAAAAAATATATGGGGGATTGGACATGATGCAGACAATTACATTGATGGAAGCAACAATCATTCTGCAATATTAAGCTGATCCACCCCTTAAAAGAAAAAAGTTAAATTCAAGCAAATTTTTAGATCACAGTGTACAGAAAATAGTTGTTCCCCAGTGTATGTCAGTATTAAAGTTTTGAATATTGAGATTTCTTTGTCTGAAGTAGGCCTAAAGAGTATGGACATTTGTTTGAGTTGATAATGTGTTTAAATGTACAAGCACATATAGGTTAGCTGCCTATTGACGATCAGAATGTATATGTCTGTGTTCCTTAGGTGTCAGCACTCTCACACCCTGTGCTTGGTAGAGGTGGTAGGTTTTTGTCATGGACTGTATCATTGTGACCCGCTATATGGCACAGTGGTTTAACCCTGTACAAAAACCTCCCCACCACTCTGTGCAGGGCCAAAGATGGAATAAACATGTGCACCTTTTCACAACAACCATAACATGATCTATTGATTTTAATCTGATGAACAGTATGTCAAATTATGTTTTACTGCTTATTATTAACTATTTGATTAGTTTGGACTTTCAGCTTTTACTCAGTCAGGCATTTTTACCATAACAATGATTAAAGAACCTTGTTGAGGACAGTTTTATAGACAGTAATTAAGTTAATTTTTAGTTCTTATTTAAAGTAAAAAATATTTTTATTTAGAACAAATTCATTCTGTTTTCAGAATCCAATAATTAGAGTAGCTGTTTAAATGTTTTCTCTTGTAATTGTGTATGAGATGAAGTGGGTAGCCATTTTCCACCACAGTGGTTTTTGTTATGACATGTAGCACTGTGCCCCCATAGTTATCACGATGACACACACCCATACAAAAACCTTTCCACACACCAGAGACCACTACATCTATCAGGTACCTGGCATATTTCCCTGGAGTCATCACAAATCTCTCTGACTCAATAAATTATCTTATTTTTACCTTGGAAATGTGTCTTTAGCCAGTTGATCTTGTCAGATATTATAATCCAAATGTATATGAAGAAATGCCAAACCATTCTCACCGGCCATCGTGGCTAATGGATAAAGGGCATAGATGAGCATATACAACTTAAAAAGTGAGTTATGCAGCATCTCTTTATGTTGTAAATTAAGTGTCCTTTGCACTACAGGAATATGAATGAGAATTTGTAAGAATGTGGAGTGTGTTACATATTATGGGACATCATACTGTAGAACAGTGGTATTCTAAGAAGGGGGGGTGACCACTAGGTTGGCCACAAAGGTATTGCATGTGGCATACTTTTGGCTCAGTGGTTTTGGTGCAGCTGCCCCAACAATTTCAGTCACTTTGTCTCTCGAGCACAATAATAAACAGTCCTCTGATCTCAGACTTCTGGCCATTAAGAATTGTGTGCTTGTAGACGTCCTCACTCAGGGTGAACTGGCTTTTCAGGGAGTCTGGAGCATTTGTTGAACCAGAGTTAATACCCCCAATCCACTCCAGAGCTTTTCCTGGTTTCTGTCTTATCCAGTTCATGCAGTATCTTGTCAAATCAAACCCAGAGATTTTACAGTACAATTTAACAGTTTCTCCAGGTATTTTCACCTGCGAAGGTGACTGATCTATCTCACCACAGCAAACTCCTGCAAACATTATGGAGGTCATTCAATAAATTATTAATTCAACAGATGTAACTTTTCTGGTGATAATGTACTGTCATTTACAATGACAGCCTAACCTAGACGATGCAGAGCAAATAGTGCGCCGCCCTGGGGGACTCGCAATCATGGCCGGATGTGACACAGCCTGGATTTGAACCAGGAACACCTCTTGTACCAAGATGCAATGCCTTAGACCACTGCGCCACCCAGGAGCCCAAACATGTGTTTGCCTAACAAGTAGGAAGAGAAGAGTTGTTGAAATACTCAAGTCTAAGTACATATGCAATGCTGTCTTTCCCTCATTGTTTCTCTCTCTCCATCTCTCTCTCTGTCTGTCTTCAACACTATTCCCACCTCTCTCTCCCTCACTCACTTTCATCCGGTTTAACTTATAGCTAGAGTCAGACACCTCAAAAGGACAGACATATAACTACACTGCTCAAAAAAATAAAGGGAACACTTAAACAACACAATGTAACTCCAAGTCAATCACACTTCTGTGAAATCAAACTGTCCACTTAGGAAGCAACACTGATTGACAATAAATTTCACATGCTGTTGTGCAAATGGAATAGACAACAGGTGGAAATTATAGGCAATTAGCAAGACACCCCCAATAAAGGAGTGGTTCTGCAGGTGGTGACCACAGACCACTTCTCAGTTCCTATGCTTCCCGGCTGATGTTTTGGTCACTTTTGAATGCTGGCGGTGCTTTCACTCTAGTGGTAGCATGAGACGGAGTCTACAACCCACACAAGAGGCTCAGGTAGTGCAGCTCATCCAGGATGACACATCAATGCGAGCTGTGGCAAGAAGGTTTGCTGTGTCTGTCAGCGTAGTGTCCAGAGCATGGAGGCGCTACCAGGAGACAGGCCAGTACATCAGGAGACGTGGAGGAGGCCGTAGGAGGGCAACAACCCAGCAGCAGAACCGCTACCTCCGCCTTGTGCAAGGAGGAGCAGGAGAAGCACTGCCAGAGCCCTGCAAAATGACCTCCAGCAGGCCACAAATGTGCATGTGTCTGCTCAAATGGTCAGAAACAGACTCCATGAGGGTGGTATGAGGGCCCGACGTCCACAGGTGGGGGTTGTGCTTACAGCCCAACACCTTGCAGGACGTTTGGCATTTGCCAGAGAACACCAAGATTGGCAAATTCGCCACTGGCGCCCTGTGCTCTTCACAGATGAAAGCGGGTTCACACTGAGCACGTGACAGACGTGACAGAGTCTGGAGATGCCATGGAGAACGTTCTGCTTCCTGCAACATCCTCCAGCATGACCGGTTTGGCGGTGGGTCAGTCATGGTGTGGGGTGGCATTTCTTTGGGGGGCCGCACAGCCCTCCATGTGCTCGCCAGAGGTAGCCTGACTGCCATTAGGTACCGAGATGAGATCCCCAGACCCCTTGTGAGACCATATGCTGGTGTGGTTGGCCCTGGGTTCCTCCTAATGCAAGACAATGCTAGACCTCATGTGGCTGGAGTGTGTCAGCAGTTCCTGCAAGAGGAAGGCATTGATGCTATGGACTGGCCCGCCCGTTCCCCACACCTGAATCCAATTGAGCACATCTGGGATATCATGTCTCGCTCCATCCACCAACGCCACGTTGCACCACAGACTGTCCAGGAGTTGGCAGATGCTTTAGTCCAGGTCTGGGAGGAGATCCCTCAGGAGACCATCCGCCACCTCATCAGGAGCATGCCCAGGCGTTATAGGGAGGTCATACAGGCACGTGGAGGCCACACACACTACTGAGCCTCATTTTGACTTGTTTTAAGGACATTACATCAAAGTTGGATCAGCCTATAGTGTGGTTTTCCACTTTCATTTTGAGTGTGACTCCAAATCCAGACCTCCATGGGTTGATAAATTGGATTTCCATTGATTATTTTTGTGTGATTTTGTTGTCAGCACATTCAACTATGCAAATAAAAAAGTATTTCATAAGATTATTTCTTTCATTCAGATCTAGGATGTGTTGTTTAAGTGTTCCCTTTATTTTTCTGAGCAGTATATATCAGTGGAGACTGCTGAGGGGAGGACAGCTCACAATAATATCTGGAATGTAGTCAATTGAATGGTATCAACTGCATGGAAACATTATTATGAGCCGTCCTCCCATTAGCAGCCTCCGCCTAACTATATGTATAGCTTAATAGCTAGCAACTAGCTAGATGGAAAATGGTTGTTGAAAAATGGTTGTATGTAGCTAAAGTTGAAGTCGGAAGTTTACATACACCTTAGCCAAATACATTTAAACTCAGTTTTTCACAATTCCAGAAATGTAGTCCTTGTAAAAATTCCCTGTCTTAGGTCAGTTAGGATCACCACTTTATTTGAAGAATGTGAAATGTCAAAATAATAGTAGAAAGAATGATTTAAAGTCAGCAAAGCACCCCTACAACATGATGCTGCCACCCCTGTACTTCACGGCTGGGATGGTGTTCTTCGGCTTGCAAGCGTCCCCTTTTCCCTCCTAACATAATGATGGTCATTATGGCCAAACAGTTCTATTTTTGTTTCATCAGACCAGAGGACATTTCTCAAAAAAGGACAATCTTTGTCCCCATGTGCAGTTGCAAACCATAGTCTGGATTTTTATGGTGGTTTTGGAGCAGTGGCTTCTTCCTTGCTGAGTGGCCTTTCAGGTTATGTCGATATAGGACTCGTTTTACTGTGGATATAGATACTTTTGTTTCCTCCAGCATCTTCACAAGGTCCTTTGCTGTTGTTCTGGGATTGATTTGCACTTTTCGCACCAAAGTACGTTTCTCTCTAGGAGACAGAATGCGTCTCCTTCCCGAGCGGTATGACGGCTGCATGGTCCCGTGGTGTTTATACTCGTGTACCATTGTTTGTACAGATGAACGTGGTACCTTCAGGCGTTTGGAAAATGCTTCCAAGGATGAACCAGACTTGTGGAGGTCTACAATTTTTCTTCTGAGGTCTTGGCTGATTTATTTTGATTTGCCATGATGTCGAGCAAAGAGGCACTGAGTTTGAATGTAGGCTTTGAAATAAATCTACATGTACACCTCCAATTGACTCAAAAGCAGAAGCTTCTAAAGCCATGACATAATTTTCTGGAATTTTCCAAGCTGTTTAAATGCACAGTCTACTTAGTGTATATAAACTTCTGACCTACTGGAATTGTGATGCAGTGAATTATAAGTGAAATAATCTGTCTGTAAACAATTGTTGCAAAATTACTTTGTGTCATGCACAAAGTAGATGTCTAACCAACTTGCCAAAACTATAGTTTGTTAACAAGAAATTTGTGGAGTGGTTGAAAAACTAGTTTTAATGACTCCAACCTAAGTGTATGTAAACGTCCGACTTCAACTGCAAATCCATCCGGTTATATATATATATATGATATTGGCAGAACGCTTACATTGTTGATATTCTAACTGCACTGTCCAGTTTATAGTAGCTATTACAGTGAAAGAATACCATGCTATTGTTTGAAGAGAGTGCACAGTTATGAAAAAATGGGCAGATCCTTACTACTTAACGTTATCCTGAATTGTGAATTTCTCTGAATGTTGTGGCTCTTGTCAAGATCCGTGTTGTGTTCATAGTACTTCACCTGGTTGGAAAGATAAAATAAAATCTCCTTGAGGGTTGCCATTAAAGTGCAAGCTCATACACACAGAAAGCTACAATAACAGTTACAGTAGCTAGCTAGCTAGTTAGCTAGCTAACATTAGCTAAATTAAACTGTGTGGCTAGCTAGCTGGCTAAGCTGACTAGGCAGGCTGACCTAAATTAATCCAGTAGCTAGCAACGTCAATCTGAAAACAGATTAGATGATTTCTCCCTATTTAACAATATTCACTTATATCAAGACAAATATATTGTAAAGAAAGAGTGTTCTCTTTCCTGTATTTTCAGTCCTCTGAAGCAGCAGGTAGTCATCAGTTTGTCACCGTCAAAAACACTGTCCTTGGAGAGCAATTCTGATTAAATAATTTAGCTCGGACTGAGCAAGCATTTATGTGGTGAACTAGAACTGCCCACATCCTCCTTCCTTCACGACCACTATGAGATCAAATAGAGCCAAGCAAACAGCATAGCAACAGATGATTTCATTCATTACGTAATCCGGTCAGAATGTTGCAAGTTCTAGCAACAGCCCTAGCAACAGAAGCTAGAACGCATCGAATCCCATTGTATGGTAGTGATAGCGGCGGAGGGTAGGGCTGCCGTCTTATCGGCTCTCAACCAATCATGTTATTTTGTTTGTTTATTCGTGTTGTTCATAACTTGTTTTGAACATAATGTTGCTGCAACCGTCTCTTATGACCAAAAAGAGCTTCTGGACATCAGAACTTGGATTACTCACCTCAAATTGGACGAGGAGTTCTTCTTCAATGAGTCAGCCACGAGGGATATACTGCAGACACCCGACCAGGCCCCATTCCTGTGATTCGCTGGAGAAGGAAACTTAGATTTCGAGGCAAAATATCCGGGTGCCTTGCGAGGATCAGGCGGCGAGTGGCTAATCTGCCCTTGCCTTCCATTCTGCTAGCTAATGTTCAATCGCTGGAAAATGAATGGAACAAACTGAAAGCACGTATATCCTACCAACGGGACATTAATTAAAACTTCTTAGGGCTTGGGGGCAGTATTTCGACGTCTGGATGAGAAGCGTGCCCAAAGTAAACTGCCTGTTACTCAGGCCCAGAAGCTAGGATATGCATATAATTGGTAGAGTTGGATAGAAAACACTAAAACTGTTAAAATAATGTCTGTGAGTATAACAGAACTGATATGGCAGGCGAAAACCTGAGGAAAATCCATCCAGGAACTGGGATTTTTTTATGTGTGTATTTTCAATTGAATGCCTATAGAGTATCTAATGGGTTGGGACCCAGATTGCAGTTCCTATGGCTTCCACCAGATATCAACAGTCTTTAGACATTGTTTCAGGCTTGTTTTCTGAAAAATGAAGAAGAATGAGACCTTTCTGTCGGTGGACTGTAGAATCGTGCAGTGCTGGTTGGCGTACGTGACCGATTGTGCGCCCTTCGTTGTTTTTCCTTTCTATTCCCTCACGACGCCAGGACAGCGGAGTCAATCACCACCTTCCGGAGACACCTGAAACCCCACCTCTTTAAGAAATACCTGGGATAGGATTAAGTAATCCTTCTAACCCTCCCCCCCACCCTACCCCCCCAAAAAGATATAGATGTACTATTGTAAAGTGGTTGTTCCACTGGATATCATAAGGTGAATGCACCAATTTGTAAGTCGCTCTGGATAAGAGCGTCTGCTAAATGACGTAAATGTAAATGTAAATGTATTGAATACACTATTGTCCGGTTGAAATATTATCAATTATTTAGACAATTGACAACCTGAGGATTAATTATAAACATAATTTGACATGTTTCGACGAACTTTACCGGTACTATTAGGATGTATTCATCTGCATGTTTTGATCGCCTTTGAGCCAGTGGATTACTGAACAAAACGCGCCAACAAACCTGAGTTTTTGGGATATAAAGAGGGACTTTATAGAACAAAACAAACATTTATTGTGTAGCTGGGACTCTTGTGACTGCAACCATATGCAGATCTTTAAAAGTAAGTGATTAATTTTATCGCTATTTCTGACTTTTGTAATTCCTTTACATTAGTCTCATTCCAAACGTCGTAAATTGTTGGTTATCTGCACGAACCCAGTCTTCACCATACATCAATTGTCTCAATCATTTATTTATTAACTAACTAAATAATCACAGAAATGCACATACAAACAAAGTAGATATGGTTACAAGGAAATGATAGGGGATGTGCCCTAGTGGGATAAACTGGCATGGCGGCTTGGTAGACAAAAAGGGAAGTGGGTGTAGACTGAGAAAGGCGGGAGTTACGCAAATGAATCACTACACACTTGATAATTCTAACAATTGAAATGTTAAACCTTTCCACATGAACGCTCACTCATTCGGGAATAATTGCAATCAATATATATATTTACTCTCAGTGTGTTGTCGTGATCTCTGTTGGAAAGTTTGTTTCTGTTGGAGAGTTTGTCCACCCTCTCTCTCTGCCGTGGTTAGAATGTATAGTTCAGAGTAACATTCAGCAACGTTGTTATAGAATAGATGTTTCGGCGGTTGTCGGCCTTCGCTTTCACGGGTACATAATTTCTAGCTGCAGACTAGTAATTAGTATTGAAGAGTAGCTCTTATTCTGTCGGATCGATAGTCTCAGAGTTTAGCCACGTGGTATGGTTAACCTCTATGGGCTAGGTGGGACGCTAGCGTGCCACCCGTGGTGCACTCCATCAACAGCAGGTGCATTTCAAGAGCGGCAAATTTGAATCCAAATAAATGTCAAAATTCAAATTTTTCAAAAATACAACTATTTTACACCATTTGAAAGATAAACATCTCCTTAATCTAACCACGTTTTACGATTTCAAAAAGGTTTTACGGCGAAAGCATAAATTTAGAGTATGTTAGGACAGTACATTTACAAGAGTTGTGTGTAATGTTTTGTCAAGTCAAAGACAGGGTCACCAAAACCATAAAACCAGCTAAAATGATGCACTAACCTTTTACAATCTCCATCAGATGACACTCCTAGGACATTATGTTAGACAATGCATGCATTTTTAGTTCTATCAAGTTCATATTTATATCCAAAAACAGCGTTTTACTATGGCATTGATGTTGAGGAAATCGTTTCCCTCCAATAACCGGCAGTCAAGTCAGCGTCACAAATTAAATAATTAAAATTAGAAAACATTGGTAAAATATTATATTGTCATTTAAAGAATTATAGATTTACATCTCTTGAACGCAATCAACTTGCCAGATTTAAAAATAACCTTACTGGGAAATCACACTTTGCAATAATCTGAGCACTGCGCCCAGAAAAATACGCGTTGCGATACAGACTAGACGTCATGTTGGGGAGATCTAAAATCGAAAATACTATGTAAATAATCCATTACCTTTGATTCTCTTCATCAGATGTCACTTCCAGGTATCACAGGTCCATAACGAATGTAGTTTTGTTCAAAAAAGCTCATCATTTATGTCCAAAAATCTCCGTCTTGTTAGCACATGATCTAAGCCAGCCGGACTTCTCGTCATGAACGAGGGGAAAAAATATATTTACGTTCGTTCAAACATGTCAAACGTTGTATAGCATAAATCATTAGGGCCTTTTTTAACGCGAACATGAATAATATTCAAGGTGGACGAATGCATACTCTTTTATAACGTATTGGAACGAGGGTACCCAACATGAACTCGCGCGCCAGGTGTCTAATGGGACATCATCGTTCCATGGCTCTTGTTCGGTCAGATCTCCCTCCAGAAGACTCAAAACACTTTGTAAAGGCTGGTGACATCTAGTGGAAGCAATAGGAAGTGCCAAAATATTCCTCAGCCCCTGTGTTTTTCAATGGGATAGGTTTAAAGTCAATACAACACATCAGGTATCCACTTCCTGTCAGAAAATGTCTCAGGGTTTTGCCTGCCAAATGAGTTCTGTTATACTCACAGACACCATTCAAACAGTTTTAGAAACTTTAGAGTGTTTTCTATCCATATATAATAAGTATATGCATATTCTAGTTACTGGGTAGGATTAGTAACCAGATTAAATCGGGTACATTTTTTTATCCAGACGTGCAAATGCTGCCCCCTAGCCCTAACCGGCTAATGTTAACCTCTTACATCTAGACGTTCCGCTAGCGGAACACCTGCTCCAATAGCCAATGATGGGCGTGGCGCGAATTACAAATTCCTCAAAAATACAAAAACTTCAATTTTTCAAACATATGTCACGTCCTGACCAGCAGAGGGCGTAATTTGTGTTAGTCTTGGTCAGGATGTGGCAGGTGGTTTGTGTTTGCTAAATGTTGGGTTGGTGATTGGGACTTCCAATTGAAGGCAGGTGTGGTGAGTTGCCTTTGATTGGAAGTCCTATATAGGTGTGTGTGTTTTTCTTTGGGGTTGTGGGTGGTTGTTTTGCACTGCGTTTTTTAGCCTGCAAACTGTTGCTGCTGTCGTGTTTATTGTTTCCTGTGGATGCTTTACTCCTTTTGTTGGGTAATTAAAGATGAGTATTCACATACCTGCTGCGCCTTGGTTCATTTCTGAAGACAGCCGTTACAGAACCATCCACCAAACCAGGACCAAGCAGCAGAAGAGGAGGAAGCCACAGGAGAAGAAAAGGGAGGAATGGACATGGGAGGACGTCCTGGACGGCAAGGGAGCCTACACCTGGGAAGAGATCCTGGCCGGAAGGGATCGCCTCCCATGGGAACAGGTGGAGGCACTCAGGAGAGTGGAGGCAGCTGGACAGAGGAACCAACGGGAACGTTATGCTGGAACACGGTTGGCTAGGAAACCCGAGAGGCACCCCCAAGAATGTTTTTGGGGGGGCACACGGGTAGCTTGGCCAGGCCAGGGAAGAGCCGTAAGCCAGCTACCCGTGACTACAGGGAGGTGCGTATGAGGTGGAGGGCGCCATGTTACGCTGAGGTACGCACCATCTCGCCTATACGGACGCACAGCCCAGTTCGCCCAGTACCAGCGCCCCGCAGGTGCCAGGGCAAGGTGAGCATCGAGCCGGAAGGGGTGATGCCAACCCTGCACTCAAGACCGCCAGTGCGCCCTTTCGGTCCGGTGTTTCCCGCTAGACGCACTAGCATGGAGGTGCGTGTCTCCAGGCTGGCACGTCCAATACCAGCCCCACGCATCAGGAGTCTAGTGTGTCAGTCCAGCCTCGCCAGTCAACAGTCACCAGAGCTGCCCGCCAGTCAACAGTCACCAGAGCTGCCCGCCAGTCAACAGTCACCAGAGCTGCCCGCCAGTCAACAGTCGCCAGAGCTGCCCGCCAGTCAACAGTCGCCAGAGCTGCCCGCCAGTCAACAGTCGCCAGAGCTGCCCGCCAGTCATAAGTCGCCAGAGCTGCCCGCCAGTCGTAAGTCGCCAGAGCTGCCCGCCAGTCGTAAATCGCCAGAGCTGACCGCCAGTCGTAAGTCGCCAGAGCTGCCCGCCAGTCGTAAGTCGCCAGAGCTGCCCGCCAGTCGTAAGTCGCCAGAGCTGCCCGCCAGTCGTAAGTCACCAGAGCTGCCCGCCAGTCGTAAGTCGCCAGAGCTGCCCGCCAGTCGTAAGTCGCCAGAGCTGCCCGCCAGTCGTAAGTCGCCAGAGCTGCCCGCCAGTCGTAAGTCGCCAGAGCTGCCCGCCAGTCGTAAGTCGCCAGAGCTGCCCGCCAGTCGTAAGTCGCCAGAGCTGCCCACCAGTCGTCAGTCGCCAGAGCTGCCCACTAGTCAGAAGCTGCCAGAGTGGGCAGACTGCCCGGTTCTGCCAGAGTGGCCAGACTGCCCGGTTCTGCCAGAGTGGCCAGACTGCCCGGTTCTGCCAGAGTGGCCAGACTGCCCGGTTCTGCCAGAGTGGCCCTCCTGCCCTCCGGTCCAGCCCGAGTGGCCCTCCTGCCCTCCGGTCCAGCCCGAGTGGCCCTCCTGCCCTCCGGCCCAGCCCGAGTGGCCCGAGTGGCCCTCCGGCCCAGCCCGAGTGGCCCGAGTGGCCCTCCTGCCCTCCGGCCCAGCCCGAGGGGCCATCCTGCCCTCCGGCCCAGCCCGAGTGGCCCTCCTGCCCTCCGGCCCAGCCCGAGTGGCCCGAGTGGCCCTCCGGCCCAGCCCGAGTGGCCCGAGTGGCCCTACTGCCCTCCGGCCCAGCCCGAGGGGCCATCCTGCCCTCCGGCCCAGCCCGAGTGGCCCGAGTGGCCCGAGTGGCCCTCCTGCCCTCCGGCCCAGCCCGAGGGGCCATCCTGCCCTCCGGCCCAGCCCGAGTGGCCCTCCTGCCCTCCGGCCCAGCCCGAGTGGCCCGAGTGGCCCTCCGGCCCAGCCCGAGTGGCCCGAGTGGCCCTCCTGCCCTCCGGCCCAGCCCGAGGGGCCATCCTGCCCTCCGGCCCAGCCCGAGGGGCCCTCCAGTCCTCCGGCCCAGCCCGAGTGGTCTGTCTGCCAGGGTCAGCCCGAGTGGCCCGTCTGCCCGGCGCAGCTATCGGCGCCACCAAAGTGGGCAACGCCGAAGGTGGAGCGAGGTCCACGTCCTGCACCTGAGCCACCTCCAGGATAGGTGGGTTGGGGAGGGAGGGTGTAGCACAGTGCCGTCGGTGACGGCAGCCACCCTCCCTTCCCTCCCTTATTGTTTAGGGGTTATTGTTTGTTGGTTTTGTTGGGGTATTGGGGATTTTCTTGTGTTTTCTTTTTTTAGGTGCATCCCGGGGTCTGCACCTTGAGGGGGGGGGGGGTACTGTCACGTCCTGACCAGCAGAGGGCGTAATTTGTGTTAGTCTTGGTCAGGATGTGGCAGGTGGTTTGTGTTTGCTAAATGTTGGGTTGGTGATTGGGACTTCCAATTGAAGGCAGGTGTGGTGAGTTGCCTTTGATTGGAAGTCCTATATAGGTGTGTGTGTTTTTCTTTGGGGTTGTGGGTGGTTGTTTTGCACTGCGTTTTTTAGCCTGCAAACTGTTGCTGCTGTCGTGTTTATTGTTTCCTGTGGATGCTTTACTCCTTTTGTTGGGTAATTAAAGATGAGTATTCACATACCTGCTGCGCCTTGGTTCATTTCTGAAGACAGCCGTTACAACATATGACTATTTTACACCATTTTAAATACAAGACTCTCCTTTATCTAACCACACTGTCCGATTTCAAAAAGGCTTTACAACGAAAGCAAAACATTAGATTATGTCAGCAGAGTACCCATCCAGAAATAATCAGACACCCATTTTTCAAGCTAGCATATAATGTCACATAAATCCAAACCACAGCTAAATGCAGCACTAACCTTTGATGATCTTCATCAGATGACACCCCTAGGACATTATGTTATACAATACATGCATGTTTTGTTCAATCAAGTTCATATTTATATCAAAAACCAGCTTTTTACATTAGCATGTGACGTTCAGAACTAGCATACTTCCGGTGAATTTACTAAATTTACTAAATTACTCACGATAAACGTTCACAAAAAACATAACAATTATTTTAAGAATTATAGATACAGAACTCCTCTATGCACTCGCTATGTCTGATTTTAAAATAGCTTTTCGGTGAAAGCACATTTTGCAATATTCTCAGTAGATAGCCCGGCATCACAGGGCTAGCTATTTAGACACCCAGCAAGTTTAGCACTCACCAAAGTCAGATTTACTATAAGAAAAATGTTATTACCTTTGCTGTTCTTCGTCAGAATGCACTCCCAGGACTTCTACTTCAATAACAAATGTTGGTTTGGTCCCAAATAATCCATTGTTATATCCAAATAGCGGCGTTTTGTTCGTGCGTTCAAGACACTATCCGAATGGTAAAGAAGGGTGACGAGCACGACGCATTTCGTGACAAAAAAATTCTAAATATTCCATTACCGTACTTCGAAGCATGTCAACCGCTGTTTAAAATCCATTTTTATGCCATTTTTCTCGTAAAAAAGCGATAATATTCCGACCGGGAATCTGCGTTTAGGTAAAAAGACGAAAGAAAATAAAGCATGGGGTCGACTCGTGCATGCTCCTAAGCCCATTGTCCTCTGATCGGCCACTTACCAAAGGCGATAATGTGTTTCAGCCAGAGGCTGCCTCGATATCATTCAGCTTTTTCCCGGGTTCTGAGAGCCTATGGGAGCCGTAGGAAGTGTCACGTTACAGCAAAGATCCTCAGTCTTCAATAAAAAGAGCCAAGATGAACAAGAACTTGTCAGACAGGTCACTTCCTGTATGGAATCTTCTCAGGTTTTTGCCTGCCATATGAGTTCTGTTATACTCACAGACACCATTCAAACAGTTTTAGAAACTTTAGGGTGTTTTCTATCCAAAGCCAATAATTATATGCATATTCTAGTTTCTGGGCAGGAGTAATAATCAGATTAAATTGGGTACGTTTTTTATCCGGCCGTGAAAATACTGCCCCCTAGCCATAACAGGTTAAACAGTTTAAAATCACATTACATTATTTCACAAATAGTTTCATCTTTACTCATTCATTTTATACAACAATTAGATGCAAGCCTCACAACTGAGACTCTTGTATAAACAGAGTTAAGGTAATGTGGCTGTATTGTCTTTCCTGTCGTCACCAAATTGTACAAAACGGACCAGTTCATAGCTGGTTACTTCACAGACCGTTTATACATTCTCCAGAACATGAATATTGTTCAGTTCTCAAGTTCTGTGATGTGGAAGAAGTTCCTTTGTTCTCTCTATGAAAACTCACTCTCTCTTATAATCTGGCCATGAGGAGAGAACTCCTCTAGGAATGTTTGACCTGCCTAATAGAGCCTATTGGTAGGGGAAGAGAGAGAAAGGTGGTGAGAGAGAAAGCGGGATGGTGCAGAGAGAAGGGGATGGTACTCGCTATCCCCAAAGAGGGCAACGTCATGACAGCATCAAGCTTAGATTGTAGGATGGCCGGGGTGTTAAGCATGTCCCAGTTTAGGTTAGAAGGATTACTTATCCTATCCCAGGTATTCCTTAAAGAGGTGGGGTTTCAGGTGTCTCCGGAAGGTGGTGATTGACTCCGCTGTCCTGGCGTCGTGAGGGAGCTTGTTCCAGAGTGCCAGAGCAGCGAACAGTTTTGACTGGGCTGAGCGGGAACTGTGCTTCCGCAGAGGTAGGGGGGCCAGCAGGCCAGAGGTGGATGAACGCAGTGCCCTTCTTTGGGTGTAGGGACTGATCAGAGCCTGAAGGTACAGAGGTGCCGTTCCCCTCACAGCTCCGTAGGCAAGCACCATGGTCTTGTAGCAGATGCGAGCTTCAACTGGAAGCCAGTGGAGTGTGTGGAGGAGCGGGGTGATGTGAGAGAACTTGGTAGGTTGAACACCAGACAGACTGCGGCGTTCTGGATGAGTTGTAGGGGTTTAATGGCACAGGCAGGGAGCCCCGCCAGCAGCGAGTTGCAGTAATCCAGACGGGAGATTACAAGTGCCTGGATTAGGACCTGCGCCGCTTCCTGTGTAAGGCAGGGTCGTACTCTGCGAATGTTGTAGAGCATGAACCTACAGGATCGGGTCACTGCCTTGATGTTAGCGGAGAACGACAGGGTGTTGTCCAGGGTCACGCCAAGGCTCTTAGCACTCTGGGAGGAGGACACAATGGAGATGTCAACCGTGATGGCGAGATCATGGAACGGGCAGTCCTTCCCCAGGAGGAAGAGCAGCTCCGTCTTGCCGAGGTTCAGCTTGAGGTGGTGATTCGTCATCCACACTGATATGTCTGCCAGACATGCAGAGATGCGATTCGCCACCTGGTTATCAGAAGGGGGAAAGGAGAAGATGAATTGTGTGTCGTCTGCGTAGCAATGATAGGAGAGACCATGTGAGGATATGACAGAGCCAAGTGACTTGGTGTATAGCGAGAATAGGAGAGGGCCTAGAACTGAGCCCTGGGGGACACTAGTGGTGAGAGCACGTGGTGCGGAGACGGATTCTCGCCACGCCACCTGGTAGGAGCGACCTGTCAGATAGGACGCAATCCAAGAGTGAGCCGCGCCGGAGATGCCCAACTCGGAGAGGGTGGAGAGGAGCATCTGATGGTTCACAGTATCAAAGGCAGCAGATAGGTCTAGAAGGATGAGAGCAGAGGAGAGAGAGTTAGCTTTAGCAGTGCGGAGAGCCTCCGTGACACAGAGAAGAGCAGTCTCAGTTGAATGACCAGCCTTGAAACCTGACTGATTTGGATCAAGAAGGTCATTCTGAGAGAGATAGCAAGAGAGCTGGCCAAGGACGGCACGCTCAAGAGTTTTGGAGAGAAAATAAAGAAGGGATACTGGTCTGTAGTTGTTGACATCAGAGGGATCGAGTGTAGGTTTTTTGAGAAAGGGTGCAACTCTCGCTCTCTTGAAAACGGAAGGGACGTAGCCAGCGGTCAAGGATGAGTTGATGAGCGAGGTGAGGTAGGGGAGAAGGTCTCCTGAAATGGCCTGGAGAAGAGAGGAGGGGATAGGGTCAAGCGGGCAGGGCAGGTTGTTGGGCGGCCGGCCGTCACAAGTCGCAAGATTTCATCTGGAGAGAGAGGGGAGAAAGAGGTCAAAGCATAGGGTAGGGCAACGTGAGCAGAACCAGCGGTGTCATTTGACTTAACAAACGAGGATCGAATGTCGTCAACCTTCTTTTCAAAATGGTTGACAAAGTCATCTGCAGAGAGGGAGGAGGGGGGGGGGGGAGGGGGAGGAGGATTGAGGAGGGAGGAGAAGGTGGCAAAGAGCTTCCTAGGGTTAGAGGCAGATGCTTGGAATTTAGAGTGGTAGAAAGTGGCTTTAGCAGCAGAGACAGAGGAAGAAAATGTAGAGAGGAGGGAGTGAAAAGATGCCAGGTCCGCAGGGAGGCATAAGGACATATGGTGTCCAGGGCACAGTTGGGGGCAGAAGGTGGTCTATAGCAAACAGCAACGGTGAGAGATTTGTTTCTGGAAAGGTTGATTTTTTTTAAAGTAGAAGCTCAAATTGTTTGGGCACAGACCTGGATAGTATGACAGAACTCTGCAGGCTATCTCTGCAGTAGATTGCAAATCCACCACCTTTGGCAGTTCTATCTTGTCGAAAATGTTGTAGTTGGGGAGGGAAATTTCGGAATTTTTGGTGGTCTTCCTAAGCCAGGATTCAGACATGGCTAGGACATCCGGGTTGGCTGAGTGTGCTAAAGCAGTGAATAAAACAAACTTAGGGAGGAGGCTTCTGATGTTTACATGCATGAAACCAATGCTTTTATGTTTACAGAAGTCAACAAATGAGAGCGCCTGGGGAATAGGAGTGGTGCTGGGGGCTGCAGGGCCTGGGTTAACCTCTACATCACCAGAGGAACAGAGGAGGAGTAGGATAAGGGTACGGCTAAAGGCTATAAGAACTGGTCGTCTAGTGCGTTCAGAACAGAGAGTAAAAGGAGCAGATTTCTCTCTAGAGGGTAGTGAGGTCTGCACAACGCATCACCGGGGGCAAACTACCTGCCCTCCAGGACACCTACACCACCCAATGTCACAAGAAGGCCAAAAACACCATCAAGGACAACAACCACCCGAGCCATTGCCTGTTCACCCCACTATCATCCAGAAGGCGAGGTCAGTACAGGTGCATCAAAGCTGGGACCGAGAGACTGAAAAACAGCTTCTATCTCAAGGCCATCAGACTGTTAAACAGCCATCACTAACATTGAGTGGCTGCTGCCAACATATTGACTCAAATCTCTAGCCACTTTAATAATTAAAAATTGGATGTAATAAAAGTCACTAGTCACTTTAAACAATGCCACTTTATATAATGTTTGCATACCCTACGTTACTCATCTCATATGTATATACTGTACTCTATACCATCTACTGCATCTCGCCTGTGCTATTCGGCCATCGCTCATCCATATATTTGTATGTACATATTCTTATTCAACCCTTTACACTTGTGTGTATAAGGTAGTTGTTGTGAAATTGTTCGATTACTTGTTAGATATTACTGCATAGTCGGAACGAGAAGCACAAGCATTTCGCTACACTTGCATTAACATCTGCTAACCATGTGTATGTGACAAATAAAATGTGATTTGATGTAGAGCAGACCTCAAACATTCCCCTGAGAACCAAATCAAGTACTATTTTTATTTTATTTATTTAACCTTTATTTAACTAGGCAAGTCAGATAAGAACAAATTCTTATTTACAATGACGACGTAGGAACAGTGGGTTAACTGCCTTGTTCAGGGGCAGAACGACAGAATTTTACCTTGTCAGCTCGGGGATTTGATCTAGCAACCTTTTGGTTACACTCTGTCCACTAGGCTACCTGCCACCCCAACATGAGCATTGCCCTATAGGCAAGAGTAGAGAGTTGGAAGTTAGAAACATTGATGAAAGTGTCACTCCACAATACATACTGATACATTAATTGACAATATAAAATGCAGATTTGAGAACCACATTGTGGACCACTCAGAGTTCTGAGACATTGTAGGCAATCATATGTAAACATACTGCACTATGTAATTTGGTATCATCTATAATACATTATAAAATGGGTTGTTTGGATCCTGGATGCTGATTGGACTAGCAGCGTTCCAAGCCGTGCTGTATTGGCCGTCACAGACATACCAATGCCTGCTGACAGTTCCTTCTGAAATTGATCACTACACCTCCATAAGAATATCATGTTCATGTTGCTGTCTGAATCCTCTCTTGTATTTATCTCATCTCACATTTTATTTCCCCTTTTTTCTAGTCTAGCATTTAGTTTGGTATAGCGGGGGTTAATATAAGCCTAGCTGTCTGTCTGCCTATCAGATCTCTGAAGATTTCTTTCACGTTTGAAATGCAAATTCACCTGTAGTGTCACACCCTGATTTGTTTCACCTGTCCTTGTGATTGTCTCCACCCCCTCCAGGTGTCGCTTATTTTCCCTAGTGTGTTTATCCCTGTGTTTCCTGTCTCTCTGTGCCAGTTCGTCTTGTATGTTCAAGTCAACCAGCGTGGTTTTTCCCGTGCTCCTGCTTTTCAATTCTCTTCTGCTAGTCCTCCCGGTTTTGACCTTTTCCTGTTTTCTGGACTTCATTCCCGCCTGCCTGACCATTCTGCCTGCCCTGACCTCGAGCCTGCCTGCCATTCTGTACCTCTGGAACTCTGAACTGGTTTTGACGTTTTGCCTGTCCACGACCATTCTCTTGCCTACCCCTTTTGGATTGTTAATAAACATCTTGGACTCTAACCATCTGCCTCCTGTGTCTGCATCTGGGTCTCGCCTTGTGCCCTTCTATGTAGAGAGAATGGTCACATTCCCGTGCACAGAAGTTGCATTCATCAACCAATGTTTGCGTGCCACGCCATCGACTGTGTAATCAACTGACAGATTTCCATTGAGATCCTTTACTATAAGTATTTACAAAATCATCCTCCAAGATTCCTTACAGTTTTACCAACCTCTGTGATCTGAGCAGGAAAAACAGTGCAGCAGAGTAACGACTAATGACGTATAATATTCCCCTGAGAGCCAAAACAAAGAGTTTATAAACAGAACTACATGTACTGGTGCATATTTCCCCGAGGTAAGGGTCAGAAAGTATAGACGAATCACATACTGTAAATGGCAGATTAGACAATCTACTGAGGACAGTGACTGTCTTTGATTGACAATTGTCCTTGATATGTTGATGTTAAACATGACATCTTGTAACGCCCTGGCCATAGAGAGGGGTTTTTTGTTCTTTATTTTGGTTAGGCCAGGGTGTTACATTGGGTGGGCGTTCTATGTTCCTTTTTCTATGTTTTGGTATTTCTTTGTTTTGGGCCATGTGTGTGGCTCCCAATCAGGCACAGCTGAAGCTCGTTGCTGCTGATTGGGAGTCACACATAAGGAGCATGTTTTTCCTTTGGGTTTTGTGGGTAATTGTTTCTTGTTTAGTGTGGTTGCACCTGACAGGACTATTGGCTGTCAGTTTCCTTGTTTTTGTTTTGTATAGTGTTCTTTCCAATTAAATTGAAGGATGAATACTAACTCTGCTGCATTTTGGTCCTTTCCTGAAGACAGCCGTTACAGAATTACCCACCGAAAAAGGACCAAGCAGCAGAGGAAGGAGAGGCACCAGGAGAAGGACTCATGGACTTTGGAGAAGATGGAGAGGATCGTTCAGGATTCCTGGAGATGGGAGGAATTACTGGACGAAGGTGAACCATGGGCTCAAGCTGGGGAGTATCGCCGCCCGCAGTGGGAGATCGAGGCAGCGAGAGCTGAGAGGCGCTGGTACGAGGCAAGGGAGCGCAACGGACACGGGAGGCAGCCCCACAATTTTTTTGGGGGGGGGGCACACGGGGAGATTGGCGGAGTCAGGTGGTAGACCTAAGCCAACTCCCCGTGCTTACCGGAAGCAGCGTGGTACTGGTAAGACACCGTGTTATGCTGTGGAGCGCACGGTGTCCCCAGTGCGCGTTCAAAGCCCGGTGCGCTACATACCAGCCCCCCGCAAGTGCCATGCGAGTGCAGGCATCGAGCCAGGGCGGATGGTGCCAGCTCAGCGCGTCTGTTCTCCAGTGCGCCTCCTCGGTCCAGGTTATCCTGCGCCGGCGTTGCGCACTGTGTCTCCAGAGCGCTGGGAGGGTCCAGTTCGCCCAATGCCTGCTCTCCGCCCGTGCCGGGCCAAAGTGGGCATTCAGCCTGGAGTATGGGTAAAGAGTGTCCGTACCAGAACTCCAGTGCTCCCCCACAGCCCGGTTTATCCTGTGCCTCCTCCTCGGACCAGGCCTCCAGTGGGTCTCCCCATCCTGGTCCGTCCTGTGCCACCTCCCAGGACTAGGCCTCCAGTGGGTCTCACCTGTCCAGAGCTGCCCGCCAGTCAACAGTCGTCAGAGCTGCCGCCAGTCAACAGTCGTCA